>NC_047579.1:20753441-21353441 GCF_011004845.1 Esox lucius | reverse complement strand
TTGCGGAAGGGCACGGTGCTAAAAGGTTGAACTTCGGAAAGGATGTCAGCAGGTCAGTTGATAGTGGGGAATTTGGAATGTTACCACACTGTTACATAAAACGACTCACTCTGAAGTAGTCCAATTCTTCCACAAATACAGTAAAAAAGTCTGGTTTTAAATGTTTGACCTCCTCTATTCATGTCTTGCAACACATTCTCATGTATGGAGTATGCTAAACAGAATTGGATTGGATTCTGGAACAAATGCTATGATCAGATGATATGAAAATAGAGCTTTTAAGCCATACACACTGGTAGAATAATAAGAATGAATATGCATGAATATAAAAATATTTTCAATGGCCATTCAGTCTCTGACTTGAATCCCACTGAAAATAAATGGCTTGAATTGAAGAGAGCAGTTCATATGCGCCGACCAAAAGGATCACAAGGACCTGGAAAGATTCTGTATGGAGGAATTTTCTAAGATCCCTCTCAATGTTTTGAGAATTAAACATTTAGCAAAGGCTAAATTCCTCATATTGTGTGGGATTGAAAACAGGGTTAAAAAATATTTGACCCCTTTGTCTTTGAGATAAAAAGATCACTAGTTAAACATGTTTTTTGTATTATAGCATTTCTCCAACACATATTTCTCAGTATTTGTATAATTTGTGTTTAATATTGTCTATTTTATTTCTCATCATTTTAGGGTGCCAATTAGTTTCTGATTTTGTCAATTCCTAGGCCAACTTCTGGAAGATTATTCGCTCCACAGGAAACCGGTCACCTTATCTTCCCAACCAGACAACGTCAACCAAAATGACTGTATAGTTATAGAAGTATTGGCAGCCAATACTGTATGTCTCTGAATGGTGTGAAAAGCGCATGGCGATAAATTGATCAGGACAGTGGACACAACAATAGACAAAGAATGAGCTCTCCGCTTTCTTTGCAATCTCTATTAGCCACTCTGTGTATTCTAGACTCGCTTTAATCCTCTCTTCTCACATCTTTTCACATTTTTCTCTCTTCCTGGGAAATGAGTCACCTTGCGTTACTTGCCTAGCTTACCCTCCTGCGTCAGACTGAGACTCACTGAATTGTGTATGCAGTAAGACCCTCTGTGTTAGTTTACGGGGGTGAAACACTCAACTGGAAAGAGCTTCAAAAAGCAACATGTGTCTTAAGGATTGTCTTTGTGGAAACATGCTGTTCTACCAGCATGCACGTCAATGCTGGCTACGCTATTGGATTAGAGCCATGGCCCTGTGATAGCCCAGATAGCGTGCATTTTGAGTTGGCTATATATTTGCAGTGCTGGCAGGCACCAGACACATAATTCCTGTGGGTCTTTTTATAACCTCAAACCACATTATAATAATTTTACAGTAGGCCTAGGATCTGAGTGACAATGGCCACTGCTGTCGGGTCTAGCATATGGATATTTCACCCAAGATCCATTGATTATGTGCTGGCAGGGAATAATTAATCTTTAACAAATTCTCAAGTTCACTCATAACACACAGAGCAAAGAATGTAGAAAACAACTAGTTTTACTAGTTGAGAAGGAGTTCTAAATACTTTTTTTTGCTCCGTGGGAACGATGCCTTCTTTTCATCAGGCCTTACCATGATTATATTTGTATTGCTGTACGTTTCATTCAAAATTGCCCACCATTATGTAAACGTCACTAAATTAATCTTCAGTCATCAAGCCTTCTTTCAAACTCTTTCTGTTGTCTTATCCTTTGTATAATTTTATGAATATCATTCAGAGAAAATATTTAAATCTGTAACTAAAATTCAAGGAATGGATACTCCCCTTTAGGAAGAGCTTATTTGCTCTGGTATGAATGATTAAATGCCTGTCTTAAAGCAATCAGTCTGTGTCTGCAAGGCTCTGGATTTCTACATTGCTGGCAATGTTCAAAGGTATCTAACATCCAAAGCAGTTACATTTTCTGCTATATATCATTTAATGTTCCACCCAAAGCGAAATTGTTGAACCCCATGTAAATCATTCCTCAACAACGATTGAAACGGTTTCCTTAAGCGACACATTTTATAGATTTAGGAAGATACATTAAATGTAACAGTTTATTATTCTGTGAGTCATGGCGTCAATTACATTTTGTATGAATGTAATATTGATACATAAAACATGCTTTTGTTGAAGCCAGAGATCTGCAGTATCCCATTATACTGTTTGCTTCTGGCTCAAGATAATGCTCAGGCCAGTGGGAGACCATGTCCACTCTCCCGTACCATCTGCACAGCAGTATTTTTTTCCATGACCCCAGTTCTCACGCCCTGCATGAGCCTTTATAACCCCACACTCTGAGCCTTGTGGCTGAGACTCCTGAGCTCCTCTCTGATCTCTGGCCTTCCAGAAAAATCCCTGTCTGAATAGCAGAAGTTGGAGAGGAACTGAAGCCATCTGGGTGATCATTTAATTAGTGCAAGATTGTCTAATTTTGACCGATACTCTAGGCAGTCCATACTGCGACTAATGGTGTTTTCATTGTTGTCTGAGTGGACAAAAGGCAGGGCTGTGTGAATGTTAATTTAGCCAGGCAGAGGGGATGACGGGCAGAGCTGCCCAAGAGAATGACGGGTGGGAGAGGGGGCTTGCAAGCATAAAAGAGTTGTTAATGTCCACGTGAAGACCAAGGCAGTGTCACTGAAAGTCAAGGATGCCATTGTAAAATCTGAAGTATTATTCTGAAACATAGCCAAAACATTGAGCTTTCCAAAACAACAGTCTGAAGCATCATTAAAAATCAAAAGCACTGATGAGATCTGCAACCGCAGACCTCCACAGTAGAAGAGTGAATAATGCTTAACTGAATAGAGGAAAAGTGTCAGAAGGATCAGGAACACTCTCCAAGAGGACCATCTGCAGGAGACTTCAACAGCTGAGCTACAACAGCTGAGCTACATGTACCAGAGTGATGGCAAAGCGTGTCTTGTGCAGGTAAGTTTGCATTGGAACTGTTTGACACAGTGATGTAACTGCTGACAACAGCAGCAGCAGAATTAATTCTGAGTACAAAAAACAACTTGTCTGCTAAAGTACAACAAATCCTTCCTAACTCATTAGGCGGAGCTTCATCATACAGCTGGGTAATGACCTCAGACATACCGTCATAGCAACAACAGAGTTTTTCAGGGCCAAAAAAGTTAACCACCAGATTTTAATATTGATTAAAAAAACAAAACAGAGAATGGCTGCATTAGAGGCCCAGCAGATTATCACCAGAGAAGATACCGAGTGTTTTTGGTGTGAGTACTAAAAATAAAAAATACTAAAAACAATTTGGACATGATATGAACCTGTTCCAATACCATTGTCCCCATAACGGGTTGCCAATGTTAATGTTGAATCCCATACATACACAAACACCTTCGTAAAAAAGCAGATAATCTATTACTGATCGTCATGGCAAGTGCTTGATTTGAAATCTAAACTCCTTGAGTATTTAGACCCAAACAAACCCCTGAACCAACCAAAGCTTCTTAGTACTGAAGTGTCCATACAGACAGGGTCTGTAAAAATCGGCTAACTGATTACTTCACAGTCAGACACCCCAGAGAATTTGAACTCATGATGTCATGGAAAGGGAAAAAAGCAGACACCATGGAGACATGTTATTGGCCCTAAAGGTCACTGAACCAGTGGAATCCATAGGTTGTCCAACTATTACATTCCCATAGGAAATTCTCCATGCTTTCAGAGGTGAGAAACTACGGAAGCAACATTATTTGCTCAGCTCAAGTTCACTTGAAGTGCCTTTAGAATGTATTCAGACCCCTTTAATTGCTCCACTTTCTTTTGATAAAGCAAAAACACATTTTCAGAAATGTGTGATAAGTGCTGAGAACCTTTTCCATGACACTCCAAATTTAGCTCAAATGCCCCCGGTGTCCTTTGATCATCTTTGAGATGTCTCAGTGCCTTTGTAATGTATTCAGACCCCAACACTTTTTTGACATTTTGTCAAACGTGATAGGAGTGCACCTGTGCACATCCAGTCAAGTTCAAGGAACTCTAAACCACATAGATGGAATTGTGTTGAGGAAAAGATCTGGCAAAGGTTATATGAAAAACAATTGCTAGGTATTTGATGTTTCCCAGGAGCCCAGTGGGTCCATCATTTTGAAATGGAAGAAGTTTGAACCCACCAATCTTCTGTTTGCTCCAAGCCCGACATGGGATTAAATACTTAAGATCCAACATCAAAACTAGACTGAGCTTGCCTGGTACAATGAAACCAACTGATTCCTTGCAAAACTGTAAATCCGGCCCATCAAGAACTCCCAGCATTTGAAATATTTCAAATAGTATTTAAACCCAGGTCTGCTTCCAAGTTCTCTGAGTCTGTCCACTACACTCCCTGTGCAGTTTTCCCTTTTGTTGTCATTGAACTTTTGCTGATAGCAGGTCTGCCAATCCTGGTGGCTAACTAGTTGCAAATGTACATGATAAGTACAAGGACTCCCTGCTCTGCTTTGCATAGACAAGGGTGACGACTATTCTCTGACAGCAGGGTTTTTCTCCCTATACAAAAACAACTTGTACACAGAAATATGAGTCACAATCCTCTGGAGAGTAAAAAAAATCCATTGGAATAGAACATTCATAGCACTAATTTGGCAGTGTTGCAACAGGTATTGTCAATAGCCAGAGTGAATGTACACTTCAGAAATGTGTCCCGTAGACAAGGCAGCATCAAATGAACAACATAACCTGAGTCACACAGAAAGTATTTTGTGCCATGCAGTTGGTCACCTAATAAAATCCTGTCTGGAGGAAAACAGATTACATTTGTAGCGTTTGCAGCCCCCATCTTGCTACATCATGAATTTGATTTATCTCCTCCTGCCCCCGCCCACTGCAACACTTGGCAGGGTGGTCTGCAAACTTTCCTAGCTTCATTATCACGTGCATTGTAGCAGACGTTGAGGTGGGTGTAGCAAAATTATTGTCTCAGCTCTTAAACCTGAAATCAATTGAATCAATTGAAGCACAATTACCAATCGAGTAAGTAAGCAGGATTGGATGTGTATGTATGTACTGTGGGGCAAACGCGTCCCCACCTGCTGTCAATGCCTCAAAACAAGGTTCCCGGGACCTTCTGGAGGCAGACAGCAGGGCCAGTCAACTGCCTTCCACTGGAACCTTGTCAAAGGAAGTGTTTTAGGGCTCCAAAGGAGCAGCTAAGGGTTGGAGCCGAAACAGAAGATGACTGGAAAGTTACTGCAGCTGGAATGAAGGAAGCAGTGGTGACTGAGGGCAGAAAGATGATGACCTTAAGCCATGCTGCCCTCACGGCTACTCAGCTCCAGGGACGCAGGAGCCGAGGAGGGACAAAGAGGTCAAGGAGAAAGAGGGTGGGGAGGCCGCCGAAGCTACGACCATCCGCACCCATTCCAATCGAGGCCAGCCCGGAGACAACGGCGCCTAACCAACAAAGTGTTTGGTCCTTTGATTTTGATTCTTTCCTCACCTCCTCTCCTACTACTTCTATATGCTCTAATAAAATGTCCCTCAGGGCCTTAAACCTTTGTCCTCCATCTGTTCCCTTTGTCTCTCCATATTTCAGTATGTGCTTCTTCATATGTGTGTGTAAATGAGCTGGAGTGTAAAGTAGTATGTGAAGGAGCAGAAAGGCCGTTTGTTTGATAGTCTGACGGCCTCTTGATGGAAGCTTTTCTTTACGATCTCTTTTCTGGTTACAATGCTCGTGAACATCGCTGTCTGCTTGATTGTAACATAGACAACAACCGCCAGCTCAGGTGGCTCAGGTCTATAATGATCTTATAGTGGTCTTTTTGGCCTTTCTGTGGTAATGTCTGGCTTGTACAGCAGTCATTTTCAGTTTTTGTTAGGTTTTAGGTACATTGGTCTTAGGTTTATGTGTTTGTATATTAGCAGACAGGTTTCTGTACATTTTAGAATTCATTCTGCTGCTGCTGCCATCAGCAGTGACACCATCAGTGAAGGCTAGTTCCAGTGGCGTCATACATAATCAAGCTATACCCTCTCCATCATGTTTCACAGATGAAGAATTAGTGTGCCAGATCATATTTTTCCACGCACTTTCCACTTGACAGCTCTAGCTAGCTAACTAACTAGTGGTTTGCATCTTGTAGTGTAGTTCTGTTTTCGTAAGCTCATTCAATTACCTTTAGTTACAAATGCATGTTGTAATGACACTGTAATAAGGACCCATTAAAAATAAGTTGATATTGAAAAATGTGATATGCTTGTCTACTGTGATAAGCTAAAATAGGCGTTTTATTCACATCCCTCTTATCTATGGGCAATTCATTTAGGCTTACATATTTGTTATCATCAAAGTGCTAATTTTTCAATTACAATGGATTGAGAATAATACAAATAATGTAATATTGTTTCACTTGGACGCAGCAGATTCCTGAAGCCTAAAAATAGTAGAATTAAAAGGAAATACATTTTGAACACGGTGTATCAATAGAAACAACCACCAACATCTCCAACCCAAACTAATAGCTGTCTAAAACACCTCATTCGTAAATTTGAGTGTAAGAATACACCCAGACCGAAAAGTCCATGAAAAAGGAAGTATGGTCCATTTACGCACGCTTAACTCAAGTTTGAATCTGCCCCATTGTGAATAGAGTGTCTACTTGGCCTTTCCTGAAATCGCTATTCTATTTCCGCTAGTCTATTACCTATTTCCATTCTATTTCCTGGAACCACTTTAAGTGCAAATGTAATGTCAAGGTTCACATGCACACTTCCTGTTTCAAAAGCTAACCACAGGGAAGAGAATATTGCCCATTTTAAAATACAACAGATTAAATGTGGTTATGACTGGGGTTGTGCTGTCACTTGAAATATATGCCAAGTGACTGACGTGCTTCTCTGAGTTTGTCTGGTGTAATGAAACCAATAGAAAAAAACTGAAATCCATGCCCATCAATCACTCAATGTAGCCAAGTCTGCTTGGTGACAATGACAGACTAGCCAGAGAATCTGCTTGTAGATTTTGGCTACGATTATTGCTGATAATTGCTATGTTCTCTGTGCTATAGCTCATTGTATGATATAACGAACAAACTTGTTTGTAACTGGCTATCTATGTTTGATTGCGATAGTGTCACTGCTCCTAGTGAGATTCAAACAGCAGCAACAGACTGAGACTAACTGTTCAGATAAATCAGCTGGGAGAAAAGCACAGCTGTTTTAGCAGGGTGAGCATTTTGTGCTTGTGGATGTGTCGTGTGTGTCATGTATGGGTGTGGGTGTGTGTTTGAGAGAGTGTGTGTGTGTGTGTGTGTGTGTGCGCGTATGTGAGAGAGAGAGAGAGAGAGAGAAGAACGCGTGCATGTATTTTTGAGAGTGGCTTTGTGCGTGCATGTGGGTTCTCTTGCATGTGTCACATAGAGAATGAGAGTGTGAATTTGAAAGGGATAAAGCAGGTGTCGCTCACGAAGAAGACACACGAACACTGGTCACGAACAGTCGTTACCCCGCCCCCATCCACGGCTGACGATTTCCCCCACTAAACCTGCCTAGCTGAATACACAGTAGCTCAAACCAAATCAGATCAGAAAGCTCCAACTGCTTCTCACGATACATTTTCGTGAAGACCCAAACTTAATAAATAACAAACCCAATTTTTAGCTCTGTTGCCGATCTCTGGGCACCCGTGGAAAACAACCTCCGAAGCGATTCACCAGTGGAAGCCTGGAAGCAGCTATCCCCAGTGACAGTCAAGCCAAATCCTTGTCAATGATTATCACACTAGACAATTCCAGCAATGGCGTTGGAAAGAACACTAACCTACGTTTCTTGGGGGGAAATCTCCAGCTATATTTTATTCAATAATCAGAGAAAGTCATCACTGATCCCCCACAGCATTACCTCAAAAGGCAAACTAATGGCAAAAACAGAGGCTCACGGGTGATTCAGGGATGAAATAAAGAGGCTCAATAACAATGTATTCTTGTGGAGAATACAGGACATTCAGAACTCATGATGAACTCTCTCCTGGCACTGGAGACTGGACACTCTCTTTATTCACAGATGAATTAGAACTCAATGTTCAGAAACATTCCTAATGACTCAGGCTAAAGGATTATTGAGTTTTGCGGACAAAGTGCATCAACAATCAATTTCTCATTTCCTTATTCAATGTGGATGTAACAATCAAAGAGGACAGAATGAGTGTTGGATGTCAGCCAGGTGGAAATGTTAGGTCAACTTACTCAGAGTCTGAGAAATAAGAATGATATTTGAAAGATATCTAATGTGATGTACAAAACATTATGTTGGAATGTCAAGAAACCCTTACTCTCACAGAATTAAGTTTGCCTCCACCACAGCGCTATTCACTGCAATTAGTGCACTGTGACCTGAAATTGTAATATTGTTTATTTGTACATACCATATAAATATTGACTGATAAGCCTTGGATTAAGCTGAGGCTTTCAGATATGACATTTTAAGTTCAAAGCTAACTGCAAGTTCATTTTTATCCACCATTGGTCAGCTCGCAAATCTGTGGCAGT
This sequence comes from Esox lucius, assembly GCF_011004845.1. Taxonomy (NCBI): domain Eukaryota; kingdom Metazoa; phylum Chordata; class Actinopteri; order Esociformes; family Esocidae; genus Esox; species Esox lucius. The sequence continues at coordinate 21,344,902 of NC_047579.1, read as the reverse complement.
GTCTAAAACAACCGTACTTGCGTTCTTAATAATGTTGTTGTATTGACAGTTATACTGTATGCCAAACTAGGATATAAAATCTGCAAGAAAATCCAAAAATCTTGCATTTACTTTGTTACTTGTGTCTGTCCGTAATCGTGTTTACAGCTACATTGATAGTTTAAACTTTCACATTAAATATAAAATGATCCCACCCAGGCCTAGCCAACAGCTGGCAGGCAGAGTGTACCACATATAATGACGTCACTACTGATTGAATATCAAGATTATTTTTGCTTTCAAAATGGCAGCAATGCCACCACGTCACCAGAATAAGACCATTGATACATTACCTATTACAAAGTAACCTCTTTATTTAACCATGAATGGTTGTGTGAGAACAAGGTCATAATGGGAGGAACACATACATAAAATTATGACTGTATTGTGACAATATATGTAACGGCCCCAGCAGTACCAAATGTCAGGCCCTCTCTCCTGCATTCAACATCGCTTGTGTATCAACCACCGCTCAGCAACGATGCAGTCGGCAAATGCTCTGCTTCTGCTCACACAAGACTCCACTCAACTAATTAACGTAACTTGCTTATCTGTGAGGTGGGATTGTAGCGAGTGCATAAAGGAGATGCGAAAATGAAAAAAACATAAAGACACCAACACGCTGGTGTGTCTGTGGGATGCGCTGCCTCCATCATCTCCCGCCGGCAATTAGTACACCGACAAGATGGAGCGCCGGTGAGTGAGAGGGCATGTAGCGCCACGCTGAGCAACCAACACTTTACCCGGACAATAGCCTACATACACTCACCTAAAGGATTATTAGGAACACCTGTTCAATTTCTCATTAATGCAATTATCTAATCAACCAATCACATGGCAGTTGCTTCAATGCATTTAGGGGTGTGGTCCTGGTCAAGACAATCTCCTGAACTCCAAACTGAATGTCAGAATGGGAAAGAAAGGTGATTTAAGCAATTTTGAGCGTGGCATGGTTTTTGGTTCCAGACGGGCCGGTCTGAGTATTTCACAATCTGCTCAGTTACTGGGATTTTCACGCACAACCATTTCTAGGGTTTGCAAAGAATGGTGTGAAAAGGGAAAAACATCCAGTATGCGGCAGTCCTGTGGGCGAAAATGCCTTGTTGATGCTAGAGGTCAGAGGAGAATGGGCCAACTGATTCAAGCTGATAGAAGAGCAACTTTGCCTGAAATAACCACTTGTTACAACCGAGGTATGCAGCAAAGCATTTGTGAAGCCACAACACGCACAACCTTGAGGCGGATGGGCTACAACAGCAGAAGACCCCACCGGGTACCACTCATCTCCACTACAAATAGGAAAAAGAGGCTAGAATTTGCACGAGCTCACCAAAATTGGACAGTTGAAGACTGGAAGAATGTTGCCTGGTCTGATGAGTCTCAATTTCTGTTGAGACATTCAGATGGTAGAGTCAGAATTTGGCATAAACAGAATGAGAACATGGATCCATCATGCCTTGTTACCACTGTGCAGGCTGGTGGTGGTGGTGTAATAGTGTGGGGGATGTTTTCTTGGCACACTTTAGGCCACTTAGTGCCAATTGGGCATTGTTTAAATGCCACGGCCTACCTGGGCATTGTTTCTGACCATGTCCATCCCTTTATGACCACCATGTACCCATCCTCTGATGGCTACTTCCATCACGATAATGCACCATGTCACAAAGCTCGAATCATTTCAAATTGGTTTCTTGAACATGACAATGAGTTCACTGTACTGAAATGGCCCCCACAGTCACCAGATCTCAATCCAATAGAGCATCTTTGGGATGTGGTGGAATGGGAGCTTCGTGCCCTGGATGTGCATCCCACAAATCTCCATCAACTGCAAGATTCTATCCTATCAATATGGGCCCACATTTCTAAAGAATGCTTTCAGCACCTTGTTGAATCAATGCCACGTAGAATTAAGGCAGTTCTGAAGGCGAAAGGGGGTCAAACACAGTATTAGTATGGTGTTCCTAATAATCCTTTAGGTGAGTGTATATAACTCTGTTTGTCTTGCTCCATTGGGAATTATTGTCTTTGTATGGTTTGTTTCATTGTTACATTTATGCACCGGTGTATATATGGGCATATTACATTGTTTTGTGTCCTTTGTCTTGTTTTGTGTCCTTTCGTTTGTATACTGCCTACATACTTACAGCACACTGTCATCTACGGTATTGGTTGTTACATGTTCCTTCATCACTCAAGGCAGACACTAGCATGCAGCCCTTTAAAAGTAGTCAGGAAAACTATTGACATCACTCTCATTACACAAGAGGAATCAGACTTGGCTTTATTCCATTGATGTAATAACAAAAACGTCTCTGCTACAATCTATTTATAAAGCTATTAAGGAATCCTTGTCATTCTAATGACAGATATCAACTGCTCAGATGTTTCTTTTGAGTTATTCCGCCTACGATAGAATTTGAGCATTCTTCAGGTTAAGGTTGTTTTTGAGTATGGGTTAAGTCATCCTAGATCTGGGCTTATGTGTCACTTTCTACCTGGGGAGGTGAAAAAAGTGACAAAGGTGGAGTCAATCTCCCCCTGTCCTTTGCTGCCACCATGTGGAAGGGTGGGAGTACACCTGGATGCATCAGATGTCAAACGTTAGCAACTGGGAGACCAACCTGAGTAGGAAATATTTCTCTGTCCTTTCTCCTTCATCCTCTCTCCAGCTGATGTCTCCCTTAAACCCAACCAATACCCTAACCTTTCTTCTTTGTGTTTCATCTTTGTTTGGATTTGTCTTCTGCTAAGCATTACAAAATTATTGTTATCCTATTCATATTTATACATAAATGTCCATGCCATTCAATGTATTATTAATTTTGCACACAGTGGATATAAAAAGTCTAAAATGCCAGGTTTTTGTGATGTAAAATAATGAGACAGATAAATCATGGCAGAACTTTTTCCACTCTTCAATGTGGAAAAATGAAAAATAAAAACCTTACAATAATCCGGTTAAATAAGTGTGCACCCTCATATAACTGGGGATGTGGCTGTATTCAGAATGAACCAATCACATTCAAACCCATGTTAAAAATAAGTCATTACACACCTTCCATCATTTAAAGAGATTGATTAATCCCAAATAAAGTTAAGCTGTTCTAGTAGGATTTTCCTGACATTTTTTTAGTTGCATCTCAGAGCAAAAGCCATGGTCCGCAGAGAGCTTCCAAAACATCAGAGGGATCTCATTGTTGAAAGATATCAGTCAGGAGAAGGGTACAAAATAATTTCCAAAACATTAGATCTACCATGGAAACACAGTGAACACAGTCATCATCAAGTGGAGAAAATATGGCACAATAGAGACATTACCAAGAACTGGACGTCCCTCCAAAATTTATGAAAAGACGAAAGGGAAACAGGTCAGGGAAGCTTCCAAGAGGCCTACAGCAACATTAAAGGAACTGCAGGAATGTCTGGCAAGTACTGGCTGTGTGCTACATGTGACAACATTCTCCCTTATTCTTCATATGAATGGGCTATGGGGTAGGGTGGCAAGCCTTTTCTTACAAAGAAAAACATCCAAGCTTACCTGAAGTTTGCAAAAACAAACATCAAGTCCCCCAAAAGCACATTGGAAAATGTGTTATGTTCTGATGAAACCAAGGTTTAACTTTTTGGCCATAATTCCAACATGTATGTTTGGCGCAAACACAACACTGCACATCACCCAAAGAACACATACCCACAGTGAAGCATGGTGGTGGCAGCATCATGCTTTCGGGTGGTTTATCTTTAGCTGGAACCAGGGCCTTAGTCAGGGAGGAGGGAATAATGAACAGTTCCAAATACCAGGCAATTTTGGCACAAAACCTTCAGGCGTCTGTTAGAAAGCTGAAGATGAAGTTCACCTTTCAGCACGACAATGACCCAAAGCACACATCCAAATCCACAAAAGCATGGCTTCACCAGAAGAAGATTAACGTTTTGGAATTGAATTGTTCACGTTATAGGTCACATAAACAAAAGGTTCTGACATGATTCATCTTTGTCTCATTATTTTACATCACAAGAACCTTGCATTTTAACAGGGGTGTGTAGACTTTTTATGTCCAAATCTGTGACAGGGAAATCCCTATCTACTCCCAAAGACATTTATGATCACTTTTAAAAGTTACATTTCAAGTGGAATATACTCAACATCTACATTAAATGTTTGCTGCTCTGTAATACATGGTTATTAATGGACGTGGAACTCTTAAAGTATACTTTAACCCCAGAGGTATTTCAGTCATAATTAACATTGTTTGGTACCTTTTCTGGTTACAGAAACATTTACTTAAAATGTCTTAAAAACTTAACTTAAAAACAAAATATTTATTGGGAGTTAATGCCCCTAATAAAATGGTTTTCCCTGTTTTGCTTTTTGCAAAACGCCCCTATATATTCTAAGAATCTGGACTCAATTATCAACCAATTCGTCTACAATTATATATTACAACGGTATAATACAGATACAAATCAAAACATTTCCTGCTTTGATCTTAGGGAAATGTGGGAGATGTATTGGGGGCAGGGAGCTCATGTTTGGGGGGAAAGTGATTTTATCTTTGTTTTTGTTTTTAGTTGTGATTGTTTCTTCATTTTCCCTGTTTATATCTTCCTGTTCATATAACAAATAACAGACCAGCTGATATTTCTGTAAGAGCTCTTCTTTTTTTGAGTGTGTAATAAAAAAAAAAATATTTGTTTGCATTTTCACTGACTTGTCTTTGCAACAAGAAAAATCCAGAGGCTGAGTAGAGGCTAAGTGTGCAACATGAGTTGGGTTATTCTGTTCGTGGTGCAATCATTTTGAGTTCTGGTCAAAAGTAGTGGAGAAATACATAGGGATTAGAATGCCATTTTGGACACATGTTTGTTTCCCATGCTGGGGAACTCTGACTTAACTAAAAATAATCCAACTAAAATACTGAACACTTAAAGCTTTGTAGCACTCAGTACAATTAATATGAACTTTGACCCCTCATATCCTGTGTAGCACTGGCTTCAGACGCAAAAACATATTTTCACTACTGAGAATGGCTGTCACTTAGATAACAAATTCCTAAAAGTTTCAAGTGTTTAGATGATTTGATACTTATTTCTTGGTATTATAAATCTCAAATGGGAGTTTTACAATTTTTTTAAATGTTGTTGCTTTGTGTAATGCCAGTCTAACACAGCCTTCTGACTTGTGTATGTGAATAATTTCTGTTACTTTGTCAGTAAATCTGTTCATTTAGTTTACATGATTGTTCGCTTGCCCCCACACATTTCTGGTTCTTAGATTACTGGTGAAATAGCAGTTTCAGTGAGTGGAATGAAATAATTATGGGAATATTATAACATTAGCCCAATTCATTAGATGTGCAGGCCAGAGGCAAAACATGACTACAGATAACTTTCATTGTCCTATTTAATGTATTTTATTCACCCTAAACATCAGAGATGTGGACAAACGACTTGGATGACATATTTTGCAAATTGAGGCTTGACTGAAAAACACTTGCAAATCAAATTTGACTCCCATCTTTGGGCTGAAATATGTGCCACCAGAAACTGAATTTGAATTATTTATATTTGAATTTGAATTGCTAAACTTGAATAATTGCATTGAAAAACTGAATTTGAATCACATAATTTGAAATTGTATTGTTTAATTTGAATAATTGCATTGAAAAACTGAATCTGAATTTTATAATTTGAAATTGAATTTATTCGTTTGGATCCGAAGTCCAATAAAATGTGATCCTCACTGAAAATTAAACTCTCTATATATCTTCACATTCACTTCTCACAATTCAGATTCAGTTCTCAAATTCAATTTCAAGTTACTGAGACAGACATCCGGGTAGTTGGAGGATGAAGGAAGAGCAATCGAGCGCAGATCGATAGATAGCGTTCATTGGCGCATAGGACTCCTCTTGGGCAAATCAGCACATACGTTTTGGAGCATAGTACATGAAACAAGGAAGAAGCTCTTGCTTTGCCAGTGGCCGGCCTTGACCCAGAACGCCCAGACTGGTGTGACCACCATGGATTCGGCTGGGACAAATACGGTAATTACAATTTAACATATCTACGATCTTTTGTTTAACTGTCGTTAATTATATATCTGTTTTGTAGAAACAGGGGAAATTAAATTTCTCTCGACGTTGCAAACACAGTAGCTAATATCCCGGGTTTTTATGGTGGCCTACTAGCTCTGGTAACAACATCTTTGCCTGGTGTTTATTATTTCTAAACGTTTGCCTCTTCTTTCGGTGAAAATGTTGTTGCAAACGTAACTAGTGCTAGCCGCCGCCAAGTAGACTGGTCATGTCTTCAGCGTGATTGTTTAACTACTCCTTGTGATTGTCATTGACACCGTCAGGGTATTGCTTACTGAGAGGGAGGGAGAGTAGTAAGCGTGTCTGGTCGCTGTGTTTGGCAGGTGCTAGCATAATAAGGCCATAAACTTCAGGGCAATTACACCATAGCACTAGCCCTATTCTTTTTACTTGAATGCATAGCTAATTCCGGTTGACTTGAACACTAAAATAGCACATTTACTCTTCGAAAGAAAGCTGGCTGTTCTCCGTATTTGCAGGGAAAGTAAAAAGGGATGGTTTTTAAAACTAGCAATCCAGTAGTGCTTTCATTATTTTGTTGTGAGCATTATCTAGCTAGCGCTACAGTAAATATGGGCTAGTAGCTAGAAAACCGTGCTTGCCACTATATAATAACATCATATTTTGTCAACTTAGTGTAAAAACAGTCATGTTTATATTAAATGTAATAGTGCCTATGGTATTGTGGTCTATATAGTGCCTGTTGTATTAATATTTTGTTTTATATTGATATAGCTAGCCATTTACTTGAATAACTTTTTGCAATACATTTTCTTTGGAATATGGAAAACATCCCACTTTGTAATTTTTTATTTGGTAATATTTAAGTTTCCATGTAGATTTCATTATCATTGTGAGTACTTATGTACCTCTGTGCTGGTAAAGGTAAACCAAATATTCAACATGATTGTTTGCTTTCTGTCTCTGAAAAGGTGAACATCCAGAGGCGGGTGACACAGTAGGCTATCCAGGTCACCTGTCCCCCAGGACGTTTCTCCAGTGGCTCACAGGACAGGGCCACATTCCTGTCTTACCAGAAGAGAAACTTCAGTCTTTGTGCAGTTCAACCACACCTGTGACATCCTGTATGGTTCACATACAGTTTGCTACCCAACAGTCGCTGCATGTTGTAATACAATCCACCTACCTGTTAAGCATATGCAAACTTCTACTGAGTTCAAACAAGTGATGACAGAGGCCTTCCATCTAGGGCAGGCATTTCATCAGGTTTAAGTGAAATGTTTCAGTTTCAAATATGCATATACAGGGCTGGTCATAAAATTAGAATATCATCAAAAAGTTGATTTATTTCAGTAATTCCATTCAAAATGTGGAACTTGTATAATGTATACATTCATTCCACATAGACTTATATTTCAAGTGTTTATTCATTCAAAAAGTGAACCTTGTATAATGTATACAGTCCACACAGACTGATATATTTCATATATTTCTTTTAATTTAGATGATTATAACCGACAACTAATGAAAATCACAAATTCAGTATCTCAGAAAATTAGAATATTGTGAAAAGGTTCAATATTGAAGACACCTGGTGCCACACTCTAATCAGCTAATTAACTCAAAACACCTGCAAAGACCTTTAAATGGTCTCTCTGTGTAGTCTACAGAACTAGACTATCATGGGGAAGACTGCTGACTTGACAGCTGTCCAAAAGATGACCATTGACACCTTGCACAAGGAGGGCAAGACACAAAAGTTCATTGCTAAAGAGGCTGGCTGTTCACAGAGCTGTGTCCAAGCACATTAATAGAGGCAAAGGGAAGGAAAAGATGTGGTAGAAAAAAAGTGTATAAGCAATAGGGATAATCGCACCCTGGAGAGGATTGTGAAACAAAACCCATTCAAAAATGTGGGGGAGATTCACAAAGAGTTGACTGCAGCTGGAGTCAGTGCTTCAAGAACCACCACGCAAACATATGCAAGACATGGGTTTCTGCTGTCGCATTCCCAGCGTCAAGCCACTCTTGAACAAGACACAGCGTCAGAAGCGTCTCGCCTGGGAGAGGACTGGACTGCTGCTGAGTAGTCCAAAGTTATGTTCTCTGATTAAAGTAAATTTTGCATTTCCTTTGGAAATCAAGGTCCCAGAGTCTGGAAGAAGAGAGGAAAGGCACAGAATCCACGTTGCTTGAAGTCCAGTGTAAAATGTCCACAGTCAGTGATGGTTTGGGGTGCTATGTCATCTGCTGGTGTTGGTCCACTGTGTTTTCTGAGGTCCAAGGTCAACGCAGCCTTCTACCAGGAGGTTTTAGAGCACTTCATGCTTCCTGCTGCTGACCAACTTTATGGAGATGCAGATTTCATTTTCCAACAGGACTTGGCACCTACACACAGTGCCAAAGCTACCAGTACCTGGTTTAAGGACTATGGTATCCCTGTTCTTAATTGGCCAGCAAACTCGCCTGACCTTAACCCTATAGAAAATCTATTGGGTATTGTGAAGAGGAAGATGTGATACGCCAGACCCAACAATGCAGAAGAGCTGAAGGCCACTATCAGAGCAACCTGGGCTCTCATAACACCTGAGCAGTGCCACAGACGGATCGACTCCAAGCCATGCCGCATTGCTGCAGTAATTCAGGCAAAAGGAGCCCCAACTAAGTATTGAGTGCTGTACATGCTCATACTTTTCATGTTCATACTCTTATGTCTTAATTAATATTCTAATTTTCTGAGATACTGAATTTGTGATTTACATTAGTTGTCGGTTATAATCATCAAAATTAAAAGAAATACATGAAATATATCAGTCTGTGTGGAATGAATGTATACATTATACAAGGTTCACTTTTTGAATGGAATTACTGGGAAAAAAAACTTTTTGATGATATTCTAATTTTATGACCAGCACCTGTACATTCAGACTCAAATAGTAATAGATAAGATATTTGTGCAGTCTTTTATTTCATTTTTTGTCAAATCCAGTTCGTATATGTTAACCCAATTCACTGTTCATGGGTGTATTAAATGACCCAGTGTGCATGGCTAATTGATTTGATATTTTAGATCAAAAATCATTGTTAGCCACATTGAATGTTACACCACAAAAAGCATTTCCATATGTGCATCGCACCATTACAATGTTTGTCAGAGAAGATGTCCTTCAATATGTTCTTTCCCACTTCCCTGTGGTTGTGTCAGCGAGACAGAAGTCCGATTTAAAAAATTTGGTGGACTAAAAGGTGCCTGGATACATGGGGTCCTAGACTGGACTTAAGCAATCATTAATTATTAAAAGCCTTTAGTCCTCTGATTGGCACAGGCATGACTGTCAATGATGGTGAAGTAGGTACAAGGCATGTGCGATTGTGGTCAAATAAATATATTTTCCAAAACTATTTGAATGAGAAAGGGGATCAATGGCAAGGCGTAGAGTTCTCGGTCTTCAATGGACATTCCATTTCTGGCACGGTAACACCTGTGTTGGCAGAGTTATGAGAGAGCCCTGAGCTCTCCCAATCAAAATCCTCAATTTGGATTCCCTAAAACCAACAGAAGATAGTATTAATGAATTGTTAACATACATCATCTAGTAATGCAACCCATTTCATCAGCTGTAGCTATTCTTTACGGATATCACTGACATACTATGTATTAGATGACATCATTTCATACATTAATAGTAGGATATTATTATTAATATTTATTGTGGGACTAATAATATTCCAAATAGGAGATGTGAGCTACAGAGAGGTAGCTGGTAACATAATCTAGAAGTGGTTGAAAGTAGTAGGTTTTCATTGCAAAGAAATGTAATTGCTTTATCATAAACAGATTCAATCATCACTGATTGCTATGGATTTCATGTCAAGTTGATATCAAATGTGATGGAGGCGATGGATGAGGAACCACCAAAATTAAGGAATAGTAGCAAACCAATTATATTTGTTATGTGACTACAAGCCAACTAGTTATGAATGTTACAATATTGCCAGATAGGTTTCCTATACCATGTTAACAGTAAAAACTAATTTGTAACTGGTTGGATCATGCCCATAATCACTATAACGTTAAGTTTCACCTTGCTCAACTTTGTGCAGATCACAGCATAAGTTGGTCAAAAATGTATCTCCAAAAGAACAGCTGGGTTGTTTTAAGTCACAGGTGGGACTGGCAAGTTAGCTAGCACGATGCCTTCTATTTCTAGATCTTCTTACTAAGTTAACCGGTACTTATCTGAGCTAACGACATGATCACTGTCACTAGATATAAAGAAATCATTGACTTTCACTCGGTGCTATTCACTGACAGTAAAACTTTTTTTTGAAAAAAATGTTATTGTACGCACTGCTGTTTGTAGACTAGCTCCAGCGCTCCTTGCTGCGTTGCTAAAATAATAGCTGAAACAATGCTATCGTGCTAGTCATAAATATAGAACAATGGTGCTAGCTAGTCGTCTAATGTAATTGTAAACATGATTTGTGTATGCTCGCGGACTAAACGAAACGTTTCTACAAAACAGCTATAACATTAACGACAATTAAACAAAAGATCGTAGATATGTTAAATTGTAATTACCGTATTTGTCCCAGGCGAATCCATGGTGGTCACACCAGTCTGGGCGTTCTGGGTCAAGGCCGGCCACTGGCAAAGCAAGAGCTTCTTCCTTGTTTCATGTACTATGCTCCAAAACGTATGTGCTGATTTGCCCAAGAGGAGTCTTATGCGCCAATGAACGCTATCTATCGATCTGCGCTCGATTGCTCTTCCTTCATCCTCCAACTACCCGGATGTCTGTCTCAGTAACTTGAAATTGAATTTGAGAACTGAATCTGAATTGTGAGAAGTGAATGTGAAGATATATAGAGAGTTTAATTTTCAGTGAGGATCACATTTTATTGGACTTCGGATCCAAACGAATAAATTCAATTTCAAATTATAAAATTCAGATTCAGTTTTTCAATGCAATTATTCAAATTAAACAATACAATTTCAAATTATGTGATTCAAATTCAATCCGTGTATCATTCGTTCTTTTCATATTCAATTGAGATTCCAAAACGGAAAATGAAAAAATGGTTCGTTATTTCGTTATTCGTTTACGAATCTGATACCAAAAAACGAATAACGGGTCATTTTTCGTACTTTCGATTTAATGCTCAGATCAAAAATAGGAAATGAAATAACGGGCCACGGACCGATTTAGATTTTGATATTTAATTTGTCCGATTTGTGTGAACCGGAAGTTATTGTCTCGTTAGCTTGATTCATTTCTTCAGTTTAGAGTTTAACCAAACGTTAGCCTTCAAAACCATCATGGAGAGTTTCATCTTGTTCAGAGGAAGTAAACGGGTGACTGTCAAAGAGCATAACACAGTCTGTTTTCCTAGCTACTTAACAACACCACTGCATTTCAGTTACTGTTTTCAGACATATCTTTGGGTGACATTTATGAGGTACAACAAGGCATCTTGGAAAGGTGTATAGTCATTATTTACCACATGATTAAAAAGAAGAGAGATGTCAGGGTAGTTTTCTGCAAAGTCTTGTTCTGCATGACATCTATCCTCCTCAGATGAAAATGGGTCAGTTCCAAAAACTGACACCTAAGTTAGCGAGGATCCAAACTCTTGCTCATACATGTTTGCCACAACAGAGGCATTGGGCAGCAGCTCTTCAGAGATTTTAGCTGGACAGCCACCTGCTGCAAGTTCATTGGGTATCCCACGTCCTAAAACAAGGAAACAAATAACTAACAAAGCAATGCCATTTATGCTGTATGTGGTTGGCGTGGGAAAAAATAACTGCTTCAAAGGGTTGTACATATTCAGTTTAGCATACCTGGGATCCTGTGTGCATTCCACGATTGCACCACTCTGCCTAGTCCAATTTGGCTTAATTGACATGTCAGGTTTGAAATGCAGAATTTAGTCATATTGTCCTCCATGTTGAGGACTTCTTGGTCCAGCAGGTGTACCAGGGCCTGTTTCAATGGGTAGTTAACGCGATTGTTCACCTCGGGCCAAATCCTTTCCACTCGAAGATTCTGTTGAACACAAAACACGATTTCAGATGGAATGAAAATGTAATAGATTAGTTTGGGAAATTAATTCCAATTTTAAATGCTTTCACTCCTTATTTGTTAGAATAAAAAAAGCATTTGATTATATTAGTTGTACTGTTAGTCCGTATTACAAAAACCTCACCCTTGTTGATGTTGTTTGAAGGTATGGTGGCCTGCTAGGGTTGTGTCTATGTCTTGACAGCATCTCTTGCATGTACAAGCACATGTAAAACTCCCTGCCATGGTCGACCCTGAGTTGGTCCCACATCCCATGGTTAACCACTGCAGATCTGAGATAAAACAATGTGTACATGTGCAAAGGGCTGCACTGAGCTTAACTGATCCAATAAGAAAATTACATCCAATGAAAAGAGAATATACATTGCACAGAAAATATTATGACAAAAACATTGGTTCTAAATGTATTTACTGTACCTGTAAACTTCCTCATAAATCACAAGGTTGTTTTTCACTGGCATGGTGGCATTGGCAACAATTTTGCCGCTGTAGCCATCAACTGCCACGACGTGTGTCACTCCAAACATCACAAGCTTCTCGTTTTGGTCCATGTGAATTTTATGGCCCATATATTCCGCATGATACGGGATGGGATTTAGATTACGAGCACCCTGAAGACATGTTTTATATTTTGAGCCCAGAATATTCACGAACCATTTCTACATCAAAGAAATTCTTATATGCATGCAACATCATGTACTGTAGGCCTACTTCATTCTTAGCATATAACTTGCATGACGTCGGAATTCGTGGTATGGCTGATGAATCTCTCTGAGGATTTTCCCAACTCGACATTCTCCTGCATGCACTCCCATTGAAGACAGATATCCAGTCATGAACTTGCGGCCATAAGATGGGCCCGTCTGTTAAGAAAAATACAGTTATTCGCTACAACATTTGAAAGACGGGCAGGATATAAAATGTGAAAACCTAAAAAAAAAAACTTACTTCATATATTGATCCAACCACAGCCCTCTCCAGTTCTGTGTCCGATACATGTCTTTTTCGCTTAAGGTTGTGCTGAACACAGAATCTTCTCACACTTATTTCAGAACATCGCTGGACACCCATCTGCTGCAGCGTTGTGGAAATCTCTACATGTGTCTTGCCAGTTTCAAATAAATCTTTAATTAAATCAGCATATGGTTCCAGTGCGGCCATGGTGTCAATACGAAATTACTTAAGAAATACTGAGTCATTAACTTACAATCACTGCATAATTGATGTTTTCCAGGCCTCGTCTAACTGTTTTCCAAATTGCGGGAAACGTCCATAGACAGTATATAAAAAAAACTTGGAAACTTCCAAGTGCAACACACGAAGAAGACCGTAACTTCCGGTTCACACAAATCGAACAAATTAAATATCAAAATCAAAATCGGTCTGTGGCCCGTTTCCTAATTTCCTATTTTTGATCTGAGCATTAAATCGAAAGTACGAGAAATTACTCGTTATTCGTTTTTTGGTATCAGATTCGTAAACGAATAACGAAATAAGGAACCATTTTTTCATTTTCCGATTTTGAAATCTCAATTGAATATGAAAAGAACGAATGATACACAGATTAAATTCAGTTTTTCAATGCAATTATTCAAGTTTAGCAATTCAAATTCAAATATAAATAATTCAAATTCAGTTTCTGGTGGCACATATTTCAGCCCATACCCATCTATTACTTATGTCTTAACCTGGACTTGAGCTGTATGACTTGAGGGATTTGTCTAGATTTTTCCAGCACTTTCCTCTCCTCTCTCACCTCAGTCTGTTTGCGAAGCCCCCCACAATCATAGACCAAGTGGTCTATGTTCTCAACACGCATCCAGTGGCTGGGGGTGGGACAACACAACAATATTCTAACTGGACTTTCTCAGTGTCATTCAAACTCTAGGATCTAGCGTTCAGCTGGCAATGTTAGGTTGTCAATTCAGGCATGAATGAGAACTAGATATCATTGCATCTGGATCGGTCATGAAAGTCGTTTCATTTGGATTCAAGGAATATGTTGATGGGGAGGAAAATGAGAGTAGTATGCAAAACATGCAAATACTAAAATTACTGATGCGAAGGCCACAACATCTAACTTTGTGAGACACCTGAAATAATGCTGTGCATATGTTTAGCTATCTAATCTGTAAAAAGGTACCTTAGCCTTGATTAGCGACATGGCTGAACATTCTAGAAATATCCCCTCCTATACTTTTCAAGCTCCTAACGAGTGTTGATATTGTGGCGACCCTGTATTTTTATACAGAGCCTTCCTAAATGCTGTTCTCAGGTGTTCATGTATTTTTGTAAAGCACATTCTTTTAAGTGCTGTCCTCATTAACAGGGTGTGGTCTTCCAGTTTGTCAAAGCTGTTTATCTGGGTGGGACGTCCCATGGTGAGGTGGCAGCTCTAGGGGCTTGTTGGGACAGCAGGGGTGTGTCTAGGGTTCCCCGGGCCATTTAAAACACTCAAATCACACATCGGGACTTGATGAAGGAAATATATTAAAGATCAAAATCTTTACTGTACATTGTGTAATATGTTGAGAAGAAAAGGACGTAACAATGGTCAATCAAATCCAAAATCACCTTCCGATTGAGGGCTGGATTCAAACTCACACCGAAAATCTAAGTAAACAATTGAAAGCACAGGCTATTCTAAATTTTGTGAATTTTCTCACGGCAGCTCATGTGTATGGCCCCCACGTGCCTGTATGCACTCCCGACTATGTCTGGGCATATTCCTGATGAGACGGTGGAGGGTGTCCTGGGGGATCTCCTCCCAGACCTGGATCAGGGCATCAGTGAGCTCCTGGACAGTCTGTGGCACAACTTGGCGGCATCGGGTGCACCGATACATAACAACCCAGAGGTTCTGTCAACAAAAGGTTCGATTGTGAGCACAGGTCCCGCTACAGGACGTCGGGCCATTATGCTAGCCTCATGGAGTCTGTTTCTTACAGTTTGGTCAGAAACATGCACACCAGTAGCCCACTGTAGGTTATTGTGTAGGGCTCTGGCAGTGCTCCTCCTGTTCCTCCTTACACAAAGGAGCAGATACCGGTCCTGCTGCTGGGTTGATGCCCTTCTATGGTCCTGTCCAGCTTTTCTCGTGTATTGGCTCATCTCCTGGTATCTCCTCCAGGGTCTTGAGACTTGTACTGGGAGACACAGCAAACCTTCTTGCGACGACAAACCTACTTACGACGGCACCTTCTTGCCATCCTGGAGGAGCTGGACTACCTGTGCAACCTGAATGGGCTGCAGGTACTGCATCATGCTACCAGTAGTGAAAAGGACACTAGGAAAATGCAAAACTAGAGAAGAATCAGTCAGGATGGATAAGGACAGAGCAATTTTCTGTGGCCACCACCTGCAAAACCATTCACCTTTTGAGAGTTGTCTTGCTGTTGCCTCTCCAGGGCACGTTGTCACTTTCATTTGCACAAAAACAGGTGAAATTGACTCACAATTGCTTATGCTTCTGATCTGAATATATTGATATCCCTGAATTTTAATTGACTTGGTGTTTTATTGTGATGATTACGTACATGTTTTCTGAGCAGTGTGGGTGGGGGTTTTGTGGGCATAGGGCTCTATGGGTGTGACGGAGAACCGTGTACCTGTGAGATAACCTGCGAGTTAGTTATGGTCCTACCATTCTTAGAGCGAGTTGGTGTGTCTATTATATGTCTGCTGTTAGGTTTAGGGCGTAGACCAGGGGGTGGGCAATATTTTTCACTGGGCGGCCACACTGAAAATGCCAGAGAGCATCGTGGGCCAGATTACTTTTTTAACTAACATGCCTAAAAAACACACAACATAGCTAACTCTGTTAACTTGCGTATTATATTTATGCATATTTATTTTCCATGCAACACCGTTTTCATAATTGAACTTAATTTACTTTAACAATTTTTTTTTAATTATTATTATTTTCTTTTAACAACTGCTATTATGGCAGGCAAAGACCTAAAAAATCCCTTTTTAGGGTTATTACTCAACAGAAATGTTGCAACATATATTTGGCTTAAAACTTAAATTTCAACTCAACAGAGTAAGCTACATTACATAAGGTATAGTTTATAACAGTTATATAGGTATAATAGTTATTAGGGCAGACATATGAAATCACTTCTGAAGACTTTCACTCAAAGCAAATGTTGGTATAATTGCCGTCATCTAACTTCATACAATATCTTTTTTGTACTACGTTCTTTTAACGACAGCGATTCCAGCAGCCCAGACCCAAGAAATCAACTTTTAGGGCTACTCACTCAATATGAACAGGAGAGCCACTAATGGGCGTTGACAAGTGAGGTGAAGTCAGGTTGAAGCAGACTGTTGAAGCAGTGTGCGGTTCTATTGAAGCAGTGTGCGGTACTGCTGCAAGATGTTCATCAGTGAGGCTGCATCTGCTCTTAGACTTGTTTAATTGTAGCATGGGTTGACAGTTTTTGTATTTCGCTGCATGCTTGCTCTGGAAGTGCCTCTGCAAATTGTACTCTTTAAAAACTGTGACGTAAGCAAGTTGCTTTTCCTGTGACATCTGCAAATAAATATTTTCCTGTCAATAGTTTTTTAAATACCCTGCTTTCGTTATCAACTTTTTTTAGGCTCATTGCCAGAGATCGCTAGCCATCAATTGCGTATAGTACGTACAAATGATAACTTCCGCGCGTGGATTGAGGTGCTGGTCCCTACGTATCATAGCAACGCAAATACCTTGTTTCAACTAAAATGTATTTTAAACAGACAGCATGATACTGCTGTACTTATTACTGGGAGTGCCACGGGACTTTTAATTTGAAAATAAATACATAACAGTATGCAAAAATTAAGTAATATAATCTGCGTACCTCGTCAGGTATTTTTTATTTTGTATTATTTACTGTTGCATATTTATTTTTTTATTTTCTAATTAAAGTTTAAGATGTATCGCGGGCCGTATAGAATGACTCAACGGGCCGGATCCGGCCCTGTGGCTTTATCTTGCCCAGGTCTGGCGTAGACAGTGGGCAACAGCTGTCTGTGTTTAGGTTAATACATTCTACCCAGTGCTCTCTACCTCTGACTCCGCCTCCTGATTCAGCATCCCGGCCGGAGGTGCCACAATATGTTCAGACTGGTCCATCTTCAGTTGCTTCTATTTGGATTGTCGATATTATGTTTTTTTTTTATTATCTCTTGAACTGTTTAAGCAAGAGGAACAAAACCAACTTAGACTGTCTGAAATTAATACGATTAAACGCGTTTCCACTATTACTATTAATGGGCCTAATGTGCATAGTTACTGTTAACCCACAATGTTACTCTTGATCCATTCAAGCTAGAGACCAAACCAATTTTGTTTCACATTTTTGCAGTCACCCCACTTAGAATTAAAATGTTTCTTTTAACTTTGACCATATATTAATTAGATGTATCTACATAATAAGTGTTTATTAACTCCAAAACATTATCTCTTAAACCATTTAAGCTAGAGTCCCAACCAACACTGTTTCACATGATTTATCCCAATCTGAATTAACTAAATGTGTATTGACTATGACTACATTAATTAGTCAAATTTGCATAATTAGAATCATTACATCCTAAAACTGTATCTGCTGAACTGTTCTAAATAAATCTAAACTAACTTTATTTAACATTTTAGCCTATCCCAACCTACATTTCTTAAAGTATATGCACAACCCTCGTAGTTTCCCTTGAATTCAATGAACTATGAGTTCAATTAACTATCAAATAACCATTAAGCTCTTAAGTGTTTGCTTGTCAATAAGTATGTCAAAAACAACTTTTGCTAAATGCAGAATCTCTCCTCAAAACACAACCTGAACCAAATGGGCGTGGGGATAACGTTATAAATATCTGATCCATCACACAACCCGGTTTCCAAAACAGTTGGGATGCTGCATAAAATGCAAATAAAAACCGAATGCAATGATGTGAAACTGCTCTTCTGTTTTTCCTTACGTATCACAGTAATGCACGAGCATCACGGGCACTGAATGTACAATGTCAACCACAGTTTCTGATCCTATTTACGGTCTCATCCTATTTACAGTCTGTCCCATAGATCTAAATGCCAATTTAACTTTAGTCACAGTTCCTTTTTGATGCTCCTGCTGTCCGTGCCCGAGTAATAAACCCTCTTTCAAAGTAATTTGGATCCTTTCCTCTTGCCGACCTTGATCCAAAATATATCCCACCCTCTTTATTTTAAACATGGACTATGACAATATTAATCCAGCGCATATCCTATTGGACCAGCACACTGACCTTTGACATCACTGAAAGGTGGATACAGTTGGCGAAGACAGGCTGTAGTCCAAAGGGTGGGAATCACTTCTACATTTCTTCTCATTAAGAAACATGTCATTGGTACCTATTCGAAGCTGTTCTACATGGGAATGTTGGTATTTGGAGATGACTATTATTTATGTACACTACTTAGGAATTAGGTCTTCCTGAAAAGAAAAGTTAAGAACATAACCTGGGGAGTACTGACCTCACAGGGCAACATTTTCCATTGCCGCTTTGGGATTAGTTTTGGGCACGGTACTTTTCAGACCTTGATTGTTTAAAGCCTTTTGCAGACATCCTAGACAGGTGGTATGGTGGTGGTATGCTGTTCAAAGGAAGAAAGGACACGTGGAAGTTGTGTTCTGTTAACTGAGGGAAATGCAGAAGAAATCTGAGTGAATCCTTTGTTGGTGGTGTTTGCGGTGGTAATCATGTTCAACCCTATGCTAGTTCAGGGGGGCTTGGGTTTGCAATCTTCAGCTGAGCAACCGTGTCAGTGTAGTAATTCATTAATGGATTATATAACACACCAAAGATTCCTCATCCTGTTTATCCTTGCCCATTTTCACTCTGTTCCTTGACAAATAAACCAGAGATGTCGCGTAGGGGACAGCAGTGCGATACTGCCCAACAAAGGCAAAGTGCAGAAACAACAAATGTGTTCCAAGATGTTTGATATTTTTTAAGGCCAGAGGGTGTAGTCACATGCTTCATAAATAACGTATTATTGTGCTAGTTTAATGTATGACTTAGCTATGTTTTCATTTCTTTATTTTACATTTATTCTACTATGTGAGTTGACCGACCTGCTTAATTGTATTTTTTTAATTACTTTCTTCATTAGTGTTTACTAGGTAAGTATGCCAAAACTGCTACCACATTTTCAGAGTCCTCGCACATCTCCGGTATGGGCAGATGTCACGAGTACTTTGGGAAAACTTATTAAAACTCACTAAGTAAACCTCAATGTTGCTGTTACACTCTGTTCCGTTCAAGGCCTAACAACTGTAAAAGGACTGGGAGATTACTGAATTCTTGTCTGCTGAAAGAGCAAATTGCTTTGACCTGTATATTTCATTGCCTGTCCTTTATGCATATTGTATTTATATGGCTTTGTCTATTAAACCCTATACAGACATACGTTCACTCATCTTTTGAAAGCAGCATTTTATGATTCAGACCATAAATTCCTTCATATCGCTTACCGGGGGAACAGAATGACTGGTACAAGCAGGGAAGTACAAGGGATGTATTAGCCAATAGGAAAGCTGGGTATGGTTAGGTAGTCATGTTCATATGAGAGCCAGCATATGCAGTCTTCAATCCAATTGAGGGTATGTAGGAAATTTTGAAAAGTGCTGTTCACAAAAGATCCATATCCAACTCTGGTTATGGGTTGTGCAATATTTTGCTAAAAAAGGACAAAAATGTATGTGTGCAGGTTTGCAAATCCGGTAGAAACATCCAAATCATCTCAGGGCTGTAATTGCCAAATGTGCCTCTACCACATGTTGACTAAAGGGAGCGAATACTTATGCAATCTATTATTTTGTTTTTATATTTCTGATGAATTCAAAATCATTTGCTGATTTAATTTTTCACTTTGACATTAACTTTTTAAGTATTGATAAGTGGCAAAAACTATTTTCATTTTAGTAAACATTTTGTGTTGCAACCCAATAACATTTTGAGAAGTCCAAGGGGGTGAATACTTTGGAGTGCCACAGTACATAGGTCCAGCTGAACTGTTAAAAATTCCATACGTTAGCAATGTATTGCATTTGAAAGTATATGGAGCATCATTTTTTTCACCTAGATGTACCATCACAGTTTATCCATGTTTTTCTTTTTTACAACTACAATCACAGTTTACACACCTAGTTTTTATTTATTTTTTACCAGATCTACACATATCAGCTATAATCTATTGCTTAGAATTTTTTTGTATGAAAACTTCAGCTTGGCAAACTAACTTGTGTGTGTGTGCAGTACATCCTAAAAACACTAGATGGGGAGCTAATACAAGCAACATGCACTAAAACTGGCACATGAGCAAATGGTGGTGTGCATGCACTGATTACAAGGATGAATATAATTTAGAATTTTAAAATGGTCCAGGTTCATATAGATTCCATTTTGTTTCCATTTGGGTTGGGGGGATTATTAGGAAACAACTTGAATGATGTTTATTATTGTAATTGTGATATGTTGATATGTTGAATCAAAGGTAGCTATACTGGGGGTTTGTTTGTGTGACTAAATACCAGACTGTAGTTTGACCCAGGAGTTGGTGTCTAGAGGACCAGGGGAGTGGGGTTGCTGTAGTAAGGTCTAGGTGTGTGGGGGGGGGGGGGGGGCTTTAGTTTGACCCAAGGGTTCGGTCTCGCATACCTCTGAACAGGACTAATTGACAAAGATGATGGAGAGCCCATCTGATGGTGTTTTAGGATAATAGGTCACAAATTTGGCAGCATTTTCAATGACCTTCCAGATACCAGATTTACCTATCTTTTGATGGGAGAGTTGACCAAAGAAAGGAGGGAGAGTGTATTCATATTTGTACTGGTTTATGAGAGCATGTGTGTGTGTTTGCCTTGATTGGCTCCACAGAATCCAGGTTGTTGTTGGACTGCACACATTCCTGAAGCATTCGTAGTGTGTACTTCCTGCATCTATTGGAACTGATGTCTGATTAGCAAACTCCAGCCCTTGGTTAAGACACAGAGTACTGGAAAGGAGTATAGTGTTAAAGCTCAGCGCTGAACTACACACAATGTCTAGACATGCTAACATAGTGAAGAGGGGGTGAGGGAGATTGAGATTATCCACACAAGCAGATGGGTGAAGAAACAACACAACAGAGTATGGGAGGAGGAGAAAAACTGATAAAAGGGGAGGTGTGGGGATGTCTCTACAGACGCCCAAACTTCTTGTTTTCACAGATTAAGATACATTGCACTTCCACAGAGCAACCATGTTGAAAGACTCAAAGGTCTGTGCCTGTCATCGATGTGTTTTGCAGCGGATGATTACGTTCATTTTGGAACCGAAAGGCCAACCAAGCCAGGTGCCCGAAGCAATTCTAATTCTCTCAACAAAAGGGACAGAATTAGCATGTGGAGTAATGAGTAGGATTCTTTGATTTTACTAGTCAATGTGATTGCTTCTGATAAAAACATGTTCCAAATTGCATGTAGTTTGACATTTCAAACATATTTGATGGAAAAGAGATATGAGATATGTTTGTGGATAATGCACCATGCTGCCCTATTCATTCCTGTTTGATTTGAGTAGTGTGCTCCTCTTTCCTCACTTTCATCCCATGATGGGACAGGCCATAGGCCGCTGTACCATGGGTTAGCTATATAGAACGAATTCATTATAATTATTTTACTGTTACCATTATTTCAAAATTCACACACATTAAGTTTATAAAGCCCTGTTTACATCATCAGTTTTCACAAGGTGATTTAAATGATAACAATAACTGATGCGCATTGGCTAGGAAAATTCTAGTAGGGAAAAAACCTAGAGAGGAGCCATACTCTGAGTGGTGGCCAGTCCTCTTCTGGTTGTGCCAGGTGACGATTATAAGAGTACCTGGCCTTTTGGACAAAGACTATAAGAGTACAAAACCTTTTGAACAAAGATTATAAGAGTACCTGATCTTTTGGAACACGTTAATGTTTTTGCCTGTTCAGATGACCAGCAGGTCTATAAATGCATGGGCTGTGTCCAGAGTGCTTCAACAGAATCCAGATCAACTGCAGAACCAGGCAGACAGGAACAGGGGCAATCTGGTGGTCAGTGAAAGGAATCATTAGGCAGCAACTTGATTTGCAATACAATCAGGAGGACCTTGGACAGGGACAGCTAGTAGTCATTTGGCCCAGGTTGTCCTGAGGTGTGGTCCATAGGCTCATGTCCTCATAAGGTTAAACAGGGCATCAGAAAAATTGGTTATTTGGGGTTCTTATGATGGGGTTAAGAAAGTAAGCTAAGGAACCATTAGTTATATTCTTCAAAAAGCCTACATATTAAATGTGAATTCTTTCATTGTGACGATATACACATAGTTTGAAAGTTTCCTGTCATATTTCTGAACACAAGAGGAGCAGCTGTACTCGAGTGATTCAGTGATACACTAGAGATCTGTACCTGAGTTTAGTACCTTAACCATATCCAAATAATTTTCAGAATTATGCATCAATTGCCTTAGTATTATATTATTTTTATTTTATTGAAACGCTGAAAAGTTAATCTAGCTACAGTACTTATAGCTGCAGTTAAAACCGGCCAAAAAAAATTGCTATGTCACCTGACTGATTTATTGAAATTCTAGCTGTAATCTTTGGAAATGTCACTTTCTACCTTCATACCATCAAACTAGCTATCAGATTATGTAGGCTGTTTTTTAAATAAATAACAAATTAGTTAAATTGGAAATAACCGGTTGAGAAATATCAAAGAGTTTACTTAGAGTATGATTGGAAGAATTTGTCAAAATGATTTTTGGTCACCGAAATGTATTCTGACTGCTGCTCTTCGTCGATAAAATAGGAGTAGCATGACATCAAGAAAGCCCCACAGTAACGCCCCGGAATTGTGTAATATAATTCTGTGTTAAAATCCAAAGTGACATATAACACGTAAATGACAGGATCCTTTTTTATTACATCAACGTGATGTCACCGTGATTATTGTGATTTTAAAAATACGTTTTATCTGCGTTCCGAATCAACTAATTTGCTAATTTAAACATTACATGGAAAAGAGATGGTTTACGTTTCTCGATGATGCACCATGCTGCCTTGTTGATGGTATGATACTGCAGCGCATTCAATATGAGAAGGGTGCTCCTCCCTCAGATAGTCTCAGCCCGATTACGTGACGGTACATAGCCCGGTACACCCCGGGATGATTTAGCAAACAGTTCCTACTTTTTCCGTGAATGTAGTCTATTGCATCACTGTTCAAGTTCATAAATGTTTCGAACCAGAAAGCTTGCGTTCAAGAAACATCAAAGCTAAGTTAGGCTGCCGTTCAAGTTGGAATACAATAACGATTCTTTGAATTATTCAAATCATAAATACAAAACCGTGGAAGAAAATATATTACATAATTTATTTTTATTTTTTACTTTCCTTTTACAAACTATGAATCTAGATTAAATAGCTTCAGTCCGGCTAAAGGACATCTACTGTAGTCCGGAACTCCCTTAAAACAGTGTTTTCTAATCTATTGCGGCTGTTGTACAACCTACATTTGTTTTGTCATGGATTACCTGATGTTCCCACACGTGCATGTGTAAGCTTACGGTCTCATGAGTCTTCTCAAGTACCTCCTGTTCAGTGGCGTTTTTATATGTAAAAAATTGGTGGGGCACAAACCATTTCAAAATATAGGACACATACCAGTAAAGCTACAAAACTCCCTCTTGCTACTGATGTGTTTATTTAACACATCAACAAACAGAGTGGCGTGCTTCTACCAGGTGTTGTAGTACACAACTGGAGAGAGAGAGAGAGAGAGACCTTATTGTGTAATTGCTCTCCTTCTCTTACACACACATGTAAAATTACCACTGTCACATTTACAAACCTAAATTAGGAATGCAACCAAGTTCAGCACCAATGTGCCTACAGGGCCATACGCGAACAGCAATGAGCTCATCACCACTGAAGGCCACAACGAAGCGGAAAGACAACTTTTTAGGGATACAGATCCATTCTATGACAACAACCTTAATAGATAAGTATGGACACACTGACACTCGTCAACATCTATATCAATCGATCCAGCACAAAAATATGACCAATGCATGGACCAGCACCACAAAGCGGGATGATAAAATATGCTTTCATTCACCAAGGCTGAGGGCTCACTTGAAGAGAAAGGTGGCATGGCGTTTCTTCCTCTGGGCAAACTTTTCGATGACTTTGGGAATGAAGTCATTTAGCTGCTGAAACAGCTGGCTTTGATGGACAACATGGCCAATGTGTTGAGTTGCGGCTGTCCCATGGTATTGCAAGTGAAGGTTTTTACCCTCTTCAAGGTGGAAAAGTCCCTCTCTGACTCTGATGTCGTCATAAGTGTTGTTATGATAATTTTCAGTGACGTCTCAGCAAAAGCCTTCCCTAGGTTGTTCTCATGGATGGATCTTAACAGAGACAGGGCCGTCTTACCAGTGTGAAGCTCAGTGTGGCAGTACAGAGTGGTCAGCTCAGACTCAGCTCTATCTTCGTTTCCTAGAGGCCATAGTTTCACCGCACAGTCAAGCTCAGATGTAGGGAATGACAGGACAAATTGTGGGAAGAGCGAGCTGTCAACCAGCTTGGCACCGATCAGGTGGTCACTTTGAGAAAACCTCTGCTCCACCTGGGAGATGACTGTGTCGCATGCCTCCTTCATCACCGGCGCTGTGTTGGTTACTCGTCGGCCTGGCTCGTCTATTCCATTGTGAACGGTGGCAGCCCATTCATCCGTTTGCTTCTGCATATTCTGGAAATTCTCCTTGAAACAGGTGAGTGCACTGCTAATCCCAGATGCATCGATGCTCAGTTTTTGCAGAGTGTTGTATAAAACATCAACTTCTGGCATAAGGAAGCTGCAGTAAGCCTTGGTCCCAGAGTTTTTTTGACAGGCCGTATGCCTCACTAAGGTGGCCTCATCCCATCCTGGTTGTTTGCGTATGTCCTCCATACACAGGAGCAGCGCAGTGCGGTTTTCCCAAACTGCATTGACAGTTATACTCTTAAAGTTCCATTGTACAGCGAGTGGGCTTGGAATGCGTCTCTGTGTTGCATCAGCAAGTGCCTCAACACGTTTTGGAGCATCAGAGAAAAAGGTGGCAAAAGCAGTTAAATCTGCAAAAAACACCTTCAGGATGTTCATCCTTGCTGAACAAAGTTGCTGCAAGGTCAGGTTCAGCTGGTGAGCATAGCAGTGAACAAACTGGGCATGTGGGTATGTCTCTTTCATTTCACCATCCTAAATCTGAGCAATCAGCTTTTCTTCCCACTTCAGTGGTTCCAGCACACCCTTGATGCTATTAGAGAGGCCGAGTCCAGTTTTATCTTTGACTTCCACAAACTCCAAAAACCTCTTTGTCACTGTATTGTCAGACAACATGTATTGCAACACAACCACCATTTGTGATTTACAGAAGACATCAGTTGTCTCATCTGCCTGTGTGGCAACAAATGATGTCTTGTCCACTCGCTTGGCTTTCTCCTCCCAATACACTTCATACATACAGTCTAACAGTTAGTTTTGTACAGTGCTAGATGTCCCTTTGAAGATGGGCTGAGCGTCATAGTGCCTCTGAAGTCTCGCCCTCACACATAGTCTCGAAAATACATGTAATGATCTGACTGAGAACGTACCTGTTTTCCTCCACCTGTTTGTTATGCTGCTCAATGGAGTGCCTGTATGCACTGTCAACTTGGGCTGCAACATTTACCCTTCCAAGTAAGCCCAATTTCACTGCATTGTCCAGATGACTCCCGTTGCTCTCATGTTTTGCAATCCTCTCAGAAAGATGTTTCAAATCTTTGTAACCCATCCTCGACCAAGTACCATCTCCACCAAATAGCAGACATGGAAAACAGAAGAGTGCCTTCTTTTGTATGCTAACCATTAGCCACTTTTTCTTCAAAAACCACTCCATGTTGAACCTGTGGTTACTTTTACCAGCAGTTTCTCCTCCAAATTAAGGGTTTCAAACCGTTGCTCGAGTACGAAATCCACTTTATTCATTTTCTAAATTATCTGGTGTTTGTGAAGCTAACAAGCTAGCTAAGACAATCTACCCTCCTTTCTCTTCTTACCGACTAATGTTGGTGCCAGACAGACAGACAGCCAATCAGGTCTGAAATACGAAATGACCCTGTAGTGGGGCTACCGGCTGTCAGCCCCACTTGGCATCAAATTTGTGTGATCTACATTGATCACACTAACATTCTGAGCATGCGTATTCATATTGTCACATGTACAATGTACATTGCATTGTGAGAGAGGGGCTAGCCCCACATTCACACTTAGCCTATGGCCTACTACTGCAAACTCGAATCGGCAGAATGCAGTCTGAAGCAGCAAGGCAGGGACCAATGAACATGAAATTAAATCCTAACACAAATTATATGCAATTCATGAAGATGCTATATTCATAGAAAATAAATTATAGAAAGTAATCTTAGAGAAATAAAAATAAAATAATTTTGTTGCAGTTCTTTCTGTTGACAGCCCCTAATGACCAGTCGCCCCTGCTCCTGTTGATAGACCATCTTTCCCCAGGGGTCTTAATAACACTGGTTGGGATCCCCTGTTTTATACAATGTTTATTAGTATTTATTAATTATTCATTCTTCTTCAAGTTATTGACCTCTTTATGTTAAAATTATATCTAATCATGTTAATGTGATTGCTGTTGAAGATAATAAGGTTAATTTGTTAATACTGCTATTTTCTTGTGTTCTTTGTAGAAAACGGAGCCAACGTCAGAGGAAACCGACTGCAATGCCAGTCAATAATATGATCCCATCATGAGATAGAGATGAAATGATACAGAAGCATAAACGAAAAAAAAAATCTGAATCGTTTAAAAGAACCAAACCGAATGATTCAGTTGTTCAGGATTTCCCATGTCAATGGGAAGAAGCAGGCAGTCTGGCTCCCAAACAAATGCAGTTAACTTTCACCCGGTGCAAAACGCCCATACCCGGGCAAGATTAATCAAACAGCCTCACAACCATTACTTTTGAACGCCTGCTACCTTAGGTTAACCAGTAGGCAACACGGTTTTTAATCTTTCTCAGCCTATACGATATTTTAGACCAGTGAACCCGCCTACTTAACGAAGGAGCATGTCTTTTCACCAATAAAAACATTATATATTTTGCAATGGGGCGTGGCTTCAACGGAAACAGCACACTCTTCAGCCAACATATTACGTCATGTCTTTGTATCCGCAAATCATGTTTTGCTTTGGGCGGGCTAGGAGAAGTTCGCGGTGTGGTTCGTGGTGTTGAAATCAGCACAACCTACCATTAGAAAAATAATCGTGAGTGGAACTGGTTGAACAAGAGATGAAGGCAACTGTCAGTCTGAGACGGGAACATATTCATGAAGACAGTTAACTGAACAAAGTCAACAAAGGACGTATTTGTCAGCTGTCCGAATCTGACTTTGGATTTAGTCGCTGTTCTCATTTCTAAACGGAAACCACAGCTACTGTACTGTGTACTAGCTTCTGCATAACAAGATCGCGCTCCTAACTTGCTTTGCTAGCTAATTCTCTAGGACACATTTCATCATTTAAAATACAAAACTGAATGTTGTTTCTGTCATGAGTCCGGCCGGGTGCTCACATGTGAACGCTTATAAGGTGGACAATTGGAGGCCAAACCTACGAGTCATATACCAATGCTTTGTTTGGAGCGGGAGTGCTGAAACCAGGAGACGAAAGGTAAAAAGACAGGAATGCCATTGACAGAAACGGAAGCAAAAACGGAATGTACAGTAACTGCACACAGACAGAATGGCTAACGTTATGCATATTACGCCCCACACAGTTTGAAGCACACATGACTGTACACCCATGTCACGTTACACACTTGTGCTGGAGTCTGGTGGTTGTGGTTCAGTGCGTTGTGCATGGTGTATATTCTGCTAACTACGATAGCTAGCTAAGTTAACACACCACACATCCCGCTCGCCTCTGTTTAGAAACACATTAAAGTTAACGTTACCCCACTGACTTACCATGGTGGGGTTTGTTGCTAGCTAACGTTAGCTTGCTAGCAACCGAAGATTAGCTGAGACCATTCAAGCCACATCAATATCTAAACGCAGACGCTAACGTTACTTTATAGCTAACTAAGTAGATGTTGATTCCCAGCAGTGAGTTCATATCTGCTAGGATACGTATGGAAATTATAACGTTATTCGATCATCTCTCTGTCAAATTAGGTAGCTACTACTAGATAGCTGCTGACTGCTGCTGCAGGAAAACACCCACGATACGATAGGAAGAAAACCATGCTCACCTCCAGATCAGAACTGATTTTGTTTAGCTTAGGTTGTAGTAACTTAGCTAGTTAGTGAGGTTAGATGCTGTACCATCTAGTTAGATCGCTAGTCAGCGTCTAACCAAGGATTTATTTTATTCTAGTTAGCCATCTAAATTATCGAGTGAACCCCTTTGTTACAATGATGCAGTGTTACACGATACTATTTGCAGGCCTAAATGTGACTGATGTGGCTTTTCGATTTGAGACACATTATTTATTTATGTGAATGGTTGGCTGTTTTGACCAAATCCAACCATTGTCGCTAGCAACTTCCCACTCCTGCATTGTTCAATGAGACGTACCCCCTCCCCACCCTTCATTCAGGCGCAAGCTCCGCACACTTCACTATTTTGTTCGACCATCTGCACCCCCCCCACCCAACACTCATACCACCCATAAGCAGCCAAGTATTCCTATCCAAATGACGTAGTTACCATTTCAGTTCCGTCACTCTGTCCTAAATCAAACTATTTTGACACATGACTAATAGCAAGGATCTCAAAATCTTCAGCAAATATCAAGCTGGCTAGACTAAGACGTGAACTTTTTTTGCTTTTCTGGCCTTTCTCACAAAGCTTTCATGTTGTAAGTTGGAGTCCTTAGCAAAGATTGAAAACATTTCTACTGAATGTGTAGTTGCATTGATTGTTTTTCTATCTTGTTTTTCACTGGCAATCACAGCACATCTTACATGTGTCATACATTTTTTTTATTTTGTTGTTGATGAACTAGGTGCTACAGAATGATGCGGGATGGACGGCATTGGTGAGTTGACATACACCTTCCTCCTTGTACTGACATTAGAGAGACTGAGGCAGATCATAAGAGTAAACCAAAACGCTTACTTGCTTACTACCCTTTTTACTCTCCCACATGTCCTTCACACTAGTGCCATGGCCATTCAATGTTCTGATCATCACTGGTTGCCCAAAGGTTTTTTTAGCTAGCATTTACGACAGGACTTGCTAGCCTGGACTACTGCATGGAAAACTTTGCTCATAATTCAGCAACACTTGCAGTTCCAACCGCTTTGGGTTACACGCAGTACTGTCCCATGACAAGCAGACACAGGGCTGTCGCTAGAACAAACATCACTTGCCAGATGGTCGATGACCCTTTGTTTGTACACCAGTACATTAGGTCTTGCTCATTGTTAATGCGCTCCATGTATATTCTCTCCCTCTCTGGTACAGTACTACATCATTGTGATTAACATAGCCTCCCCCCAGTCTAGGAGTTCACTCTTTCGAATGTAATTAACAAAACGGCTTCTTTAGAAGCTTTGCCGGGTGCCCACTGCGTGCCACTAAGGTAGCTACACTCCCAGAGGTATCCACTGGGCCAGAGCTAAAGCCCCAGGAGTTGCACGTCAAATGGGATGGCAAGCGTCTAGCACGCCTGGGAGATTTGGACCCCACGCTGCTTCCAAGATGCATTACGTATGAGTCTCTGTGTGGGTTCCAAGCCTAGGGGCTAGAACATGTCGAAGTTCTTTCTCTCGGCAATGTCAATAGATGGTTCCGGGATTTATGGTGCGCCACAGTGCAGCATTTTGTAATGGAAAACGTATAACAACACTTTGTTATTGAATGTGTGAGGTGACCTCCCTGTTTTGCACTGTTTTGTGCCTCTGCTGGACATAGCCCTGATTAGCAGCCTTGGTGTGGACATTTGATGGGGTCTCATTGTCTGTAACAATGACCACTAGCGACATACTTCTGTCCTCTCTGGGTATGTAAGAGGCCATTAGCTTCTGGCACTTGCTCCCAGTCGCTACTGAGTTTGCACTGAGCATCAGTCATGCCACACAGCTCCTCTCAGTCTGTGTGTTATTGTGCATGGCCAGTTACAGGAATTCAGGTTCATTGTCAGAATGGCGTCCACTCTTTGCATGCCTGGGTTCAAATAGTATTTGATATTTTAAAGGCTTGAGTGACCGGTGGATCGGGAACAATGTTTTAACCTTCAACATTTCAAGGGCTGTTCTGTTGGTGAAGCTCGGTGAAGCTCAGTCAAGCAGAGACAATAGATTTTAATTAATTTAGAAGATTCCTTGATCCCTGTATTGTTGCGCCCAGCATTTAATGTGACTCTGTTCCCCATTTCTCAGCACTGCTTTGCCTCAAACAAACACTACTGACGGTTTCTGTTTCATCATCATGATCCATGGATGTAAATAGCCGCCTGTTGTGCCAACAGAACATAGCAACAACGGAGAGAGAACTTTGTCTGTTTCATCAGCCATTTGGAGTTGAAGGCTCTTTAGGTTAAACCTTAATTAGGACAATTGTTTTAAGGACAGCGGTTTTGTAGTAAATCTGTTTTTTTAGTGCTATTAACATAAGGATTCTTTTCTACCTGTATAGTTGGCCAGTTACTTTGTATATTCTTTAGCCTACTTATCATTGTGGAACTCTCAAACCTTCACCAGCTGTTTGTTCTGCAGGCAGGTCAGTCAGGAAAGTTAGCTTACCTCCTGTGTATGGGGAGGATATTTCCTGATGTATACCTATTTCCTGACCAGTTTGTAGTTGAGAGGGACCTGTTTCACTTCCCCCATGTGGGTTTTTGTGTAGGCAATATGATGCTGCCAGTCAGAAATGATGACATGGATTAGTGAAATAACTGAGCAAAGGTTTCTTTCACATCATGTTCCTAGCCTTTAGATGGCGAAGAAATGTACTACCTAATTCTTAAGATGCTATCAGACCAGCAGATGACGAATCCTATAATTCTTAACACCTTTTGAGATTGAACAGCGCTGCAGTGAAGTGTTGCTGGCAAACCTTGATAACCTTTCAGACAATTTAAAACAAGAAGCAAAGCAACAAAAGCACCTGTACTGTTTAAGCCTGTCAAATTCTACTTTGGCCTTGAGTGTCCACATAAGATGTTGGGTATTGTCTCCTTGACAACCAGTGTTGCAGTTTTTAATGGTTATGGTGGCATAATCTGTTTTTGGCTCTTAATATTGCGGAACTGTTCAGTAAGCTATCGGTAAGCTATTTCAAGGTACCTCATTCTATATGCCTGAAATAGGCATTCACTACAATTTTTTTTATTGCTCTCCATTATGTGTCTGTTGGATATGCATTAGGCTATTAGGCAAGAGTATCATGTGTGTGGGCAAATAATGAGAGATTTTAACATCAAGAGAAAATAATTGACTGCTATTGTTATTCCGTGCCCTAGATTCGGCCATAACATAATTATTTGCGAAAACAACCATTCTCACATTTTCTTAATTGTTTTGCCCCGGCAGAGTGCTAACCTCCTGGATTTCGTCCAAGATGTTTATTTCTTTCGAATGGCTATAGCATAGATGGAGACTTAAGTCCCCCGTGTGCTCTAGTCGATTCACGGGCCACATTAAGACAAAATCATTGTTCAAGCAATGTATGCGGAAGTTTCACAAACATATGTCAAAATCCCAAAACATGATGAATCGCTAACAAAAACAAAGGATGATTAGCTAATAAATGAAAGACCGTTTTCAATGTTCGAACATGTTTTTGTGAATGTTACAGCATTTGTCACAAACCTTTTACATTTGTGAGTGGCCTTACATGTTTGTGAGGACTGCTACATATTTGTGAATGGCGTCGCTTATTTGTGAGTTGCATGTTACGTATCATGCATATGGAATCCAGATTAGGACCTCTTTAAATCTGGTTATGCTTAGTCTTCCAGAACCCCTATATGTTTGATACATACTTTAAAAATAGCACAGCACATCATTACTTGTATAGCCTAAATAAAGTGTTGGGTAGTGAATATGATTTATGTTTACACATTTTAGAATTCAGCATACTTTTAGGCTGTTTGTTTTTGCCACTTGCAGCAGTGTGACTGAGCATTGGCAGATGGAAGTTTGTCGCAGACGAGTTTCAAATAGACCAATTTCGAGTGGACGTCATGGTTACGTCACTGATGTTTGGTGGTGGCAGGAACAAGTGTAAGGATATGGGCAAGATCCTTGGACTAAAGGAAAAAACTGACTTGTGCTGTTGGATGTCAGAATAGGAATGCAAATTGAGATCGCCTTCATTTTTATAGAATACTGTAGTCGAAGACGCCCTTTGAAACTAAATGCAGATGTTTGTTTGTAAGCCATTGCTTTAAACAGACAGACTGTACTGATGAAATCATCCGGCATACTCGTCTCTGCAGGGCTCAACGTTTTGAGCACTGTTTATCACACACAGGCAAAATCAATGATGTAGTTATATTAATAACGATAAATTAGTAACAGCAGCAACCACAAAGCTGCCATTCTCAGTAGGCTATTTCATAATGGTCAACACCATTGACCAACTTTAGCAACATAAGCTAGTGTGTAAGCAGAATTAGCATGCAAACCAAATTGCTCATACAGACCGTTGTGCTTACGTCACTCAATATTTATGCAAGCATTTAATGACTGAATGGGATATATGGTAATATTATATCTGACATTTTACAAAATAATCGGAGAAGGCGTCTGGATGATCCATATTCCTTTTTGTTTTAGAGGTTACTGTCACTTTCTGACACCAGTTTGGCCCCACCCACAAAATACATCATCACTGTTTACTAGAGCAAAAAGGGTGTTTTTCCCTCATCCATTTAGCTAATTGAGTATTGCCAGTTTTTCTACACCTTTAAGTGTAACGGGGGAAATGGTAAAATATGTATGAAGCCAGAGAAGCATCATACATAATGGGGTTACACCGCAATTATAAGTCTCTCGTCATTTTTTTTTTTTTAGCAAGTGAGTTTTTAGCTAGCAAGTAGGAAACAGGACTTTAAGATGGGGAGAACATCTGGCCTGCCACTGGTAGTCGCTGAACTCCGTCACTGCCCCTTTTGCTGGAAATTAGCATAAAGTTGAACATTTCTCAACTGCTCCGCCTGCCGTCTCTGTGATTCGCTGTCTCTTGTTGGAAATTAATGAGAGAGTCGCTCTTTGTAGCTCCACTGAGCGGACAGTGTGCACGTACCTTAAGCCTTTACCCATCTTTGGTTTCGAGGTGAATACAAGTCCCAGGGCAAAGACAGTCAAGAAAGTAAATATGTAAAGTTACATCTTAACAAGCACACAGCCTACTTGTCGTGTATCTTGACCACATTATCCTATTATTTCTTTGTGTGGCCTTATCCCAGACGATGGCTTTTTCTCAACAGTCTTTCCCGTTGTTAATCTGCCCCACTCTATATGATTACTCAAAAATTGATGACAAACATTTGAGAAAATGTTTCAGGCCGTATATTTAATCTTAATGATAAAATAATTGAGAAAGGTGTGGTCTGAAGTAACATTATTTTAATGTTACTTCAGAAGCACCAAGGAAGATATTCAGATGAATAAAAGTATTAACACAATTAGCTTCTGTAAAAGGACATTTGGTTGTTACAGTAGTCAGCTTTGCTCAATGTGTAGCTAACTTGTTGCTTTTTTAACTGCCTCTGGCCAACTGTAACAGTACATTATCTTGTAATCTCATCCTCAGGTAGATTATCAAATGTATCTACCTGAGGATGTATATAGTCACCTGCGACGACATATGACATGTTCAAAGTCAATGTTTGTCTTGATCATTTCAAAATTAAAGTCCACACACTGCTGTTGAGCTGTAGTAATCAACATACAGCCTAAAATTATGCTGAATTTTAAAATATGTAAACATAAATCATACTTATTACCCCAAACTTTATTTATAGCCTACAAGTAATGATGTGCTCGGTTATAAAAAGTACTTTTTTAGACTAAGCATAACCCCGACCTTAGGATGTCCTAATCTGTATTCCATATGCAACTGATCTATAAAATATGACTCACAAATATGCAACATTACTCACAAATATGTAGCGGCCCTGTCTGACAAATATGTGGAGCAACTCTCAAATGTAATGAATCATAAATCTGTAAAATGCAGGTGACAAATGCTGTAACATTCACAAAACGGGATTCAACATAAAAAACAGTCTAACATTTATTTTCAAATTGTCCTTTGTTTTTGTTAACGATTCATTTGTTTTTGGATTTTGGTAAGTTTGTGAAACTGCATATTTCTTGACCGCGATTCTTATTAGACAACTGGATGATGTATTTGTGACTCGTTGTATATATTTGTGACTCGCTACTTATACATTTTCAACATTTTGATAGATTTCTATCTCCATAACAATCAAGCTGTTTTCATGACTGAAACAGAGACTTGTGAGAAGAACTTGGCAGTTTGTCAAGGTGGAATGTAGGATGGCTTAGCGAGATGACTAAATTAAAAACTGACTACTTTTCTATTTGAAGAGGCAAACATGGGTAGACTGTTTTACAGTTAAATTCAACCCTACTGGTTTGAATTTTGTAGTTTAGCTTGTTTTTTCTTAGATGAGCTTGGGGGCTGGGGTTTTGTTGGGCACTGTGTATGATCGAACCAGGAGCCTTGCAGCTCTCCAGCTCCCACTGTAAAACAGAACTGATCTGAGCAGCTAGTGCCACTAATATATCTCCTTATCTTAGCTTACCCACGCTAATTAAGAACTAACTGTGAATCGGTCAGAGTCGCTAATAAGGGGGTAGAGGCGAGTCCAAGTCAGTTCACGAGTCCTGAGCCGTAGTACGTGGGAAATGAATCCTCGAGGAAGGGCGTGGGCCTACTTAGTAGCTCAACGGCTGTGTTGCTTTTCTGTATCAAAGCTCTATCCGATAGCATCACGGCAAGGTAATGCTGCTCCTTTTGTGAGCTAAAAGCCCCATTTCCTCCTTTCCATCTCCACTGTTTACTGGAACAGCTTTGCGCTGTGTGGACCCAGCAGCTGTAATGTCATTACGCACGCATGTGGTTTAACATCTGACCGGGCTTTTCCACTTACGGTAGTCCTGGTTTTACCGGGCAAACAGGAGAGTGGTAATGTTCCTCGCCCCCTTCCCCAAGGCTATATATCGTCTGAGTACACTGCACCGTGCCGTAGTCAATATATAATCCATCTAGTTCTACTTTTCTACCCTGGGTATGGGTAAAGGGGCTCTTTAAAAGGCATGTAGTGAAGGTGTTGTTTTTCTGCTGCTTTTAAATAGTATTTAATTTTCCAGCTATTGCATATGGCTACTGTTCTCCCATCTCCACTGTCCGAACTCCACCACAACAAAATGGCAGGTGACGGGCGCTATTTATTGGCCATATCCACCACAGGTGTCGGCGTTTTAGTGTGTGGGCACGTGCGTGCACGACAGGGATTTGGACTGAGACAAGCCGTTTCCCTGTTAAACAGCTGTCCAACACCTGTTCCGCGGCATGTCTTCCTTGCCCGCTGTGCACGACTGGGTGCTTATCAAAACACACAAGCGCATTCTCTCACACACACACACACACACACACACACACACACACACACACACACACACACACACACACACACACACACACACGTGCACGCGTGCACACGTACAAGCCGGGATAACTGATGCAGAATGACTGAAAGATGAAAGGAAGTGTGGCGGGAGGGAGGGGTAGAGGCTGTGGAGGCAGGATTAACCACCCTCCTGTCTACTGTGGGGCGCGTCTTTGGCAGTCTGAGACGGCTGTTAATGTGAACGAGTGAGCGAGAGGGCCCCGATCCGTGGATTCACTTTCCCACCTCTGCCCCCTTGACACACGCGCCACGCAAACACACCACCTATGTTGCGCCCCGTAGATCCCAGAAAGCCCCGCCCGTTTCGGTGGCGACCTTAGCCCCGGGCCGCTTGGGAGGAGCGACTCCCGGTGTTTGTGGAAGCGCGCGTCTCTGGGTTTTTGCTTGTGTCTCTGCGTGTCAATGTTAGCACAGGCAGATGTGACGAGAGCCACCGGCGAGCGCACGGGTTCAGTGGTGACCACAGTCTGTTCTTCGTCACCAGAGAGGTGATTCAGGCTCGGGGGCGTTGGCATGCGCCCGTGTGTCGTGTGTC
Source organism: Esox lucius (assembly GCF_011004845.1). NCBI lineage: Eukaryota > Metazoa > Chordata > Actinopteri > Esociformes > Esocidae > Esox > Esox lucius. The sequence goes on along the minus strand of NC_047579.1, from coordinate 21,308,427 downwards.
GACTGCTCTCTGAGACGCCACGGGCGGCCGGATGGGGACGTTGTCGTCCAGAGCACTGTGGGGTTTCTGGAGTCTGGGGGCGGCTATTCAGTTGACCCCAACCCGGCTCCACGCTCCATTTCTCTAGCTCTGTGCTCTCACTGTCCTTCCTCTGCTTCTCTTTTCTCACCCCACTGCCCCCCTCGTCCCGGTCGTCCTCCCGGTGCCTACAGCAGAGAGCCGCCCGCGGTCTGCGCGCACCGGGAGCAATCTGTACAACGTCAGTCACCTGCTCGCGAGACGCGGCCCCGAAATGGCACCCTATTCGCAGTGCGCTCCACTCACCAGGCTCGTAACGTGTGCACCGTAGGTAGTGTGTGCTTCGGGACACACCACCCCCCCCCCCCTCTCCAACGAAATGCCACCAGAATAGCCATGGCTTACAGCGTATTAATGGAGTCGCTATGACAACACGTTTCTCCCAACTGCCGGTTACGTAACGGTCTGAGTTTACATTGTTTTCTGAATGCAGGGCAGGCCGCTCTCTTCTCCAGGCATAATGGGCGCGTTTCAGAGTGATTGGATTTAAATGGCGGGTTCAAACGGCGTCGTACTCAGCCCGTGAGCGTGAATGGCCACTTTGCGTGCGTGTGTCTGTGCGCGCACCAATCTTTGGCATCCTCTTAGTATACAGCGTACCAAGCCCAGTCTTTAGACCACAGCGTCATCTGATATGGTGGCACAGGAAGGACGTGGTCTTGTAGATTCCCTAGGAACACAACAATTAAAGCCAATTGAGCGACGAATAAAATATTAGGCTGTTAGGGGAAAGAAGCATGTGGGGGGGGGGCAAATAAATGCATCACTTCCCTCAATGGCTTTGCTAACGACTGCTTAATGAGTCTACATTATTTCTTCCTCTGTTTCAGTCTCATTCTGTCCCTGTGCCTCTATATTGCCTAACTCGTTCCTCCATTTCACTACCTGTCTCTTTCTTTATCTCTTCTCCCCATCCCCCTTTTAGGCGAGGTGTTAGATTTAAATGGCTGTCCGTTAGCAGACCGGTTTGGGTCGGCCAAAGAGTTTGTGCCGGCAGGCAGAATTCTACTGTGGTTGGATGGTTTTGTTCTGTAATAACCGTGCACTATTCCCTTGTTACTCAATTGTTCAAGCTCAAAGCACGTCTGCTTTTAGAGCCGGCTGACGAGGGAACTATGCTGCTCTCCAGTTTCTTTCTACTTCCCCCTGTCGTCTTCAGTTCCATGCTCTTGTTTCTAATTCTCACTGCGTGTCAGCCCTTTTTAACCCCAAAATGTGAATGCGCTTGTTGAATTGATGGGCATCAAGAAATTATGGCTACTAGCGCCCCAAAACATTTTTTATATTGACTTTAGAGTGGATTAAATACTTTAGCTTGAAAGAGGTGGTTAGCTCCATTCTAATGACGAATTTGCTAATTGGAAAGCATCTCGAGGGGTTTTAAGGGTTGCAGGCATGCTCAGTTGTCGGGCCTGGAGTGTTGTTGCATGGCTCGGAATTTGAGATGGAAGTTACGGAACTCCTTCTCGTGCTTCTTATTTGGAAAAGTTTGCTATGAAACTCCCATTTAATGTGAAGACTGATAGCGTTGCGTGTGTTGGCCATCGTATATCATTTACGTGGCATTGTAGGCTTCTATAGCCTTCGATTTCATGAAGATATATGTTCTTTGGCGAATTAGTTTGGGTAGCCACGCTGGAGCTGGCAAAAGGTTAGGTTGTAAATAGGATGTAGTTGGCTGCCCTTTTGTTTTAATGCAATTACTAATGGACGTGTGTCGGTAATGAAATTGGACGTTATCGAGTGTGATTACGAGACGCCACTTTACAGCTGTTGCAGATCAGCTCTTATTAGAATGCATTGACGGCATCAGTCAGTTATTAGACCGATGGTTTAAAACAAATAGCCCACTGACGGTTGGTGAGGCATATTTAGTTAATGTCCAATTTAAAAATGATATGCAGTGATGGAAATTGGGAGAGCATCCTCAGGGCTACACGCGCACTCACACGCATGTACGTTCTTTCCTTGAAATTGCTTTGCTACGATCCTGATTGACTTATTAATTACAGGTATTCTGTTCTATTTGAGTCATTAGGCTTAAGTCGTGCCTTTAGGCTTTCTGAAATGGGATCTATCGGGTGTACCTGCATCGAACCCGGCAAACCAAGGAAAGCATTTAATTACAATCCTAATCCCAGATCTTATTCAGTAGCCTAGGCCTAGTTGAATTACGTGTCAGTCATGCATTATTCAGCAATGGTTTGTACTCTTAACATCTGGCACAGAATCTCTTTTTTTTTTAAGTTTGTCCAAGTCTTTCTGGTGAAGAATTGTTTAGAGTCGCTGTTCAACTTTCACCCTCTTCTGTGGGATTTATCTATCATTGTGCAGATTGGCAAAACTTATCTATTTTCCATCAATGGCAATTGAAGGGAAATAACTATTTATTCAAAGAGTTACGGACTGGCACAGCTGAAATGCCATCCATCCATCTTCTTCCGCTTATCCCGGGCCGGGTCGCGGGGGCAGCAGTCTAAGCAGGGATGCCCAGACTTCCCTCTCCCCAGACACTTCCTCTAGCTCTTCCGGGGGGACACCGAGGCGTTCCCAGGCCAGCCGGGAGACATAGTCCCTCCAGCGTGTCCTAGGTCTTCCCCGGGGTCTCCTCCCGGTGGGACGGGACCGGAACACCTTCCCAGGAAGGCGTTCCGGAGGCATCCGAAAAAGATGCCCAAGCCACCTCAGCTGACCCCTCTCGATGTGGAGGAGCAGTGGCTCTACTCTGAGCTCCTCCCGGGTGACCGAGCTTCTCACCCTATCTCTAAGGGATCGCCCAGCCACCCTGCGGAGAAAACTCATTTCGGCCGCCTGTATCCGGGATCTTGTCCTTTCGGTCATGACCCAAAGCTCATGACCATAGGTGAGAGTAGGAACGTAGATTGACTGGTAAATCGAGAGCTCCGCCTTGCGGCTCAGCTCTTTCTTCACCACGACAGACCGATACATCGACTGCATTACTGCAGAAGCTGCACCGATCCGTCTGTCAATCTCCCGTTCCATCCTTCCCTCACTCGTGAGCAAGACCCCTAGATACTTAAACTCCTCCACTTGAGGCAGGCACTCTCCACCAACCTGAAGTGGGCAAGCCACCCTTTTCCGACTGAGGACCATGGCCTCGGATTTGGAGGTACTGATTTTCATCCCCACCGCTTCACACTCGGCTGCAAACCGTCCCAGTGCATGCTGAAGGTCCTGGTTAGAAGGGGCCAACACGACAACATCATCTGCAAAGAGCAGAGACGAAATCGTGTGGTCCCCAAACCTGACACCCTCCGGCCCCTGGCTGCGCCTAGAAATTCTGTCCATAAAAATTACAAACAGAACCGGTGACAAAGGGCAGCCCTGCCGGAGTCCAACATGCACTGGGAACAAGTCTGACTTACTGCCGGCAATGCGGACCAAGCTCCTGCTTCGGTTGTATAGGGACCTGACAGCCCTTAGCAAAGGACCCAGGACCCCATATTCCCCAAGCACCCTCCACAAGATGCTGCGAGGGACACAGTCGAATGCCTTCTCCAAATCCACAAAACACATGTGGATTGGTTGGGCAAACTCCCATGAACCCTCCAACACCCCGTAGAGGGTATAGAGCTGGTCCAGTGTTCCACGGCCCGGACGAAAACCACACTGTTCCTCCTGAATCCGAGGTTCTACTATCGGCCGTATTCTCCTCTCCAGAACCCTGGCATAGACTTTCCTGGGCAGGCTGAGAAGTGTGATCCCCCTATAGTTGGAACACACCCTCAGGTCCCCCTTCTTAAAAAGAGGGACCACCACCCCGGTCTGCCATCCCAGAGGCACTGTCCCCGACCGCCACGCGATGTTGCACAGGCGTGTCAACCAAGACAGCCCCACAACATCCAGAGACTTGAGGTACTCAGGGCGGATCTCATCCACCCCCGGTGCCTTGCCACCGAGGAGTTTCTTGACCACCTCTGTGACTTCAGCCCGGGTGATGGATGAGTCCACCTCTGAGCCCTCATCCTCTGCTTCCTCAATGGAAGACATGTCAGCGGGATTGAGGAGATCCTCGAAGTACTCCTTCCACCGCCCGACGACATCCTCAGTTGAGGTCAACAGCTGCCCACCTCTACTGTAAACAGCGTTGGTAGGGCACTGTTTCCCTCTCCTGAGGCGCCGGATGGTTTGCCAGAATCTCTTCGAGGCCAGCCGATAGTCCTTCTCCATGGCCTCACCGAACTCCTCCCAGGCCCGAGTTTTTGCCTCCACAACCACCCGGGCTGCAGCCCGCTTGGCCTGTCGGTACCCGTCAGCTGCCTCAGGAGTCCCACAAGCCAACCAGGCCTGATAGGACTCCTTCTTCAGCTTGACGGCATCCCTTACTTCCGGTGTCCACCACCGGGTTCGGGGATTGCCGCCTCGACAGGCACCGGAGACCTTACGGCCACAGCTCCGAGCGGCCGCTTCGACAATGGCGGTGGAGAACATGGTCCACTCGGACTCAATATCTCCAACCTCCCTCGGGATCCAGTCGAAGCTCTGCCGGAGGTGGGAGTTAAAGATCTCTCTGACAGGAGACTCGGCCAGACGTTCCCAGCAGACCCTTACAGTACGCTTGGGCCTGCCGAGTCTGTCCAGCTTCCTCCCCCGCCATCGGATCCAACTCACCACCAGGTGGTTATCAGTTGACAGCTCCGCCCCTCTCTTCACCCGAGTGTCCAAGACATACGGCCGCAGGTCAGATGAGACGACAACAAAGTCGATCATCGACCTGCGGCCTAGGGTGTCCTGGTGCCACATGCACTGATGGACACCCTTATGCTTGAACATGGTGTTCGTTATGGACAAACTGTGACTAGCACAGAAGTCCAATAACTGAACACCACTCGGGTTCAGATCAGGGGGGCCGTTCATCCCAATCACGCCCCTCCAGGTGTCACTGTCGTTGCCCACGTGGGCGTTGAAGTCCCCCAGTAGAACAATAGAGTCCCCAGTCGGAGCACTTTCCAGCACCCCTCCCAGAGACTCCAAGAAGGTCGGGTACTCTGCACTGCCGTTCGGCCCGTAGGCACAAACAACAGTGAGAGACCTATCCCCGACCCGTAGGCGCAGGAAAACGACCCTCTCGTTCACCGGGGTAAACTCCAACACATGGCGGCAGAGCTGGGGAGCTATGAGCAAACCCACACCATCCCGCCGCCTCTCACCATGGGCAACTCCAGAGTGGTGAAGAGTCCATCCTCTCTCAAGGAGTGTGGTTCCAGAGCCCAAGCCGTGCGTAGAGGTGATCCCGACTATCTCTAATCGGAACCTCTCAGGCTCCTTCCCCGCCAGCGAGGTGACATTCCACGTCCCTAAAGCCAGTTTCCGTGTCCAGAGATCGGGTTGTCTAGGCCCCTGCCTTCGACTGCCGCCCGATCCTCTTTGCACCGGCCCCTTATGGTCCCTCCTGTGGGTGGTGAGCCCACGGGAGGGCGGCCCCACGTCACCCGTTCGGGCTGAGCCCGGCCGGGCCCCATGGGGGAAGGCCCGGCCACCAGGCGCTCGCATTCGAGCCCCAACCCCGGGCCTGGCTCCGGGGTGGGGCCCCGGCTGCGCCATACCGGGCGACGTCACGGTACTCAAAATTGTATTCTTCATTAAGGGGTTTTGAACCCCTGAAATGAGACTCATTAATAGCCTGAGTTTTCGTCTGATAACTAAAACTAATGACAGACGAAATGACTGACGTGACGTGTGTGTAATTAATGTAAAAACATTTTTACCCCTACGAAATCACCTTAAATATAACACGAGTGCATTGGAACGTTGACATTGAGGTTTTCTCTGTTATTTGAAGACTGTCTTCCAGCAGACAGAGACAGCCAGCTCTCATTCTGGAAGTCCATCACTTAAACATTTCCAGTTGAGGTGCGTACCTGGAGGAGGGAGAGCCTGTCCCTTGTTGCCCCGGAGGTTGTCTCGCTGGCCGAGTGCTGTTCCTCACCCCACCCATCTATATTTGATACTTTATGATTTGGCGAGGTGGAGATGGGACTCAATATTCATGAAGGTCATGGTTATTTATGCTTGTTTTGCTTCCCCATCTCTCTAGATCCAGACGGATAGTCTCTAAAAACGAGGCCCACTCTGGTGTCATTTGCCAGGGCAGGACTCTACTCTCTGCAGCCATTTTGCTCACGCGTGAGGTGGGGGGGGGGTGGGGGTTGTGTTCGTCCAATGCCAACGGTCGGAAAAACAAACCTTTTAACGTGGTGTCCCTCAACTCACTAGGTCCTGTTATCAAGGTCATTTTCATTGTTGTGTTCCCATTGTCTCATACTGGACCACGTCCAGTTAGTCCTCTGTTCTGGTTGGATCCATTGCTAAAGAACGCGTCATTCCGGCTGATGGGCCAAGAGACACATCCACTTCAGGAATCTTCCTGAAACATTAACCCACAGCCCTGAGATGAGTGCCAGTCACCGAGAGGAAACGGGTTGGGTGACACTGTGCTCAAAATCGTGCGGTATTAAAAAAAGAGGACGGGTCGTGACCGTCGAGTGCAAGGTGACTGAGCCTGACTGTTTTTTGATTCGATAAGCGTGATCTCCAGAACGGCTTCCCCCTCGCCCACACAACCCTTCCTCGTCTCACTCTTTGAAGGAGGAAGAGGGGAAGAGAGGAGGGAAAGCTACTCTCGACTGCGGAGGAGAGGGAGTGAATGCATTTCTGTCAAGGATGACACATTAATTTCCTCTCGTCTGCCGTGTTTATTTCTCTCATTCGTTCCATCTCTCCCCGCGACATCAGTGTCTGTTTTTCTGCCCCCCCCCCCCCCCTCGTCTCTCTCGCCTTTTCTCTCCGTCTCCCTCTTTGCCCCTTCCCTTGATGTGTTTAGCTGTTCCTCTTGAACACAATCTCTCTTTGTCTTAATTCCTCTATGGCTCTGTCTCTCTATCTCCCTAATACCCTTTTGCTCTTTCTGCCTCTGTTTCTCTATATATACCCCCTGTATATATAAATACCCCCCCTCACCTCCCCTGCCACTCTCACTGTCCTGCCTTCTTCAGAATCTGTCCTTTCCACTTCTTTGCCCTCGTGTCGTCCCTTCCTTTCTGCCTCTTTAACTCATTCTCACCCCCCCCCCCCTTCACCATCACGCCCCTCCCCTGTCATATCCTCCCCTCCTGCTCCACCCCCAGCTGAGTCCGGGCAGATTGGCCGCGTGAGTGGTTGCAATCTGACAAGACGCTAGCCAAGCCCAGCCCCCCCCCTGTCGCCCCGTCCTTCCACTGTCCCCTCTCATGCCCAGGCGCGGGGCTGTCGGGTGGGATTTAGCCGTCTTTCTGCGCTGTTTCGGCTGCCCTGCCAACCCCGACTCCTTCCCGAGACCCCACGCAGATCGCGGACCCCCTCCCCTGTGGCCCAGCTCTGTTAACCAGCCCGCCCCTCCGTCCGACTTCAGTGTGGTGGGATCGGTGGGCTTATCGGGACGGTAGCGGAGAGCCTTGTACCTCATGAAAGGCTCATGGACAAGGTTCACTGGCGCCTTTTGTCTCCTGTGAAACAGCTGCCGGAAGCCCGTCGGAACCACTGCCCTTACTGCCGTCATATCTGCCCGTGACCCCGCAAAGCAAGCATCCCACCAAACAAGTCAGTTGGCTGGCTCTGAGCACCCCAGCGGCCTACGCCATCTGGCTAATGACTTGTCTGTCACTGGCTGGGGGGGGCGGGGACAGGCACAGAAACCAGGCTTCCTATACCATCCATCACTTCTATCGAGCACACGATTAGGCTACTCCCTATTGTTCTATTGCACATGTGCACAAACGCAGTTCCATGTGGTTTCAGTAATTTATTGCTTTAAAAGCCGTTTGGTGTCCTGGTGTCATTCCTCTAATCATCTAGTTTATGGATGCTAGATTTTTTTTTATAGGTTTTAGAGACAATTGGTTGGTGCTTTTCCTTCTGGTCTTCCAGCCTTCTGATTGGTGCCCTGGGGATTCTCCAGAGGAGGCTCTGTGCTCTGATTGGCTGGTTTAGGGAGGGGCATCTGTTGGCTCAGAGGCTTGACAGATGACCATGCTTTTGTTCGTTTACACTGGGCTGTTCACCATCTGTAGCTCACAAACACTGTCTTGTGGGTAAGCCCATAACACCAGAGCCCAGACTCTACTCCTGTCCGTGTCTCTGTCTGTCCGTGTCTCTGTCTGTCCGTGTCTCTGTCTGTCCGTGTCTCTGTCTGTCCGTGTCTCTGTCTGTCCGTGTCTCTGTCTGTCCGTGTCTCTGTCTGTCCGTGTCTGTGGTTTGGTCTTTGGATCGATCTGTCCGTGTCTGTGGTTTGGTCTGTGGATCGGTCTGTCCGTGTCTGTGGTTTGGTCTGTGGATCGGTCTGTCCGTGTCTGTGGTTTGGTCTGTGGATCGGTCTGTCCGTGTCTGTGGTTTGGTCTGTGGATCGGTCTGTCCGTGTCTGTGGTTTGGTCTGTGGATCGGTCTGTCCGTGTCTGTGGTTTGGTCTGTGGATCGGTCTGTCCGTGTCTGTGGTTTGGTCTGTGGATCGGTCTGTGTGTACTAATGATCGGTTCTGCTGGCTGCCTCTGCATTGTTGATCTGGTCCACAGATCAACACAACACAGTAACTCTCCTTAAGGAGAGAAATCCACAGCTCTCTAAGGTGCAGTTACACAACAGTGTGTGATGCGCACATCTCTTTCACACACTCGCACACACGTCACGTATCCAAACGCCACCACAGCGTCACCAAGCACCGTTTGATCATAGTCACAGCATCGGAACTGTTCCTCTCCGTTAGCGGCTCTGCATTCCGCTGCTGCTCTATTCTGGTTGATGTTTCTCTTCAGCTCATCGTCCTGAGTGTGGAACCAGGGTTTAGTCAGAACAGCTCTGGAGCATCAGCCCCCAAACCCACCAGCCGTGCCGAGCATCAGCCCCCAAACCCACCAGCCGTGCCTAGCCTCAGCCCCCAAACCCACCAGCCGTGCCTAGCCTCAGCCCCCAAACCCACCAGCCGTGCCTAGCCTCAGCCCCCAAACCCACCAGCCGTGCCTAGCCTCAGCCCCCAAACCCACCAGCCGTGCCTAGCCTCAGCCCCCAAACCCACCAGCCGTGCCTAGCCTCAGCCCCCAAACCCACCAGCCGTGCCTAGCCTCAGCCCCCTCCTCCCCTAGCCGTCCCTAGCCTCAGCCCCCTCCTCCCCTAGCCGTGCCTAGCCTCAGCCCCCTCCTCCCCTAGCCGTGCCTAGCCTCAGCCCCCTCCTCCCCTAGCCGTGCCTAGCCTCATCCCCCTCCCGTCCTCCCCACCTCCTCCCCTATCCGTGCCTCGGCTCAGCCCCCTCCCGTCCTCCCCACCTCCTCCCCTAGCCGTGCCTAGCCTCAGCCCCCTCCCCACCTCCTCCCCTATCCGTGCCTAGGCTCAGCCCCCTCCCGTCCTCCCCACCTCCTCCCCTATCCGTGCCTCGGCTCAGCCCCCTCCCGTCCTCCCCACCTCCTCCCCTAGCCGTGCCTAGCCTCGCTAAATATAAACAGTGGAGAGTAGAACAAGCCTGTGAGTGTGTGGGAATGTTTTATGAGAGGGTGTGTGTGTGTGTGTCAGTGAGGCAAGAGTCCGTTTGTTGTGTCCGTGTGTATCCTGCAGAAAGTGTGTGTGTGTGTGCTCGCCCGTCCGTCCGTCCCATAGTCGTGTAACAGAGCGATCTACTTCTCTCTTCTCCGGCTGTGCATCTGGATTTAGAACCCGGCCTGTCCACATTACCAGGACACAGTCCTCATCTTTATCCTTTCCCATCTTTCTTTCTCCCCATCTTTATCTCGCCTCGCTTCTTTGCGTTGTGCTTCTATTTTCTCTCTCCTTACATGTTTTGCCTCTTCTCTCCACCCCCCCCCCCCCCAGCGCTGTCATCCCACCCGGTCCCAGAAGTATCCTCTGAACGTATGGATGCTGGCCCATAATCCCAGTGACGTACTGTGTGGAGAATTAAGGAGATGTGGATGTTTGAGTTTAACATGGCTGCCTGCGTGTGCATTACAGTCAGTGAGTTTGGCCGACAAGCCTTGTAATACTTTCACATCCTCATTTTGGACCGCAACGGGCTCTGTAATCCGACTGATCTCCGGTTCAATCCCTTCTATGTTTCACTGAGCTGCAGTCACCCCGTCCTGACCTTAAATATTAGGATCTAAAAGAACTGATCCTAGATCAGCAGTCTTACATGTTTTTTTGGATATGGGCACTGACCTCCGTAGACTGCGATGAATCAGGGGAGCCTGTCAGTTCAGTTTCAAATTGCAGGGCTTTATTGGCATTGGAAACAATTGTTTACATTGCCAAAGCAAGTGGAAAATATACAGCATGTTATAAACCTCAGTAGTGTGCCTCTAATTTAGTCATACATTTGGCTCGAGGTTAGGAAGTGCAGCTCAGTTTCCACCTAATTTCGTTGGCACAGCTTGTCTTCTCTTCAGAGGTGGGTTTGTCTGCACCCTTCCAATCCCATGACCTGAAACAGATGCTATCTCTGCTAGCACCTCTAAAACACTTGTTCCAGTCATATGAGCCAGCGGCCTGATCAATAGGCGATCTAATAGGACATTAAAAGCCCTGGAAAGGGGGAGGCGAGCAAGGGTTACTGCTGACACTGAGGAATAGTATAGGCCCTTGCTGGGAGGCTGCCTGGGAACCAGAGTGGATGGGGGGGAGTTGGGTGGGGCAATGGATTTTTATTCCCAGCGAAGAGGGCCTTGAGGGTGGGGGAGGATGCAGCTTTGGCAGGGGTAGCAGTGTGTTTTTGACTGGAGCCCTGGTGCAATGCAGAAGACTAGGTGGTGTGCTGGAAGGAATCAACAGCAGCATCGCTCCCTTGAAGAGGAGTTGTGAGGGAAGAGACTGGGGTAAATCTGTAATGATAATTGTGTCTTTAGAGCAATAGCCAGCCTTGCCCAGCCCTGTGAACTGTTGATAACACTTCATGCGTCTGTCCTCGCTTGTTCTCTTGCATCTGCCTTTCTCTTTGTCTGTCTCCTGTCTTTCTGTCTGTTTCTCTGGCTTTCTGTCTGTTTTTCTTTCTCTCTCGCCTTTGTGTCGCCAGGCATGACTGTCCGTCAGGCGACAGGCCCATGCCCCTGCCGTCAGATCCCATTCCCGATGTGATGAGCCCCGCCCCGGTGAATGAAAACACAGCTTAGTGTCTGTGGCTATGAATGTCCTGCTTACTGCATAGTCATCACAATCCTAACCAGGCCTCTAAGTGTGTGTGTGAGTGAGAGAGAGAACCCGAAGTCCCCAAAAACAATGGGCACGGTGTTAGAACTGGAGTTATTTTTAGGTTCAGGCATTGCGGGTAGACTTGGGCGTGATTAGGGTTAGGATATCGGGATTGAGAACTGGGTTAGGATAAGGGCTAGAGGATACGGAACATTTTCTGGGTTATAGGTCCCCACAAGGATAGAAGAAAACAACCGTGTGTGTGTGGAGTCTTCTGAGACTCTGTGTAACTATCTACCGGACCTGACTTTCACTTTTGTAGCCACTCGTCCTTCAGAGAAGTAGGACAGATTCTTTGCTTGTCTGAAAGGTCAAGCCACAGAAAAGGTTGATGACCCCAAAGATGTTGCGCAAAACGGTGTTGTATGATGCAGTGAAGGGACATTTTTACACAGCACTGTGGATTCTCATTAGTGTTCCGGCCATACAGACTATCAGATGTAAGCTACCCCCTGCCAGTAGCTGGCCGGTACGCACCCTGTCAACTGACGATCAATAGAGCCATTTTGCTCCCAGTGGGAAGAATTAAGCTTATGTTCAAGTAATGCATTTCACCCCTAAAGGTTTTAGCATTGTAGGTGAAGTACAGCTTAGTATGTCTTTATTTCTGCCTGTGTGTGTCTGCCTCTGCCGGTGTGTGTCTGCCTCTGCCGGTGTGTGTCTGCCTCTGCCGGTGTGTGTCTGCCTCTGCCGGTGTGTGTCTGCCTCTGCCGGTGTGTGTCTGCCTCTGCCGGTGTGCGTCTGCCTCTGCCGGTGTGCGTCTGCCTCTGCCGGTGTGCGTCTGCCTCTGCCGGTGTGCGTCTGCCTCTGTGTGCGTCTGCCTCTGTGTGCGCGTCTGCCTCTGTGTGCGCGTCTGCCTGTGTGCGCGTCTGCCTCTGTGCGCGTCTGCCTCTGTGCGCGTCTGCCTCTGTGCGCGTCTGCCTCTGTGCGCGTCTGCCTCTGTGTCTGCCTATGTGTCTGCCTCTGTGTGCGCGTCTGCCTCTGTGTCTGCCTCTGTGTGCGCGTCTGCCTCTGTGTCTGCCTCTGTGTGCGCGTCTGCCTCTGTGTCTGCCTCTGTGTGCGCGTCTGCCTCTGTGTCTGCCTCTGTGTGCGCGTCTGCCTCTGTGTCTGCCTCTGTGTGCGCGTCTGCCTCTGTGTCTGCCTCTGTGTGCGCGTCTGCCTCTGTGTCTGCCTCTGTGTCTGCCTCTGTGTGCGCGTCTGCCTCTGTGTGCGCGTCTGCCTCTGTGTGCGCGTCTGCCTCTGTGTGCGCGTCTGCCTCTGTGTGCGCGTCTGCCTCTGTGTGCGCGTCTGCCTCTGTGTGCGCGTCTGCCTCTGTGTCTGCCTCTGTGTCTGCCTTTGTGTCTGCCTGTCTGCCTTTGTGTCTGCCTGTCTGCCTCTGTGTCTGCCTGTCTGCCTGCGTGTGTCTGCCTGTCTCTAGATTTCCTATCCATCCAGTGATTTCCTGATGAGTTGATTTCTTGTGGGGCAGCAAAGCTTGTGGAAGCCACACCCAGTGGCCGTGGTCCCCACCAGATGACTGGTGTATGATATGGGCAGAGACGGTGTCCGGGGAGTGTTTCCTTGTGTCCTGTCCTAACCGGTGGCACTGCGTTTCATAGGGATATCATGAGGAGGAAGTGAATCTGACACCGGCTTGGGGATTCCTTCCAGCCACGTTTCTCAGCGCTGTAATAATGGTTTCAGATGGTTCTGTGGTGGCTGTTTGGACGTGCTCTTCCTACCTGTCGTGGAGGCGTTCATTGCTGTTAGGCTAGAAACTTAAATCCCCGTGTCAATGTCTGTCTCTCTTTGTCTGTCTCAATTTCTGTGTGTGTGGATGGGGTGGGGGGGGGGTGACTCAGTCCTAAAGTAACCATTAACACCTGAACCCTCTGCCCTATTCTCACTTCTCTTCTTACTCTGGTATCTAGAAAGCAAAACGAGTGTCCCAGTCATTTCTCCGTTCCACGTCCCCTCCGTTTCTCCCCCTCATCTCTGTCACCTGTTTGACTCCGGGCTTCATGGCCGACAGTGCAGTGGTAACTGTCAGTGCCGTCAGCTTCAGGGTCTGTCTCTGTCTTCAGTCATTGGAGCAGCGTCCGGGCTACAGTGGGACCGCCAGGCAGCCTGCTGGCTGTCATTACAAGGCTCGTCTCCACGTCTGGATGCTTTTCTGAATTCATCAGCTGACTGTCGGGAGCTCTGCCATTTGGTTTCCCTCTCTCCACCTGGAAAGTGGGTGTCCGGCGACTTCGTGCCGGAGAATCTTGCCGGGGTCTAGACGGACTGACGTAACCGGCGTATTGCATTGCTCTTGGAGGACGTTTTCGCTTGACCCTTTTTCAGACGTCTCCCCTTTGCTTGCCTGGTGTCTCTGTCTTTTCTCCGTCTTTCGCCCTGTCCTCGTGACTGCCAGGCAAACCTCCATCCTGACCTCTCTGTCCTCATGTCTCCTCCCTGTCTCCGTGGCCTCAGGCCCTGTGGAGGTCAACCTGGCCGCTCTGCTAGAGACGAGAGGTGTTGTAATGGCTCTGTAAATCCCTCCGTCACCTCGGAGGTTCTGCGACACACACACACACACACACACACACACCAGACACCGTCAGTGTCAAAGAAGCTCTCTCCCACCATGCATGAAATCCAATCACAAGCATGTGGTGCGTGGCCGGTCAAAGCCCAATGTGCAGCTTTTTCCCAACGCATGGGCTTTTTCAAATGGCCCAGCCCTCACTAACCCTGTCCGCATCCATCTCAATACTCTTCGGAGACATGTTTCCGATGGCACCCTTTTCCCTATATAGTGCACTACTTTGTAATGGGCCCTGCTGGGGAGTAGTGCACTACTTTGTAATGGGCCCTGCTGGGGAGTAGTGCACTACTTTGTAATGGGCCCTGCTGGGGAGTAGTGCACAACTTTGTAATGGGCCCTGCTGGGGAGTAGTGCACTACTTTGTAATGGGCCCTGCTGGGGAGTAGTGCACTACTTTGTAATGGGCCCTGCTGGGGAGTAGTGCACTACTTTGTAATGGGCCCTGCTGGGGAGTAGTGCACTACTTTGTAATGGGCCCTGCTGGGGAGTTGTGCACTACTTTGTAATGGGCCCTGCTGGGGAGTAGTGCACTACTTTGTAATGGGCCCTGCTGGGGAGTAGTGCACTACTTTGTAATGGGCCCTGCTGGGGAGTAGTGCACTGTGTGTTTAACATGCGGTTAACCATGTGCGCGTTCCAAGTATTCCTGTGTGTGTGCTTGTTTGTGTTTGTGTGTGTACCTGTGTTCATCTCAACAAGCAGGGCGATCCCTTCACACCTGCCCCGCTCCTCCCCATTGGTTTCGATCTGCCTCTCTCAATGCCCAGCAGACATTGGGTTATAGTACCCATTTCATACCCACTCTGTCTCTCCCCCTCTCTCTCTCTCGCCCCCTGCAGGCCAAGTCGTGTATCTGTCACATGTGTGGCGCCCATCTGAACCGGCTCCATTCCTGCCTGTACTGCGTGTTCTTCGGCTGCTTCACCAAGAAACACATCCACGAGCACGCCAAAAACAAGCGGCACAACCTGGGTAAGACGAGCGGCCCCCGCTGACTGCGCTGCCCCGCGCGGGACCCGTTCAGCTCGGCCGAATCTCACATACGCAGAAGTACTCTCACGAGAGTTTCTCACTTCCTGTGTTTACGTTTGCGATTTCCCCACCCTCTCGAAAGGAGAAACTTGAAGCCACATTCCTCCCTTTTGCTAATTTCGCCAGCTGCAACTGCACACAGGCCCCAGTTTAAGCCTGGCCTTTGAATGATTTTTATTAGTCTAACCAATGACAAACACCAAACCAGGAAGTAGCTGCTCGCAGATACATTTAGAATTTTGTAACACAGGCCTTTACGGATTCTCATGGTCTAATCTGTCCTCCAGAGATATGTCTGAATGTAATATAATTCACTCTGAATCTTACTGCCTGAGGCCTCTAATCGTCATATTGAACATTCCACTGGAAGTGCTAGGCCTCAACTAGTCAAATGTTATCCTCTAATCTTGTCTTTTCAACCAGTGTGACCACAGAGCTCAATCGGGGGTGGTAGTCAGACCTTGTCAGTCAAGAGATTAAACCATGGGGTAATCATCATAGTGAACAGTATGTGGTCATCACAGTGAACGGTATGTGGTCATCACAGTGAACGGTATGTGGTCATCACAGTGAACGGTATGTGGTCATCACAGTGAACGGTATGTGGTCATCACAGTGAACGGTATGTGGTCATCATCACAGTGAACGGTATGTGGTCATCACAGTGAACGGTATGTGGTCATCACAGTGAACGGTATGTGGTCATCACAGTGAACGGTATGTGGTCATCACAGTGAACGGTGTGTGGTCATCATCACAGTGAACGGTATGTGGTCATCATCACAGTGAACGGTATGTGGTCATCATCACAGTGAACGGTATGTGGTCATCACAGTGAACGGTATGTGGTCATCACAGTGAACGGTATGTGGTCATCATCACAGTGAACGGTATGTGGTCATCACAGTGAACGGTATGTGGTCATCATCACAGTGAACGGTATGTGGTCATCATCATAGGTAATTGTAAATCAGTGCCCCAAATGGCTCCCTGTTTAGTGCACTCCTTTTCACGAGTGCCCGTATGCTAGTAGTGCGTGTTGATAGGGTAAAGCTGGTATAGACATATCCCCGTTCACCGATCCATTGGAAATTCTCATCCTCTTTAATTATTTCTTTGGTACCTTTGATTATGGCCCTATATAATTAGGAATACGTACACAGTTAATTGCTGTGGTTGTGATCTGGTCTGAGCAGAACTGGGAAATTAGTAGGATGGTGGATAATGTGGTGATCTGTTGGTGGGAATCGGTAAGGTTTTGAGGCACACACTCTCTGGTGCTCTTTCACACACTGATGCGCTGTGTCACTGCACCCGGACAGCAGTGTCAGATAAATCCTAACTCCCAGCTAGTTCTCCAGATTAATTACTTTTATTTTCCGTCGGTCTCTCTTCCTTTCTGTCTGACTGTCTTTCTCTCGTTGTGACTCTGTCACTGTCAGTTCCCTGTTTGCCTCCGTATCTTTGCCTGTCTGTTTCTTTGCCACTTTCTCTTTGCGACTCTTCGCTGTGTGTCTGTCTCGCTGTGTGTCTGTCTCGCTGTGTGTCTGTCTCGCTGTGTGTCTGTCTCGCTGTGTGTCTGTCTCGCTGTGTGTCTGTCTCGCTGTGTGTCTGTCTCGCTGTGTGTCTGTCTCGCTGTGTGTCTGTCTCGCTGTGTGTCTGTCTCGCTGTGTGTCTGTCTCGCTGTGTGTCTGTCTCGCTGTGTGTCTGTCTCGCTGTGTGTCTGTCTCGCTGTGTGTCTGTCTCGCTGTGTGTCTGTCTCGCTGTGTGTCTGTCTCGCTGTGTGTCTGTCTCGCTGTGTGTCTGTCTCGCTGTGTGTCTGTCTCGCTGTGTGTCTGTCTCGCTGTGTGTCTGTCTCGCTGTGTGTCTGTCTCGCTGTGTGTCTGTCTCGCTGTGTGTCTGTCTCGCTGTGTGTCTGTCTCGCTGTGTGTCTGTCTCGCTGTGTGTCTGTCTCGCTGTGTGTCTGTCTCGCTGTGTGTCTGTCTCGCTGTGTGTCTGTCTCGCTGTGTGTCTGTCTCGCTGTGTGTCTGTCTCGCTGTGTGTCTGTCTCGCTGTGTGTCTGTCTCGCTGTGTGTCTGTCTCGCTGTGTGTCTGTCTCGCTGTGTGTCTGTCTCGCTGTGTGTCTGTCTCGCTGTGTGTCTGTCTCGCTGTGTGTCTGTCTCGCTGTGTGTCTGTCTCGCTGTGTGTCTGTCTCGCTGTGTGTCTCTCCTTTTTTCTTTCTCCTGTGTCTCTGGTTCTCTCAGGTTCTTTTCTTGATCTTTCCAAGATTTTCCGCTCATCCTTGATTCCATGGTTACTGGCTCTGTCCAAGGTCGTTCTGAGTGCATGCCTGTTGCCATTGGACACGAGTGATACGCTTCTTTTAGCTACTTCTTCTCATGTTATGGATGATGCATACATACACAGGTGCATATGCACACTTGTGTGCCATTCACATTTTCGGGGTAGATTTGTAAGCCTGCATGGTTAATTTGAAGTTTGACACTCATTCTTTTCCTGGATCCCTTTTCCAATGACAAGGCATACCTTTTGGGATCAAAATATGCAAAGGGTCCTATTTGGCTATAAATAGGTTGTCACGGCAACTGAGGAACTCAGGTATTGTTGCCTTGGTGTTGGAGAAAAAGCTGATGGAAAGAGCATGGGGTAGATTTACACACACTCACACATTCTTACATTTTGAAATGCTTCATTTAAATGTACAAATCAAATTCAAGTGGGATTCCCAAATTGCCGACACACACACACACACACCTACACACACCCACATCTTCCCAGATTCTCCAGTGCAGAGACACTTACTTGGTTAGATACAAATCTAAAATCAGTTGTGTTAGGTAGTATTGGATAACAGACAAACAGAATCTCCATTTGCTAATGTCTACACATACTCTGAATCTTCTTAGTGATATAATGCTGCAATCGGTGAATCTTCTTAGTGTATATAATGCTGCAATCGGTAGAAAACAATTTGAGACTGAACAATACATACATCCAATTATGTACAAACGGCTGTTGCACATATATAATAAGATGAGCAGTAAGTATTTAGTATACATGGGCTAGCAGTTTATGTTCAGAAACAGAGAGAATGTGCTAGTTTTCAGGGTTGCCACACCAATAAGGTTACATATGAAATAAATGCTTCTGCAGAAGAAATCCATTTCTAATTATTGTGTGTTCCTTTTTTGTCCCTGTCTCCCTTTTAGCTATAGACTTATTATATGGTGGAATATATTGTTTTGTGTGTCAAGACTATATATACGACAAAGACATGGAACAGATTGCCAAAGAAGAACAGAGGAAAGCCTGGAAACTGCAAGGTATGTTTTGGCAGCTCAGACAACAGACCTTATCTTTATACGTTTTCCCTTTCCATCTCTGTTCTAACGGAAATAAATGTCTGTTATTTTTGGTTTTATTTGTTTGGTATTAAATTGAATCACTGCAGCATGCCACTAGACACATTTCCTGAGGTTTTGGTTTGAAAACTCCAGTGTTAATGGACCTTTGTACCAAAGTTCCGTTCTCAGGAGATGTTCACCATAGCCATACCCTCTCCAATTTACTGTCACGCTAATCGCTGTTAGGGTCTGTGGGACAGGACAGCCTCTTCTGGGAGTCGGGGGCTACATTCGTCACGGTTCTGCTTGAAAACCTTGTCCACAGCGTCTCAACGATGTGACTGTCTTTGTGACTAGGTGTCGGTGAGAAATACTCAACGTGGGAACCTACGAAGCGAGAGCTGGACTTACTACGGCACAATCCAAAGCGGAGAAAAATGACTACAAACTGCACCATAGGTGGGATATACGCTGGTCCGCTCTCTCTCTCTGCACGCCCCAGTGAACTGCCAGCATGGTAGCACTGTTGATTTCCTCACCCAGACAGATGTGTGTGCGTGTACGAAAGAGGGGCAGTCAGGGCTCATGGTGGGGTCTGGTGGAAGCTGGAGTTACTCTTCTGTTTAAGTAGGGCAAAGAAGGTCAACTGGCGATGAACAGGGTGGCAGGCAGTTGCAGGGTGATATAATGCACTGTGTCAATGAAGACGACAGGTAGGCATGCCAGGGCGGTCTATTTCCATCTCCCCTTGGATTCTTTCCATCTTTACTCTTAGTCTATCACTTGGTAGTGGTCTGACTTAAGCCTGTTTGTTCTTTCAGTCGTCCTCCTTTTGAGTGTAGTAAACGCGCTGTAATGTCTGCCCCTCCTTCAATCCGCTAGTTTACTGATTGAGAGGCCTATCTGCAGCGTTGTTGCCTGGGGCTTTTGGGTATAGTTGGTCCAGCCTGGAGCGTTTAACTCTCTGCCGAGAGCTCTGTTCCTGGGCCAAACGGCCTGGACCGCACCCAGGCTTCACACTGGGCCTCGCCTGTTCTTTTCACACAGAACCATGTGTGAACTCGGCCCCAACCATCCCCATGCTAGCTTGTCCAAACGTACCCTTTCTAGGTTGGCTCTACACAGTTATAAGCTTCATAAACCAAAGGTTGACGTGTAAGCCGAGTGTTAGTGCCATTCCAGTCAGTCCAGGCTAATGTCTTTGAGAATGACCTACCCAGCAGGATCTCCGGCAGGCCTGCAGGATTCTGACTCATTCTGTTGGTTCTCTCTGTCTCCCAGAATGGTGCTCTAATGAGCTGTTTGGCACAGGCCTAAGACTACCTAGCGGTTCCCTTGGCTTCCTGGGAGATGAAATCTAGCGCTGACATTAACGGCGCTATTGATTTTATCTTTGTCCCAGTCAAATAAAAAAAAGAAATACATCAAAGCTTTCTTCAAAGGCGATGGCGGTGTCAGACCTTCATGAAGTACTGTCTCTGGTGCAAATGTATGCAGCTGGCGCTGTGTAAAGGACATTGGCTTTTCAGAAGAGACCTGTTCACGTTCCCTTCTCGCTCCGAACTCTCTATACCCTTTGTCCCCCGGTCAGGTTTACGGGGGTTGATTAACCTGGGCAACACGTGCTTCATGAACTGCATCGTCCAGGCCCTCACACACACGCCCCTGCTGCGAGACTTCTTCCTGTCGGACAGACACAAGTGCGAGATGCAGTCCAACTCCTGTCTGGTGTGTGAGATGTCCCAGCTCTTTCAGGAGGTAAGGTCAGGGCTGGTGGGATAGGGTTGCAATTAACAACATTTCAGTCATCTTCTCCTAATTCCTAGTCTTTGCCAATGTTCTTGTTGGAGAATCCCAGTTCCTGGAATGTAGACTGGATGATCAGGAAGTCTGGAATTGAGCAAGTTTAGAGGGGTCAAATGGAGTCTTTATAAGGGTTTTGTTCCACTGGAGGAGTCTTGGGGTGAAAATACAGTAGGTCCCTCTGTCTTAGCCATAAAAATCAAATGACTAACCACAACAAAACAATGTTCTCACTGAGAAACTGCAGAGATGCTGAATCACTGTCTCACTGTTGTAAAGATGGAAGAAAAACAGCTCTTTTTAAAAGTTACATAGCTAGTTGTATCATTATATTCACCAAACTCTAAGCAACTATTGTCTTTAAAACAAAAGAGGGTTAAGCCATACCTGCTTTAATAAGTGAGCACCCCTGCAAGGCCTAAGTGGACTGGACCTTACAGCTGGAAGTAAGGGACAGGGCAAACATTCAAGTTGATCGCATGGGGGAGAAACCATTTAGTCTTCTGATGTGACACTGAAGGGTGATTCAACTGGAGTAGACCAAGGAGAAAGCTTAAAAGCGTACCTCTGGAAAATGCTTAAGCTACCACTGAAAATTAACCTAAAATGTCTGAAAACAGATCTTTGCTTCCATTTAAGCTGAAATGCAACTATAGAGACAGAAGTCTTACTCCTCTTGCTTTGTCCTTTCCCTTAGTGCATAAGAATATACGCATATATTATCATGCATTACATTGATCTGGAATTTAGGACCATGGCTTTCACACTTTTGGTCTCCGCACACAACTTTATTGGTGCCAGTGGAAAACTGTGAAGTAACTGCTGTAAACTTTATTGAGGAAAGATTTTATTTCTAATGCAGTATATTACAAATAGTTTCTTGTCACGATACGTAGATTTGCTCTTCTTACAACAAAATGGTGTTGAGCTCGAATAAATAAGAATACAGGGCTGACATGAACGTGAAAAGCTAGCTGTTGGCCATATCTTATATTGACATGTCAGATACACATCCAAGTAGTATGGGTGACTTATTTTGAAGACGACAATAGAATTTCACTATTGTGGCTAACTTACTGTAAGTGCTACCAATACATCACTGTCCAGCGCCACAAGCCTAGGCTATGAAAATAGGACTTCCAAACCCCACGTTATATAAAGTTAGCTTGAATGTCATTCTAGCTAACTTATCTCGTTAGCTACTATGGCTATCTAGAGTCATACCTAAGTACATTGCAACGGCTATTCCCTTTGTAGACATGCCTTTAAGTGCTCGTACCAGAGCTGCATTTTGGATATTTGCACTGTGGACAGGGGTCTGGAGCCTTGTCGCAATGGGATGTTGGATGTACTGTATGTGGACTATGATTTGGGTTTTACACACCCTTCTCTCTGCTCATCCTTTTCATTCCCACCCCACACTGTCCTCCATTTGAACTAAGGTTCTATTAGCTCTATTGTTTAGTTCTATTGCTCCTCTCAGCCAGTGAGGTAATGTTTTTCGAGTAGCCCCTTCCTCACTTCGCTTCCTGTGTACCTTTTATATTTTTTTTTACAGAGTTTTCTTTGTCAGAGAAGAGTTTATAAGATTGTTGCAAAATGTGTGCACCTCACAGTCAGGCTTCAGAAGGACAATTGTGAGTGTAGATCTCAGCAATTGGTAGGGCTTGGTCTTGCTGTATTGCAGAGCACTCGTCACTCTGTTGTTCTCGTTATGTAACGGTTAGCTGGCTTGCAAGCGACTGCTAACTGACTGTTTCATTCAGTTAGTTGTGGTGTTTGGACAGCTATGGCACCAACTGTTCTGTTTGCATCATTAAGACACAAAATAATCACCCAAATGAATGTCAGCCTGGGGCTAGCGAAATCGATTTGTGATTTTCTGCTTGTTAACTTTCAGTTCACTTAATTTCTGTTCAGGTGAGAAAACAACTTCTGAAAAGTGTAGGTAATTGTCGTGCCATCTTCCTCTAAAATATTATTTTATATATTTCTACAGTAAGTAATTTCATTTGTAAGCTGGTCAATCCAAAGTTAAAATGAGCATAGCTAGTGAGATAAAGAGTGAGTTTATTTGAATGAGCTTGGGTGGTAATTCAGCTTCCATAAGGAGCAATTAATAACATAAAAATGTTGTGTAATCACTCATGACACTGATACCCCTTTAAAGTGAATACAAAAAATAAATAATCATTGTTTGTTCATTTTTAGTTTTCTTTACCCCAAAATCGGGCCCAGGGCCCCCTCAGAAATCACAGGCGCAATTCTAAGGGCAAGCCCTCTAGGTTGGTAGCCCTTGGCCTAACGTACAGTTGCATGTGATAGCTGGTTTTCACATTTTAATGTTTCTAGCATTTGCAAGGTCAACATAGTTATGGATCCTGGAATACCAAGACAATACATCAAATGTGACACTCTGGTGACAACAAATGTCACTTGTACCTCACTACTTGCATTCGCTAATAGCTACATGTACTTGGAGTCGCTAAAAGCAACCAGTGTTTTCTAACAGTCACTAGCATTTTAGCTATTAGATTCAAGGTTGCAACGTTTTTTATATATAGGTGTTAGTGAGTAGATGTCGTTCTAAGGAAAATACCATATACCCTTTCATTTCAGTTAAGATAACCGTAAAAGATGTGTGTAGAGGAGCTTTGACCAGATTTTTTACCAACATGGCTGCCAGGTTGAAGAGTATTCTGCCTTTAATAACTGCTTTCCATCACTCTCGCGGTCTCTGTTTACCTCACCGTCCTCCTCCCTACATTACACCAGTTCCACCTGTTTCGTTTCTCTTCCCAGTTCTACTCGGGCCACCGTTCACCCCACATTCCCTTCCGGCTGCTGCACCTGGTGTGGACTCACGCGCGCCACCTAGCGGGCTACGAGCAGCAGGACGCCCACGAGTTCCTCATCGCAGCGTTGGATGTGCTACACAGGCACTGCAAAGGGGACACAACCAGTAAGCACAGCCCTCTTGCTTTTAATCACTATACTGTCAATACTACCTTCTTAAAATACAGTATATGACTGTTCTAATGTATCCAATATTAAATAAACATCCCAACAACTAGTTACTGTCCAGGAAAATAAATTAAATGCAGCACTGTCCTAGATCTGATTATCTATTGATGGTTCGTACTAGAGGGATACCTTGGTAATGTGGACTAATGGATTTTGTAATTGCCTGAATTGATGCAATAAATAGAAAATTTGATTTTCCCAATGCCACCACACATTAGCAGCAATGTTTAGTTTGCAGCGTCACATTACCTTAGTAAAGGCTACTTACTGTAATTAATTGTATTCAGCGAAGTAAGCCTGCAGTAAGTGGCTGGTATGGTCTCAGTCTTTTCAGTGTAAAAGCGCTCATTGTCGGCATAGTGATTTGTAATCCAACTTAAGATGTTATGATTCTTTTCATGGAAAAGAGAACAAATATATGAAATATGTGATGGTTAAAATCTGACTAACGCTAGCTTACGGTTACATTTGCAAGACAGAACTGTCATTCTATTTGCTTGAATAGCATGTCACGGAATCCTCTGCCATGTCACGGAATTTCAGTTGTCAAACTGAATCAAAACCCAAAATGGGAATACTAGAACCGGAAGTATCGCAGAGTTATTTGATGGTAATTGTGTAACAATTAAGTCCACTTAAACTGAGTAGGTGTCTCAAATGTACCCATAATGTGGTGTGTTGTCTGCACTCGGCACCAGTGGAAATGTACTGAATGTTAGAGAATGAAGGGGGAGTGAGAACGCCGCACACCAAAGGGACAGGGAGCATTGTGGGGGGAATGACAATTTGCCCCAATGCACTGCAATGACAGCCAGATAAAATCAGACTCAGATTCAGAGCCTTTTTGGGCTACAACAGAAAGTATTACATTCTTTGTTGATTCATTTGCAAAACATTTTAGTTTACATTGCCTTTGAGTCGAGAGGGCTTTGGGCCTGAATCAAGGGTTATGCGCGTTCAGTAACTTGACTAGCCCATATCAGCGGTCCACTGTCCAGACAAGGTAGTGTATATAAAAATATATCTTGTGAATTCTGAAACCTTGGAAGCTTTCCGCCCTGTGCCACTAATGTAGGAGACATTTACAAAAAGCCTTTGGTCGCTTGGTTAGTTAAACCACAGGCAGGATAGGCTATACAGTTTGGTAGATGTTGGTTAATGAGACAAACATTTTTTTCCCTCTGATGTGTTAACAACATGTGTTAATTGGTTTAACTTGGGATAACTCTTCTTTATTTGCTTAACATGAGACTGCTTTGTTTGGATTGTCTCCAGACTCTCATATCTTACTATTTGACTATTCCAGGCAATTTTCCCAAATTTCAAACATAGGCCTACATTTAAACGAAATTTTGAATCCCCTCTTGTAGTGTTTTGAGATTATTGATTTGTATGTTATATTTCCCAAGTCCAGCCATAAATTAATTTTTCAAAGTAATTGGGTTCATTTTAAGAGAATGTGATGTCCACTAGTGTGATGCATTATTGTTATATTTGAACGGGCTGTTATATGGACACCGCTGTGGTTGGTGGGTCCTTAACCAAAAGGTGCAGAAGACATCTCTTGAGCACATGGTATGATCATAGGGTGAGGTTTTGATGATGAATTCATCAAAATATTGGACTTTTTAGACCATCATACATTAGTACCTGTTTTTTCTTTTAACACCTTTTAAATAAAATGCATTAAATCATTATTCTCTATGAGGTAGTATGGACCCATTTCAGATGGAATGCTAGCTAATTATCACAAAGCCCAACTTTTCCCAACTGCATAAAACGTTGTGAGGGCACTCCTGTCATCACACCACTGGACATACTTTACTTTTCTGTAGGGATGCACTGATATCACTATTTCAGTACGAGTACATATATTTGGGTACTTGCTGGTACCAATACCAAGTACTCAAAGCTGCACTATTTATCTTTAGCATACTGGCCACACACAAAACAACTAGTCACCAGAGTGTCAGCATCATACTGTAGCAGCCTCTTTAAATTCTCTGCAAAACTCCAATTCTAACAAAATGATATTTTTCTGTGATGCTACAAACATGTTTTTTTATGTTTTGCAATGTCATCCCTTTAAATCAGTCTCTCTTCCTTGTCAACTTAACATTATTTGACAATAATTATTTAATGCAATTCCCTACTAACCTAATTGCTCCCTGATTTATAACACAGTCCTTCTCCAAACCTACTGAGCAAAAGTAAATCAGCAACAATAACTTACAATATTCTTTACCTTATATAATGTATTTTTTAAGTAGTAATTTGTTTAATTTATATTTTACCTTAGAAAATATAAACATTATACGGAACCCATCGCAGGCTTTTATTTTGAAAGCAAAATACGAAAATCTTAAGTCTTATTGTTGCTGGTGAATCTCTAACGTTGCCTGCATCACGCTAATCCATAGTAGCTATCGAGTTGTGCAAGTGAGCTAACTAGCTTGTTACCTTGATTTGTCGCTCAGACGATGGCTACCTTTATATGAATGTGACATCCACTTACTGACAGTTCCAACACAAATGTGCCCATACATACACACAGCCAGTTACCTTTCTCTTACCTCGCTAGTTAGTTTGATACTCTGAACGTCCAGGGTGTTTGTTCTCTGCTCTGGTGCTCGAGCAATAGTAAACTGTGTGCGATTCAATCAATCTTTTCATGCTCTGCTCTTTTTTTCTGCCCACGGGCTGTCTCTGGACATTTCATTTTGCTTCTCCATTGTTGGAGTTATCGTTCTTTGCTGCTAGCATTAGCATACTTCTTGAACTCTGTGCTGTGTTGTCTAATAATGTTTGATCAAATTGCTTGTGTTAAATTAGTGTTTTTCCATCCCTCTTGACAATTTTTCAGGGCAGAACTTACACTTTTACTTGTCAATTCTGACATGTCCATCATCCCGCTCTAACAATCCAAGTTGTATATTCTGTACTTATGCCTCCAGTGGTGACACAACCATCGAGTTTCACTTAATGTTTCCATGACTTCGTATCGGCTCTTGGTATCGCCAAGTACACAAGCCCAGTATTGACCCGATAATGATATTGGTATCGGTGCATCCCTACTTTTCTGACATGTTCTGTCCTCATAGAATAATTAATTATCGGAATCAGATCACTTGATTTTTTTTCTAAATGAATAATAATTTAAATGAATAATAATTACTTCTTGGCTTCTATTTTGTTTTAATTTCCCTCCCCCAGGTACATTTGCCTATTCAAATGAGTGGATCTGGCCTTTTCAGCCACACCCTTAGCGGGTATAAAACCGAGCACACAGCCATACAATCTCCATGGACAAACATTGGAAGTGGAATGGCCATACCTAAGTACTCTGTGACTTTCAACATGACACTATCATTGTCTGCCACCCTTCCTACAAGTCTGTTCGTCAAATGTCTGTCCTGCTAGAGCTGCCCTGGTCAAATTTAAGTGCTCTTATTGTAAAGTGGCAATGTCTAGGAGCAACAGCAGCTCAGCCGTGAAGTGGTAGGCCACACGAGCTCGCAGAACAGGAGCGCAGAGTGCTGCAGTGAGTTACTAGTAAAAAGGAGTCTGCCCTCAGTTACAATAGTGAGTGTAGAAAGCACAGTAACTTGCTGTTGAGAGCTTCATGGAATGGGTTTCCAAGGCTGATTAGCCACACTCAAGCCTAAGATCACCATGTGCAATGCCAAGCGTCGATTGGAGAAGTGTACAAGTTTGGCGCCATTGGAATCTGGAGTAATGAAAATAAATTCTCTGGAGTTATAAATTTAAGCTTCACCATCTTGCAATCCGACAGGCAAATCTGGGTTTGGATGCCAGGACAAAGCTAACTGCTCGAATACTTAATGCCAACTGTAAAGTTTGGTGAAGGAATAATAACTTGGGGCTGTGGTTTCATGGTTCGGACTAAACCCCTTAGTTCCAATTAAGGGTAATCTTAACGCTTCTATGCTTTCTACTTTGTGGTGACAGTTTGGGCTAGGCCCTTTCCTGTTTAAACATAACAATGCCCCCGTGCACAAAGAGGTTCATTCAGAAATGTTTTTTTATTTTGAGATTGGTGTGGAGGAACCTGACTGGCCTGCACAGAGCCCTGCCCTCAACCCCATCAAACACCTTTGGGATGAATTGGAATACAGACTGCAAGCGATGCCTAATCGCCAAACATTAGTGCCCGACCTCACTAATGCTCTTGTGGCTGAATGGAAGAAAAATCCTTGCAGCAATGTTCCTAGATCTAGTGGAAATCCTTCCCAGAAGAGTGTAGGGCGTTATAGCTGTGGAAGACCAACTCCATTTTAATACCCATGGTTTTGGAAGGAGACATTTGAAAAGCAGTTGTCCACATAGTGTTGATCATGAAGTTCATCAACAAAAGAAAGCTGGGGGAAGATTTATAGTGAAGTATTTGTGACTATTTCACATTGAAAAGCTTTGGGAGACAAAGAGAAATTGAGGTCTAGATAAGAGTTTAAAGTTGTTGAGCTCATTCATGCTCCATTAAATACCTTTTTTTTTTTTTAGTTAATTCAAGTGTTTTTCCCCCCTAATGAGCAATAAACATGCAAATGATTTAAAAGGTTTTTTATTGGATGATTATATTTACACCAGAATGTTATTCACTAGTGCTGTCTTCTTAATACATAACATAATGCAGCACATTGGTTGATGGACCAGTGTTCTTGTTGAAGTGCTTTTTACTTTAAGTATTTAATGTTGTTTAGTTGTGTTCTTTGTAGTTTTACATACACTCACCTAAAGGATTATTAGGAACACCTGTTCAATTTCTCATTAATGCAATTATCTAATCAACCGATCACATGGCAGTTGCTTCAAGACAATCTCCTGAACTCCAAACTGAATGTCAGAATGGGAAAGAAAGGTGATTCAAGCAATTTTGAGCGTGGCATGGTTGTTGGTGCCAGACGGGCCTGCTCATATACTGGGATTTTCACGCACAACCATTTCTAGGGTTTACAAAGAATGGTGTGAAAAGGGAAAAACATCCAGTATGCGGCAGTCCTGTGGACGAAAATGCCTTGTTAATGCTGGAGGTCAGAGGAGAATGGGCCGACTGATTCAAGCTGATAGAAGAGCAACTTTGATTGAAATAACCACTCGTTACAACCGAGGTATGCAGCAAAGCATTTGTGAAGCCACAACACGCACAACCTTGAGGCGGATGCGCCACAACAGCAGAAGACCCCACCGGGTACCACTCATCTCCAATACAAATAGGAAAAAGAGGCTACAATTTGCATGAGCTCACCAAAATTGGACAGTTGAAGACATTTCTGTTGAGACATTCAGATGGTAGAGTCAGAATTTGGCGTAAACAGAATGAGAACATGGATCCATCATGCCTTGTTACCCCTGTGCAGGCTGGTGGTGGTGGTGTAATGGTGTGGGGGATGTTTTCTTGGCACACTTTAGGCCCCTTAGTGCCAATTGGGCATTGTTTAAATGCCACAGCCTACCTGAGCATTGTTTCTGACCATGTCCATCCCTTTATGACCACCATGTACCCATCCTCTGATGGCTACTTCCAGCAGGATAATGCACCATGTCACAAAGCTTGAATCATTTCAAATTGGTTTCTTGAACATGACAATGAGTTCACTGTACTGAAATGGCCCCCACAGTCACCAGATCTCAACCCAATAGAGCATCTTTGGGATGTGGTGGAACGGGAGCTTCGTGCCCTGGATGTGCATCTCACAAATCTCCATCAACTGCAAGATGCTATCCTATCAATATGGGCCAACATTTCTAAAGAATGCTTTCAGCACCTTGTTGAATCAATGCCACATAGAATTAAGGCAGTTCTAAAGGCGAAAGGGGGTCAAACACAGTATTCGTATGGTGTTCCTAATAATCCTTTAGGTGAGTGTACCTTCTTAAAGCAAAAAATAAGACCGCTTCTTTTCTGTTGTCCTATGGTGTGACATTAAACGTTTGAAAATAAATGACATTTCTTGGGAAAACGAAGTAATTTTTATGGAACATGTGGCAAGTGAACTCAACCTGATCCAGAAGTAGATTTATGGCACCCACAGCTATGTTTATCATATCTTTTTGTTATTTATGAAAAAGAATGTTAAGTAAAACTTATTTTTGTCACTTTTCTTCTGAGATGGTGGGAGTGAGAGGAGAGATGGTCAGGGACTAGAGGGATGAAGGTGCCAAAAAGTGCTTGTGTGTATTCAGATTAAATGTTTTTTTTCAATGCCAAAAAAAAGCAGAGAATTCTCTGCCTACTGTGTAAAAATATTACCCAAATGTAGCTCCAGTTGAGGGTTAACACATCTCGTTTTCCCCCCGTTGCAGTGTGTGTGGACTGTGCCTTTTAAAAGAAATTTTGAATAATTAATTGATTGATCATTTATGTAGAACATCTATTCATAGAATTCAACATAAAAATGGTTGTTTTGTTCAGGGTATTTCAGGGTATTGGAAGTACACTCTCTAGTATCAGGTTGGATCCAGTTTCCCACAGAACATTCTGAGTTCTCCACATTAAGGATTTACCAAGGGACTAGAAACATGTACCAGGGATGTTCTGCTGGCCTGACTGTTTTACGGATGTTCTGCTGGCTGACTCGATATCATCTCAAAGTCTCTCCACATTTATACTGCAATCCTCCCGTTCCACTTAATCCCAGTGGTGCTCTTTTTTGGTTTACTCCTTCTGAGTAAAGGAAAGTCACTCATGTTGGTGGAAGCAGCTTGCTGTAGCGTGCTTTCTCACGTGGTCCAGTGTCCTGTTGGGAGTATCCCTATTAGAACAGGTACACTGCGTCCATAAAAGGATGCACGTGCTCAGCAACAATGCTTATGTACACTGACGTTCAAAGGATTCTCAAGCGGTATTTAGGGGCCTAATGTGTTTCCAGAAGGCACTCCCCCCACACCATTACACCGCCACCAGCCTGTACTGTTGACCCATGGCAGGATGGATGGTGGTTTGTGACAAATTCGGACCCTGCCATCAGCATGACGATGCAGAAATCAAGTTTAAGCAGACCTGGTCTGTCTGTCTGCCTGTACTTATTAAGGATTGGTATCTGCGTCATATCTCTGGAAGGCTAATCAGCCGATTCAAGTTTTTCTAGGGGACCGATTGATATTTAGGCGGCTTAAAGTTAGCTACATTTTTCCAGGTTTGTTAATGAGTACTTTGAGTCATGATTTATTTTCTTTCAATTTGAAGCAGTGCTGATGTCAAACTGGTTTCTAAGGTTCAGCTCAAATTATCTGAGGGGTCTTATTTCTGTGCTTTGAATTAGAGACCAGATTTTATTATTATTAACTGTCTGTTTATTTTCAATACAAATCGAAAGAGGTACCTTACATGTATAATTGATGATTTTCTGCGAAGGAATCCATATGTGTGGCTTCAATTAGATGTTTGTCCCAGATTTTAAAGAGAGATGTAAAGAAAAGATTTGGATAGTGGGCTTCACAGCTGTTTCTTATTTGGCAGGTGTAGAAGTATGTGTGAAAGGTGTATGTGCGAACAGTTGGGCAATGGTATGGGAGAATGACGAGAGAGAGGATCAGCTTTCTTTTGATGCTGTGTTTGTTAAACTTTTGGTGTAAAAAGACTACTGTGCCTCTATTTTCATTATGGCGTGTCAGTGCTTGTCAACTACCTGTGTATAGGGGAATGAGCGCAGATTGTAACGTCCTATTCTTGGCATTGGATTTTATGGGGAGAGGGATATCTAAGTCTTTACTGTATTGCTAACTAGCAACCATGCCATTCTAGTTTGTAAACTAGCTAACACTTATTTCAATACATATCACATTGGACTAAGTGTTGGCGGTGTACTTTAGTGATGACAATTTGACTTGAAGCTCGTCTATGTGCGTAGTTGAGGTTGTACAGCTTATTGGGCTTTTTCTGTTATTAGGAATCCCAGTTACGTTGTTAAACTTATTGGTCTGACTGCGATTGGAGCACTGTCTGTGGTCTAACAGTGAATGTGCTAATGGAGGAGGTGTCCATGTCAATCATGGCATAATCACCACTAAAGAGCCCCTCTAGTTTAACTGTTAAGCGTCACCTGGTTGAGTCTTGACAGAGGTGCACACATGACCCCGTTTTTTTTTTGGGGGGGGGGGGGGGGTCATTTGATCTAGCAACCAGTCAGGTAATGGTCAGATGGTCAAAATGCTAGGTTACATGTCGTCCCCAACACTTGTTCATTTGACTCTGTTGTTGGGCCATGTATGCATCATGGTTTCCTTCTGTTTTTTTGTAGTTTGCTTTCAATCCTATTTTCAAATCAAAATCTCCATGAAGACATTACCCTGGATGATTCTGTAAGCATTTCTGTTATTATTCTGATCTCCTTTTCATTTTTATATAAATAAATTCTGGGTTTTGCTGTTTTACAAACAAAGGACCGTTTAAAAAGGTATATGCCCTGGTTATCATCGATATTATTCACTGGTTTGAGTAAACTATGTTGAAAGAAACTAGACAATTAATAAACTGGAATATAATTATACCAATGAAATTAACATTTGTTGTGAACATCAGCAAGAATGAAGGTTGGGCAAAACGCATGTATTGCAATCTTGCTATATGCCACGGTTCTTTTTCACGCCGATACATTAAGATCTCTGCTGCTGTTCCTTTCTGTATTCCTTTTGTTACCTAGGAGACGACAATGGGAAGAAGGCCAACAATCCGAACCACTGTAACTGCATCATAGACCAAATATTCACCGGCGGCCTCCAATCAGACGTCACCTGTCAAGTCTGCCAGTAAGTGTGTGTGTGTGTGTGTGTGTGTGTGTGTGTGTCTGTCCTATCTTATCTTCTTTTGCCACAAGCCAACATCCCCCACGTTCCAAATCTCTAACTGTGTGTGTGTGTGGGAGAGAGTGGGGAAAAAAGGAATGAAAAGGTTGAATGTGTCAAGACTGCTAAAAGACCCACGTTTTGACATTTTGATGTCCTCCCAGTAGAACAGTGTCCCTTTTTTTTTTTTTGGCCACTCCCTATCCTTCCCCGACTATCTCCTCCCTCCCTTCTCTCTGGTCTGAAGCTACGTTACTCCCTCCTGGTTCATCATCCTGGATCTCCTCCTCCCCCTTCAACCTCGCGCTCACCTTTCCCCCTCATCACCCAATTCTGCCCAGTCCTAGTGCCGCGTCACCCCTCCCCCAGCTCTCCGACTTATTTAGGGCATGTTCCTCTATGGACCTCATCTCTTATTGAAGGCGTGGAGCTGCTGCTGGGATGCGGCTGTCTAGACTCTGGGCCACGCTGCCCTGAAGAGCTGTCCTGTCACATTAGCGCAGAGCGATCTGCACCCTACTGCACAGCGCTGTGCGGCGGCTAGCCAGCCTCAGCCACACCTTTGCACACGCGACACAGAGTTAGCCTGGCTCTTTGGCTGTAAATAACTTCACCAGTGTCCCCATGCACAGTGTGCTCTGGTCCTTAGCTTAGCCACAATGCCTGATGTAGCTCCTTCAATCTCCCTCCAGTGCTAATCCGGAACGGATTAGCCGCCATGGCTAAATAAAGGGAAATTACCCAATTCCACGGAGCCACTGGTGACGCAATCAAACCGTCATAAAACATTAAACCAGGGCTTGCTTTCCTAGGGCTAAATGACTGGAGTTACTGCACATCTAGGATGGCTTCAACTGTTCCCCCCTAGCCTGTGGCCTCCATAGCCCCCTACTGGAGAGTGACAGCAAAGCAGCGTGATGACTCATCCAATCCAGTGGTTCTCAAACGTGGCCTCTGGGACCGCCAGCTGTTCCGTGTATATCATCTATTACGGCGATGGCCCGTCTGATTCTGCTTTCTCTATCAGAAAGTTGACTCTGTTTTAAAGGCCTTACCAAGACATTTCTCCGACATTACCAGATAGTTTCCCTTACCCGTTGGTCCTAGTTAGCGTACCTGATCACAGGGATGGCTAACTGGAATTTCAGTCTTCTGCTATGGATGGAGGTATTGGTGCATTGAGGGCTGCGTAGTGTCACGGGCCTCTTTGCTGAGAAATGTGACTGTTTTCCATGAGTGTCTGTTCTTTACCTAAAGGTGAAGCCCTTAAATGGGTGAATCAGTTGATCTAGTTCAGAGCCTTTCACCCATTTCCTCTGATCCTAAACTGAATGCACACAGCAAAGCCTTCCAAACCCCTGCAATGTAAAACGACCTCCACTCACACCATGTCTCATTAACCCTCTCCCCTCCCCGTAGCGGCGTGTCCACCACCATAGACCCGTTCTGGGACATCAGTTTGGATCTGCCGGGCTCGTCCACTCCCTTCTGGCCCCTCAGTCCCGGGGGAGACGGGGGCACCGTCAACGGGGAGAGCCACCTCTCAGGGGCCACCACGCTCACAGACTGTCTACGCAGGTAGGAGGGACCGTCGGCGCTCAGAGCGAAGGCGCCTGCGGACGGGGGCCTTGGTACCCGCGTGCGAGAGTGCGGCGTGATACATGTGATAATGTCGCGGACCGCTGTTATTCACTCTGTCCGCGTCACCGAACATATCAGCCGTGTCGCTTTTCTATCTTCTCCTCCATTCTCACACCGCACGTGCGAAACCGCTATGAAGCAGAATCTCGCCGCCGGTGCTGTGACCTCACATCCTTTTCACTTCTGCTATGCCGACTCGCTTCTCCCCTCCCCCCGACCTGCTCTGTGACCTCACTTCCTCCTCCTCATTACTTCCCTCCCCCTGGTACTGCGGCCCCTTTTACACCCCTGGTCGCCACGGCGTGATTCTTAAAGGCACGCGCCGGCTCGATCCGGCTGCCGGTTGGTGCTGTTGCCGTGGTGACGGCGGAGGGAGAGAGGGAGGCAGGGCGATGGGGGAGGTGTCGTGTGGTCTGTGTTGCCACTACAGTAGCAGCGGGGAAGTGACTGGGTTGGGCTGCATCAGTTGAAACATGCTCATATTAAACACGGTTCTAAACTTCCAAGGTTAACCGACCGCCGGGAATGAGCTGGCGGAATGGTCTGGTGATTTCAGATCGTAACCTCGGGAACCTGTGTTCAGTTCTCCTGTCCTACTGATGCGCTGTGTCGGTCCTTAGTCACGGTTGAACCTGCCGCGATTGGCCTCTCCGACCGTAGTGTGCGCTGTTAGGTTATGACTGCCTGCCTCTATCGGGTCATGTTGTAAAGGATCATTGGTTTCCAATGGCCTACCTGGTTAAATAAAGGTTTGATAAAGTGAGCTTTACTGCCCCATAGAAGTGTTTGGTCTGGATGGTGCTTTGCGCTATATTGAAGCCTGGGAACATGCATGAAGACGGAACACGTCTATTAATCCTGCACAAACAAATGACTTATCGTCTTTAGATTTCTCCTCATTTGGACTTAATCTGTATCTGTGTATCACTGTCTTTTTTGTCTCTCCCCTCCCCCCTCTCCTTCTCATTTCTATTCTCGAGCGTTGCTTTCCTCCCTTTTTCCTTACCTCCTTTAACCTTTTCTCTCTCTCCTCCCTCCTGGCCTTTCCCCCCTCCATCCCTCTCGCTCCATTCCTCCTCTCATCATTCCACTCCCTCCACAGGTTCACTCGGCCCGAGCATCTAGGAAGCAGTGCCAAAATCAAATGCGGCGGTTGCCATAGTTACCAGGAGTCCACCAAACAGCTGACGATGAAGAAGCTCCCCATCGTGGCGTGTTTCCATCTCAAAGTGAGTCTCTCTCTCTCTCTCTCTCTGCTCCCGGCCAATGACAGGACAACAGCGGTGACCCATTCGCGTCAATGTATTATACAGCAGAAGTAAAGGAAGAAACAAACACAACTGTGTCGTCTTGGGTTTGAAGTGCCTGCCCTAAGATTGGGAGTCCACACCCTGGCCGAGTCCTATCCCACTGTATGAGACCCCAGTCTGTGCTCCTTTCAGCTGTTATGGCGTTTTCTCATCTTTGTTGTGTGATGCCTTTTCATTGGCCCTGTTAGTAAAATGTTTGGAACACGTATGGTTGTGTTTGCGTGGAAAGATTTGCCCGCTTTTACTGTCGCTGCTATGATGTGGCGCACACATGATTTGTTTTTCTCTGTCAGTCCTCTAACCTACATGATTTATTTATGGCGCATGGGGGCTGTACATAAGCTATTTATGATATTCATAGCATGAAGCTGAACATGGGATTCTCTCCTCATCAGGCCGATCATGGCCGCTGCGTTTCTGTTCTGCTTCATCTGAATGCAGTGTAATGCAGTAATTACCATCAGAGGTCACCTCTAATACTGCTCCCCGTTTCTCACAAGTAATCCCTTCCTTGGAAAGGACAAGAAGTTTGGGGATGAGGAATATGTTTCCCTTTCTTACCTCTCCTCCGGCCTCCCCATCCCCCTCTCCTCTTCTCTGGCCCCCTCCTTCCCTCTCTTCTTTCATCCCCTCTCCTCTTTCCCCTCCCTCCCTCGGTTATGTCCTCTCCTGGGACGCAGCGGTTTGAACATTCGGCCAAGCTGAGGAGGAAGATCACCACGTACGTCTCCTTCCCCCTGGAGCTGGACATGACGCCTTTCATGGCATCCAGGTGGGCCAGCACGCAGAGAGGCAGCACAATAACTCTCACTCTTCCTACTCCGCAATCTATTCTGCAGTGGTAAAAAGAATGTGTCAATAAACACACACAACATTCTGTGTGAGTGTATATAGAAGTACATACATACATACATACATACATACACACACACACACACACAATAGCAGGTACACTGGAGAGGCAGACCTGTTTACCAGTCCATTAATATACTTCACTGGCACTGGACCGTGGCTTACTGAAAAAGCTCATAGCAGCTGTGATCAAGGAGAGTTTGCAGCGAGTTGTTGTTAAACTAAGTGAGTCAGTATGTGGGCTCTAACAGAAGCATCTCCTAATGCTAATGCCACACCTCTGGCTCTGCCTGTAACAGAAGCAGCTCCTAATGCTAATGCCACACCCCTGGCTCTGCCTGTAACAGAAGCAGTTCCTAATGCTAATGCCACACCTCTGGCTCTGCCTGTAAGAGCAGCAGCTCCTAATGCTAAAGCCACACCCCTGGCTCTGCCTGTAACAGAAGCAGCTCCTAATGCTAAAGCCACACCCCTGGCTCTGCCTGTAACAGAAGCAGCTCCTAATGTTAATGCCAAACCCTGGCTCTGCCTGTAACAGAAGCAGCTCCTAATGCTAATGCCACACCCCTGGCTCTGCCTGTAACAGAAGCAGTTCCTAATGCTAATGCCACACCTCTGGCTCTGCCTGTAAGAGCAGCAGCTCCTAATGCTAAAGCCACACCCCTGGCTCTGCCTGTAACAGAAGCAGCTCCTAATGCTAATGCCACACCCCTGGCTCTGCCTGTAACAGAAGCAGCTCCTAATGCTAAAGCCACACCCCTGGCTCTGCCTGTAACAGAAGCAGCTCCTAATGTTAATGCCACACCCCTGGCTCTGCCTGTAACAGAAGCAGCTCCTAATGCTAAAGCCACAACCCTGGCTCTGCCTGTAACAGAAGCAGCTCCTAATGTTAATGCCACACCCCTGGCTCTGCCTGTAACAGAAGCAGCTCCTAATGTTAATGCCACACCCCTGGCTCTGCCTGTAACGGCAGTAGCTATTAATGTGTATAGCGTCAGATCAATGTCCAGAGGGTGAGTGGAAGCGGCAGTGATTTATTTGCCTGGCTGTTACACAGCACTGCTATGCCCTCTAGTGAACATGTGGTGCGTGGCACTCACTTTTTGCGAAGTCTTCCCGGTTTCACGGTTGCCTAGACACGCTTGTGCAGAGTTGTGATGTTTTATTTAGCCCTAAAATTGCAAGTCAAGTGTCTGTGTCTTTCTGTGTTGAGTTATCATCCACTTGTGTAAATTGTGGCTATTTGATAGGAGAAAGTATGTGACTAATGGGTGTGTCTTCCCTCTGCAGTAAAGAGAGCAGAATGAACGGCCAGTATCAACAGACGGTAGATGTATTAAACAACGACAATAAGTGAGTATGTCTGTGTTTCGTATGGTTACAAAAACAACAAGAACAACATAACTCAAGTAGAAAGGTTCAGAACAGGGATCAAATACAGCCATGCAAAAAAACATGTACACACACTGGAAAGTTGTCCAAATTGTTTTACCTGTTTTGACACGGGGATATTTGAACAAAATTCCAGTCACATTCATTGATAAAGTTAACCCAATTTAACAAATCTCACAAAGAAACTGAAGCGTAAAATTGTGTTTTTCAATTCAAACTACATCGTTCCACTGTTGGAAATAACTCCAAACTACTGGCATTATGGTCTGGGTCTGCTTTTCTGCATGGTCTGCTTTTCTGCATCAAGTCATGGTCAACTGGCCCATCGTTGAGTTAATCTAGGAATTCCCTATTGTACCAGGAAATTCTTTAGGAGAATGTGAAGCCATCTGTCAAAAACGTTGAAGCTGAAGTGCAAATGGATCTTGCAACTGCACAATGTGCCTAGACATCCAATTAAATCTACAACAGCATTGATTAACAAGAATACATGGGGGGTTATGGAATGGTCAAAGTCTTATCTCAATTCTAGACCAGTGCTGTGCTTTACATATCCATATGTCCAAATATATGGGACAAAATACCACTTTCCAGGGGGTGTATGTTTTCACAACTCAATGTATACTTCAGATTCAAATATTATTACCTGAGCTTGTTTGCCCAATGAAACCAGTAATAGGAACATCTAGTAAGCACTCCAGGAAGGCAAAAGCAAATTAAAACTAGTTGAGTTTTATAATCTGAACCTAGATCTGAATAGAACCAAGGTACATTTTGGCTGGGTTTCCCATGTAGACTCTTTATTTGTCGACAGATGCACAAAACAAATTATTTAACATTTCATAATTTTATTATTTAAACACTAAGTAGCAAACATCTTCTCATCCGTGCTAATTACAATAGCATACATTTCCCAAACACTTAATGCAATTGGTCCCTGACTGTTGATTAATTGGATTGATGTTGATGCCGTTCATCACAAGTTCCAATAGGTTAACTGTCAGGCAAAGTAACTATTTACCACCGGGTCTGTATGTGCTCGTCAGGTATGCCCTGTTTGCCGTGGTGAACCACCAGGGCACCCTAGAGAGTGGCCACTACACCAGCTTCATACGCCAGCACAAGGACCAGTGGTTCAAATGTGACGACGCCATCATCACCAAGGCCAGCATCAAGGACGTGCTGGACAGTGAAGGGTGGGTAGTTGGTCATAAGATACCAGGTTGATGTTCATTAGGAAAATGTTTCGCTACTAGGTTTTGCTACTTTTGGCCTTTTGAATACGACTGTGGGTTGTGTTCATGAAGCACTTTTAGGAGAAACGATTTTAAATGGGAAAACAAAATGGTTGGTATTACTGAAGTTCAGGTTGTACTTCTGTTTCAGTCAGTTTACAAATATTTTCACGTTACAAGTGTTGTTTCTTCCAAGACGTTTAGACCGAATTGACAGAACTGTAACTGACACCTTTCAAATCACACCTTTCAAATCAGATTAACAACAATCAACCCCCACAAATGAAACCATAAGTCTAAAAGTGTTCCTTTCACCCCTTAGGTATCTGTTATTCTATCACAAGCAGTTCCTTGAATACGAGTAGCCTTACCTAGGTAACCGCTGACCTGCGGAGAACCAACCAACCCAATGCTCAAAGAGATGAGGAACCAACCAATGACTGGGGAATAGAGGACAACCACAAACACACAAACCTACCTGAAACTCTGAATACACCCGTCACTACCAACCACTCACCCAGCCCCTTGGACAATGACTATAGTGAATCGTGAAATCATGCAAAACTTTTCTTCAAAAACAACATCACTGAGCTACTACTTGACACAACTGAAGGGAGCAGAAAGACTGGAATCTTGGCCAAAGCAGGCCTGGAGATGGAGGGCAGAGCCCTCCCCTTGCTCGCCCCACCCCTTTTCTGACAAAGGGGTGGTTCCTGGGGAGAAAGAACCCTCCTCTATTCACCCCTTTCCCTTCTCTGTTAAACAGGTGGAACCTGAGTGAGAATGATAGACAGTTATGAGGAGGAACAAACGGCACCTCTGGCCTACAAACTACAGTATTCTATTGCCTGTTTATTTTCCCCATGGTGCTCTCGTTTCAACTGACCAAGCATTTACCAGACAGAATCACTAGGGAAGAGACTGTCGATGTCTTCATATGCATACAGAACTGAATGCAAAAAAACATATATATATATATTTTGTTTGTGGATGTAGTGTATATATATACTGCATCCTCAAACAAAAGTATGGTATTATTAAAAAAGCTTGCAGAAATGTTTTCTCAAAAAAAATTTATGATTGTTATTATTTGTTAAATAATTTCAGGAATATGGTATGATGCCTAGTACATACATTTTTTTACAAGTGTGGAAGTGAGGGACCTAACATCTCTGGCACGAGACGCCATCCATGCTAGTTTTCTTTAGAAGCGCAGCCTTGGAAACCAATGGGAAAAACTGACTTGGAATAAACTGGATAAAGCTTTTATTTTGAAATGTTTCGGTTTAGGGCAGGGAATATCATATATTTTTTAATTCATTCATTTAAATCCTTTGTTTACTGTTCATTTTCTTCCAGTGTCTGCGTTTGTCTCATGGTTTCTGTTCTGTTGAGGTGCGGTCATGTCCCTTCTCTGCTGTTACGGTACATGCTTTGGGCCTGGTATCCTTTATTATGTGAAAAGTGTTGGGTATAACAATAATGATGGGGGTGATTTGAAATTGGCTCACTTCTGCTGTTGCAGCATGTCTGTTGGGGATGAGCTGTACTTTTCCTGTGGCATTATGAAGTGGAGGCGGAGTACTGAACGCAACAACTCTAAATCTGTGCACGAAACCCTTTGCCACCCAGTAGGGTGTGGACCCGACAAGCTGTTCCCCGTGTATTGCTGAGACACGTGCGGTGCTCTGCGTGATGTGCCGTCTCCTGCACGGACAGGGAGTCGGTTGACATGAAAAGCTGCGTGCTAACCAAAGCCCACTGCAACACGGGTCTTGGGCAGAACCGCAGCGGCTCGCTGTTTCCCCCAGACCGTGCACTGCTTTAGGTTCTGCCCGGATGTTCTCCACGCTGGCCGGGGTTT
Organism: Esox lucius; assembly: GCF_011004845.1. Lineage (NCBI taxonomy): Eukaryota > Metazoa > Chordata > Actinopteri > Esociformes > Esocidae > Esox > Esox lucius. Next base: position 21,268,252 of record NC_047579.1, on the reverse strand, counting down.
ATTCTGCCATTTTGGACACACGGCGCTCATTCTTTAAGTCCCTTTGGGCAATAATACCTCATCTCGTACAGCTCCTCTCTATTCCGAGACGCTCCATTGGTGTTTGTACTGTACTGGTGTTGGGGGTGGGGGGTGGGAGGAAAAGGTGGCGATGCAGAAGGTTGCACGTACACACGGCGCCCTCGCTGCTTTTGAATCAGTGTTAACTTAATATCCATGGCAACAGCAACACTGCTTGTTCAGTCAGACTGGGGTTGTGTTCATCAGGCGCCAAACGGAAGCAAAGCCGACTCTTACAGGGAGGGACTATTCAGGCTTGTCCCATGAGAAACGCCTATGCATCGTCGGTGGCTAAAAAAAACTGGTCTGTCGCGAGCCCTGATGAACATGTCTCGGTGTGGCTTGTGGTATGTTGTCTGCAGTGCAGGAACACAGTGCTCTATCTCAATCAATATGCTGTCTGAATTCTGAAGTTGGAAAAAATGTTTAAAAAAAAAAACGTTAAAAAAGAGAACACCACCGTGTTGTGGGGTATTTTATGTTTGAATATTCCTAATTGTCTGTATGTAAAGAGAAAAAAAAAGGAAATGTGTGGTAGAAATGTCTTCACTCATGAAATCAGACGACAGCTCACGGCTGATCTATTGCATAGTAATGGCACATTGATAGTGCATCACCTTGGGGCTGATTTAGCTGCTTGGTAAACAAACACAAAAAGTCAATATCCTCTGGTCTGCTGCAGATAGTCTATTTTTTAACCCTGAGCCAGAGCAGATGGGGGTAGAAGAACAGAAATTGCACATGTTTGAATGGTCACACCACCAAGGCTTCTGTATCAGGTGGTTGGCGAGAAATGGCACCACCCAGAGGACATTTAAGGACAGCTGAAGGAGGAGGCGGCTGTCATTGTCTGTTTAAGTGATTAAACTCTGAACAAAACTGTTACGTGGTCTTTGTCTGCTTTTTTGTCATTCATGTAACTTTGTTGCCTTATTCATAAAATGTTTTATGTTTGCTAAATTATAGCTGTATGAAGTCTCACTGTAAACCATGGTTGACATACTGTATGAAGTCTCACTATGAACCATGGTTGACATACTGTATGAAGTCTCACTATGAACCATAGTTGACATACTGTATGAAGTCTCACTGTAAACCATGGTTGACATACTGTATGAAGTCTCACTGTAAACCATGGTTGAAATGCTATAGAAAATGCTACATTCCTTTTCTATTTGTCCAGTCCAGGAGTGTGCTGAAATGGGGTGGCATCTGCCACCCTTGAATATGCCACCTCTGCCACGTCACCCCAACGTTGACCTTAAAATAATCATTTGAATAGCTAACATAGGGTGACTCCAATGCCAAACCCCCAAACAGGGACTCTTAAGTGCACCACACGTTCATGCACGTTGTTTGTTTGGCTCCGTCTCGTATTTGGAAACATTACAGTATTATTACAATAGTTATTATATCAGCCACTCTAGCACTGGAAACCTCAGGCACCGGGAGCAAGGCTGTGGCGATGACATGGTCGCGGTACCAGACCCAAAACTCACGTGATGAGCAAACCTCCCGCCACAGCCAAGTAAACGCAGAGGCCGAACACACGCCAGGCTCAGACGAGATTGAGTACACTGGACGTGACAACACACACTTTGCTTCGCTAGCGTGGCGGGAACCCTGACACGCAACACAGCGGTCATGAGGCTTGCCATCTAACGCCAGGTGGTCGCATCGGCAATGAGAGCCTTGTCTCGAGTCTTCAAAAACCGAGTCATCTGAAGTCAAAGGGAGGATGACCTGTGGGGTTGCTAGCCTAATATTTACGCTGCTGCTCTCTCACTGGCTGACGCCGTGTGCATACATTCAAATTCTCAGGGCGGCTGCCACTAGTGCAGCAAGGATAAACCATTAGGAGCAGAGCGGGTAATTTTTACAACTGAATGTACAGTGGTTCCTATCATACAGTTGTGCTCGTAAGTTTGCATACCTTGGCAGAAATTGTTATATTTTGGCATTTATTTAGAAAATATGGAAACTGTCTTTTATTTTAGGATAGTCATTTATTATTACAGTTGTTTGGCTCCTTTTAAAATCATTATGATAACAGAGATCACCCAAATGCATGGCCCTGATCAAAAGTTTACATACCTTGAATGTTTGCCCTTGTTACAGACACGCAAGGTGACACACACAGTTGAAAATGGCAATTAAAGGCGAAGTTCCCACACCTGTGGCTTTTCAAAATTGCAGTTAGTGTCTGTATAAATAGTCAATTAATTTGTTAGCCCTCACATGGATTCACTGAGCACACTAGATACTGAGCCATGGGGTACAGAAAAGAACTGTCAAAAGACCTTGGTAACAAGATAATACATTTTTATAAAGATGGAAAAGTATATAAAAAGATCTCCAAAGCCTTGCAAATGCCAGTCAGTACTGTTCAATCGCTTATTAAGAAGTGGAAAATTCAGGGGATCTCTTGACGCCAAGCCAAGCTCAGGTAGAACAAGAAAGATTTCAGCCAAAACTGCCAGAATAATTGTTTGGGATACAAAGAAAAACCTACAGATAACCTCAGGAGAAATAACAGGCTGCTCTGGAAAAAGATGGTGTGGTTGTTTCAAGGAGCACAATATGATGATAATTGAACAAAAATTAGCTGCATGGTTGAGTTGCCAGAAAGAAACCTTAACTGCGCCAATGCCACAAAAAAGCCTGGTTACAATATAACAACACGCCTCACAGCTTCTGTTATTTGAAATTATGAGACCAAAATAGAGCTTTATGGTCACAGCCATAAGCGCTATGTTTGTAGAGGGGTCAACAAAGCCTATAGTGAACAGAATAGCCTACCATCCCCACTGTGAAGCATGGCAGTGGCTCACTGATGTTTTGGGGGTGTGTGAGCTCTAATGGCATGGGAAATCTTTGATGGCAGGATTAATGCTGCATGTTGTCAGAAAATACTGAAAGACAATTTTCATTATTCTGCTCGAAAGCTCCAACGCTCTTGGACTTTCCAGCATGAAAATGACCCTAAGCACGAGGATAAGTTGACCTTCCAGTGGTTACAGCAAAAAAAGGTGAAGGTTCTGGAGTGGCCATCACAGTTTCCTGAACTTAATATCATCAAGCCACTCTGGGGATATCTCAAACAAGTGGTTCATGCAAGACGACCAAAGACTTTGTATGACCTGGAAGCATTTTGCCAAGACAAATGGGCAGCTTTACCACCTGCAAGAATTCGGGGCCTCATAGACAACAATTGGAAAAGACTTCACGCTGTCATTGATGCTAAAGGGGGCAATACACAGTATTAAGAACTAAGGGTTTGCATGCTTCTGAATAGGGGTCAGTTCATTTTTTTTTCTTTGTTGCCATGTTTTGTTTTATGATTGGGTCATTCTGTTATGACCTACAGTTTAATGTGAATCCCATAAGAAATATGAGATGTGTTTTGTCTGCACACTCATGTTTTCTTTACAAATGGTGCATGTACACTCATCTAAAGGATTATTAGGAACACCTGTTCAATTTCTCATGAATGCAATTATCTAATCAACCAATCACATGGCAGTTGCTTCAATGCATTTAGGGGTGTGGTCTTGGTCAAGACAATCTCCTGAACTCCAAACTGAATGTCAGAATGGGAAAGAAAGGTGATTTAAGCAATTTTGAGCGTGGCATGGTTGTTGGTGCCAGATGGGCCGGTCTGAGTATTTCACAATCTGCTCAGTTACTGGGATTTTCACGCACAACCATTTCTAGGGTTTACAAAGAATGGTGTGAAAAGGGAAAAACATCCAGTATGCAGCAGTCCTGTGGGTGAAAATGCCTTGTTGATGCTAGAGGTCAGAGGAGAATGGGCCGACTGATTCAAGCTGATAGAAGAGCAACTTTGACTGAAATAACCACTCGTTACAACCGAGGTACGCAGCAAAGCAGTTGTGAAGCCACAACACGCACAACCTTGAGGCGGATGGGCTAAAACAGCAGAAGACCCCACCGGGTACCACTCATCTTCACTACAAATAGGAAAAAGAGGCTACAATTTGCACAAGCTCACCAAAATTGGACAGTTGAAGACTGGAAGAATGTTGCCTGGTCTGATGAGTCTCGATTTCTGTTGAGACATTCAGATGGTAGAGTCAGAATTTGGCGTAAACAGAATGAGAACATGGATCCATCATGCCTTGTTACCACTGTGCAGGCTGGTGGTGGTAGTGTAATGGTGTGGGGGATGTTTTCTTGGCACACTTTAGGCCCCTTAGTGCCAATTGGGCATCGTTTAAATGCCACGGCCTACCTGAGCATTGTTTCTGACCATGTCCATCCCTTTATGACCACCATGTACCCATCCTCTGATGGCTACTTCCAGCAGGATAATGCACCATGTCACAAAGCTCGAATCATTTCAAATTGGTTTCTTGAACATGACAATGAGTTCACTGTACTGAAATGGCCCCCACAGTCACCAGATCTCAATCCAATAGAGCATCTTTGGGATGTGGTGGAATGGGAGCTTCGTGCCCTGGATGTGCATCCCACAAATCTCCATCAACAGCAAGATGCTATCCTATCAATATGGGCCAACATTTCTAAAGAATGCTTTCAGCACCTTGTTGAATCAATGCCACGTAGAATTAAGGCAGTTCTGAAGGCGAAAGGGGGTCAAACACAGTATTAGTATGGTGTTCCTAATAATCCTTTAGGTGAGTGTGTATTACCAATTCTCCAAGGGTATGCAAACTGTTGAGCACAACTGTACCATCATTTTTCATTTTAACAAATTTAAGTTAAGTTTACTTTTGAGAGTTTCATAAAAAATTGGCGGTTGTGTCTGAAAAGTTGCAATGTAAAATTAGCCTTGCGTGATGGAATAGAAATGTTTATCCAAATTACATCCTTCGAAACAAAGCTAACGGTTTCACTAATGTTGCTAGCTTAGTTGTCTTCATGTTCATCTAACTGTAGTAGTCAATAAATATATGAATTACAGTAGTTAAATTATACATAACACTAAAACACCCGAATGTTGTCGGGCTTTAGTCATGAATTAGAATCATGTGAGGCAAGCGTTTTGAGAAACCTGCAAGCATTCACTTTAACCAGTAATGTTCGCTAATTTTTTGATACCCATGCATACATTTAGTTAAACCTGATGTTACAGCATCTAGCAACATAGTGGCAGTTAGTATCTAAATGTTACATTATGTGCCACAATACCAGACCGATTGTTACAATGTTTCATTGCAGATAGCATAAAACAAGAACCTGACTACACTTGTCATTAAAAAAGAAGAAGAATTCAGTCATCTTTCATTGGTCATCTTTCATCTTCACCGTTACAAACCATTTTGTTTTTATGCCAAGTTATTAAAAATATATTTTACACCACCGAATGGAACAAGTCAGAAGAAAGTGGAATGAGGAGGACATGTTTCAGGCCATGGAGGACTGTGTGGCAGGGATGGCTGTCCGCCGAGCTGCTAAGGTTAGTTATCTTTTGTTTTGAGGAGATTAACCTGTCCATGCAAATTTCCTCTGCTAATATTTGTTTTTCTTATCTACCTAGGCAGAGCTTGGCGGACAGGCTGAGTGGCCGGGTGACCCATGCTGGTCGCAGTGGACCCCTGACAGTACTTAGACCAGTGGATGAACATTCTCTGGTGCAGTGCTGTCGCTACTGTGCCAGCAATAGGTTCCCTTTCACCAGATGAAGGCTGATGTCCTGTGATGCTATAATACACCGGTAGATGGGGATCTGTGTTTTAATGCAGGAAGCTCTATCTTGGATAGTTGATTTATATTCTATTGTAGATTTTGGCACCCAGGGGAGACAATCTGGAGAAGATACTGGGGACTCCCTGTGGTTGCCACATGCCTCACTGGGGAGGATTACACATGCCAGGGGCAGGAGAGTGTGAGAAGGAGAGGGCTGAAGCAGAGGAGAAAGAAGACAAGACACCGTTGATATCTGTGGAAAGGGGTTCCACTGTCAATGTGAACATTGGGACCCAGAAGTGGCTTTGGATTTTATTTTGTTATATTTTTGAGAATATTGTTGCGATTTAATTGTTTTGTTTGTATTTATTTATTTGATTAAAAATATATTTATTTAACCTATGACTTGTGTATTTTTTCACTAACTTTAGATTTCTCTAACTTAAGTTTTAGTCTATGCTAATCTGCATGTCACATCACTAAGGGTATTATTTAATGATTATGATTTTCTGTATACCTGTATGTTTTGTATTAATTTACACTTTGACCTAACACATCTTTGCTGCAGCAGTGGGGGGGAAAATAATCTGGTCAAAGAATCCTGATTTTATCTGATTTTATTATCCGTACGAGGGCGCTAGTAATACTATTGTATTGAGATTATTGTTCAAATAATGTTTGAATTCACCAAGTAGGTAAATTCTATATTGTATGTCTCATGCAGATTTGAAATCACCTCCTATGACATTTCATGTAGAATTATTTAATCATATTTAGCTAATGTTGAGTTAAAAAGTTTCCTGAATGATTAGGTATTGTGACCGAAATCAAACTATAATACAACATTTAATCTATCTGCAGTTATTCCCTCGAGGGGAGGATTCACAAAATACTGATTGTAGGTTATTTATAAAAAATGTTCTGAAAAATATATAATTTTAAATGTTTTGTGTTTGAAAAATGATTGTGTTTAAAATAGAAGTAGATGGCTCCCTGTTATCTTTGAGCCCAAAATATGACTCGTTTGTTTTTGGTTGTTTGATTTTTGTAATTACTTTTGCTCAAATTCATGAAGGGTGGGAATACTTGACTCTATATGTGTAACCTTGATAGTGAAAATATTGACTTTTGTAGTATTCATTGGATTCATTGGTTATCAATTCAACTGAATTGTGAGAAATAAAAGTGACACGCTTTGTTCTCGATTATTTTTATAGAGTGCTTAGGGGAGACAGATGTTCCTCGCGACAATAATAAAGAAAATTGACTGCCTCAGCAAGACACACGAAAATATTAAGATATTCAATAAAAGTTTGTAGGAAGTAACCAAGGCAGTCTACAGAATTGTCCTGTGCTCAGCTCAGTTGGTAGAACACAATGTTTGCTAACGTTTTTGGTTATTCCCTCAAGGGACCCATAAGACAATGTATGTAATTGCAAGTTGATCTAGACCAAAGCTTATTAGCATAGTTAAGTTAATTTTTTATTTACTTTGTCATGCATTGTGTGCACTTTACCTATTAGATATATTCGCTTTTGATCTCACAATTCTCTATGAAGAGGTATATTCTCTACTGATCTGTCATTTCCATATATATAAGTCTCTTCTCTGTCTATTCTCTATGAAGTGCCTTGCAAAAGTGTGCAGGTCCCTGACCAATTATTTCATTTTACAGCATTGCACATGGTACATAGAATTTTTATTCTATTTCATATTTTTATCTTAAACACTGAAAATGTTTTAAATATGCTGCATGCATATGTATTTGATACCTACACATTAACACCCAAAGCATGTATCACCTTTGCAGACAGTGTCAGAGAGATTTTGGCCCATTGTTCTGTGCAGATTTGCTCCAGGTTGTTCAGGTTGTCTGGACAACGCTGTTGGATCACCATTAATAAACAATTCCACAGATTGATTGATTGATCTCATTGAGACTGAGATCAGATCTTCGACTTTGCCACAGTAGGAAATTCACCTTTTTGTTCTTGAGCCACTCATGAATTGTTGCCTTTGCTTTCAAAGCTGAATTGCCTTCAAAGCTGAATTTCCTTCAAAGCATTATTTATTTTAGGGGACTGAAGCAAGTTGTTCCCTGTAATTCCATATATTATGCTCCATCTAATTATCCTTTAATTTAAATAATATTCCCAGTACCTGCAGATGAGATTCGTCCTCTCAGCATGGTTAAGTTTATTTTTTATTTACTTTGTCATGTAAGGTTTTTGAAACATTTTGGAAAAACAACTGAACATATCTTAGTCTCAAACATTTTCCCCAAAAACATATTTCACATCGTAGCTAATGTAGCTCTAACATCTGTAGAATGCTCTTTGGTCTTCAGGTTCACCACCTGACCAATGGGCCTTCAGAATTGGGGTTTCCTATCAAACAAATGTGACAACTCTATTGGATCAGAGGTGGAGACCGATGGTAAGTTATATGTCCTTGTCAGGGCAATTTAATTCATTTTGACTAAATTCTGTATGTATCTGTCTATTTTCTATGCATCAGTCGGTTCTGTCTCATGTCTGTCTAGTCTTTATGGATCTGTCCATTCTCTATGCATCAGTTGGTTCTGTCTCATGTCTGTCTAGTCTTTATGGATCTGTCCATTCTCTATGCATCAGTTGGTTCTGTCTCATGTCTGTCTAGTCTTTATGGATCTGTCTATTCCGTTCTGTTCTCACTTATATCATTGTATATCTGTCTATTCTCTATTTATTTGTCTATTCACTGAATATCCGTTTATTCTCTGCGTATGCATCTATTCTTTGTGTATCCATCTATTCCTGATAAGGAGGGCTCAGAAAGGACTGGAAGATCATATGTTTCCCTACCAGACAAAGTATCTGTACTGACAGCATACTTACTACAAGCGACAGAGAAAAGCAGAAGGGGTTAATATTTCAGATCAAACTCTACCTACTAAAAGGTTATGTACCATTTGCTGTTTAATGTTTCTCCAGTAAGTTTCATCAAGAAGTGGTCCCCCACATGAGTGTCAAAGATCATCAATCAACAACATTATAAAGGATGATATCTGACAATATACTCTGGGAAATATTACAATGTATGCAGAAATACTCCAGTAAATATTGCAGTAATGTCTTCCAAAAATAGGTAAATAGTGCAGTAATGTCTGCCGAAACACTAGAGTAAATATTAAAGAGAATACTATATTATGATATGCATAGAATAAAACACAACCAAAGTTTGATGACAGAAAACTTGTCACTGATTGCGTGTAGTAATGTTTCCATCACATGGGGGCACTGTTTCACTGTATGAGAGAGGTCCTCAGACGGTAGAAATGTGACTTAATTGAAATCTGTTACACATATTTCTTAGATATTGAGTCGTGGAGTCCTTATCCATACATGTTTCAACCTTTCTATCCTTACTTCAGGACACAGCTTGACATGGCTAAGGTGAGGAGATCAACTGAAACCCACACATATGCAACTGCATTGTATTTTAGCGAGTAAAGGAACAACATTTCCACACATAAGCAATAATATCAACAATGCTAAGTATAAATAGCTTTGTTTAAATGCAAGACAAAAAAGTACAAAAGTGTATAAAGACAAAACATAAATAAAACATCAAATTGACTTCAGTTAAGAAGAGTGGAGAAGGTACTTGTCTCTAACCACTGATACAAGGTCAGATCTGATCTCATCTCCCTAGGTTTAATAAATGAGGGTAGGTTATTCAGTGTCAACATTAGTAGGCTATCCTATTATGGACACACTGAGAGTGATCAACTCTCACCATCCTACATAGAGGAACATTTGAACCCTGTGACAAAACTACAAGTGGACAGATGGGGTGAATGAAGGCTATTGAGCTGAAACCATAAAGACTGTGGTTGGCTATTTGTACGCAGCATATCAAACAAGCAAGACACAAACATGCAGTTAATATTAATTTTCATGTGCTAAACAGAAGGCTGCTCTTTTATTTGCCATTGATTATTGGGTATTGTCATTTAATATGTTAAATCGTCACACAAAATGCTGATAGTTTTGCCTCAATGCATTGTTTTCACTGAGTCGCTTGCACCACTTAAATATATATATATATATATATATATATATATATATATATATATCTCGGTTCAAATTGCAGCCAGGTTGTTACATAAGCTGTTGAGAAATTTGGCAGAGTCACAGGCTACGTCGTCATCTTAACTAAATTAGCTTAAGGTTCAGCAGAGTGTACGTGAAGTCAGAAACATTGACTGGGTGTGTATGTTTTGCATGGTGCCCAACCGGGCAGAGTTTACACATTTTCAGAACATTCCATTAGTCTTTAAGTGAAATCCCCACCCACACAGAGTGCAGGCCAATGCCAAATGTACTACTGTGTGTAAAACAACACATACGCCTAAGGTATTTCAGATCCTGAATCATCAGAAAGACATTCCCAGAGACGTGGGTGAAGGGTAATCTGGAGCGTAGTCATTCTGTAGGGTCAACATATAGTGTAGCCAGGCTACGGTTCGTTGAACATGTGGTTTGGTCCTAACACTGTTGAATGCAGCTTGCACTTATAAACAGACCAGAACACCATGTGATATTTACATCTCATACAAAGTCTAATAAGCCATTTAAGAAGGCAAAATTAAATAAATAAATGAAATAGCACAGAGAAAATTGGGTAGTACTATATGAAAAAACAACAACAAAAAAAACACATTTTTACTTAACAACAGTATTGGGTTCCACAAACCTTTGGACAGATCTGAATGTGTTTAAGCCATTCTCTTAATACCATTGCCAGTCATAAAGATTGTCAAAGGACGTGTGAAGATATATTCATTTATGAATTGTTCTAATTAATTTATATGATGTGCTTTGCCTAAGCCAGGTGTAGTCAACTAGGTTAAGCCATGGATTCACCCTGTTCTAAAGCAGTTGCCCAAATTAAGCATTTTCATTAACAAGGTCTCTGTCTTGATAACTGAGTACATGACTCTTCTTTGGACCTCTGTTCTTTCGGTCAGTGTTTCTATGGTTACCTGGTGTGACCAGACCTATGTGCTGATCATCAGGCTAAGGTTTGAAAGTAGGGGTACCACTAACAAAGATCAGAGTTGTGTTCATGAGGGAATGTCACGGTACATATTAAAAAGTATTTGGCAATGAAAAACAGAGTTAGTATTTCTTTACGTCTTTCCTGGTTTCACTCAACCTTCATCTTTTGGGACTAATGAACACAAGCCAAAGAAGTACATAGTAAAACAGGGATTTCACAGGTCCCTTAAGCTTATAATTTATATTCTAAGCTGACAACTCCATGCACAAATCAGCACAAATTATATACAAGTAAAAGAATGTTCTACAACTTCTTTAAGATATTTCATTTACTTAATTGTTTCTTTATAATGGACATCCTTATGTGTAATCAGCAAAAACAAGGGAGGGATGAAACAGACATGTGCATGGTCATATAACGCGTGGCAGACCAACATGCATACAAAAACAAAAGACACAAGGGGACAAACTGACAAGAATGTCCCCAGAGCTTCAACAAGGGAAAGACTAAGGCACATCGGGTGTTATGTTGATAAATAACTTCGGAAAAGCTTTCTTTTAAGCAATGTCTTTACAATGTGGGGTTCCCTGCCTTCGTTTAGTGCGGGGTTTTCCAAATGACGTTTGTGGCAAGTGTCTAAACGGGATTGCATTACATACACTTAAAGATGCAGTCTGGGACTTCTGCAAAAAACTTTTAAAAAACATTACATATCGCATTTTGGGCTGGATTCATAATAGACTTAGTGGATATGTGCATAAACTGTAAGTAGAACCAGTCATACCTCAATTAGCCATGAAATGTCAAGTTTGAAAGAGAGTGATTTTGATGTCAAGGGGCAGTATTGGCAAATACACAATGACAGTACAGACATTTTTCAATTGATTCTGTGACGACATGGCTATTGGGCGACTGCACCCACCTAAAAAAAAGTATTGCAACTCCCAAGTATTTTTTTCAATGGGTATAAAGCAAATGTTGGTGATTTACTACATTCTGCAATTCTGAGCTGAGGAGTGAAGAAAGAAACTCTGTGATCTATCTTTAACCCATAGATAAGTCTCACTAAGTTGACCGTGGGCAAGAGCGGACCTCAGACAGCGTGGGCTGGGTTGGTGAGTATCCTGCCCCCGGCTTGGGCAGGTGGCCTTTAAAGTGCTTAGCATTTCTCAAACAAAACAGCAATCTATAAGCCTGAATATGAGCTAAAATATGGGTTAACTGCTTGTCAAACTGCTGTACCAGTAACAAGATGATCCATAATATGGTAGTGCTTGTCGCAGAGTCTGCAGTGTTTTTCTGTCAGCCATTTTGAATGGGACATGATCACTGTGGGTTTCTCCTTTAGGAATGAGGAATAATGTAATATTCAATACTAGATGAAGCAAAGACATACAGTGTGGACAAAAGTATTGGCAACCTTGCACTTTTTTCAAATAATTCAAATAACACAAATGTTTCTCAAAGTAAATATAAATTGACCAAAGTAGTCGGTCAGCACAAATCTTTACTACACTGTTAATATTAGAAAACATTTGTTTTTCAGAATCTGTTACATGTGAAAGTCAGCTTGAGTCAGTGTGGCATCTGATTGAGGGGCCTCCTCCCCCATTCAAATAATCCTTCACGGCAATCTTCCATTACATTTTCTCTTACAGCCACGTCCAGGGTGGTCGGCTACAGTGATACGGCCGTTCAAATTCTTGAACATTATGAATGGTGGAAACAGAAACATCAAGGTTTCTGGAGATGGACTTGTAACGTTAAGATTTGCCATGCTTGGCTACAATTCTGTGTCTGACCTTCACAGAAAATGTTCAGTTTTTTGTTTATTAAGTTCATGCTCATTGCAATACAGACAGTGATACAAAACAGCAGAATGGGCCATTTTCTCAATTACAACTGGTTGAATAAGTTGTTTTCATAGTGCATGCACCTGCAGCTTACCACAGGTGGGTTCAATTCTAAAGTAAAGGAGAATCACCTTTTTGAAATCAAATGACTCCTAGAAGATGCCAATAACATTGTCTGCAAACCAAATAAAATGGGTGGATACCCAAACATTCTTCCACTTCAACAGCTCAAAAAAAAAATAGTGCAGTATTTTAATAAATAAAGATTGCCAATACTTTTGGCCACTTTTGGCTACAAGCGATGATTCAAAATAGGACGAGTGAACATTGATTGAAAAACAGAAGAGAAAATGCATTCAACTGCTCTATTCAGCTTTGACCAAAAACATTTCTATAATGATTCTCAACTATAGCACCACAATGATGACACAACCGGCATCAACATGCTGTTGCTAACAGTATCCCTCCCTACACTGTCTGACCCTGTCACCTGGAGTGAAATTCATTGATCTTCTGCTTTGCAACACATGTCACTGTCCTATTTGACAATGTTCTATTTGAGCAACACAATGGGTACATATTGGATAGCCCTGTCGTAACATTTCTAGTAAGCTGTCGAGTGAGCTTCCGGTAGATTCTGAACTCTGTTACATTGAATTAACAATTATGACACATTGAGTCCACACAATCTAGCAGCAGTATGGTTAGTGATTAGCCTGGGCCAATGGCTTCAATGCTAATACATCAATGCAACAAAATGTCTCCATTTGTCCCTGTAGAAGGACTGCAGGCTGTAACCTGACCAAGAAAAATACTGTGCTATAATAACATTGGGCCAAAGATATTTCTGGTCAGGTCACATAGTCAGGAATAACTCCTAGCACCACCATTAAAACTTTTGCAGTTCTAAGCATGGCCTTCAACTAAATTACATATAAATACAAAACTGTGTAGACTGCACTTACATGCACACAAACACACACACAGAGACATCTAAATCATACAAAGTACAATATACTGTACCTTAAACCCCAGAGTGCCAACAAGGGCATCAAGGGCTTTGTCAAGCAGCTAACCAACAACAACATAAAAACATGATTTCTCATTATAGCCAAAAGCATAGGCATCCTTGCACAAATAACTCACAAAGGTTTCTAAAAATAATTTGAAATCGACAGAACCTTTGTTTGATTCAGAATCTTTAAAATCAGAAAATGTACCAAAATGGCATTAACAAAACTATGGACACAAGTTTATTTCCAATGGAAAGGAATTTTTAAATTTGCAAACCAAATACATAAGGGGATATCAAAATATTGTTTCATTAATTTTCTAAAAGAAAATAAAGTGCAAGGTGCCAATACTTTTAGCCACAATATATAGTGTCTTTGGAAAGAATTAAGACCCCTACATTTTCCCCAAAGGTGTTTGTGTCATTGGACTTCATGGCTTGGTTTTTGTTCTGACATGCACTGTGTGGATTGGGAACTTAAGGTGAGGTGTGTGCCTTCCTAAATCATGTCAAATCTATTTAATTTGGCACAGATAGACCCCATTGAAGATCTAGAGACATCAAAAGGATAATCAAAGGACACAGAATGCATCAATGCTCAATTTGGAGAGTTATGGCAAAGGGTCTCATGCTTATGTACTCGACATTTAATTTATTTATTATCAATAAATTGTCAGTCTAGTTTTTGCTTTGTCATTATGGAATATTGTGTGTAGATTAATGGTACAAATGAATTAAGTTTTTAACACAACAAAATAAGAAGCAAGTGAAGGGGGTCTGAATACTTTCTGAAGGAAATTATACACACACATACAGGGGTGGATCTTAAGGTTTTTTGGCACTAGCCAGCTGGGCCAGTAGGCCAATATGTCCACTAGCCTGGGTAAAATGTTACTAGCCCTGTTTGTAACTCTATTTACAGAGTAACGAACAGGGCTAGTACTATATAAATGGATGTTTTCTATATATATTTTTTATTAATCTGTGCACAATATTATATTACCACTTTGAGAGAAGAGTTTTGTAAATGCAAGTCACCCAGATATATGCAAAAAAATAAATAATTAAATAGTGCATACAAAAGTATTCACTGAAACATGGGCTGCATTCAGGATAATGTAACATTTACAAAGTCAAAGATATTAGAATACCGTACAATTGTAGCTACAGTAACCAAGGGGGTGGGGCTTAGCAAGGTTTACCACTATTTATTTTAAGGCGAGTCTGGCGGACTGATTATGAGCCTCATAATACGAGGGCTGATGACTCATTAACTTCAGTCACCGCAGTTAAAACCCCCTCGAACTTATCGGTAAGAATTCACTCGCCTGACGTACTAGTGGTTCTAAAATTAGACTCGCACGAAATGTAAACTACTCGCCTTAGGCGAGCGGCGAGCTTCATTTCCAGCTCTGTATATATATACATAATTAGAATTATAGATTTGAAGAAAAAAAAAAATCTAAAATGCTCTGCATTTCAGTAATCACAGCAGTAAGTACACCTTGTTCACAGTCATTAGGCCATTTAAAACATTTCACTTATTTTTCATGAAAACGCCCCAGTTGCCCGTCATGCTTCTGACGTGTCAGAGATGACAACAGTTGCTATCCATTAGTACGTTCTGGGTAGGCTTTGCGGCGAGTCAACTAGAATAGCAGAGTTCCAAATCTATAGCAAAGACTGTTATGGCACTGGCACCCATGTTGTCACTCATATGTTCCCAGGTTTGTCAGGTTGGCTTAATCATCAATTTCTAAGTCTTTTAGCATCACCGAAACACAGCATAAATAAAAGTTAAAGGTTCATTACAAATAGGTGTGGACAAAATATCAGTGAAAATGCATTTACAGTGACTAGGGGACTCATATCACTCATCCTTAATTATATGATTCAACAATTCAAGTGTGTACATGTACAGCATATTCTGCAAGCCCAAGATTCAATGCAAAATATTTGTCCACATAAAGTGTGTCCATAAAAGAAAGAAAAAAAACACTAAGTATAACCACAGTGTTGCCAGGTCCTGGCTGGGGGCCTCTAGGCATCTCTACGTGCCTGGAGGACACAGTCAGGGCCTGACTGCTGAGGTGCCCCTTGGCATCTCTGTGTACTTAGGTTTAATTGTCCCCAATCAGAGGCAGCTGCTCCCTATTGCCTGTGGTTGGGGACTCTTTTTAAGTTGCTCTTGTTTTCCTTTTAGTTTTTTGGTCATTGTTTGGAGTTAGCTTTGTGTTGCGCCTCAGTTCACAGTTATACACGCCTTTTGTTATTTTTGTGCGTGTTAATAAAAGGATCTCCTACAGCTCTGTGCCTCGTGCCATGCCTCTCAACTGTGACAAGTGTTAATGACACTGCAGTTTGCGTATTAGGACTGCAGTGGCTTTTTCAGTCATCGAAGGTGTACCAGCATCACAACTGTTCCTCCTCCCTCTGTTGAACGTACTTTGACCACTGAACCATACATTGGAGTAATGATCCAGAGGGTGATGTGGTCATATGCTCATGGTTGTTACTCAATCAATTATCTGAGCCCTGTTACCAAGTCCACATTCTGCAGAGCCTGTTGTTTAAGGCAAACTATACTTGCAAAAGTCAATATCCACACTGTCTCACTGGCTATAGCCATAGTCCACTTTGTCGTATTTCCTATGTTCGTAATCCATTGGTTCCAAGAAAATGCGAGATAAAGATAGATATCAAGGGTCACACCTACCTGTGTAAAATGTGTTCAGAAAGGTTCACAACTACCAGTGTGAAATGTGTTCAGAAAGGTTCACAACTACCAGTGTAAAATGTGTTCAGAAAGGTTCACACCTACCAGTGTATAATGTGTTCACCATGGTTAAATTGTGTGGGCTGTCATTCAAATGGGTTACATTAGGTAACTGTCTGAGTTGTACCTCTTGGTTCCATCCTTCATTTATTTTCTGGTTTTAATAAGAAACACAACACTGGTCTGGTCCTGTCACTGGCCACTTCTTTCTGGTGTCAATACTACACTCAGGACACTGACTACCATCCAAACACCAGAGGGAAAACTCTCAACTAAATTTACTCTATATTACAATGTATGGGCTTTAAAACCAGCACGGTATCCACTACAGATTGTAGTTCAACTCTAACTGTGATATTCCCAACTCTAACACTACTGTTCCCCTATGTGAGTGGTTCAAAGGGCATGACAGCAGGTCACAGTGACAATCCTGCCTTCAGAGAGAAAGAGAGAGAGAGAATGAGTGTGTGTGTGCGTGTGTGTACATGTTTCTGTTTATTTGTAAGTGTGATGCTGAGCTTGTGGGGGTCGGGCAGCTAGGATGTGAAATGGAAGATGTCGGTATACATCACGCATTAAGGGTGCAATTAAATAAGCATCAAATGCTGGTCTGCAGGTCTCCATTGAGCAGCGTGCTCTGGGTGTCCGTGGGGTCATTAATCATGCGTGACTTGTCCTGTCTGCTGTTGCTGCGCTCAATCTCATCCAGCCCGCCCACTTTTTTACGACAGAGAACGTTCTGGAAGCTCTTTTTGAAGTTCTCCGACAGAAATGCGTAGAGGATGGGGTTCGCGCACGAGTTGGCATAACCTAGGACCACCACAAAGGCGAAGGTGCTCCTCAGGAAGGGCGTGGTGGAGATTGTTCCGGTCACAGACGTCACATTGAAGACATAAAATGGCAGCCAGCAGAAAACGAACACGGCCACCACAATGGACACCATGCGAGTCACCTTGCGCTCTGAACGCTTCCTCTTAGTGGATCCGACTCGGATCCCAGAAGACTTCACCTAAATGTTAATCAAACCATAATCAAACCAAAGTGGATTTCAACAAAACACCTTGAATACAAATGTCAATGAAATTCACTGTGCAGGCAAAAACATAAGAAAACAGATCAAAAAAAGATTAGCGTCGACACCGCAGGCATTAAATCATGCTGTACAGTAAGGCACAACAATTTGGTTAAGTATAGATCGTACAGTCTCCATTTTAGAACAACATTAATCTTAGAAAGCTGTCCATGCCATCTAAGACGAATATCACCATGACACGGACACCACTCCAGACTCCAGTTCTGCGAACACTGTGGTCGAGACATGACTGGTAAAGTAACACTAACCTTGATGATGATGAGAAGGTAACAAAGGCAGATGACCATGAGCGGCAGGAAGAAACCTAAGAAGAAGGTATAGAACATGAAGGCTGTGTAATAAGCCTCCTCGGGCTCCGGCCACACTATGGTGCAGAAGCAACTATCGTGCTTGGTGATCAAACCGCTGTAGATCACAATGGGCAGGTTGACCAGGAGCGACACCCCCCAGACTCCCAGGTTGATGGTCTTTGCTATGCGTGGCTTGCGCCACTTGGTTGACCGGATTGGGTGCACCACGGCCAGGTAGCGGTCGATGCTCATTACCATGAGGCAGAAGATGCTGGTGAACTGATTGAGCGAGTCCACGGTCATGACCACGCGGCACAACACCGGACCGAACGGCCAGTGGACTAGTGCCAGCTGAATGGCGATAAACGGCAACCCCATCATGAACAGAACATCTGCGACCGCCAAATTCATGATGTAAATATTTGTAACTGTCTTCATCTTGGCGTAGCGCAGTATAACGTAGATCACCAGGGCGTTGCCGCAGAGCCCGATACCGCACACCAGGAAGTAGAGGAAGGTGATCACCATAGTGCTGGTCTGGTTGAACGTGTGATCGCCCGTATAGTTCCCATCGGGCTCTGCTGAGTCGTTGGCTAGCATGAAGCTGTCGTACATCAGGGGTTCGCCGGTCAGATTGGGGGGCAAGGAGGGGAACACCCAGGAGTCCATGGTGGCTCTTGTTCCGTGATCTCTCAAAACAGCTTTAATAATGACATCCCACCTGTGTGGAGGGAATGCAAAAAACGGGTAAATGTGCATGCTCTTACAGTCTGTCTGGTTTTTTCCCTCCACTTGCTCTTCTCTCTCTGTTGCTCTCTCTCCTGTTTCTCTCTCTGTCTATCTCTCTCTGAGTTACTGAAAGAACGTCAGTCATCCCAGTCGCATTGATGAATTGGAAGAAGTAACCGAATCAATAGGTTGCTTCCTGCTCTTACTTTTTCTGACTGTAAGTTCACTGATTGCTGAACCTAATAAAAACACATGTGCACATTTATTCTTTCCTGCTCTGTTTCACCCAACTTGATGAAAACCAAGCATGCTTTCTCTGGTTAAAGATCAAAAATAAAATAAAACAAAAATAATTTTAAACAAAAATAAAAATGGTTAGTGAGGCTGCTAACCAGTGCATCCCACATATACAGTGGGGAGAACAAGTATTTGATACACTGCCGGTTTTCCCACTTACAAAGCATGTTGAAGTCTGTAATTTTTATCATAAGTACTCTTCAACTGTGAGTGACGGAATCTAAAACAAAAATCCAGAAAATCACACTGTAGGATTAATTAATTTGCATATTATTGCATGACATAAGTATTTGATACATCAGAAAACTTAATATTTGGTACAGAAACCTTTGTTTGCAATTACAGAGATCATACGTTTCCTGTAGTTCTTGACCAGGTTTGCACACACTGCAGCAGGTATTTTGTCCCACTCCACCATACAGACCATACAGATCCTTTCGGGGCTGTCGCTGGGCAATACGGACTTTCAGCTCCCTCTAAAAGATTTTCTATTGGGTTCAGGTCTGGAGACTGGCTAGGCCACTCCAGGACCTTGAGATAGTTCTTACGGAGCCACACCTTAGTTCCCTGGCTGTGTGTTTCGGGTCGTTGTCATGCTGGAAGACCCAGCATCTTCAATGTTCTTACTGAGGGAAGGAGGTTGTTGGCCAAGATCTCACGATACATGGGCCCATCCATCCTCCCCTCAATATGGTGCAGTCGTCCTGTCCCCTTCGTAGAAAAGCATCCCCAAAGAATGATGTTTCCACCTCCATGCTTCACAATTGGGATGGTGTTCTTGGGTTTGTACTCAAGAACTTTGTTCTTCCTCCAAACACGGCGAGTGGAGTTTAGACCAAAAAGCTCTATTTTTGTCTCATCAGACCACATGACCTTCTCCCATTCCTCCTCTGGATCATCCAGATGGTCATTGGCAAACTTCAGACGGGCCTGGACATTCGCTGGCTTGAGCAGTGGGACCTTGCGTGCGCTGCAGTATTTTAATCCATCATGGCGTAGTGTGTTACTAATGGTTTTCTTTGAGACTGTGGTCCCAGCTCTCTTCAGGTCATGGACCAGGTCCTGCCTTGTAGTTCTGGGCAGATTCCTCACCTTCCTCATGATCATTGATGCCCCACGAGGTGAGATCTTGCACGGAGCCCCAGATCTAGGGAGATTGACAGTCATCTTGAACGTCTTCCATTTTCTAATAATTGCGCCAACAGTTGTTGCCTTCTCACCAAGCTGCTTGCCTATTGTCCTGTAGCCCATCCCAGCCTTGTGCAGGTCTACAATGTTATCCCTGATGTCCTTACACAGCTATCTGGTCTTGGCCATTGTGGAGAGGTTGAAGTCTGTTTGATTGAGTGTGTGGACAGGTGTCTTTTATACAGGTAACGAGTTCAAACAGTTGCAGTTAATACAGGTAATGAGTGGAGAACAGGAGGGCTTCTTAAAGAAAAACTAACAGGTCTGTGAGAGCCGGAATTCTTACTGGTTGGTAGGTGATCACATACTTATAAATTATTTAAAAATCATACAATGTGATATTCTGGATGCTTTGTAAGTAGGAAAACCTGCAAAATCGGCTGTGTATCAAATACTTGCTCTCCCCTCTGTAGTAAGCAAGCTGCTGTGTTGGTATAGCATGAGATTTCACAATAGTAGCTTCCTCCACCTTCAACCTGCTGCAATTTGAACAGTTTATCAAAATCAGCTATTACTGTGAAAAATCCAGATAGGTGGGCATATTGATATTCTATCAACTCACGTTTGTATGTTTAGAGCTTCATGAAGCAACCTATTTATGTCAGGTTGGGTTAGAAGATACCATTAGGCCTTCCTAATATCTAAATATCTCTGATCAGGCAGACACAGATAGGCATAGCTTTGGCTCATTTGTCAACAACAAATGAATAAGTACAGGAAGCATCCTTTCATGTCACCCACGTCACTGCTCACACGTCTCAAATACAGATGGAGCCAATCATCTCATTTCCAATGCAGAGAATAATGAGGTCACTGTGGGGAAGGAGTTATGCATTTCCTCTGAAGATGACTGCTCGACAATAAACAATTTCACTTGTTTACATTATTAAAAAATATATAGCCAACACAAATCTAACTTCAATTATTGTTTATTTGAATGTAGCTATTCTAGTGTGCAGTAAATAGGTAATTTTCTATGGGAGCTTATAGAAATGCTTTTTCAGTGTGGTCCCTATTCCGCTTTGCAAGGGTTTAGAGTTTTGTTCTTTACAATTAGTTAGCAGAACATCTCTGTCTCTATCTCTTCCTCTCTGTCGGAGTGCCCTAGGAACTTTGACCATGGCATCCCAGAGTCATGGATGGACGCAAAGAACTAACAAAATCAATAGGGTGCCTCCTGTTCTTTCTATCTCTGTCTGTACATTTACCGATTGCTGAAGGCCTAACAGAACATTACATAAATATAAGTGGACATTCATTCTGTTTTTCTCTCAAATGGATCAAAACAAAACACTTTGCTGTTAACTGCACATGCGGAATTAGTATTAACAACATGCTTCTGTTGCAGGAGTGTTCCCTTGGCTCTAGGATGCAACAGCTTTCTGGACACCCGTGGAGGCAGGGAGTACAAAGAAGACCATCATCCCCATTAGAGGAATCGGAGAAGAATGCAGCCAAGATCCTGTTCTGCCCTTTTGCTCGGTTGGCAGTTCCAGAGCCAGCCCTTACTGTATGTTCCAGATCTTGGGGCCAGCTGATCTTTTTGTTTGTTTTTACAAATTAACGGGTAAATCTTTCATGTTTTAAAAATAAAATTGAAATGGTAGAATGCTGTGAAATCAAAGGGATAAACATTTGAAGGTTAACATGATCCTGTGTTATAACATAAAACTCTCATGATCAGAAAATACATTTCTGTGAAATGTATCCCTTCACTGTTAAACAGATAATCATGTAAAAATACAGTTTAAAGAAATACAGTCAAAGTCTGGCAGCACAGTGGCCAAGCAAAAGCAATCTGATAAACAGATATGAAAAAAGAACATTGGTGAACTCTACAAATGTGTGTAACTTCAAAGGGTTTCGAAATGCTTGAAAATGTTCAACATCAACCACCAGTCCCAGTCACTGACGCATACATTCATGGGTGGTTACTCACTGACACAAAAGGCCAAAATACACTGGAAAGTTGTATTTATTAAATCATGGCTTACAGGAGGTATGGCTTTCAGCTAGTTATTTCTGGTCGCCTGTTAATTGTAGTGTTGCACTGGTTTGTGTTTTATGGAAGTGGACAACATTTTAAAATAAAAGTAAGATTTTAAACGACGTGTTTGGACACTATGAGAAATTACCAATAAAGTGTATAAAAATCATCCACTCATTGGATACTGGACACCTCAGACCTGCAAGTAATCTAACACTTGCTGAGGAATGTGTAAATCCACTTGGAACCCAGTAAGAGTAAATATACAGTAAATGCACAAACATACATACATACTGTTTTTACAATAAGATGCTGATTTGCATGGAGCAATTGGGGACCCTAATAAACCGATATAGTGCAGGGTGGCTAAACATTTCCTGACATAATTTGTGCTAATTTACTGAATAAGATACTCTAAGTGACCTTTGTATAATTCTTTTCGAGTACAAACTAAAGCATAATGGTCTAAAACAACCTAACCCAGGACACATCATATGATGAATATAAAATACCAGCACTTAATCAGGTGAATTGCATTACTTAGGAAGAACATTTGCATTTGTTTTTCCAAATTAACTTTAAAATACATTTCAGAGACCTTTTCGAGGGATTTAGTGACTTAGAAAACATTTTCCAGTCCCTTAGTTTAGCTCCATTTACTTTGAGCTGGGCGGAAGAGTTGTCAAGCAGTTTTATGAACAAATTAGTTTCACAGCATGAAGTGAGCAAGTTGGCTACTAACATTACTAATCATATTTAAAGCCCTTATTAAATGTAGTTATACATTCAATTTCCAGAAATTCTGCACAATTTCCCATAGGCCAGAGAAAGTGTTGTTGTAGCTTTAAATTTTATAGTGTTCAATTCTACGCATTTCCCATGAAGCATCTACTAATGGATAAGTGTTTTTTTATTTGTTAAGCTATGTTTTCTGTGGAACATGGGAAGTGTAGGTTGCTTTGGCCGGAGCTAATGGTGATCCTAATAAACAAATTGGGTGTAGAGTGGCTACACGTTCCACCATTCTATAATTGATTCCTAGTACCAACTAAAGCGTTATGGTACAAAACAACCTTTTATCACAGGACACTTACAATCACAAACACCACCGACAAATTAGTTTATGAAATAGAGGTTCATTATTTTTACCAATTAATATTTCAAAACAACATATTTTGTTAGGGGTCTGATCTTGTACATGTATGGTGGCACTCTAAATATTTGCATATTTCCATAATACAATCATTTGCAAAATGTAGGACTTAATATGATGTGCCTTATTTATAAAATATATACGTGTACAGTGCACTCCATGAATATTTGGATATGGACACAGGTTCAGTTGTTTTAACTCTGTATTGCAGCACATTGGATTTGAAATGAATCAGTGACTAAGAGGTTAAAGTGCAGACTGTCAGCTCTAAACTCAGGGCATTTTACTGTGTACAAAATTCAGCCTTTTTATATATACAAGGAATCTGCTCTCTTTAGGGGACAATTAAACATAATATTATTGTGACATTTTGGATGACTGTCTAAAGTGTCCCACCCATAAACATCACCTGACATTTTTCCAGGTGATGCTCTGTTAGGCCTGTACTACAGCCATCATCAGTTCCTGTTTGTTTCAGGCCACTTTTGTCTTCAGTCTTGTTTTCAGCAAGAAGAAAACATGCATAGTTCTATTCCGGTTGGGTATGGACTTGTCCTGTTAAGAACATTCCAATTCATGTCCCTGAAATTCTTTTTTGTTGCTTTGGCAGCGTGGCGGAGGGATCATCCTGCAAGGTGAATTGCCATCCAATGAGTTTTGAGTCCTTGTGGTTGTATCTTAGCAGACAAGATGCAGTGCTAACCATTTAATGTGCCAAACAGTTGATTTTGGCATTCCTAACGTTTATTATTCATCTGAGTCATGAAGGCCATATTGACCTGCACTGTCACTTTCTTGTGTTGCAGGCTGGCAATATATTGGAAACATACTTTGTACGTAAAGTAAGTCACCGGCATTGGTATATATTTACGTTTTCACAGTCAATAAAACTTAAAGCCATTTATGTTTAGACAGTCTGTTATACGCATATAATGTAACATTTTGACAGTAAGTACTGTCGCTAGGGGCAGTATTACACACATGTAGCTTTAACTAAAGTAAAGATTTGCTAGAGCGTCGTGGTCAGGGCTGCTGGGTGCGTGGGTTGGGTGGGCGTTAGCTGTAGGATTTTTGCTTTCAGTGCAAAAGTAGCTAGCTAAGTGAAATTGCAAAAATCTGTGGATGTATGTCATGTTTGGGAAAAACCATATCAGTATTTGAGCAAGAAACATAACCATTTCCTAGAGGGTATCTGCAGGTCTTTAAAAAGTCTTAAAATATCTTAAATTAATTTATCTAAATCAAAGCCCTTGAAATGTCTTAAATCTTCTTATTTTGTCTTTTTAAAAGTATTTATTATGTTCTGTTATTGTGAAGAGGTGATGCAAAAAATTATGTGTGATTTGTGAATGCATTGTAGCTCAGGTGGTGCACAGAGAGGAACCACAATTCTAGTCAGAATGTTAGATGTCAGCACTTGTGATAGTTGGCATCAGTTCTCAACTTTAACATGTAGCCCACTCATTTTCAAGGGACCTAAAGTAATTGGACAATTGACTCAAAAGCTGTTTCATGGACAGGTGTGGGTTATTCCTTCGTTGTTTATTCATCAATAAAGCAGGCAAAAAAGGTCTGGAGTTGCTGTGCTGGACTGTGAACCCACAACATGTGGACAAAGGAGCTCTCAAAGCAAGTGAAACATACCAAAACAAATCCATCAGAGAGATAGCAGGAACATTAGGATTGGCCAAATCAACAATTTGGTACATTCTGATTGGACGGCGTTGTTAGAGCAGTTAGCCTACTGCTAACAATAATGTTACTGGCTGTACTTCATGGAACTGTTGTCTGTGATATGACCAAACAGAACTCAGAAATGCCAGGCATTTGTTGGAGGCTTTTCACAGTGTTTTTGTGTTTCTCACACTTCATGGAATTCCACAGATGTAATTTCCATTGTGCTAAGTTTGAAAGACTTCTTGCAAAAAAACAGTGTTGGTGTTCGGAGAAAAGCTGTGTTCCCAACAATGTTCCTGCTATCTCTCTGATGGATTTGTTTTGGTATGTTTCACTTGCTTTGAGAGCTCCTTTGTCCACATGTTGTGGGTTCACAGTCCAGCACAGCAACTCCAGACCTTTTTTGCCTGCTTTATTGATGAATAAATAACGAAGGAATAACCCACACCTGTCCATGAAACAGCTTTTGAGTCAATTGTCCAATTACTTTAGGTCCCTTGAAAATGAGGGGGCTACATGTTAAAGTTGTAATTCATAAATTATTTCACCAATTTGGATGTGAATACCCTCAAATTAAAGCTGAGAGACAGCACTTTAAGCCCATATTTAACTGTAACTTGAACATATTTTGGCAGACAGCCAAAATAACAAAGCTCAGTATCCAATTATTTCTGCCCCTAACTGTAATAGGACTGGTAACACTGATCTGTGAGTTTTCTAAAGCGGTATATGTCTCCTGTCACAATCTTCTGTTAAAATCTAAAGGAAGTATGGATGAGGTATAAAGAATTAGCAGTTTTTTTGGGGGAAAATCTAATCCTAAACTCAAATGAAAAGAGGTGTTGGGACAGTCTCAACCCCAGATGTACCAAAACCTTTCTGCCTAACGAATGATTGCCTGTAGGAAGGAACGCCAAAACATTCAGAACAGCATTTAAGCAGAAAAGTCGTAATGTCTTTATTATCTTGATGTTATCAATAGAACACAACTCTTCCAAAACAGAATAAAATTTTTCTTCCATCTTTGCTTCTTTTTAGATATTTTGCAACCTAGGTAGGAACTAAACACTATCAGGAAATGGGTTCTATCCAGTTCAAAGAAATAGTGAACCCACTCTAAGCCTGACTTCAACAAGCCTTTGATTGGAGTTTTACAAACATTCAACAGAAATCTTGACACTGAGTGTCAGTGGCAAAAAAATATTATAGGTACGTTTTCAGACCTCCAAGGAGGCCAGATGTGATTTGAGGTGTGCCCTCCCGAGACCCCACCGACTCTGACTCCAACGTTTGCAAGTTCAAATCATATGGTATGTGCAACGAAAAAAGTCTAACCGTGCTTCAAACACAAATCCTAACCTTAACCACGCTGGACTGTTTGCAAACCTGAACCCTTAACCATTGTTTGTTGTACATTGCTTCCTTTAATGAGATTATACTGTATATGAATCGACGTAACCAACACGGTCACCAACTGTGGACACGCAAATAGGCAAATGTATGTACATAAAAGGATAGATAATAGATCACTAGATTGGCTGATGTCATAGAACCACTATTCATCAGAAGGGAGCAATTTGGCAGCCATCTTACCTGGGACCTTTTCTAAAACAGCAATAAAAGATACACTTGTAGTTCCTTAATATTATATAAATAACCACTGTCATGCAGAGCAATTCCTCTGCTTTTCAGAATATTAACAAACTAATCCAATTGAAATTGTTTTAAATAATTTGTTAATTTGAAAGTACAAATGGCTATATTGTATTAAATGTAGGAAGACACAGAATAGTACTTTAAAAACAGGGCAAAAAAATATTTCTTTATTTCCTATGATGACAATTAACTGTGATTTTACATTATAACACATGTATTCTAAATTAATTTAAATATTATAATTTAATTTCAATGTACAAATTACAATATTAGTTACAGTAAGTTAAACAGAGCTAGCTAGCTAACTGAATTTGTTATGCTAACTATAGTGTAATCATTTGAGGGCAGAAATAGGAGTAGGCTATATCTAGGCTACTTTTTTTTTGGACAAAAGCTACCCAACCCCATATACTGGTCATATCCAGTAATAATGTGATATTTGTTGAAAACATTTGTTATTGCATGTTTGTTGTGTGCAACATACATTCATAATTTACTGTTGCAAGCTTGCTGAGACCATTAATAAAAAATAAAAAATAAAGAATTCTGATGAGAAAAATGATTCCGACTTCACTCCTATCGTTTGTCCATTTTCTGGAGCAAGATGCTGCTGCACAAAATACCACCATATTTAGCAGATCAACATTTCCGAACTGTTCCCAGGTAAGCCGGACCTATTGGGACAACAGGTAGAACTAAAAATCACATCTATGCTTCATTATCAATGCATAAAACAGACTTTTCAAATGTGAAATTGTTCATGTCTGAATGACTGTTCACACGTACTCCGATCAGCCATTGACAGGTGAAGTGAGTAACACTGATAATCTTGTTATCATGGCACCTGTCAGTGGGTGGCATATATTAGGCAGCAAGTGAACATTATGTCCTCAAAGTTGATGTGTTAGAAACAGGAAGAATAGCACGCATAAGGATCTGAGGGACTTTGACAAGGGCCAAATTGTGATGGCTCGACAACTGGGTCAGGGCATCTCCAAAACTGCAACCCTTGTGGGGTGTTCTCAGTCTGCAGTGGTCAGTACCTTTCAAAAGTGGTCCATGGAAGGAAAAGCGGTGAACCGGCAACAGGGACATGGGGAACCAATGGCTGGCCCGTGTGGTCTGATCCAACAGACAAGCCACTGTAGCTCAAATTGCTGAAACAGTTAATGCTGGTATTGATAGAAAGGTGTCAGAACACGCAGTGCATCGCAGTTTGTTGCCTATGGGGCTATGTAGCCGCAGACCAGTCAGGGTGCCCATGCTGACCCCTGTCCACTGCCGAAAGCATCTACAATGGGCATGTAAGCATCTGGACCACAGAGCAATAGAAGAAGGTGGCCTGGTCTGATGAATCATGTTTTTTTGTTTCATCACAAGGATGGAGGGGTGCGTGTGCGTCGCTTACTTGGAGAACACATGGCACCAGGATGCACTATGGGAAGGAGGCAAGCTGGCAGAGGCAGTGTGATGCTTTGGGCAATGTTCTGTTGGGAAACCTTGGGTCCTGCCATTCATGTGGATGTTACTTTGACACATACCACCTTCCTAAGCATTGTTGCAGACCATGTGCACCCTTTCATGGCAACGGTATTCCCTGATGGCATTGGCCTCTTTCAGCAGGATAATGTGCCCTGCCACAAAGCAGAAATTGTTTAGGAATGGTTTTGAGGAACACAACAAGTTCAAGGTGTTGACTTGGCCTCCAAATTCCCCAGATCTCAATCCAATCGAGCATCTGTGGGATGTTCTGGACAAAGAAGTCTGATCCATGGAGGCCCCACCTTGCAACTTACAGGACTTAATGGATCTGCTACTAACTTCTTGGTGCCAGATACCACAGCACACCTTCAGAGGTCCAGTGGAGTCCATGCTTCGACGGGTCTAGGCTGTTTTGGCGGCAAAAGGGGGACCTACACAATATCAGGCAGGTGGTCATTATGTTATGGCTGATGGGTATAAGTGTGTGTACATATGCGGGGACATAACATTACTTATGGCTACCTATGACCTGCAATAAGACCACGTTGCATGTTGTCAGACACCAGCAACGAACTTCAAATGCAAAGCCTACAATCATGACTAGACATTGAGAGTTCTCTTGTGCATGCACTAATGTAATAAAACTAAAATGCTGCTTAAGAATATACAGCAAATTTAATTGTGATAACCTTAATTCAATATGCAGTAAAATGCTGTCAAATTTGAAGCTGACAGTCTATACTTTAACCTTATCTTTATTGGACAAGACACCCTCCCTCACCACCAGACACACACCATTGGAGAATCTTGCAGCAAACTCCCCAGTCACAGCCCACCTCCTGAGAACTGCTTGCCCTTTACTTTATACATGCCAATATTCATCCCTTAATAAATAGCAACCTAAAGGTTACTCACAATACCTCCACTTACGATATAATAAACAACGTGTATTCATTAGGGGGTGGGAACAAATTTAAATTAGAATGCAAATTAAACTTGTCTAAGTAATTAAAAGAAAGGAAGGACACCGTAATCAGTAAGCCAGAGTCAAATTGGAGTGCATGTCTGTGTCAGTACACTGTGGGAGGGATGCCCTTGTCAGCCTTGGATAATGTCAATATCATACAATGTTTTCATTACACCAATTTGTCAGGGCACCTCCACAGACAATGAAAGCTGCCTGTCTATTGTGGCTAAATAAGCAACACAAGATATGAGGGAGGAAGAGAGGGAGGGAGGGCAACTGTAGAACCAACAGTGCCTGGACTTAGTGTCCGTGACTACTTGTCCCTGATTGGATCCTATTCCTTGTATGCATTACTTTTGACTGGCACCCATTGGGTTTCCATTTAGGAATACAATATAAATGATGCAATAAAGTTGATCTATATGTAGCAAGTCTGCGACTTCATCCTTCAACAGGGATGTTGGTATGTCGTTAACTACTGTTTTCCCCCCATGATTAGCATACATGGTTATAGGATGACGTAATGAACCTCGTGACCGCTGTGACATGTCTGACAGATTTCATGTTCTCTCTGAAAACGTTACGAGAGTGGTACATAATAGTATATATAGAGAAAAGGCTATACGTTGTATTTGAGTCATTGCGAAGCAACATTTAAATAATAACAACTCGGAACAACTTTCAAACTGTTGCAATGGAGTCAGTGGGGTGCTGTTGACCTACCAACGGCTGGAACATTAAGTTATTGTTCAACAAATCGTTCGGATTTAGTAGTCTAGTGGTACACAATATTTTAATTAAATAGAATTCAGAGATGACTAGAATAAATGGTCGACCAAGCTGCTGTATATATTTTTCTGCCAGATTACTCCCCTCTGTCTATTCAGGCACTGTCTGTATAAGTTATAGTGGGTTGATTCTAGATTGAAATATAATAAAATAGAACAGACAACGCGTGGGCTGTTCAGACACCTCCTGATAGACTGTCAACCTTTTTCTGCTAGATATCTCCAGCGTCTTTTCAGGCACCGATTGACTGGCTTAGTGGTTTACAGCATGCTGAATCAGAATACAGACGAATACAAAAGAATAATCGGGTAGAGTAGACCATCTGTGTGCCTGTCAAGCACCTAACAGATTGCTATTTTCTATCTTTCTATGCACAGATCGCAGAGGCACAAACCTTTAGTTCATGGGGGAAATCTGGAGTTGAAGATAAGGACCTACTCAGCTGTTTGTTCATGCATTTGACAGACCCCTGATCCGTAAAATCCAATCTTCGTTTCAGACAGATTCACCGATAAGGTTCAGTTTGAAACCATAAAGATCACAAACTATTTTTCATGACACCCAGGTGTAACATTTAATATGTTCCTGTCTTCGTTTAGTATCTTCTGGGTTAGTAATATACTTTTCGATTAGTGTTCTGTATTGGACCATGTTTAATGTAATAAAAGATCAGAAATTAAAGTGTGCGTGTTGTTGGTTAGTCAAACTTAAAGCCATGATTGACATACATCTTTCAGACTATTAATGTGCCAGTAAGGAAGAACGATCACAATAAGCTTTTTCACAAAAGTGTAAATGTTTGTTTTAGAAATGTTGTATTATATGAATATTTCGATAGCATTTCATCAATACACATTCAGTGAAAACACCTAAAACGAACGAACATTCCATTTAGAAAATCGGTTGCATATGCGACCAATATCACATGATGATAATGAAACAGTTATATTTTACGTAAATTCCTTACCATTAAAATCAAGGAAATCTCATTCTAAAGTTAAACTTTATTCCTTATCGAGACAGTTCATCAGGGAGGTCACTGCGTCTTCATTCCCCGCATGAAACCTTCGGAAATACCTGTCCAATAATTTCAGGCAAAAGGACCACTCTCGGCCGACTGTTTAAAATAGGTTCGAAAATAACCGTGAGGATCATCTGGTAACACTGTCCGATTTACAATTACTCGAGAACTGTCGGTGGATTGCACGACTCAAAACTTGCTCGACTCTGTGCGTCTTGTACTTGCGCCTGTTGTAAGGTGCGCGAAGCGAATGCCTTAAGTGGAAATAAGCGGAGCCTTTATTATACAGTAGCCTTTACGCGCTTGTGTGATGACTGTGGTCGGTACAGACCTGCCTGACGAAAAAAAAATAAAAAATCTTTCATGGTATACTGTCTGTCCTGTTTTGCGTTTGGCCAGTGTTTGGTGTGTTTGGTTAACCAGCCAGAAAAGTTCGCAAATGATTTTTGTATTGTCCCCTCGACGAAATATACCCAATAAGTCCAGTGTTGCTAGCACTACGCTCTACTGAATGAAATAGACGCCACTACCAGGCAAGTGGTTTTGGACTCGGCCATGCCGGACCAAGGAAGACTTAAGGTGGTTAGAGGGCTGGAGCTCTGTTTTACCTCCAGTATGACTGACCTCTATGTGATACAAATGGAATCAGTATTGATTGATATTTCATGACAAATAAGTAGCCACATTTGACCACATAAAGTTCCTTGAAGATGATGATTCAGACCCCTGACCAATTCAATAATTTTACTGAATTACCAAGAGTACATTGAAATGCAGTAACGTTTGTAATTGTATTTCAAAACACTGGCACTGAAAATCAGTTATTGGTTTCATGTTGGGAAATTTAAATAATTAAATAATTTGACATTAGGAGGATCGTTACCCATGACCACTTTCAGTGAACCAATAAAAGTTGGGGTCACATTTTCTGTATAAAAATCATACTATTGAAAGATAATTGGCCAGGCTGTTAAACAAAAGGAATATGAACACCAAAGAGCATTCTACTGACATTAGAGATAAAGTAATGAAAATGCATAGATCAAGAACTAGACTAGGATATGAGAGAAGCAACAGAGAGGTGAACAATCACTTTGAAGAAGCTACAGAATTAAATGCCTGAGAATGGGGTGATTCTAACACCATCCAACCGTATCAGGAATTCTGCATAACAATGTTTTTTTTTTTGGAGGGTGGCAAGTAATACACAGTTACTCAAAAGTACAATTTCAAAGCATTATAGTGACCTAGTTTCAATGTGGGAAAGTGTTTTGTGGTCAGATGAGACCAAGAGAGGGCTACAAAATGCCCATGCCTGAAGAACAATCATCCTTAAAGTGAAGTATGGTTGTGAAAACATCATGCAGTGAAGATGCTAATCATCAGCAGGAACTGGGCATCTTCTGGATGGAGCAAAATACAGGGAAACAGTGAAAGATTATCTGCTCCAGTCTGTATGGGAGGAAATTCAGCTTTCAGGAGGACAATGATCTAAGCACAAGGCCAATGCCAAATTGTAGTGGCTCAAGAACAAAAAGGTCAATGTCCTTTATTGACCCAATGAAAGTCCTCTCAGTCCCTTTGAGTGTATGTGGCACTATTTGAAAATTGCAGTCCACAAGTGTCATTCAACCAACCAAAATAACCTGGAGCAAATATAGTCCATATTTATTAAAAATATTAAAAGCAATTATTGCCGTGAATGGTGGTACAACCAAACATTAAAGAGTCAGGGTTGATTACTTATAAAAGCAACATATTTATGTATTTTTTGTTTTTCAAATACCTTTATATTTTTTTGATTTTCAGTGAATTATTATTTAACAGATTATTTAAAAATGTTGTACTGTACAATTTGTAGCTCAATAAAACCAGAGAATCGGTCAGGGGTGTGAATACTTTTGTAAGGCACTGTATAGTGAAAATGATAGTGATCACATTAAGGACTACGCCTCAGCCAATTATAGAACATTTAAATTAAAAAAATTTCTAGCTATCAGCTGACTATTTGTTTTATGTTAGTTAATAACACCCTTCACTCCATCTCGACAAGCTGATGTTCTGGCTTTCAGGGGAAATGCAAAGACAGAGACTGTGAAGTGACTAATGGCTTTAAACATGAATACATTTTACATTAAAAATACTATTTTACCACATTTACTGGATTGGTTGAACAGTATAAAACAGACCCTCCCCCATAAATGTTTGCCTCTTCGTCAACACTGTTATAAGGGGTATCTTGTTTCAGTCTTCCCTTTGAATGCCTGCCACATTTGATTGGTATGACACTTGTGTTGCTAAAAGCAGATATATTTGGAAGTGAGTTATAAAGAAGAAATAGGGTTTTGTTCAAAGCTTAAGTGCCACATTAAGCTTTGAACAAACTAAACCAAAGTGATTTAAACAATGCTTCTTTACCCTTCTGGAGCCTTCTTGACAGCTTTCTAGCACATTGAAAGTCAAACAAACATGCACCAGAAAAAAATGCTTTGGCACAAAAAGGAACAGCAAACAATAATTTGCTTACTTTCTTACTTGTCTGCAGCGACCAGGAGCATACATTGATATGCACAACTGGCTATTAATGAGCGATTATCAATGATTGGTTCTAGAAAATATTTATCCATTGTATTGGACCATGGAGATATTAAATATTAGCAAAAGATACAGGGGCTCTTACTAAAGTATGGGACTGACCGTTTTTTATGACATGGGGTATCCAGAGGATAAAGCCCTCTGAAAATATGAAAACGGTTGACCCTCCTCCCAGGGCCGGCCCTGGACGTTCTATGTTTTGGCCGGACCGCGTAAGAGTCGGCCTAGAAGAGCAAATGTCTGAGTGAGTGAGTGACTGACTACCTCTTGTTAAATAGCGTAGTGGTTAGGGACGCAGGCTACGTGGCAACAGGTCCTGCTTTCGACTCCTGTTAGAGTCAAAACCCATTATGCATTTGTTCAGGATGGACAAAAACACCACTGGCTACACGATTGTCTTGTCTTTTCACTTGAAGAAAATGTCAGTTATCATCACCTATACAGTACTATCAATATAGGTGACGATGACTGACTTTTTTGTCAAGTGAAAAGACGAGAGAATCGTGTAGTCAGCCTGTAGTTTCGATTCTGATTGCTTAGACCACAGGAGAGTTTTCCACTTCGCCTCAGGCCATGTGAAATGAGCTTGATCCCAGAGAAGGCGCCAGCGTTTCTGCATCTTGTTTACGGTTTCTTCTTTGCATGGTAGAGTTTAAACTTGCATTTGTGGATCCAGCGACATAATGTTTTCACAGACAATGCTTTTCAGAAGGGAACCCCTCCCCATCTTTACTTCTGAAAGACTCATCCTCTCTGGGATGCTCTTTTTATACACCAATCATGTTACTGACCTGTTGCCAGATGTGAGATATTCCACTTTTTTTTTTTTGTGCATTAGACAACTTTTCCAGTCTTTTGTTGCCCCTCTCTCCCCTGTCTTTGCTGGCACCAAATTCAAAGTGGCTAAATATTTTTCAAGATACAATAGCATTTCTCAGTTTCAACATTTTCAACATATGTTGTCTTTATACTATTTTATGTTGAATAGAGGGTTTAAATGATTTGTTAAACCTGGTTCATCAGGAATTTGAACCAATTGCTTGCTCGTAGCTGATTTAAAAAATTTTTTTTTTATTGCGTTGTCTGTGTGGCTAGCAGTCATTGGACATTATCAGTGTCATCGTAGAGAGTAAATGAGTAAATGGACCATCGATGGCAGGGGGACTGTATCTGTGTCACTGCATAAAGAAGATAACAAAATCAGATCTTGGCTGGATGCGTACGTGTGTGTCAAAACAAGACTTACAATCAGAAACCTCTTTCCTCACATTGAATAACCACATTTACTTCTATCTCGCTGTTAACCTTGGAATCTCAAACATTCCTCCTTCTATTAAAATATTCTAATCCTAATCACTTGAACAACTGGAGAGTTCTCTAATAGCTGTTTTAAACTGAACACGTATACCTGAAATTAGATCCAACTATCCCCCTGCCATATCATCTGTGTTTTTCACAGTTATTGACTACATTTTTTGTGATTGGTCTGCAGTCAGGGTCAGAGGTCAACCCGAGGTAAAGGGCCGATTGCTTTTCAAATGTTCTCCAACACATTCATTATGAAGGGAATGGGGTGGTATTCGGAATATCATTTCTTTCTCTCTGTCCTTGTTGATCTGAATAATTGCGGTCTTGCCATCTGGTCCTAGAGCCGTGCTCTTTGTAGTCCATCTATCACAAGATGAGGTGTGCCATTGAGAATGTCATTTTTCTTTCCTCATTAAACAGCCTGGGCTATGAGTGATAATTGTTCTTTAGGCCAAGGTATGATGATTCATCACAGAATGTGTGTGTAGAATGTGGGGAATGGTTGTCTGTGTACGTGTGTATGTGTGTATGTGTGCATGTGTGTGGGGGGGAGGCCGGGTCAGGAAAAATATCTGAGTTAGGTGTAAAAAACCGTTCCTTCGGGCTTCCATAAAAGGTTGTGCAGAACTCTGAAACATGTTTGTGACTGAAGGGTATCTTCTAAGCTCCCTGTTTTAAGCATCAGGCCTCTGGGGAGGAAGTGGAACACTTCTTAGTGTTACAAAGGTTTCTCTGGCGCTCTTTCTTGTATGCACACTCAGCATCCTCTTAAAACGTAGGTTTGGAGAACCAAAGCTCAAGAGAAGGAGCTTTAATATCCAAATAAAAATGACAAACCGTTGAGACGAAGGGAGGAGAGGGGACTGTATTGAACTGGTAGACACATTGTGTTCAGTACACAGCAGTGTGGTTTATAATGTCTGCATCATATCCTTCTTAAGATAGGGGAAAATCTATAACCCTCACACACACACACACACACACACACACACAAACTGATGCACACACGAACAAACAGTACACCCTGCACTAGGAATCAAAGGGCGACAAATACCTGATTGTCCTGGGTCATGTTCCGCAACAACACAACTGAAAGAAATTGACTGAAACAGGGAGGTCGACAACCTGAGAAATCAGCATTTTCCGTTGCTCACTGTAGACCTGCGTTAGTGAACATGCTACTGGATTAGACACCAGACCAGAATGAGCGAGCCAATCGATCACTCAGTTCCAGTGAATGACTGAGTTCAACACACCTGCTGTTCCGGGTCTGAGAAGTGAGAAACGTTAGGAGTGTGTGGCCATCTAGGCCCACCAAGGCCCTGCCTCTGATCCAGATGCTCTCTTACAGATACACACAGGCGTCTTTCTTTGCTCATCTCTCACCTGTCCCTTCGTCGGCATCGACTTGACAGAACTGGAAAGGAAATTCCCTGGATGGCCGTGTGTTAAAATCACCCCTGCTGTATTTCAGATCAGCGCAGGGAGACAACGGAGACTACGAAGATACCCCCGCGGGCCCTTTCTTGAGAACGTTTGAAGTGCTGAGACGTGCACAGACTCTTCTTGATGGCGTTCGGGAAAAGAAATCGGACCATTCATTAGCCGGCAAGCATTACCCCTGCCGAGCAATGCAAATGAGGGGACATGCTTAACATTGTTCACGAAGCCAAAACGTTGTCAAATGTGTATTTATATGTACTGTGTGCTCACTGTGCATTGCTCAGATGTATTCTGTGTGGAACCAGCATGCTGTAGTCTCTGCATCCTCTTTATATGCTGCGTACGCTGCTGCAGGTTAGCGGAGACCAGGGTCCACACTGAGAACGACCTGATCTACCAGGGTGCGGTGGTTATGTGGGGGTACACGAGGAAGGAAAGAGAGAACATGGAGGGGGAGACAGTGAGGGTTAGGACAGGGAGGGAGGAGAAAGTAACCGTGAAAGAGCATGCTCTTTTCCTCGGGCTGGGTGGGCACCCTGAAAAGCAGATGGTGTCTGGTTGGCGCTCTGCCAGGGGTCGGCCTCTGGTTATAATGTTATTAGTGTTCAGCTAATTAAGCAATTTGCTTGCCAGTCTTTACTGTTTGGGTGGACTGTTTGTAGTAGAGTTATTACAGATTTAACTGAGTACTTTGTTTCTGGAGCCGAGACACACGCATTTCGATACACCCACAACAACATCTGCTATAATGTGTTTGTGACTAATGCAGCTTTGGAATCCACCGCAAGGCATGCAGCAAACTTGTGAATTCAGAACAAATCAATCAGAGACGTAGCCAAAACATTTGCCATGCCAAAACCAACTGTTTGGTACATTAAGAAGAAGAGATAAGAACGTACCGGATAGTTCAGCAATGGTGAAGATGCAAAGGAGGGCCTCTTCAGTGGATGACTGCGACTGTGGATGCCTGTGACTGTGGATGCCTGTGACTGTGGATGACTGTGACTGTGGATGCCTGTGACTGTGGATGACTGTGACTGTGGATGCCTGTGACTGTGGATGACTGTGACTGTGGATGACTGTGACTGTGGATGCCTGTGACAGTGGACGCCTGTGACAATAAAGAAAGGACAACAACAACAAACAACTCCAACCGATCAGGACTATAGAGGCTGGTTTGTATATTGTGAATTCACTACAGAGATCCTACAGAGAAAGGTATGGTGGACAGCTGAGAAATTACAAGTACTAGAGTGATGACAAGGGGAAAGGGCAAAGTAAAAAAGAACGGGCATATCAGTAGAAGAGTGTATTATGTTTTGGGACCTAGTACCTACAGTGGGGAAAACAAATATTTGATACACTGCCGATTTTGCAGGTTTTCCTACTTACAAAGCATGTAGAGGTTGGTAATTTTTATCATAGTTACACTTCAACTGTGAGAGATGGAATCTAAAACAAAATGTAACAGCTTACAGTAACAAGTGCAATGAATTCCAAAGTGCACTGAAGAGGTGTCATCAAGGCCATATTCAGGTATAAGTTGTCCACTTATATTGGAGGCGCACAACATTTGGGAATATTTAGATTTTACCCTTCAATAATTCATTAATGTATTCACATTGTGAAATAAAACAACATTAACTTTAAACGCAGATCTGTGCAATGTGGTAGGGATATGAGCAAACGTTTCCATATTTAATTTGCAGGAAATGCAAGTCACATGTTTCTTGTGAGTGGTTTTACCAACAGAGATGGAAATATCTGTTTGAAAAGGAATTAACAGGGAAGATGCAAAAGCTATGGTAGAGGTAATGCCTTCAAATTCTAATGTAACAGTGATTTTGAAAACCAATACAACATGAGATTCTATATGAGGAAGTTTTACGTAAAGAATAAAAACATTTCTGCTCCGAATAAAGCAACATAAAAAAAAAGTAGCATTGCTAACTGTCAGAATAATTAATTATAATTATAATCAATCCAGTAGCCATGTCTTTTACCCAATACTTTTATGTGAAAGGGAAGACAATCTGAGTATTTATCAGTTGCTCTACTGAAGGACAGAACAACATATTTTCACTGTGCCAGCTCAGGGTTTCCATTGATCAACTTTAGGTGCAACATTGGAGTATACCCAGGGAGCAACCAGGGAGTTTATCAGGGCCAAATAGTGGAATATTCAAACAAGTCCATCACTGAACCTGAATCCAATTAAGCATGTGTTTGACTTGAAACAAGACTGAAGGCAAAAATGTTGAAACCAATAGGAACTGATGATGGCTTTAGTACAGGCCTGGTAGAGCATTACCATGGAAAATATCTATGGTCCGTTGATGTCCATGGGTCAGAGACTTCAGGCAGCGAAGTACAAAATATGACTCCATTAACATTATGTTAATTTACCCAATTACTTTTGCACCCTTAAAAAGGGAGACTATGTAAACAAGGGGATATAATTCCTAAACGGTTTATTTATGCAAATACCCTCAAATCAAAGCTGAGAGTCTGGATTTCAAACCCCTTAGTTATGGCTTCATTTTAAATCCACTGTGCTGGAGTACAGAGCCAACAAATTCTAAATAATTATGGACAGAACTGTGTGTACATCACAGTACATTTATAGGAGATTCTGTCAGTATCTGCCTTGTATGGTTGGGTAACTTTTAGACCTAAAAGACAGAAATTGAAGCTAATTCTTCTGAGGTCTCACGGACGCGACATATACACGTTAAACCATTTACAACATCACAGTTTATTGAAGAAAGAAGCAAAGTCCAAAGCATAGAGGAAGGGGGGAAATCCTACGTAATGTGAAAATACAGAAAATAAAGCATCTACAAACAAACCTTATGTGCTGCTTCATTTTGAATCATGTACAGTATGAATTATGTCTAAGCAGACGCGTTGGTCCTTCTGTTCATTTCCTCTATTACGTCTGTGAATATGTCGAAACGGGTCCTATCGAAACCCCTCGTCCAGCTACTACCATGGCAACAAGTGACATTATTTT
Organism: Esox lucius; assembly: GCF_011004845.1. Lineage (NCBI taxonomy): Eukaryota > Metazoa > Chordata > Actinopteri > Esociformes > Esocidae > Esox > Esox lucius. The sequence continues at coordinate 21,229,149 of NC_047579.1, read as the reverse complement.
TGATGTTCTCAAGCTGCATGAGGTAAGGAAGCAGGGAAGGAGCACTCAGAAAATGAGGATGTTGTATATTTCCCATTTCAGATGTTCCTTTTCTGCATAATTGTGACATTGTGTGACCCATTTTGGCGTAACATTTTCAAAGAGGAATTGGGGACCATTAGGTGTTGCATACACTTCTTTATTAAACACATGAAATGAGCCTACAAACCATGTTATTTGTTCATGTAGCTTCCCTTGTTTTTTCCAGGGTTTCTTTGAAGATCTAAAAGCATGAAAATATTAAAGAATAGAGGGAGATTTGAAAGAGGGCCAAATACTTTTTCAGTTAGTTATTGGGCTGCAGCCTGGTATCAGCACAAATTATAAGCCTTATCTTTCTAAAGCATTAAGAAGCAGTGCATTTTTCTGTTTCTGATTTTCTCTTTTTGCATATTTATTTTGTTTACTGAATGTTTTCAGAACTTCAAGGCACACGTTGTTGTACTTCAGACTGTGCAATGTCCGGTTATCTGAAATTAAGGGCACACAAAATGTTCCTTAAAGGGAAAGGGATTAATATATATCTATATATATATATATATATATATATATATATATCAACAATGCCATGCATGGTCTGAGAACAAACATTTTGCCAGCTTAGCCTTTTTCCTTCCACAGTACTGTTAGAAAATCTATGTATGTCCACTATAGGGTTTCTCCCCATATTATTAGAAAGAAAATGTAGACTGTAGACTTTTTCTCATTACAGTATTATGAACATGTTTCAGACAGATTTTTGTCCTACTCGAGGTAAACTAATGACAAGATTATTATCAGTGTTTTGTTTTAGTTATTTGCTTTCATATCAATATTTTATAAAACTGGGATATACAGATGCTGGTCATAAAATTAGAATATCATCAAAAAGTTGATTTATTTCAGTAATTCCATTCAAAAAGTGAAACTTTCAAATTCATTCCACACAGACTGATATATTTCAAGTGTTTATTTCTTTTAATTTTGATGATTATAACCAACAACTAATGAAAATCCCAAATTCAGTATCTCCGAAAATTAGAATATTACTTAAGACCAATACAAAAAAAGGATTTTTAGAAATGTTGGCCAACTGAAAAGTATGAACATAAAAAGTATGAGCATGTACAGCACTCAATACTTAGTTGGGGCTCCTTTTGCTGGAATTACTGCAGCGTGGCATGGAGTTGATCAGTCTGTGGCACTGCTCAGGTGTTATGAGAGCCCATGTTGCTCTGATAGTGGCCTTCAGCTCTTCTGCATTGTTGGGTCTGGCATATCGCATCTTCCTCTTCAAATTACCCCATAGATTTTCAATAGGGTTAAGGTCAGGTGAGTTTGCTGGCCAATTAAGAACAGGGATACCATGGTCCTTAAACCAGGTACTGGTAGCTTTGGCACTCTGTGCAGGTGCCAAGTCCTGTTGGAAAATGAAATCTGCATCTCCATAAAGTTGGTCAGCAGCAGGAAGCATGAAGTGCTCTAAAAGTTCCTGGTAGACGGCTGTGTTGACCTTGGAGCTCAGAAAACACAGTGGACCAACACCAGCAGATGACATGGCACCCCAAACCATCACTGACTGTGGAAACTTTACACTGGACTTCAAGCAACGTGGATTCTGTACCTCTCCTCTCTTCTTTCAGTCTCTGGGACCTTGATTTCCAAAGGAAATGCAAAATTTACTTTCATCAGAGACCATAACTTTGGACAACTAAGCAGCAGTCCAGTCCTCTCCCAGGCGAGACGCTTCTGACGCTGTGTCTTGTTCAAGAGTGGCTTGACACAAGGAATGCGACAGCTGAAACCCATGTCTTGCATATGTCTGTGCGTGGTGGTTCTTGAAGCACTGACTCCAGCTGCAGTCCACTCTTTGTGAATCTCCCCCACATTTTTGAATGGGTTTTGTTTCACAATCCTCTCCAGGATGCGGTTATCCCTATTGCTTGTACACTTTGTTCTACCACATCTTTTCCTTCCCTTTGCCTCTCTATTAATGTGCTTGGACACAGCTCTGTGAACAGCCAGCCTCTTTAGCTATGACCTTTTGTGTCTTGCCCTCCTTGTGCAAGGTGTCAATGGTCATCTTTTGGACAGCTGTCAAGTCAGCAGTCTTCCCATGATACTCTAGTTCTGTAGGCTAAACAGAGAGACCATTTCAAGGCCTTTGCAGGTGTTTTGAGTTAATTAGCTGATTAGAATGTGGCAGTAGGTGTCTTCAATATTGAACCTTTTCACAATTTTCTAATTTTCTGAGATACTGAATTTGAGGTTTTCATTAGTTGTCAGTTATAATCATCAAAATTTAAAGAAATAAACACTTGAAATATATCAGTCTGGGGGGGATGAATGTATACATTATACAAGTTTCACTTTTTGAATGGAATTACTGAAATAAATCAACTTTTTGATGATATTCAAATTTTATGACCAGCACCTGTAGTACGTAAACATCTTACACAATCTAGCGCAATGGTTCCCAACCAGGGGTACTAGGACCCCTGGGGGTACTTGGCCTCTCCACAGAAGGTACTTGAAAAAACTTATGACACCATATACTTACTAGTGAAATTAACATGAGGGGGTACTTCAGGGGTACTCCGAGCAGAGCAGAATTCTGTCTGTGGTACAGTAACTGAAAAAGGCTGGGAACCACTGTTTTAGCAAGCGGCTGTAGAGCACAGAGTTGTAGAGTACAGAGTTGTAGAGTACAGAGTTGTAGAGTACAGAGTTGTAGAGTACAGAGTTGTAGAGTACAGAGTTGTAGAGCACAGAGTTGTAGAGTACAGTGTTGTAGAGTACAGAGTTGTAGAGTACAGAGTTGTAGAGCATAGAGTTGTAGAGTACAGAGCTGTAGAGTACAGAAATGACACAGGGAAATATTTAAGTTGCTTTTGTTACTAAATATTTTAACCTTACACATTCTTGATTTGGCTCTTAGATCAAACCTTTTCATAAAATGTTGGGCTGCCATTGAACTCCACAATCATTTAAGAAAAGAAACCCATTAGCTACTGTACTTATGGCACTGTTAAGTTGAAAGCACATGTTGAGTGGTCTGAGCTGCTCTCCCTGCTAGGTAAGACACTTGATGATGTAAGACTAGGCACAGGTAGGCTTGTGTTTTTGTTTATATTGGGGAATCATATTTCTCCTTAGGACCTGATCAACTGTGGACCGACAGCATGTTTGAATGCTATGAAAGACTTGATTGTCCCGGTTTGTTGTCTGTCTTTCATCTTTCTATATCTTTCTTTCCACTCCCCTCTCCCTTCTGTTCTCTCCCCTCTCCCTCCTCTCCTCTCCCTCCTCTCCTCTCCTCTCCCCTCCTGCCCTCTCCCCTCTCCCCTCTCCCTCCTCTCCACTCTCATCTCCCTCCTCTCCTCTCCCTCCTGTCCTCTCCCCTCCTCTCCTCTCCCCTCTCCTTTTCCTACCCCCTCTTCTCCCTCTCTGTCTCATCCTCTACCCCCGCTCTGCTTTCTTCCTTTTTCAACCTACTGTAGGTCCACACATTCTTACACCTAGTCTTCTGTTTCTTCAGGGCCCTCCATATTCATAAGCTTATTACTTTCATATGTATCTATAATATTAAACAATTCTGCCAAATTGCTGCAAGTTTGCATTGTTATGTATATTACTGCCGTACTTGTCATATCTATAATGTTCAATGACACTTCCCAGATTATGGGAAGATGCAAATCACGTCAAAGATGCAAATCACCTTTGCAATATTTTTCCAAAGCTCACTAAAAACAGTGGTTATAAAAATAACTTTTTTCGCCTAACAACCCCCTGTTACATGCTGTCTCGTGTAGCTAAATATATTGTTATATGAGCTGCCTTGCAGACATCTGGACAGCAGAGAGTGATAAGGGGCTGGTGAAGTTTCTAGGCACACATATCCATGCATTCCTGCACACAATCCTCTCTCGGCTTATCTGTCAGTACATGTCAATGTAAACGGAAACAACATGTAAATGGTTATGTAAAATAAGGAACATTTCCTTTCTCTTTTTCTATCTATACCATAATGCAAAATGGTCCTGTCATCAGAATTTGAATAACCATGTTAATTTTATCAGTTTGTTTGATGTTATAGCAACTGAATATACATGATGGTGCTAGGCTGTTGGGCTTTTCCCAACTGCTTTTTTCAACTCAAAAGTGCACCCTATTTTATTTATAGCGCACAATAAAGTGAACTACACTGAATAGTTCAAACTCCCAATATGTATTCAAACCTCTCTTCAAGGATCCCAGGCAATTATATGTATTTGATCTATACCAGACCTAGCGCCCCGATTAGACTTGTCAGGTTATCTTCAAACCCTTTATTAGTGAATCAGGTGTGCCTGTTCAGGGCTACAACATAATTGTGAAATGACTGAAAGTGCTGTTCAAGAGGATTGAAGACCTCTGGATTATTAATATGGTGCATTGAGTATTCTATTTACAGAGAAAAGGGTGAAGTAAGTAAATAGAACATCGGCCATTTGTTTAAAAATAATTATCTCAGTCTTAAGACGGGTGAGAAATTAAATGAGTAATGAGTAAATGAGTGGAAAAACCTAAGAAATGCAGATGCCCACCACCTTACTGAGACACTTTGTTGTTTCTTTCTTTAACTTGTCACCCATCTGTATTTGACCTCTTGTCTCTTAACAACTGTCCAGCCTGCTGGTGAGAGAGCAACGAAATGATGCTGTCTTACCCAAACACAAGTGTCTCTCTCAGTGTCTAATTGGGTGTAATGGAATAAAGCGAGCGTTAATTGTGTGTTTTAAAAAAAAAATATGCATAAAGTCCTTAATTTAAACTTGACTTGTTATGACAAAAATATAATAAATGCAATGTCTGGCAAAATAAAATGTTTTGAAAGGAGGACAGTAAAAGGGCAAAGACTAAATGTCATCCATTACCAAAACATTTCTGCATCGAACAAGGTTGTTGTGATGAATTTATTTTGTCCAAAACTCTCATTGATTTCGCTTAGCAATGTTTTGCTCAGCACTTAACACCCCTAAAGCATTTTAGTTCATGACCAAAATAATGTTTAAATGTCAGCATAGATTTAAAAGTCAATGTCTACTGAATACATTTCTATTTTAAAGATATACTGTTTTTTTGGGGGCATTTATACTTTATTGATAGAGACATTGGGGAAGATATAGGCAGAGTTTTTGCTGAAAGATCACTGTGCTGGATTTGAAACAAATGTGGCGTGTAGACCAAACAATTTGATTTTGACCATTGACCTATAACTCATGACTGGTGTGTTTTTTTTCCCTATAAACGTGTACTACATTTTCTCAAAACTATAAACAACCTTTCAAAACGTATTGCATACTAATTAAAACCCAGATTCACACAAAATTAAACACTGTACTCAAAACCATATTTTTTTGCATATGAATGAAACTTGATGGTCAAAAGTCACACAAAAAACACTACTGAAAACTCACTGTGCACTGGTGAAAGGAATGGAAAACACTACTGTGTTTTTTTCCTCAATTAATTATCATAGTGTGGAGTAGGCAGGACACAAGGCGCTGGTGCCTGAACAAAACAGTTTCAAGGTTTATTTGTCAAATGCACCAAACAACACAGTGTCTTCCTGCACAATGAAATTATTGTGTAATGGCCCCCGACAACAACGTAGTAAGAGTTAAGAAGAACATATAAGCAGAAATATAGCCAGACTAAAAAATAAATAAAGCAACACTATACATGACAATGTTACACAAAGGAGGACACTTTAAGGGCATAAGGGTAAATACCCCCCAAAATACAGTATATCTTTAAAATAGAAATGTACAGTAGACATTGACTTTTAAATCTATGCTGACATTTAAACATTATTTTGGTCATGAACTAAAATGCTTTAGGGGTGTTAAGTGCTGAGCAAAACATTGCTAAGCGAAATCAATGAGAGTTTTGGACAAACACGTCAATGTTAAAATAAAATCACAACAACCTTTTTCGATGCAGAAATGTTTTGGTAATGGATGATATTTAGTCTTTGCCCTTTTACTGTCCTCCTTTCAAAACATTTTATTTTGCCAGACATTGCATTTATTATATTTTTGTCATAATAAGTCAAGTTTAAATTAACTACTTTATGCATAGGCCTTTTTCAAAACACACAATTAACGCTCGCTTTTTCCATTACACCCAATTAGATACTGAGAAAGACACTTGTGTTTGGGTCAGACAGCATCATTTCGTTGCTCTCTCACCAGCAGGCTGGACAGTTGTTAAGAGACAAGAGGTCAAATACAGACGGGTGACAAGTTAAAGAAAGAAACAACATAAAGTGTCTCAGTAAGGTGGTGGGCATCTGCATTTCTTAGGTTTTTTCACTCATTTACTCATTACTCATTTAATTTCTCACCCGTCTTAAGACTGAGATAATTCTTTTTAAACAAATGACCTATGTTCTATTTACTTACTTCACCCTTTTCTCTGTAAAGAGAATACTCAATGCACCATATTAATAATCCAGAGGTCTTCAATCCTCTTGAACAGCACTTTCAGTCATTTCACAATTATGTTGTAGCCCTGAACAGGCACACCTGATTCACTAATAAAGGGTTTGAAGATAACCTGACAAGTCTAATCGGGGCGCTAGCTCTGGTATAGATCAAATGCATATAATTGCCTGGGATCCTTGAAGAGAGGTTTGAATACATATTGGGAGTTATATTGAACACTATATTGTGTGCTATAAATAAAAAAAGGTGCCCTTTTGAGTTGAAAGAAGCAATTGGGAAAAGCCCAACAGCCTAGCACCATCATGTATATTCAGTTGCTATAACATCAAACAAACTGATAAAATGAACACGGTCATTCAAATTCGGATGACAGGACCATTTTGCATTATGGTATAGATAGAAAAAGAGAAAGGAAATGTTCCTTATTTTACATAACCATTTACATGTTGTTTCAGTTTACATTGACATGTACTGACAGATAAGCCGAGAGAGGATTGTGTGCAGGAATGCATGGATATGTGTGCCTAGAAACTTCACCAGCCCCTTATCACTCTCTGCTGTCCAGATGTCTGCAAGGCAGCTCATATAACAATATATTTAGCTACACGAGACAGCATGTAACAGGGGGTTGTTAGGCGAAAAAAGTTATTTTTATAACCACTGTTTTTAGTGAGCTTTGGAAAAATATTGCAAAGGTGATTTGCATCTTTGACGTAGATATCTACAATTCAAGTACTAATAATACATTTTACTGTAGATTGTGCATCCTCATTGCAGAAACTTTATATAACGGAGACAGTACATAATTGTAGTCCATGCAAATTCTTCTGGTGATGTTACGTAAAAAGGTTTCTCGTTATTAGGCCAGGTAAAAATATAACCCACTTAAACGCATATTTAACAATCTGACATGCCAATGGCCAAATAACATCAAAGTTATAAGTTGTATTTCAAAAACAGTTTAAGTGGATTGTGAGCTTATGGGATTATAGGATGTTACATAAAAATAAAGAAAATAACACATGCTCGTAAAAAGTTAAGGTTAACGTGGATCAACGCTGTTCTGAGAAAATGGAAGTAAACTTGATTTCTACAAATAGAAGTAATCTTGAATTCTGTTCCGGTAAATGTGTGCTCTATTCACAAAATTTAGTCTATGAAGCCATTACAACTCCTTTGCTTAAAAACTGCATGGAAGAAAAGAGATGTTTGGTGGGCTTGACTAAATACTGGCAATTGTTACCCACGAACTATCATTACCACAAAAGCTGTGACCCTTGCCAAGCAAAAGAATACAATCTATTTCAAGTCGTAATGGAGAGTTACTTACCCGTTTGAAATTTTATCTGGCTAAATGGCTAGCCATTTCACACTACACTACACAAAATTTAAGCTTTAGTCTACCAAGTATCGCCGACAGTCTGTGATGTACTGAAGTTGAATGTGGAGAAATCCATGACAGTTGTAATTTCTAGCAAGGATCAGGTTCATGTACAGAACTTCAAAGGAATCTCTGCTGCGTAAGTGAGTCCAAAATCTCACTCTCCTAGTCTGAGTGTGTTAAAAGGCATACACTACTGTTCAAAGGTTTTAGGGCACTTAGACATTTTCTTGTTTTCAAAAGAATAGCAACATTAAATTGATCGGAAATAATGTGTAGAGACTGTCAATTACTAAATTACTACTGTATGATTTTTAATGGAATATCTACACACAAAGGCCCATTATCAGCAACCATCAGTCCTGTGTTCCAATGGTACATTGTGTTTGCTAATCCAAGTTTATCATTAAAAAAGGCTAACTGATCCTTAGAAAAACCTTTTACAATTATGTTAGCACAGCAGCTGTTGTGCTGATTAAATAAGCAATTAAACAGGCCTTCATTAGACTAGTTGAGTATCTGGAGCTTCAGAAATTGTGGGTTTGAATACAGAAACAAAGTACTTTCTTCTGAAACTTGTCAGTCTATTCGTGTTCTGAGAAATGAAGGCTATTCCATGCAGGAAATTGCCAAGAAACTGAAGATCTCATACAACATTGTCTATTACTCCTTTCAAAGAACAGCGCAAACTGGCTCTAACCAGAATATAAAAAGGAATTGGGAGGCCCCAGTGTACCGCTAAGCAAGAGGACAAATACATTAGATTGTCTAATTTGAGAAACAGGCACCTTACAAGTCCTCTGGCAACTTCATTAAATATCAAATCTCAACATCAACAGTGACGAAGTAACTGGACTGTGTTAGGGAAACTACGTTTATGGCATTCAGATCATAAAGAAGAACATTCGTGAGATGCAGAACAAATGAAAAGAAGACGCTATCTGTCAAGCATGGTTGAGGCAATGTGATGGTCTGGGGGTACTTTGGTGTTGGTGAAGTGGGAGATTTGGACAGGGCAAAAGGGATATTGAAAAAGGAAGACAATCACTCCATTTTGCATGCCATGCCAAACACTGTGGAAGGCGCTTCATTGGAGTTAATTTCCTCCTACAACAGGACAATCACTGCGCTCCAAACAACACAAGAACAATTTAGGGAAGAAGCAGTCAGCTGGTGCTTCAGGAAGAATGGGGTGAAATCTCTTCAGATTACCTCAACATATTGACAACTAGAATGCCAAACGTCTGCAAGGTTGTAATTTCTGCAAATGGAGGATTATTTGACAAAAGCGAGGTTTGAAGGGCACAATTATTATTCTAAATAAAAAATTATTATTCCAACCATGTCAATGACTATAGTTTTTACAAATGTTGCTATATTTCTATTCATACTGAGATTCAATGCATGTTTCCATGGAAAACAAAGACATTTGTAAGTGACCCCAAGCTTTTGAATGATAGCATACACAACAAGGAATCTCCTGCATTTATTGTCTTTCAGTCATTCATCATATATAGTAAAAGTCTAATTATTATGTGTGATGATCAAGTTCTTCCTGGTTCTTAATGAAATCAATAAAGGGATGATTATATCCACACCTTCATAAACTGACCACACCATCAGGACTCTATCAGGACTCACACCTTTACATCAATACAATTTGCACCTTTGGTCTCGCTTCTCTGCATGCCCTGTCACCCAATAGACATCTAGCAGTGGAAAACCATACATGCATGTACAATAGTATTTGTTTAGTTTAAATTGCAAGCACTCACACACCCTTGCACTGAAATGCTGGGGTTGGCTGGCCTTCCCTAGTCACTCATAGGCTCAGTCACTGGTGTACTCTCATTTACACAGCCATTCTGGGTTTGCTACCTTCTTTTTTGTGTATTTTTATTCTTCAGAAATGTGGTACTCTCTTCATTTGCTGGACTTTATCCTGCTAACAGACCCAAATGGCCAAATAGAATTTGAAAAAATTGCTTTTATGTACTCTGCCCCATCAGATTAGAATGCCTTAAATTGTTTTAAAATGGAAGAAAATGATTGATGAAGGCTTTTGAGGTGGATTCCTTGATTTGTCAATATTTTTTTTTGTGATGATTGTGAATTATGATTGTGGTTGTCCTTTTGTAATTATTAAATTGTAACGGCCCCAGCCGAACGGGATCGTTCCCGTTCATGTTTTCTGTGTCTCCTTGGGTTTGTCATGTCCTTGTTTGTTCTTTCCTGTTCATATTTGAGTTAACCCCCCCTCCCCCACACACACACACACACTCACACACACCACCACCTCCGTGGAGTAAGTAAAAGGTCCAGTTTTGTTGGTGACATAATATACATTAGTGAACCAGTTTGAAGAGACATGTTCTCCCAACTGAGCCAAATGCCCAATGTGAATTGTAGCCGTGAAAACAGCCTGTCTGGGTAAAATCCACCCCCACAGATGTCAAAAAGTATTTTGGGTCTTTTCTGTTTCATTTTTGTTTAGCCTTGTCATTTCTTTGCTGTACTTGACTATTCTTTATGGCTAAAGCAGACAAACCAGACTAACTTAGATGGTGGTCACTAGCAACCTTTAAAAGCAATAAAAAATATTTCTAAACCATTAGTTTCTTCTTATCAGAGTGTAGAGTTATTATCCAGGGCTGCAGGGATATTCAGCCAATGATGTGGAGGCTCCAATCCCCTGGAGTGGAAAAAGAAGAGATTTAGGATTTAAGTACTTTCATGGTCTGAATGTTTTCTGTATCAGCTCCTCTATCCAAATCAGTGTGACAGAGTTGATGGAATGGACAGAATGGACATTGTCTGACAGTGCAGTTTTTTATGATTTTAAAGATGGCTTTTTCCAGGTTTTACAGTTCACCACATCCCAATAATTTGTAACACAAGTACAAAACAAAGCTTTGAGAGCATGTTTCTTATTAGCTGACAAATGCAATTACATGAGAGACATGTTGATAGAACTCATAATGAATGTGATATTTACTGTGTCAATCATTGATGGATGCTGGCAGGTACCAACTAAAAATGTTCGGCGGATGGAGGAAAATACTCTGCCTTCCTGCCTGCCTATCTGACATATTTGGGACACTCTGCTATGTCATTGCAGGTCTTCAAAGACCCCTGAATGAGAGAGAGCAACAACTCAGACAGAAGGAGCTATGACACCAGCTCAAATGTGTCATCTTTGAAGTGACATTGAATGACACTGAGCGTCAGTGAGAGGCTGTGGACTCATGGTGATCAGCTCATATGCCATTCTATGCATGTCGCTAACAGACTTTGACTGACTCCTGAGCCAGCAAGACATCCACGCTACTGTTAAACTGCGGAGTGCCCGGCTATAGCACTGGCTGACTGTGAATGCTGACTTCTGCTAACCTACCATACAATACCTGTGAAAACAGTGGTTAGGGTCCTAAACCCACATAATGAAGCATGGGATTGTTTAACAGGGCCACTGTGGCTATATCACTCTGTTTGCATTCTGTATGAGGACATAAATCATGTCCACACAAAGCAAAAAGGAGTCACAACTGTGCCCCGAACTGCTAAACAGCTATAGATGATTCCATGTAGAGCAGAAAAACCCTGCCTATAGAAGCCCTTGAGTTCCAAATTGGTTACACCTCGATCCTAAGGTAGTGGGCTTATTAAATGATGACAGGATCAAAAGATGATAAGCGTTTGAATTTGGCAGGTGAGGAGTAATCTGGGAATATAGTTCTGAGGATGAGGAGCAGAAGACAAAGAAAAGCTAAAGTAAATGATGGGGATTGATGAATGTTACAGGCCAAAGCACACGCTGAGGCTGTCCTAAAATGGACAAAGGGCATCACAGTAATACATTCCAGGCGAGTTAAGTGCGGGGGGCTTGTTTCATAAGCAATGGGGATACCATGAATTTGACCTCAATGTAAAAGGAGAGTTAAAGGTTTTACGTCGCTGGCAAAAACCAGACATATCACGACGAGCCTTAATGTACAGCTGATGTGGATGCACTCTACAAACAGCGTTAACTCCGACATCATTGACATCACCACCATAAATCCACCCCTGGGTAGGTCTACTAATTCCCAGTAATACTGTACCATGATATCTAGTGAGAACAGGCTACTTCGGCTTTAGCGCAGTAGAGAAAATAATGTGTGGTTTTGGAGACAGTGAGTATGTTATGACAAGCCTGGGTCCACTGAGGCCTTATTAGGTTGGTCATAGTGTTCTGCTGTGTGTCACATTGCTGTGCTGACAACAGTAACACACTATTAAGTGGATGGAACAAACAACACCCCTAAATAGTACACTTTTTGACCTTTGGGGACTAGGGGTGTCGTTTCCAATACATTCACAGTCAAGAGAGTTTAAGTGGAATCCCACAACAGTTTCACCACCACTTCATCACTTCCTCCTGTCACCTACTATGTCATTAGCGTGTAATTGGTCCCAGTATGCCGATGCCCACCGAGGTCCAAAGCTGAACATTGACCAACCTGATGGGGCCTCTGTGAATGCTGGCTTGTCACAACACATTGGCTGCCCCCCAAAAAATATGTTCTCTGTTGCTGTGAAAGCAAGATATGCTAATTCTGTTTTGCCAAATCCTCAGGTCAGCGAGTGCTTGTCTCTGGGCTTTTGGTTTATACACACAAAACAGTACCAATAGCAGCTCTTTCTCAATGTTCAAACACACTCAAACGATGCGTCGACACATTAACGTTTCCTGGCTGTGATTGGGAATTTTCATAAATGTTTTTATTTGTAAAATATGATGGGAAGAAAATCGATGGCCTGCGTATATTTCAACGCTTGAATGATGCCACCACCGTCACAAGGCCTTTCAACATTATATATTCATTACATTACTCAGGTGTCATTTTGATTAATGGGCACACTGGACTGTCACATTATGCAATTAACTGCCTTCTAGCCAAATTATATACATTACTGAGCAAAAATCTTAGGCATCTGAAAGTCAAACAAAAGCCATTTATTTGGGTAGTGATTGTTTATTTGTAAAAACAAAATAAGAATAATCAAAAGTAATACATCATATACACTGATGAGCCAGAATATTATGACCACCTGCCTGATATTGTATAGGTCCCCCTTTTGCCGCATAAACAGCCCTGACCCGTCGAGGCATGGACTCCACTAGACCTCTGAAGGCGTGCTGTGGTATCTGGCACCAAGACGTTAGCAGCAGATCCTTTAGTCCTTTAAGTCGTGTAAGTGGCGAGGAGGAGCTGCCGTGGACCAGACTTGTTGGTCCAGCACATCCCACAGATGCACATCGGATTGAGATCTGGGGAATTTGGAGGCCCGGGCAACACCTAGAACTCTTCATCATGTTCTTCAAACCATGTTCCTCAAACCATACACTGCACACATTGTCACTGGACCATGTGTGCAGTGTAGCAGGGTGCATTATCCTGCTGAAAAATGCACCCTGGAGCAGTGGAAGGTTACCGGGTCGTATGAGTCCCATGCATGTGGATGTCAGTTTGACACGTGCCACCTACCTAAACACTTTGCAGGTACCCCCCTTCATGGCAATGGTGTGCCCTGATGGCATTGGCCGCTTTCAGCAGGATAATGCACCCTGCCACAGAGCAAAAACGGTTTAGCCAAGTTTGAGGAACACAACAACAAATGCTGACTCGGCCTCCTGACCTCGACGGGTCTGGGCTGTTTTTGCGGCAAAAAGGGGACCTACACAATATCAGGCAGGTGGTCATAATGTTATGGCTGATCGGTGTATGTTGGTCAATACAAGGTTATAGTAACGTCTTAGCCACGACATAAATACACAATATAGTCCACATTATGGTCAGTATAATGACTAGCTGGTCAGATAGAGTTCACGCTTATGAAACCCCACTGGTTGTTCAGAAAAATAATCATATTTAGTCAGTAAAACATGACCAAACAAACAAAAAATGCCATGCTCTTTATTCCTGACAAAGGTCTCTGTATAGTATTAAAATTATTACACTTGCAATCAGATTGTTCCATCGATCGCTTGGCTAAAATCTGTTACAAATCATGTCCTCGTTGTTACAGAACAGAACAAAATGATCTGGCTGCAGACTGAGAACTACGGGCAATTCACATCAATTACAAACTCTGTTATAAGTTTGCTATAACTTTTTTTTACTCATCACCACTGTCCTATAGTAGATACTGTATATCTAAAAAATAATGAACAGCAAAAGGTTTTAATGTGTTGAAAATGAAAGCATTTGAAGGTTGTGACACTGGTGTGGACAACAGCAGACAGTCTCCTTTCAATGCGCTGTTATGTACAGAACTGCTGCCATTTGATTGCCTTTTTCTTTTCGATGAAGCCAATAATGTGTATAGCAGCGCTGTTAATTACTATGTTTATTATTATGCAAATGCTGTGTTTGGTTTCAGAGGGAAAAAAATATTAAAATGGAAATGAAGTCTTTGAACATGCATATATTCTCATACATCATTTTCTGTGATGCACAACCTTGAATGTTTGTGTGGTTCTGAAACGGTTTATGATGGTAATATGTTTAACCTAATTAAAAGCTTTTAAGACTGCTTTTCCTTTAAAACAAAAATGAGTCAAAGAAATTGAATGCTAAGGGATTGAATTCAGTCCCACATCCAACACAAAAGGTGGCTTAAGGTGTTCATTACTTTTTTTGACCACTTTAATACCGGGCCTAAAAGAAAAAAGTAATCAACTGGTTAATGTTGGCTGGGAGACCAGTGCAGTGTTATTTAACCCCTTCGTCTGAGCTGTTCTTGCCAGGGAAGTAGCTAGACGTCATGATGGTGGTGAGGCAGGACACTTGGAGCGGAGCAGAAATACATTCCTTTCATGTTCTTCTTTTTAAACTCACAGGACCGACAAACGAAACCAAAGGCGAGACATCAAACAAGACTGCAAGTCAAAACACTAAACACAAACAATGAACCCCACCGGGTGTGGAAGGAAAGGAACTTAAATAGGACCCCCAATCAGAGGTAATGCAGGACAGCTGCCTCTGATTGGGGAGAACCAAAACGCAGAGATGCTTGTGGGTACCCCTAGACAGGAGCTGACAAGACACCACTCTGGCCATTCTTCAGGTAGGTGGGATGAAGAGGCGTTATGTCCTACAGGTCTGGCCTGCCGTCTGTAGAAAGGTATAAAACTGCAATAAAAGTGCCCTCACTGTCACGTTGTATCGTAGGAGACAGAGGCAGGCGCAGAAGGTTGAGGTGTTTCCCCTTTTTATTTAACAAAAACAAAGAGAACCAAACGGAGTGCCGGGCACTACAAAAATACTCAAGAGTATCAGGGGTTCAATGGTTCAGGAGCACACAAACATAACAGGCACACAAGCACAATGACCAACACTGACAGGGAGAAAATGGCCGAACTAAATACACAGACAAACGAGGAGAACAGAAACAGGTGGGGACTAAACACAGGTGAAATGAATATACCAATCAACTGAAACAAGAACAGGAAAGACCATACAAGGACAAACCGAAAACACGAAGTGGAACAGCCCCTTCAGGCAGGGACCGTTACAGGGACCCCCCCCCCAAAGGCACGGACACCCGGACGCGCCAAAACAACCAAAGGGGAGGACGGTCAGGGCACCAAGGCAGAGGCTCAGCCCCGGGTTGGGGACCAGGGACAGCAACAGACGGAAGCCCCCTAGCGAAGCACCGACAAGGTACCCGCAAAGAACCAGGAGCCGGAGCGGGGACAGCCGGTGGCGGGTCGGGAGCAGGGACAGCCGGCGGCGGGTCGGGAGCAGGGACAGCCGGCGGCGGGTCGGGAGCAGGGACAGCCGGCGGCGGGTCGGGAGCAGGGACAGCCGGCGGCGGGTCGGGAGCAGGGACAGCCGGCGGCGGGTCGGGAGCAGGGACAGCCGGCGGCGGGTCGGGAGCAGGGACAGCCGGCGGCGGGTCGGGAGCAGGGACAGCCGGCGGCGGGTCGGGAGCAGGGGGCGCTGTCAGGCCAAATTCCCCTTGTAGGAGCCTGAGGAACGCCTCCGCGGAACAACAAGGGAGGTCCCCTATCCCCCATAGCTCTCCTGCCCACTCGAGTGCCCGGTCAGTGAGCAGGGAGAGCATAAATGGCTCCAAGTCGGCGGGGATGAAGGTCTTGCAGCCCTGCACGTACTGAATTACCTGCTCCAGAAATGGTAGCAACCGTCCGGGTGTGCCGTCGTACCTGTCGGGCACGGGGGTGTCCCCTACGGGTGATGGAGCAGGGATAGGGGCGGCAACAGGCCGCGGAACAGCCGCAGGGACTGGGGCAGGTCGCGGAGCTGGAGCAGGGACTGGGGCGGCGGAAGGCCGCGGAGCTGGAACGGGGGCGGCAGAAGGCCGCGGAGTAGCTAGCTGGGTGCGCCTAATGGCCAGCCTACAACCTGGCCAGTCTGCTTGGGGTCGGGGAAGCTGAGGAACGGGGCCGGGTGCAGACCAGAATGAGTCCATGGTGGTATGTTGCCGGCGTTGGCGTCGCCGTGGCTGACACGGGCCTGGGCTGTGATGGCCACCGAGGGAACCAGCGGTCCAAGGGGTGACGGTAAGTGTCCTCCTCCTCTGAGTCTGAATCAGGCCATCCGAGGAGTTCCCCTACCGTCCACTTCTGCTGCCTCCTTTGGGTGGGGTTGGTCATTCTGTCACGTTGTATAGTAGGAGACGGAGGCAGGCGCAGAAGGTTGAGGTGTTTCCCCTTTTTATTTAACAAAAACAAATAAAACCAAACGGCGTGCCGGGCACTACAAAAATATTCAGGAGCACACAAACATAACAAGCACAATGACCAACACTGACAGGGAGAAAATGGCCAAACTAAATACACAGACAAACGAGGAGAACAGAAACAGGTGGGGGCTAAACACAGGTGAAATGAATATACCAATCAACTGAAACAAGAACAGGAAAGACCATACAAGGACAAGACAAGGACAAACAGAAAACACAAAGTGGAACGGCCCCTTCAGACAGGGACCGTTACACACTGTAGTCCACAGCAATTTTGTTGCAGCCTACCGTCATGCTTCACTCGACCTGCAATCTTTATAAGTAAATAATATTTTGGGGGGAAATGTTATGTGACTTTATGTCTTCTGACTTTTTGTCCTGATCTCTTACTGCCCTCCCTGCAAAACATAAATGGTGTAAACCATTTTCTCAACAGGTTTTCAACTGAATTGACATTCTGAAAAGGTGGTTATTCTTAGTTAAAGAGTGTTAGACCCACAACTGTAGAGGTGTGCCAAGTACTTGGATAAAACCAGTTTTATTACGGATATGTGGATTTTGCCGGATACGATAATGTTATGATTATTTAATGTCATTATCCATGATTGGATAATTCCACACTCACACTGTGCTTAATGCTGAGCACTCAATTGGCTAAGTTCATAGTAACGCTACGATGGAGCGAGTCACACACCATCACTAAAAAAAATCATCAAAGATATATATTAAAAAAGATTCTGTAAAATGTATGGGAGCGGTGAGTCACTCATTCCAGTCATTACTCTGCTCCGGGCATTTAACAATAAGTTCCCACTACGTAAAAATCTGTGCATTTCATTTTTTAGTTGAGAAACAGAATAGATAGTCTTGTAGTTATCTGAAGGAAAGTTTATTTATCCTCCTAAAACCTGAGCTTTGGTAGTGTATGCATTTTTATTTCTCTTATCTATTTGGGATTAGTAGGACCTGATAAGTATAATATCTTAGCATTGTTTTAGAACAGGAGGTATGTTTTGTAAAAAAATGATGATGACATTGGGTTTATTTTACTACGTAACACACTGAAGTCACAAATGTGTAACAAAGTAGAAATCTATTAATTTCAACAGTTTTCATCAAAACAGAACATGTACAAACTTGCAAACAGTGTGAGTGAGTTTATGTATGTGTGTGTGCATTTCAATGCCTGAACATGGCAACAAATAAGGGCACAACTGCTAATAACATATGCAGTCAGTGTTTTATTTATATACTGTACATCATAGTGTATACTGTATTTGTCAGTACCGGAGAGGTATTTAAAGATCAGTAAGTAATGCATGTTACATGCACCAGCACAGCAGAATTAAGTACATGGTGCAGGAAGCCTAAAACATAGTGTCCTCATGTGTGGACACAGGGTCTCAGGAGATTAAAATAGTATTTTATATTGATCTGTCAATCGACAAAAACGTGACCTATGCACACATACGGAAAACCTTACTTTTTCTCCAGTGAACTTTTGGGTTGAAGTTGCTCGTGCTGTTTGTCCAAAACTCCCCAGACTCCCCACACACGCAGACAGCTCCCAATACCCTCTCAGGGTTTAACATCTCCCCAGTTCAAACATAAGTGAATTAGAATCCCAAGCTAATCAGCTTCATCATATTTCACCATATGGTTTCTTTGTCTACCTGCCTTTGTTTAGTGGTCGGTATTGATGTTCCACTGCTGAAGATCTGTATATAGACATAATGTATTATGTAAGTTAAGCCAATTACAGTATATTATTAATAATCACCCAAAAAAATTCTGAACAACGTATTACTGGATAAAATAATGAACTGAAAAGTTAATATTGACAGTATAAATGCTGTGTCATAGGTTAGGTTAAAATGAATGAAACAGCCTACAGTGGGTTGAGCAAACTAGACGACCGTCTTGTATTATTTCTCCTATTTTTTATTTAATTTAATTTGGCATTTGTGCTCTGTGGATCATTTTTAAACTATGAACAATATTTCAGTGAGAACCACAGCGCTAAATCACATTGCGTTTTTCTGATCACAAGTATGTATATCCGATTACGAGTACCAATTGCAACAAATGTATACTATTACGTGTACAAGTTTGATGAGACTGGCCCAACCCTATACAGCAGACTAAAATACAGTACGGGGTCATTTCTTTCGTGTTGGGCCAACAGGTCTCAGAATGTTGCCAAAATCTAGTCTTCTCCACTGCATTTCATGAGGACTTCAAATGAAGTTTTGAAGGGGTTTCAACTAGAGGGATTCTGACCCTTGTGTATGAGAGCACCACCATGAGGTTCAAACCCCAGGTGTTATAGTTACTAATGGTTTACATGGGAAGTGGTGGAGTTTAGAGGATTCAAACAGTAAGTATGTGCTTGTTTTCAATGAAATGCTTAAAGGGCGGGGTTCTTTACCTCAAGGTACATGACAATGTTTTATTCCTCAAAATAAAGTTACGAGATATAATTCTCATTTCAAATAAATGGGTACTTTCTGTGTTAACTGATCAGTTTTATTCACAATTGTATCAATCCATACATTTGTTTGGGAAAAGTGTGTACATAGTAAAAAAAAGTTTGTTCTTCGTTAGCTAGAAACCAAGTTACCTATTTTCTTTGATATTCACCTCTGACAGTCAAACTTTATTAGATTGAGAGAGAAAGGAAAATACATATATATTTTGTCTCACTCTAAATACGAGCAGGAAGAAAATATTTCGAGGGATATAGGCTAACTTGTCCTAACCATAATACACAGATGATGAATCGACCAAATAGAAGCTTGTACAGCAACCCCAATATCCGGAGGCAATGTGTACCCTGTGTATTATAACATAGCAATTGGAAGTATTACTTCTAATCTGTCTTGTCTCCATGGGTTGAACTGAGTAACTTGATTTTATTGCATTTGCCTTTAGTCCTCTTCTAAGTGAGCATGGGTCATGATCCTCTGTATTAAAATGTTTCTCACAAAATGTTGATGTCTCATTGGCAAAGTTGCTTCATTGATTCTCCCACAATACGACTTGGGAGAGGCTGAGTTATCGTCCCAATTGCAGAGTGGGTAGAATTTAATCAACTCAAGATCCACGAGCAGGCAAACGAGCAGGCAGAAGTCGATACAAAGAAAATACAGAAGTTCAAAATGTATTTATCAAATGCACCAAATAACACAGCGCCATCCTGCACAGTAAACATCTTGTGACATGGCACACGTCATCTACAAAGTAAGAATTAAGGAATACAGTGGATATAAAAAGTGGACAGTTGAACCATTCCAAATATCAGGAAATTTTGGCACAAAACCTTCAGGTGTCCGTTAGGCATGATTATACTTGTATATAAATCAAAAACAATATAGCAGTAATATACATAAGTGTAAACTAACAGCAATTTTAAAAAGGTAGGTGAAGCAACCTATCTTCACATAGATTGCTGAGGGTAAAGTACACGCTCACCTTGATGACATCACTGCAGAAGAACAGAAGCTGTGTATGGTGGCTATAGGAAATAGTTTGCTAGTGCCAGTTTGACTTCAGCCAATTCCGCCGGCTGTTTCGTCAGTGTACAGTGTAAAAAAATCAATGCTACCACAACAGGTTACTAAATGTAGTTTCAAGTGAGATAGTGTTCCACTTGCAATGCAGCTTTGCGATAGCAGTACGAAACGTTTCCATTCATGAATTTGGAGGATGCTAATAACGTTAATTACAGACTGGGACAGAGCTGAATAATGGATTGTTTGAAAAAATTACTCTATGTGCCTTCTGGAATATGAACTTGGAGAACAATATGAATTTTGGATAAAATGTCCCTTTAAATGAGATAGGGTGGAGCTCTACATTTTGTCATTTTTTAACACATGTGGAGCCAGAACGTAATTGAGCATCTGACTAATTTCACAATCCTTTTTTCCTGCGTTAATCAAGATTGCCACTGTAATTCTGTTTCATTGAGTCTGGCTTGATTTGGAAGACATTTGATATATATATATATACCTCTTGTGGAATGGAAGAGAAATTAAACCGTAGATCCGTCATTATACAATATATAAAATGCATGAGATATCAAGTAGTATTAGCATTAGTTCTGGTCCCTGCAGGTGGTAGCATATTCTGAATATTTATACCATAAACCTACCTGTCAAGAGTTTTTCATTCTGGTTCTGATCCTCTTTTTATCTCATCTCTTCATTATGCATTCTGTGATTTTTATTCTCTGGTGTTAAAAGTGGCACTCTTGAGCCTGAACAGGTCACGAAAATAATGTATTGTCTTGTATGTTGCAGATTCTTTTATATGTGAGATATCATAGTGATTATCCTTAAATAATATTATGCAGATATAAACATAACATTAGACCTCTGGCTCAATTGGAGTTTTACATTTGTTGTTATCCAGTGTGCATCTTTGAAACAATTAACCAATTAAACAAATTTCACCATAAACATGGAGGTGCTTTACAATTAAAAACATATAGTCACTTCAAAAAAGGAATATAAAGGTTTGAAGACTATACCAGGCTTCTCCTTATCTCACTGAGGAAAGATTATAAAGGGTGTCAAATGATCAAAGTTGTCAAAAATCACTCTCTACCACCAAGAGTCCAATCCTGGTCTTTCACTCAAACTGTCACCTTAGAGTTCCATAAGGAACAATGATTTCTACCAGTGCAGGGGTTGTTGAAGTGTGTGATCCTGCACAACACCTTGGTGTTGTGAACTACAACAGCATGCCACCATGTATACAAACAAGGCTTAAAATGATTTATGTCTCTGGTTTAATGTTTACAATTCAGTCAATCAGCAGATGCTTTTATCCTGAATGACTTACAGTTAATGTATACATTTTAATAAGCTAGGTGGAACAACCACACAACTCAGTAGTAATAAGCACACTTCACACAACTCAGTAGTAATAAGCACACTTCACTCAGTTAGTTATTCGGCAAATATCAGTGCTGGGAAGAAGACAAGACAAACAAAACAAGAATTTTGCAAGTGTTATTTCACCATTAGATCCACATTGTCACACCTCAGGGCACAAATACTTCTTTGGCAAGAATGAACCTGTTTAGTATTTCAGTTTATAATCCCCTCTGATTTCTAATGTGCAGTACATAATGTGCATTGAATCAGCCCGCTTAATCACCCAGCTAATATCCATTAAAGTAGGTTCAACTTTTTCAATCCCAAAGCAACATTTAATAAAGGCTTTGTTAGCTTGTGGCAACAATAACCGTGAACCACAGACTATACATTATTTAATAGATGTGTGCATGGGTCAGCATGATCAATGTCCCTTCTTTTGTGGAATGTCCTCACAACAGCTATATGTGTGCAAATAGTTAATGATGTGGAATAGAGGGATTGTTTATGAAAGAGACCAGAAAATGAAGATGAATATCTCTACGGAGTCATACTTCGAAATACAATTGCCTCAGGAACCAAAAGATAATAGAGAAAACTGATAATGCTAGAAGTCTCACCTAATGCCGGAAACCCTGAGCTAAACAATCTGTAATACAGAAGCTGTGGCTGTAACATACACACAAACATTTACACAACGTGCCTTTCAATCCTTACGGGGACCTGAGACCTAACCCTGAAATTCATGATCCCTGTAATTTAGCCCTAAACAAGCCCTACTATTACCTTAACATTAACCTAACCCTAACCTTAACCTCAATAACGTTTAAGGCCAAACATCAACCTAGCCCTAAGTGATTCATCGGCACATATGGAATGTTGTAGGTATTGTTCTGTGTTGCAAGCCTGCCGCTGCACCCGGAAAGACAGCCCTACAGTATACTTCGGTTGTGGCAAGAAGGAAGGGATAAAGTTCCCACCCCCTTCCTCATGTTAGCTAGGACTACTAGTCAGAAAAAAAGCTAAAAAATAAAACAAGCTAGCTACGGGTTTGCAAGAAATGTTTCCCCCTAAAATAAAAAGCAATACACCATCATCATAGTTGGTTATTTAGAGAGATTTTTTGGTGACTAAGGCCCTCATTTATCATTCTTGTGTAGAAACGGGCGTATATGTTGGCGTAAGATTTTGCCTACACTCCTCTCACCGCCTGATTTATGAAGCTGTGCGTACCTTTAAAATCCAGGTGTACGCAATACCTTCCCTTGATAAATGCCGCGGCTGAAAACGATCGTCATTAGAATAACACGCCCCTATATATTCAAGTCTCCGCTTCCCCCACGCCCTCATTTTACGCCATGGACACACGG
The DNA here is from genome assembly GCF_011004845.1 of Esox lucius. Taxonomy (NCBI): domain Eukaryota; kingdom Metazoa; phylum Chordata; class Actinopteri; order Esociformes; family Esocidae; genus Esox; species Esox lucius. The sequence continues at coordinate 21,206,264 of NC_047579.1, read as the reverse complement.
AAGACGGCAAAAAAGAGAAACTTCTCTGACATGGAGATTGAGAGGATCACCAGGGAGGTAGAAAGAAATAAAAGTGTTTCATTTGGCAGTTTAAAAAGCGGAATAAAAGATGATGATGTGGAGTACCATTCATTCACATTAATAATTGCATGACAATTTGTAATATTCGTCTTATTATTTCATGATATTTATTATTAATGATGTTTATTGTTATTTAGAAGAAGAATGTCGTTATTATTATTATTTCTATTATTATTTAAAAGAAGAAGAATGTCATTTTTTTATTTTGTCAGTCTGAATTATATTTTGGTAATTTAAAGCCTTTTATTACTGAACCCAGTCCATGCGCAACTGCCGGGCCTAACCCTGAAACGTCATGTAAAGTGCACAGGCTCGCATCTGAAGGAATACATATAAGTCAAATGCTTTGGTAAAGTCACACAAATGAAACCTTGAAGTCCATGTTGCACAAAAATAAACACTGAAGTTTGTAATTATGTTGTTGTTTTTTTTTTACAGTATATCATATCTTTTAGTTTGTCAGTGCGTTAGGATTTTTTTTCTGCGCATTTCCGCACTAACTCAAAACGTGCGTACACCACCTCCTGAGCTGGCGTAGGATTTGAGAGTGCCGTACGTCAACGTCCATATTGATAAATCTCAAAGTCACCGTGGTTTTGGGTGTATGCCAGGTGTACGCTGGAAATTTGGTGTACGCACTTTTGATAAATGAGGGCCTAAGTGTGTAGAGTGGCAAATAAGCAATCATTTGAAATGTTTCAATCACGTTGCCCTTTTTGATTCATATTGCCCCTCTTGAAACATGAAAATAAAGATTTTACTGTAATTTAAATTCAGATTACACCTAGTATCCAAAAAATCGCAAGATTTCCTGTCTTGTTCAGTATTCAGGTCCTCACACACAAAAAAATATATATATATGTATGTTTATATATTTATATACTGTATATATATTTGTATAAAACTTTATCTGCCACAAGAAAAATGTATATTATCCACATTGTCTTATTTTTCTCTGATATGACAAGCCACCAAAAAAGCTGAGCAAATTTAGTCTGATGCTCCAACACTCTGTATAGTGAAAACTGATCCACTGGGATTTTATATAAGTACAGTGAAAAATGTTTTTATTTTACTTCGAATCCATTTCGGACTTGTACATTCCCTGCAAAAAGAAACTCATGAAAAATGAATGTCAATTTTGTCTCTCAGTTTGATTTTATTTGCTCGAAAGAAAGTAGTAGTATTTTATTCATAATATTCATTTTATTTAAGAAATTGCATTTGCCATTTCAAAGGGGCTATTTACAATTCAAGTGGTTTCCAATGTACAATGCTTTCAATCTTAAGTGACTCACAGGAGAATATTTAGTTGAATTGAAAACAAAGTTTAAATTGAAATACTACTTATTAATAACTTGCATTCAACACCTAGACTATAATGTACTTCAATTTCTTATTGTTGCTTGTTCTTCTGGGTTTGTGCTGTGTATCTGTATTATAAGTTTGTGAACTAATATAGAAAGGGCTTTTATAAAATACATTAACTTTTTGGTTTATATAGATACAGTGAAGAGAACAAGTATTTGATTCACTGCCGATTTTGCAGGTTTTCCTACTTACAAAGCATGTAGAGGTCTGTAATTTTTATCATAGGAACACTTCAATTGTGAGAAACGGAATCTAAAACAACAATCCAGAAAATCACATTGTATGCTTTTGCATTTTATTGCATGACATAAGTATTTGATCAGCTACCAACCAGTAAGATTTCCAGCTCTCACAGACCTGTTAGTTTTTCTTTAAGAAGCCCTCCTGTTCTCCACTCATTACCTGTATTAACTGCACCTGTTTGAACTCATTACCTGTATAAAAGACACCTGTCCACACACTCAATCAAACAGACTCCAACCTCTCCACAATGGCCAAGACCAGAAAGCTGTGTAAGGACATCAGGGATAAAATTGTAGACCTGCACAAGGCTGGGATGGGCTACAGGACAATAGGCAACCAGCTTGGTGAGAAGGCAACAACTGTTGGGCAATTATTAGAAAATGGAAAAAGTTCAAGATGACGGTCAGTATCACTTGGTCTGGGGCTCCATGCAAGATCTCACCTCGTGGGGCATCAATGATCATGAGGAAGGTGAGGGATCAGCCCAGAACTACACGGTAGGACCTGGTCAATGACCTGAAGAGACCTGGGACCACTGTCTCAAAGAAAACTGTTAGTAACACACGACGCAGTCATGGATTAAAATCCAGCGCATGTCCAGGCCCATCTGAAGTTTGCCAATGACCATCTGGATGATCCAGAAGAGGAATGGGAGAAGGTCATGCGGTCTGATGGGACAAAAATAGAGCTTTTTGGTCTAAACTCCACTCGCCGTGTTTGGAGGAAGAAGAAGGATGAGTAAAACCCCAAGAACATCATCCCAACCGTGAAGCATGGAGGTGAAAGGTCAGCATAGGGGACAGGACGACTGCACCATATTGAGGGGAGGATGGATGGGGCCATGTAACGCGAGATCTTGGCCAAAAACCTCCTTCCCTCAGTAAGAGCATTGAAGATGGGTCGTGGCTAGGTCTTCCAGCATGACAATGACCCGAAACACACAGCCAGGGCAACTAAGGAGTGGTTCCGTAAGAAGCGTCTCAAGGTCCTGGAGTGGCCTAGCCAGTCTCTAGACCTGAACCTAATAGAAAATCTTTGGAGGGAGCTGAAAGTCCGTATTGCCCAGCGACAGCCCAAAACCTGAAGGATCTGGAGAAGGTCTGTATGGAGGAGTGGGCCAAAATGCCTGCTGCAGTGTATGCAAACCTGTTCAAGAACTACAGGAAACGTATGATCTCTGTAATTGCAAACAAAGGTTTCTGTACCAAATATTAACTTCTACTTATCTGATCAAATACTTATGTCATGCAATAATATGCAAATTAATTATTATGTCTTATATGAAAAGAATCCATTAGGCAGAGTTGATGAGATTCCTATCCAATGAGTTCCAAATTTCACAGGCCCAAAAATAGTTTGTTTTTAGTTACCTCTTTTGTTCTGAACATAAAGCACCAAACATTTCTCCCATTATTTTGTGTGTATGGTATACTTTGGTAAGTCTGTCCTTCCATCATTTGTATAGTTTTTAGCTACAAGCTATAGCATGTGAGTTACAGTATCTCACAAAAGTGATTACACCCCTCATATTTTTGCAAATATTTGATTATATCTTTATAATACTTTAAAAATAACAGTTTTCAACAATGTAAAGTAGTGAGTGTACAGCTTGTATAAGAGTGTAAATTTGCTGTCCCCTCAAAATAACTCAACACACAGCCATTAATGTCTAAATCACTGGCAACAAAAGTGAGTACACCGCTAAGACCATACAGCGGTTTAACAGGACAGGTTCCACTCAGAACAGGCCTCGCCATGGTCAACCAAAGAAGTTGAGTGCACGTGCTCAGCATAACATCCAGAGGTTGTCCTTGGGAAATAGATGTATGAGTGCTGCCAGCATTGCTGCAGAGGTTGAAGGGGTGGGGGGTCAGCCTGTCAGTGCTCAGACCATACGCCGCACACTGTATCAAATTGGTCTGCGTGGCTGTCGTCCCAGAAGGAAGCCTCTTCTAAAGATGATGCAAAGACAAGTGGTAGGTGGGAGTGTCATGGTCTGGGGCTGCCGGCACCGGGGAGCTACAGTTCATTGAGGGAACCATGAATGCCAATATGTACTGTGATATACTGAAGCATAGCACAATACCCTCCCTTCGGAGACTGGGCCGCAGGGCAGTATTCTAACATGATAATGACCCCAAACACACCTCCAAGACGAACACTGCCTTACTAAAGAAGCTGAAGGTAAAGGTGATGGACTGGCCAAGCATGTCTCCAGACCTAAACCCTACTGAGCATCTGTGGGGCATCCTCAAACAGAAGGTGAAGGAGCACAAGCTCTTTAACATCCACCAGCTCTGTGATGTCGTCATTCCAGTGGCAACCTGTGAAGCTCTGTTGAACTCCATGCCCAAGAGGGTTAAGGCAGTGCTGGAAAATAATGGTGGCCACACAAAATATTGACACTTTGGGCCCAATTTGGAAATTTTCACTTAGGGGTTTACTCACTTTTGTTGCCAGCGGTTTAGACATTAATGGCTGTGTGTTGTGTTATTTTGAGGGGAGAGTAAATGTACACTGTTATACAAGCTGTACACTCACTACTTTACATTGTAGCAAAGTGTAATTTGTTCAGTGATGTCACATAAAAATATATAATCAAATATTTTCAAAAATGTGAGGTGTGTACTCACTTTTCTGAGATACTGTATCTCCAAAATTATACTAAAACCTGAAGAATAGGTCAGCACAAGGGAAGATTTTATTTCAGACTCAGAGTTTAGGTTCTGTTAAAAACATAATTGGGCATTGGGTTAAGATTGGGGTTTATTAATTACAATTTAGGTTTGGGATTAGGGTAAGACGTTAGAGCATTAACATGCGCATTACAATTGTTAGTGTAACCACTATGTAAAGAAAGAATATACACGTTAAAGAAAATCAAGACCATACTTCGTATTAAACAGCTGATTGGTCAATTAGCTTATTTGACAAGTCAACTAGTTATTTAACATGCAACTTCATTGACACGCAAAGTCCTGAACACTTTTTTGTGTGTAAAGCAGTCTGCGTGTTTATGTGTGTGTGCACATGCTGATTCCGATAAACACCTGAGAGGCGGGTTGTACAAGCATAACCAAAAAGCTGTCTGAGCTCCTCTGTTGAAGCAGTCTGGTGAAGAAGCAGTCCCAAAGCGCTGATTGTTCCTCATAGCCAACAGAGTGTGTCTTGTATTAGCATTCAAGGCACAATGCTCTCCCACTCATATCGAGTCCATGTTGTGTCATTTATCGGATGAATATACAGTGGTTCTATGTTCTTGTTGTCACAGCATGATGTTTTATTACAGTATTTTAACCTGTTAGGTTGTTGGTAAACTCCTGTGGATGTTACTGTTGTGCAGTCTGGCTCGTGGTAAAATAATGATTCTATGGGCTGATGGTGGCAGCTGGTGGTTGCTGACCAGGCCGTCCTAAGCCCAATGATCTCTTTGTAAGTTCCTGATTACACACCTGAGTTAAGGAATGTCCTGGGTTTTACTGTATATATTTTTTTAAAGGATTAATAAGCAAATCATCCTTATTACGAGATATCTTGGTATATGGTTGTGACGTGCAGATGGAGATTGGTGTTGAGTCATCTGTTATTTTACCGTGTTCTTCTATAGACCATCTGTGCTTCTAAATCAGAGGAACAAAATGGATGAATAGGAGGAAGAGGAGGTAAGAGGAGGTAGAGGGGGAGTTGATGGCTGGCAGTCTGGATAGCATGTATGTCATGTGGTACATATACTGGAGTGAATATTTCAGCACCCATTTTCAGAAATGACATCAGCAAACATGACAGACTCAGCCTCTGTCTTAATTCCACAGCCAACGACCCCTGATTTCTTTGGATGCAGCTGTAAAAGTCCTACTTTAGTCCCAAATAGTTATTAGATTTCCGAACTTACCAAGTGCTCTCGAGGTCATGCTCATCAAATCAAAGAGACTCCACATCTAAATCAAAAGTATATGAAATTGTAAGAAGCTTGCCTTTTAGGGCCAATCTCACAGATATCTTCCTGGGGCTATCAGTGTTTAGGGACTATCTACTCTGCATGAAATACAGCTGTGACTGTTGCAGAATTGCCCTGCCTGTGGTCTTATCTCACAATTCACTCTGCAAGTGGGGGGAGGGGTTAAATTGGCTCCCAAACACCCAGCAACGTTTTCTGCCAGCCCACTTACATGGTTCTGGGCAGGTGCAGGTAACGGGCACGTGCTCTGACTCTGTACTTGGCAGATGGTACTGGTGTACACCCAACCCTGCATTGTCAAACAACCCTGCATAAATGAAAAGAAGCACAGGCTATAATGAAGCACTCAATGGCTCTTTTGCCTTTGTTGCTTAAGACCATCCCAGCTGTTAATGTCAGCTCGCAAAACCAGCACACACCTTCGCTCAGTAATGAGCGTGGTTATGAAACCTCATCCGACCAAATAAAATGTAAAATCTATTTTTGGGATTGGACCAAAAGCCCCGGAGCCGATGCCAAGGCCTAATGTCACCACTGCTTTGCAGGTCACATACTTTTTATTAAACCCTGGAATTGGTTAAAATTGGGGTTGATTCGTTTTTTTAAGCTGTGTATGTAGCTATTCCTCTTTGAGAGGTACCCTTACTATCGGTACTGACACTATGCTGTTAGGCTGCTGGTGTTTAGATATGTCAACAATAGTCCTGTTTGTTCAGTTTGGCAAAAGGTACACTAATCATTTTCTGTGTCCATATTAAAAGTTAAAGTTTGATTCAATAAACAATAGAGCACAACAAATTAGAAAATACTATTTTCCAAACAAAATACATTACCAGTGCAAAGCGAGATGAAACAAAACGTCAGGGTTATAACATCTAATAACCCTTACAAAATCTTTTTCAATAATAAATTAACTAAGTATGAACGTATGTTCTACTTCAGATTAAATTCAGCCTATTATTTGTTTCAAAAGGGATTCAAATGATTTGACAGTTGTGTACTGAATTCCCATGAGAAAACTGTAATCTCACACATGACATTGTTTCAGTGACTGTTCAGTTACTGTTCTTTCCAGTTACTTGTTTTTAAAATGGTGTAAAAGGAAAAAGTACTGTTATTAGATTATTAAGGTAAACAATATGTTATAGGCCATAGAGATGTTTTTCATCTCCTTGTGCATGACTACAGAAAGCAATTATGTTTTCCACCTTCATATGGTTTAGATTGATATCTACCTGATCGGATTCACTGTCTGATTATTTAAACAGACACAGTATATCGCACATCTAATCAATATGATTCTGACTTGTCTGCTTGTTGCACATTTCGTGTATCCAAAAAGGCACTTGATTATCCACATAGAAGGTATAGTTTTCTAATTAATTGATGATTAATTAGAAAACCACAGTTTTTAGATGATAAGTGGCAAAACCCTAGTTCTAAGCCAGCTAATAAACCTTAGATACCTTTTAAAACTTATTGTAATGAGAATGGCCTGTTTTGATCTCAAAACAATGATTTTCCATTGACCTTTGATGTTGAGGTTTAGCTTATGGCTGGAAGTGTGCCATTTCAATGTCAGAGGGGACACATTAAGGTAATCTATCTCCAAGCTGAGACAAGCAAATAAAACAGGATATGAGGGTGGGCAACGTTTAAATAACACAACATCAATAGCTTCATACACACTAAATTGTACAAAAGTGTGTCTTTCATCATGTAAGGGACAGGATACATAATTGACATCCTAGAGAAGCTTTGTTATCCAACACGGTGGATAATACTGATAGAGTCTACACACTAAATGTGCATGTGTTGGGATCATTCCCTTCAGAAGGTGATAGAGCCGATGACTGACTTACCAGACACATCTATACCAATTCCTGCTCTCTTGGGTGCCTCTATAAACATTGAATTGCAATGAATACATAATCTGTAGATTAATTAAGTTGTGTGGTATTTTGGAACTCAGATATGTGGAATACCTTTTTCATGGTAGATATTATTATTATTATTACTTTTTTATATACAAATACAACATTTGTCAGGAATCTTAAAATGAAATTTAGATTAACCAAGAAATAAGTCTGTCTGAACTGTATTGTTATGAGATTACCTATAGTTTTGTGAAGCACTCTCCTCTGGGGCTGTGTGGCAGTCTATTCAAGAAACAGATGAGAAAAATCAGACAAGATGCAGGCTGCTAATGAAAATGGATTAAGGCTGGTAAAATCTGCTCAGGGAGGAGGGAGAAGAAGGATTTGCATTCAAAGCGTTGTGATAATTAACAGCGGTTTGAAAAGAATGTCTCAAATGTAGACAATCTATCTTTGCTCTCATCTCTTTCGCTTCCATGCATTCTTTCTACCAATCATTTTCCATTTGTCTTCCATGCCTTTTAGCTCTCTTGCTCTTAATTCACTTTCATGCCATCTTTCCCTCTCTTTTCTAACCTATTTCTCTTTTTCCATATCAATTGATTGATTCCTTTCTTTCATGCCCCCTATCAGTGCCGGCCCTAGCCTTTTGAGGTCCCTAAGCAAAATTTGATTTGGGGGCCCCCACTCCCCTAGTGGTCTGGGGTTCACTAGCAGTCGGGGGCCCCCTGGCAGTCGCTTATGATGCTTATGCCTAGGGCCGGCCTTGCCCCCTATAATTCAGTACTCTCTCTTCGTTCACCTATGCTCATGCCCACCTTATATTGCCTGAGATGTTGGGAAAAGCTACTCTGCTCTCCATTCCAATGTATGTGGCAATTGATGATGACAAAATAACTAGTCTATTCTCACTAATACTTGCTGTCATTCAACTCCTCATTAGTAAATGAACGAGAGCCATTTCATGTGAATGTTTGAATATTTATTTTGAAAAGATTAGTCTGAAATAATGTGTCACAGTCATATCTAAACTGCAGCTGTGGCCTAGGTGTGAGGTCGTCCCTCCACTCTCCGCTCCTGGAAATAGCGCACGTCCTTCTCACCCTGAACGCAGCACACTCCCAGGTTCCCAATCACCTGCATTCTGAACACTTGTCAATCCCACCTGATCCTCATTAGTATCCACTATTTAGTTTGGTTTGTTTCCCCCATGTCTTTGTGAGGTATTCTTTGTATTCTACGACAAACTGAGCCAGTTTCTTGCTGTTCTTGTCTCTCTAGTGTTCCGACCAGTTTTGCCTTATCTTTTGACTCCATCTTCAGCCTGTCCGTTTTTGTACCTTTGCCCATCTGACCTCTGTTAACTGACTCCCGCCTGCCCCTGGTTTCTGCCTTCTGTTTTTGGATTTGTACCGTACTGCTCAGTTCTCCAGTGTTCCCGAACCCTGCCTGCTTTACCACAGGTTTTGCCTGTCCCTGGTCCCGTAGTTCACTGTATAATAACAAATGCACAAGCCATGGCCTAGACTGTCACACAGTTGCTATGGTGGAATTAATCTCTATCAAGAACACTAGATGAAAGAAATACACATTTTCACAGAATGTAGAAACTATCACTCACTGAACAAAAACGTTGAGGCTCTGGAGTATAATCAACAAAGACAATATTTTCTATTATGACAATCCTACCTAGAAACAATAATTTACTCAACGTGTTAAGACAAAGGTACTGTAGTATTTCAAAAAGGATAACAAAAAATGATACATGATGTATGGCATCATAAATATATGAAGGCCAGTCTATAAGTATTTGGACAGTACTCCAGATAATTTGATTTACAGTGGATATAAAAAGTCTACAGACCCCTGTTAAAATGCCAGGTTCTTGTGATTTAAATGAATGACACAAAGATAAATCATGACAGAACTTTTTCCACTTTTAGTTTGACCTATAATGTGAACAGAAATCTTCAAGGGGGGATAAATGAAAAATAAAAACTTTACAAAAACCTGGTTGCATAAGTGTGCACACCCTCTTATAACTTGGGATGTGGCTGTGTTCAGAATTAACCAATCACATTCAAACCCATGTTAAATAGAAGTCATTACACACCTGCCATCTTTTAACCTTTTCACGCGTGAGTTTCAAATATTCCTTACCGACCCCCCAGCGTGAGTTTTTTTGCACGTGACTTCGGTATTCTGCAGCATTTGAACTCACGCCAGCCTTTGAACAGTCACCTTGCTAGGTAAGGAACACTACATGCATTGCATTGCAAGCTTCTCTCGTTGACTCGAATTCTAAGAGCTGCAAAAGTTGGTTGATTTATTACTGTAGCTAGCTAGAAAACGTCAGCTAACCGCTAGCAAACGTCAGCTGCCCGCTAGCTAACAAATCGTGACCAGTTATTCAGTGCAGTGAAAATGAATAAACTATATAAAATGCATACAACGGGGAACGTAACTTCTAGAAAGTTTTTGCAATGGTTTTGATCGGTAGTAGTCGCTAATATAATTCGTTTTTGTGCATTAGTGTTGGCTGTCTGTTGGTACGTAACTAACACTTCTTGTCCCGATTTGAATGCTTTCTACCTGGTTAATATCATAGTATGGTCTTGAAACAATTACAATCAGGAAATAAAGTTATAAACACTGTTTGAGCTAAATGTGAGTAAATAATAGCGCGGTTTTACCAGCCATTGTTACGTTACTTGTAGCTAGGTATGCTAATGGTGCGTTCTAAACATGACGTTCTAATCACACCGGTGTGATCGTACGCTCCAGGGACCACTCTAGATTGATCACACCAGTGTGATCGTACGCGCCAAAGGGTTAAAGTGACTCTGATTAATCACAAATAAAGTTCAGCTGTTCTAGTAGGATTTTCCTGATATTTTCTTAGTTGCATCTCAGAGCAAAAGCCATGGTCCACTGAACGCTTCCAAAGCATCAGAGGGATCTTATTGTTGAAAGATATCAGTCAGGAGAAGGGTACAAAAGAATTTCCAAAGCATTAGATATACCATGGAATACAGTGAAGGCAGTTATCATCAAATGGAGAAAATATGGCAAAACCAGGAACTGGACATCCCTCCAAAATTTATGAAAGAATTTGAAGAAAACTGGTCAGGGCTTCCAAACTTGGCTTCCAAGAGGCCTACAGCAACATTAAAGGAACTGCAGGAGTTTCTGGCAAGTGCTGGTGGTGTGCTAAATGTGACAACAATCTATCTTACTCTTCGTATGAAGAAAGACGGAAGCCTTCGTCTCCCAAAAGCACGTGGGAAAATGTGTTATGGTTTGATGAAACTAAGATTTGGCGCAAACTGCACATCACTCAAAGAACACCATACCCACAGTGAAGCATGGTGGTGGCAGCATCATGCTTTGGGGCTGTTTTACTTCAGCTGGAACCGGGGCCTTAGTCAGGGTGGAGGAATGTATGAACAGTTCCAAATACCAGGCAATTTTGGCACAAAACCTTCAGGCATCCACTAGAAAGCTGAAGATGAAGAGGAAGATCACCTTTCAGCATGACAACGACCCAAAGCACACATCCAAATCTACAAAAGCATGGCTTCACCAGAAGATTAACATTTTGGAATGGCCCAGCCAGAGCCCAGAGCTGAATCCAATTGAACATCTGTGGGGTGATCTGAAGAAGGCTGTGCACAGGAGATGTCGTCGCAATCTGACAGATTTGGACCGCTTTTGCAAAGAAGTGTGGGCAAATATTGCCACGTCATGATGTGCCATGCTAATAGACTCCTACCCAAAAAGACTGCTGTAATAAAATCAAAAGGTGCTTCAACAAAGTATTAGTTTAAGGGTGTGCACAATTATGCAACCAGGTTATTGTCCGTTTATTTTTTTTTCCCACTCAAAGATTTCAGTTTGTTTTTCAATTGAATTGTTCACGTCATAGGTCACATTAATTGCGGAAAAGGTTCTGACATGATTTATCTTTGTCTCATTCTTTTACATCACAATAACCTAGCATTTTAACAGGGGTGTGTAGACTTTTTATATCCACTGTATATTGAAACAATGATCAAGGGTTAATTTGAAAGTATTTACATCCATGAACTGTGAAGTAATGGCATCAACTGCGAGCTGGCATCAATGACACAAAAGGTTTGATGTGTGAAATGTTAAAACATCCTCCCTGCACACCAGTCTCTCTTGCTTGTCAACTTTATTTTCTTAACATTATTTAACAATACTGTCTTAACATCATTCCCTAATAATAACCATGCACTAGAATTTTTCATGAATCGCCTCCCAGACTCCTAATAAAAACTACTAACCTATAAGACAACATTAATTCCATGTACAGTGTGTTGCATTAGGGGTTAAAGAGGGGCTACATATCATTTTGCTGGATGTAGCACATTAAACAATAATACGTTCATTTAAAATAGCTCAACATTTTTCAATAGAAATTAAGACATCAAGTTTAAGATTTTTTTGGAACTCCTTCCACGAACGAGGGGCATGATACACAAAAGCAGTTTTACCCAACTCTGTATGCACCTGGGGAACTTCCAAAGCTAACCAATCCTTGGAGCATTTTATAACCACCAATAATCCAGGTTATTTTAGAGGAGAGATAATTTGGTAGGTTGTGCATTATAGTATCTGGAACTCGTGGAAGCTAAGGAGTCCCATCCAACCAAAGAGTACAGAATACAGTGATGCGTAAAAAACTTGGCGCCCATTACTGTGGGGGGAGTGGAAAATATAGTGTGGCTGGATTTATAACTCAAGCCTTATCAATCCTTCTCCAAACAAATGAGGAAAAGAAAATTAACAACAATAAAAGCATTAAAATATGATTGTTTTATATTATATATGTCCTCCACATTAACTTAAGCTCTTACCATTTCTCAGTGTGCTCCACCTTGTTCTTTACCTTATGTAAAGCATTATTTAATTAGTAATTTTGTTTCATTTATATTTTTCCTACATTGTTTTTCCTTTGGACATTTACACAATACACACCATATACACACCGCAGACTTCTTTTTTGAAAATCTGAAGTCTTACTGTTTGCTGCAAAATGTATATAACGTTTCACCACAGACTTTTATTTTGGAGGCAAAAAAACGGAGCCAAATCTCTAATGTTGCCTGCATGATGCTAATCTATCGTAGACAATTGTAGCTGTCGAGTTGTGACAGTTAGTTAACTAGCTTGTTTCTTAACTTTGGTTGACGCTCAGACGATGGTTACCTTACTTTATATCACTGTGATAGTCACTTCCTAAAAGTTCAACACAAAAATATGCATTCACAGACACAGCTAGTTATGTTTCTCTGACCTCACTCGCAAGCTTGATAACGTCGAGCTAACATTTCTTAAGTTTACCTCTACCACAAATAGTGTCTATGAACTGTTAGCTTTTGTCACTGGCTGTTTTAATAGCTTATCAGCCAGTAATATGCTTACTAGCATCTACTAACTTCCTAGGAATAATCATAAGAATTGAGCAATTGCTAGCGAGACTGAAGATGAACTTTTCCATGCCAGAAACAGTCGAAATATAACCGTATAGAGTTTTAGCTAAGGCTTACTATAATGTTACTATAATGTAAGTAAAGTAAGTTTTAATGCTAATGAATTTTAGATTAGATTCACCTTTATTGTAATTGAACAGTACCACAAGGTGCAGTTAGCATTTAACCAGAAGTACAAATAGAAGAGGGCAGGACATTTTAAATAATTCATTTTCAGAGCTTTATAGGTTTTTCATTTTCCAGATTATTTTTATTTTTTTACTTGGATATTATGGTTACTGTGAAACAGAAAGGTTTGGGTTTTTATTTCAGGCTGTAAGGCAGAAAAAGGTGAACATTTTGTAAGGGGGTGGTAACTTCCAGTACCCACTCTACATTTATATTGTTCTACATTATGTCTTTATTCTTTGAGTCCAGGATTATCATTGCAGTGTTTCTCTTCCATGTACACTTTTGCAGTTGTTTGGTGAACAAAGCCTACCTATTTTCCCAATGGAACCTTAATATGAGCTATCTGTCTGCTTAATGGCACCTATATTGTTAGAAAGATGAGTGTATTCAGGCCCTTTCATGAGGATCTGTGCTTCTTTGCGTCATTGTGTGTCTTTGTGCCTGTGTGGGTCTGTGTGTTTATGTGTGTGTGTGTGTGTGTGTGTGTTGCTTTATCACTTTGAGCTCTCTGGTCACTATGAGAAAGGAATCACCAGTGGATGGGAGGCAGACCAACTGATGAAGGATTATTACCTTGCTTCTTGTTGTCATTCTTTGTCAAAGCTTTTCAATCTCCTACTGTACAACTCTTCAATATTCAATCTTCTATCCAATACCTTTCCAAGAACAACAAATTACCTTTCAAATTGTTTGCTGTCTTATAGAGATTCTGCACTCATGAGAGGTTGTATTCTGCGGTCCCAGACTACATTTTCTCTAACTCTTCTAGAGGTTTCTGGAATTATTGTCGTAGCACAAAAACGCTTATGTGCTTATTTTGACTTGGAGCCTCTTAATTCCATGAATGTCACAGAGCATTTACTTAATACCTCTACCAACACTGTTTCTAACAGAAAATAGACAAACAATTTAACAAACAATTTTACTTCAAATAAAACATATTTTCGTGCCACATGGATATTTAACCATAATCAGCTTTATGTGGCTTTAGTGAGAGTAGGAAGTTGATCTCCATGACTAGAGATGTTTTTTTTTAACTGTTTTAGTACCAAAACATCTCTAGCAGGGGAGATCAAATTCCTTACAATGTTTTGGTACATGTAGGTTTGAGGCACTTTAACCACACCAGCCCACACCACTGTCCAACCCCCCGACCTGCACTGGCTATTGGTACTGCCTGGGGTGTTTTCTGGGATTCAAAGACATGAGGACAGATTGCAAATAAAATTGAATAATGTTTCCAGTCTGGGACAAATACACATCAACATTAGTTACATGCTATGTATATTTTGGTTCATAACAATAATTTTATGGACACAAACACAATACAAATACGACATGTAGGTATCTTTTTACCTTCCACATAACATACTGCCAGTGCTCAATAACACTAGATATGGGTTTCTCTGGGTCTTGGTCACCTAAAGCATCAACTTTCTTACCACTTGCCCCTGGCCACTGCTGTTCTTAGTGTTCCACTGGCATGGAGCAGGGAAGACTGCTGAGAAAAGAAATTTAAAAAAATGGTCAGACTTGAAACGGATAGTTGGATCAATATACATAGAAAATTGAAAGATATTTAATCAAACTACTTTTAACTTTAAATAGACTTAGATATTTTTGTAAGATCTTAGTTATGAAGTTAATATTTGATGCTCATTCACTACAACTATGAATTTAAAAAGAAATGTTAAAATAACCCAAAATAACAAATTTAAAACAATATTCAAACAGACAAGCAAGATCAGACACTAATTAGTTTTCATAATTAATTGCATAAAATCATCAACACCTATATAAAGTGCATTCTGACCCCTTCAGTGTTTCCCCTTCATGTCATTATGTTACAGCTTTATTTGAAAACTGATTCAAAAGATTAAGTTTGATTCTACACACAATACCCCATAATGAAAAAGGATTTCACTATTGTCACATTCCAAGGAGGGACACGTAGGCAGGCGCAGAGTTGGAGGCATCTTTTAATGAGAACAAAAAAGGAAACAAACACAATGGTGTGCCAAGCACTACAAAACAAACTCATGACACACACAATGACCAACAAGGACTGGGAGAACATGGCTGAACTAAATACACAGGCTAACGAGGAGAACAGAAACAGGTGGGGGCTAAACACAGGTGAAAGGAATAGACTGATAAACTGAAACAAGAACAGGAAGGACCATACAAGGACAAGACAAGCCAAGGACACACAGAAAACACGAAGCGGAACGGTCCCATCAGACTGGGAGAGCGGCCGGGACAGGCCGGGGAGGTGGAGCGGCCAAATCAGGCTGGGGAGGTGGAGCGGCCGGGACAAGAGAGGGCGCCGCCGAGGCCAGGATAGGAGAGGGCGCCGCCGAGGCCAGGATAGGAGAGGGCGCCGCCTAGGCCGGGACAGGAGAGGGCCCCGCCTAGGCCTGGACTGGAAAGGGCCCCGCCGAGGCCGAGACAGGAGAGGGTGCCACCGAGGACCTGAATGGAGAGGGCATCGTCAAGGCCCGGACTGGAGAGGGCGTCGCCGAGGCCTAGACTAGAGAGTTCTGAAACAAGAACAGGAAGGACCATACAAGGACAAGACAAGCCAAGGACAAACAGAAAACATCAGGCTGGGACCGTTTCAACTATCAGCAGGAGAAAGGATCCTCTTTGTCATACAGTAGCCTAGAACGGATATAGCATACACTTTCCCCTGCTCCTTCTGGACAATTATGTGTGAAACCAATCTCACTAACCTAGACATTTCTTTAACATGATACAAACCAACTAATGGTCCCCAAGGTGAAATAATAATATACAATGATGTCGACATGCTCCTTTAATTATTCCTGCTTTAGTTACTGTGTCTGTGAATGGCTGTTCACAAAGGTCTAAATTAAGCACATGTAACCCAATGATAATTAATGCATATACATAATAAAATGCATATCAATTATATTTTTGAGACTTTTGTGAAGAATTTGATCTTTCAATTTTAATTCCAGCCCATTATGAAAAACTAAAATGTTAGCTACCTTCTGAAATAATTTTCTGCTAGCTGACTGCTGACAAATGAATTACGTTCAAAGGGCAGGGCAATTTGTCATTGTTTTCTTTATTTTTATGTTTGCAAACTATTTTTCTTAAAACAATTTCCTCTGTTGACAGCACCTACCATACCCATGATTTCCCTATCTCCCCCCTTGAATAGCTGAAAGCCACAAGGTATTTTCACATTGCAAATCTTTTATAAATTAAACTACAAAGCATCTTTTTTCAGTGTTGTGAACATTTAGCATTTGATGTGGAGTTTTAAGCCGATTGCTGGTATAGAGAAATTATGTATTGAAATTATTTTCCATTAAAGTGAAATACAATTACAGTATAAATGTTTGGTAAAACACATTGATAACATGACTAAATAGAGAAATCTGAGAAATATAAAGAAATGAAAAATATATATTTCATCAACCATTTTCATGGTTCCCCATTTTTACAGAAACAGTACTCAGCATTACTTTCATGCATTGTACAGCAAAATCATGGACCTTTTTGGATCCAGATGTACTGATTAGTTTGTAGTTCCAACTGTTAATCCCAATGTTCCTTTTCTGTAACAGCTTCTGAATTAATTCCCATGTAGAGCGATCAGATGTGGGTTCTCTGGACTCAGTACTTTCAGAATATTACTTGTTTTTAGCCAAAGTATTGAATCCTACATACATTTGTGTTACTGTTGTATTTCCGTATTAGGATCAAATGCAGAATTACCCATTTTAGTCTCTACCAAAAATACACACTTTCTTGAGTCAAGCTATTCTTGAGAATTTGACAGGTCCACCTGTACTAAAATAAATTGTAAAAGCACAGTGCTCTCAAGTTCTTTATTTTCCAGATTATAACGCACTGAAAGTCTGAGCTTTACATTGGACTTTTTGTGTAAAAAAATGAATGAATAATCAAAATAATTTATAATTTCATCCTGTTTAAGTAGAATTTTATTCCTTTAAGTAAACGCTATGGTTTATTTGATGAATCCATTATGATAAAAAGATGTAATTACAAAGGTTGCTTTTCAACTTTCAACTTTATGCGACCGCTGCACTTTTTTCTTTCCTTTACAAAAAAGTCAAAAAGGAATGTTTTGAGTGAGGAACAGAAGGGTTAAGATTAAGAGACCGCTGCAAATTGAAAGCTTCTCTTCCTCACTCAAAACCTTCCTTTTCAACTTTTTTGGAAAGGAAAGAAAAAGGTGCAGTGGTCTCTTAATTTTTTCCAGAGCTCTATCTTTGTGTTGTTGCTTGTTGTTATGGAAATCTTGGTTCTTGGTCATTGGGGATGTTTTAATCGGACTCAAATACACTGCTCAAAAGGAATTAAAGGAACACCTAAATCACACATCAGGTCTTGAGGAACAAAATATATTAAAGATAAAAATCTTTACTTTACATTGTGTAATTCGTTGAGAACAAAATGACGTAACAACGTAGTTACTGCCTCATGCTACCAGTAGTGACAACGACACTGGCAAAACTAGAGAAGAATCAGTCAGGAAGGATAAGGAGAGAGCAATTGTCTGTAGCCACCACCTACAAAACCATTCCCTTTTTGGGGGTTGTCTTGCTTTTTCCCCTCCAGTGCACCTGTTGTCACTTTCATTTGCACCAAAACAGGTGACACTGATTCACAATCGCTTTTGTTGGACAGACTGATATCCCTGAAGTTTAATTGACTTGGTGTTATGCTGTGATGATGATGTGTTCCCTTAATTTGTTGAGCAGTGTACATCCCAGTAAAGGTAAAGTAAACTTTCATCAGCTTTGCCTTGGATGATATCAGAGAGGGCTAGAGTGGAATGCAAACACACCAAACGCTATGCAACACTAGTTCAGGCAACCAAGAGGAGAGTCTTGCAGCACGTGCTGCTGCAATTTAAGAATGTTTAAACTGGAGAAACCCTACGGTCAGTGGCATGTGTGTTAATGTTGAGCAACACCGCAGATTATAGACGTGGTCTATTAGGGAGTCCTACTAATAATTCTTCCTCACAGTCAATGGCACTGACAGTTTTACTTTACTCTGAAATACTTGTACCTGCTTTAAAGGGCAAATTAATTATGATTGATTTGTCCTTCTGCAGCAGGTAGACCTGCAGTTGGGTAACCTAGTCTATGTAGCTAGCCGATATGTCTCTTTCAAATCACAGGTATGCATAGATGGCAAGACACAGTGTCTTGAATATGTTTCATGAGACATATCAAAGTAATATCAATTTATTTTCAAAATGTCATCATGTAATGTTAATGCGGAAAGGAAACCTACATGTTATTTAGTAAGTCCAAGGGCATTCACTCCGCATAAACGGAAACATTCATTCAAATTGAGTTTGTATTGGAAAGGTATTGCAAGTTCTTAACAGTTTTGTTATTTTTGGCAAAATCTTTAACTAGTAGATGCCAAAATAGTATTGATTCACATTGTTTCTGGTAAAAGAAATCCACACTGCTGGATACTCATATGGAAAACTCATGCAGAACATATATGCATATATATGTAAAGGATTTCTCAACATATATTTACATATTTGCCATGAATATGTTCATGAAATATATAACTTCTCACAATATCATAATACAATGCATGCCATATATTTTAACATTTAATATTATGTGTTAAAATGATTAAATATATGAATATGCAGTACTTTAAGCATGTCTCAACAACACATCATGGAATTAACCTTCAAAACATTATTTTCCAGAGAATCTCCTTGCTAAAGTGTGTTTAACTAATTATCGTTGGCAAAATGGGGAGCAAACTAACATAACCACGAATTTAGGCCTTATTGCATTACATTAATTACTGTGAAAAGACAATTATTATCTTTAACAAACAAAAGCCAGTTTGTAAATTGTACAATATGTATTTCCCATATTTTCTTTAATTAAATACATTGTAAATGCAAGTAAAGAAACAACTGGTTAGAGTCTGTCATCTTAATTTAACAAGGACCTCTATTCACAGGTGGGGCGGCTGCTCCACGTGGCGCTGTGTGCTCTCTCCACCTCGCCGGTGAACTATAACTGCTGGCGGAAGCTGATGGCAGCCATTGCATACACACACACACACACACACACACACGTACACACATGCACACACACACACACACACACGCACCCATTACACACACACACACACACCATTACACACACACACACACAAACACACTCATCACACACACACACACACCTGTTTTGAGTTAGTCATTATGACATCTATTTGGTTTCTCTTTTTCACACGCACCTCACAGGTTGTCTCCTTGTCTGTTTGACTGTGTGGTGCTGTTTCTTTTTATTAAATCCAAGAAACGTTGTTCTTTATTCTATGTTGTTTTGTTAGTTTCATTTTTTGCTTTATCTTATACACACTCGCTACCCTCACACCTCACAACAGTATCATACAACTGCCATTGTGTCACAATATGATGATAAATGTTTAGTAAATACACAGAAGTTTCGACAGTCACTGTCAAGCACACTGGGGAAACTACCGGTGTGGCAAGGGGTGGCAGCTGCCACCCTAAAACATTTCTTGCCACCCCACTTGCCATCCCAGTTGTCAGGAGTGTCTGCTAAAATATATCCATATTTAATTGTATTGAATGGTATTATATTTCTTTCTACTTTATTTGTTAATCTCTATGGTAACCCTTTCCAATATCTTTGATTCCCCCCTTCCCTGTAAAACGGTTGAGTCTCGGAGTTGCCTGCACCTGCCACTGTGCTACTCCTTCTCCCTTCCAGTGAAAACACACATTTTTATAATCTTGCATTAGCAGCAGCCAATTTTTTTTATAGATAAGATATGTCAGAAATTGTCTACTAACTAATGTAAGGCAATTGTCAATATTATTGGGGAAGTGAGCTAGCTATCAAATTTGCAGATGAAGTAGCTTGTAGCTAGCAGCCATCATTGCCTGATAGCTAGCTAGTAAAGGGGTATTGAACATTGTTGATGTAGCTTGCTATGAATAATTCAATTGTCTCCCTGACTGTTCCGTATTTCAGCCTATTGAATCTGGTCACCCACAACCCTAAAAGGTATTATATTTATTAGCAAGACATTACACTGTCTGTTTTCAGTAGCTGGGTTTGTATAAATAAAGTGGACATAACTAACAAAAGAGTTATATGCCACCTAGGGCTGTCACAATTTTGACATTTTAGTTGACACTTAACTGTCGTACATATAATTGCAATTAATGATTTAATTGTTTATATTTTAGGCCTAAATTGTATGCCACTGTTATAGTGTGAGCCAAATAATATTGCATGCCTAAAATTACATGTGATGGATTTGGAGATGGTGCTTCAAATCTGTGGTGTTGGCACTTTTAAGCACTACCTTTCTGGTGCAAATCCGGCAATTCACTACCTGTGGCCGTAAGGTCTCTGGTGCCTGTCGAGGCGGCAATCCCCGAACCCGGTGGTGGACACCGGAAATAAGGGATGCCATCAAGCTGAAGAAGGAGTCCTATCAGGTCTGGTTGGCTTGTGGGACTCCTGAGGCAGCTGACGGGTACCGGCAGGCCAAGCCGACTGCAGCCCGGGTGGTTGTGGAGGCAAACAGTGTGGTTTTTGTCCGGGCCGTGGAACACTGGACCAGCTCTATACCCTCTACGGGGTGCTGGATTGTTCATGGGAGTTTGCCCAACCAATCCACATGTGTTTTGTAGATTTGGAGAAGGCATTCGACTGTGTCCCTCGCGGCATCCTGTGGAGGGTGCTTTGGGAATATGGGGTCCTGGGTCCTTTGTTAAGGGCTGTCAGGTCCCTGTACGACCGAAGCAGGAGCTTGGTCCGCATTGCCGGCAGTAAGTCAGACTTGTTCCCAGTGCATGTTGGACTCCGGCAGGGCTGCCCTTTGTCGCCGGTTCTGTTCGTAATTTTTATGGACAGAATTTCTAGGTGCAGCCAGGGGCCGGAGGGTGTCAGGTTTGGGGACCACACGATTTCGTCTCTGCTCTTTGTGGATGATGTTGTCGTGTTGGCCCCTTCAAACCAGGACCTTCAGCATGCACTGGGACGGTTTGCAGCCGAGTGTGAAGCGGTGGGGATGAAAATCAGTACCTCCAAATCTGAGGCCATGGTCCTCAGTCCGAAAAGGGTGGCTTGCCCACTTCAGCTTGGTGGAGAGTGCCTGCCTCAAGTGGAGGAGTTTAAGTATCTAGGGGTCTTGTTCACGAGTGAGGGAAGGATGGAACGGGAGATTGACAGACGGATCGGTGCAGCTTCTGCAGTAATGCGGTCGATGTATCGGTCTGTCGTGGTGAAGAAATAGCTGAGTCGCAAGGCGAAGCTCTCGATTTACCGGTCAATCTACGTTCCTACTCTCACCTATGGTCATGAGCTTTGGGTCATGACCGAAAGGACAAGATCCCAGATACAGGCGGCCGAAATTAGGGCGATCCCTTAGATATAGGGTGAAAAGCTTGGTCACCCGGGAGGAGCTCAGAGTAGAGCCGCTGCTCCTCCACATCGAGAGGGGTCAGCTGAGGTGGCTTGGGCATCTGTTCCGGATGCCTCCTGAACGCCTTCCCGGGAAGGTGTTCCGGGCCCGTCCCACCGGGAGGAGACCCCGGGGAAGACCTAGGACACGCTGGTGGGACTATGTCTCCCGCCTGGCCTGGGAACACCTCTGTGTCCCCCCG
This sequence comes from Esox lucius, assembly GCF_011004845.1. Classification (NCBI taxonomy): domain Eukaryota; kingdom Metazoa; phylum Chordata; class Actinopteri; order Esociformes; family Esocidae; genus Esox; species Esox lucius. The sequence goes on along the minus strand of NC_047579.1, from coordinate 21,184,361 downwards.
GAAGAGCTAGAGGAAGGGTCTAGGGAGAACGAAGTCTGGGCATCTCTGCTTAGACTGCTGCCCCCGCGACCCGGGGGCAGCATAAGTGGAAGAAGATGGATGGATGGAATGACAAAAAATGTCGACTTACAATATTAGTACAAATATTTTACCCACTCTTGAGTGTTTTTTTTCTTTTGTCAATTAGAGTTGATGCCACAATTCTGTTAAATAATAATGTTGCAAAATTTCATAACGGTGCATTGGTGCAAAACAATTCTAAACTAGTTTGAAACATACTTGAATTTAGAAGCAATTTATTTTAATGATCTGCGCCTATAACTTCCCGCAGAGCTGTCAAACACACCATGCCCTTGACATCCTAATTGATGAAAACTGACATATTCCGCATGGTATTTTTTGAGATGTTTCTAACATTTGGCGTAAAAGTCCTTTATTCAGATCGGAAACATATAACTTTGGAATAAAAATATTGTGGAAAAATATCGTTCATATAATCAAATAATAATGATCAGGCAATTATGTAGTAATTGTGACAGCCCTAATGCCGCCTTTGAATTTCAACTTGCTACTCTTCTGCCACCCAATGCCAAATTTTCTATCAAGCAGCATATAGCACCTTTTTCTGTTTCAATATAATGAACCACTTTGTGCTCCAAATTTAAATATAAAAAAAATACTTGATGACATCACTACCGAAGAACATTGGCTGTTGGAAATTGTTCGCTAGTGCCAGTTTGAATTCAAACAATTCTGCCGGCTGTTTCATTAGTGTACAGTTTCAAAATATATATTCTACCGCAACAAATTACTGAAAGTGTTTTGGAGTCGTTTTTCACTCACAATGCAGCTTTGCGATAACGGTACGAAACGTTTCCATTCATGAATTTGGACGATGCTAATAAGGCTAATTATAGACTGGGAAAGAGCTGAATAATGGATTGTTTGAAAAAATTACTCAATGGCCTTCTGGAATATCTTTTCGTAAGTGAACTTAGAGAAAAATATGAATTTTGAACAAACTATTCCCTTAATAGAAATGTAAAAGCATCTGTGTAATTGGGTCTTTCAGAGTGCCAGTAGTAATTGCTAGTGGATCAGTCACAGTATGGCAGTGTTGCTATTTTTTAAATCTATAACCCAACAATTATATACATCAATTTTGAGCTCACAAAAACAGCATCTTGTATTAGGAGAGGTGGAAGGGCAGGCTTTAGAGGCTATTTGCTGTGTTCCCAACATATTTGCCAATGATCAGTCCTTATATGTCTGACATTTTGTTGACATGAAATTCATTAGCACTACAGTGCATTACCACTATAGGGAGGGAAAACCCCCGTCTTAATGACAATAGTGAGTTTCTTTCTAGATTCTGGTCACGGGGCATTGTGATACAAAATGATCATTTATCATGACATTTTAATTTAAAATACACACCCAGCACACATTGAAAAGGCAGCTTTTGTTGACATGAAATCAAGAATATTGGAACTAACAAACACTCTATGGGATTGTATTGAAACAGATTTTGAAGGCATTACATATATCATGGAACACTGTGAATACCATCAATCAGAAGTGGAGCCAAGATGGAACCGCCTGGACATTGCAAAGATCAGGTTGTCCCTCCAAAAATTATGACAGGGCAAGGCAAAACTCAAAAGGGTATCTGCCAAGAGGCCAACGGCAATCTTAAATGAGCTGTAGGAAATTGGGCACTCCCTGCAATGAATACTCACTATTCAGATTCTCCACAAGTCTGAGATGTGGGGTAGGATGCCTAGCAATTACTCACTACACATAATGTGGAAACGTTTTATGGACTGATTTGACCAAGGTAGAGTTTTTTGGCCTCATTTCCAAAATATATGTTTGAAGCAAAGTCAACACAGGTCATCACCCGAAGTACACTGTATCTAAAGAATCGGTGGTGGCAGCATCATGATATGGGGCTGAATCTTTTCAGTGTGGACACAAGCTCTCGGTATGGGTAGAGGATGTCAATGGATATTTTGGCAAAAATCCTGGCATCATCTGCCAGAGAGCTGAAGTTCAATTTCACCTAGCAACAACAATCTGGAATGCACTGCCAAATCAGCGAAAGAATGGCTGGACAAATGGAAGATCAATGTCCTGGAAAAGGCCAGTCAAACCTTAACCCTAAAGAAATTCTAAGAACTTACCTTAATATGCCTGAGCAAAGGAGATCCCCTAGGAATCCAACTCATCCAAGCAAAAGGTGCTTCCAAAAATATAGGGTAATGTATGCAACAAAAAGCTGCATTTTCAATAAGGGTGTGTAGACTTTGATATCCACTGCATGTCTTTTAAATACCATATTCTGTATTTAATGTTTCACACTAATAGTGCCAAACAAAAAACAAGACTGGATTGTTTGACTGACCATACACCAAGTATAGTTTATGCGTAACTTAAGTTGAGTAACGGATTACATATTTGGTAATGGAATGGGAAAGTGACATTTGTTGTGTGATCAAACCCCCCCCCCTCCCCCGCTGGGGTATCTGCTGTGATATGTTAACTTGAGTTTAAACTAATTTGGTAACTGAACTGCAGTAAATGAAAGTGGATCACAGACATCATTGGTCTTCAATGTACTCTTTAGCACAAATGTATTCAACATTGTCCCCAGGGACTCCCAGACATTCCATGCACTGGATCTATTTCAGAGTTGTGAAATGCACTCACTGGGCTCAGCATTAGTTACAGGTGCTGAGCTACAATAACATGACAATAAATTGAGAAGGAGGAACCCGCACACTGCTCTTGATTAGAAACTCTGATTTAAGCTTATGTATAAGCCTAATGTTCTTCATCAGAGGATTTCCTGACGACAAAGCTCTGACGAAGGCCATTAGGTTAAGCAAGAGTAGTGTGTGGGTTCCTTTATCTATTTCAGAGATACCACACCTGATTAGACATGTCTGCAAACCATCAAGCCCTTGATTAGTGAATGAGGTTGTTCAAGGCTACAAAATAATTGTAAACTGTCTGTGGGTCCCTATAGAGAGAGTTGACCAAGGCTATACAGAAACATGAATGCTATTCTCTTGATGGTTATGCATTCTGAATATGTACACAGTGTGGAAAAATGTAATATTCTTCTTTTCATATTGTACATGGGTATTTTTCTACATACTATTTCGATGAACTCCTCCCCAAATAAGATCAAATTTGGAAGCGATTATACATTTTCTGTTTATTTGTTTAACCGTCTTATGGCTTGGTGGTAGAAACTGTTTACAGAATTGAGGCACTGGTAATGCAAGTCAGAAAGTAGTAAATAGAATGGTGTGTGACCTGGGGCTATTTTTAGAGCCTTGCTCTGACACCAGCATGTCTTGCAGAGGTCTTGGTTGACACAGAGCTTGGCCACTGTGACAAACTCGGCTATTGGTGTTATGTTGTAATTATTCAGTTCCGTCGCATCACTTATACTTCATACCACATTACAGACTGATATATATACAATACAGGTAAAGACAACATAACTCTCAATAATACCACATTAACCACTGAAATGCCAATCACACAAAATAAGTTCAGGTTCTGAGTATGACACATTTATTAACATTCATAAACATAAGGAAAAGTCTCTTGTGACCCCATTATCTATAAAGAATGTGAAATAATATCACTCTGCAATGAGTCTCACTGGTTTCTTCACAATTCGTCCACTTGAGGTTCTCAGTGTTGACTTTGGGAAGTAATTTGCTCTGTTTCTTTTGCGTCATCTTAAGTGTTTTATGCTTGACTCACTGACTGCTCGTCATTGCATGAAAGCAATGTGGATTGTGTATTATCTTTTAGAGGTGTTTCCAGTTGCAACTATATATATATATATATATATATATATATATATATATATATATATATATATATATATATATATATATATATATAGGATCTGAGTTGATCAGTGACTGCAGTGAGCCTTGCTGAATTCCTTTCCTCCGATCTTTTCCTGTCACCGAGTTTCTTAAGTAGCTTTGCACCTTGGTCATAGTACTGTTTCTGTTAGGTCTGTCTCTGTTTCAGCAACTCCTTCAATGGAATATGCATATGTAACAGATTACAAAACAAGACACCAGACAAGCCAGAAGGTGTTGGCACCTTTGTCTTGTAACGTCTCTTAATATGAAAGTAATCCAAAAGTAACAAGATTATGTTACTGGATTTGAGTAATCCAAAAGTAACGTTACTGATTACAGTTTTAGACAGGTAACTTGTAACTGTAACGGATTACACTTAAAAAATTACAACCCTGAATATAACAGAAGAACCGTTTCTTATGGCCATTGTCCCTGGCAGACCTATCATTTGTTTTATGCCACATGAAATTGTCACATGAAAAATAGCATGAATACTTGAACAGTTCTGTTACTGAATATCAGCACATTGAACACCATTGTGATGTTGCTGGGAATTCTGGCTGCACTAACTGCATACCCCCCTTGCAGATAATGGAGAGAGTGCTAGTTTGTATTATCATTTATCATTGCTATCATTTATCATTTATCAAATCCCTACAATAGGAGAATTTAAGGCCCTTCCTGATCGTGATCGAGTTTGGGTTGAGAATGAACTCCCTACTTCTGGGTCACAATGTCTTCAGCCGCAGTTTTGGTGGCCTCCATGCTACTAGCCTTTCCTCCAGATCACTCAAGACCTTTTAGCATGGGTAGAATTAAGGCCTAGCTGAAACTGTTCTAAGATTTGTCTGCGCAGAGCAAGGCTGTGGCGACCTTCCTACAGTACAAATTTACAAAAAAATAAATGACCTGATGTCTGCACAGATTTGTGACTCTTCCTGTGTTCCCTTGTTCCCCTGTTTTTTGTCATCCTTTTCCACATGAAGCAATGTGAAGCAATGTGTTTTTCATTGATGCGGTGCAGTTGTTGAGAACAAGCCACGTCCATTATACTAGTCTGTATATTAAACCAGGAATGCCTGTTGGTGATCATTTAGTAGAATAAACATTGGTGTTGTTCATAGAACCTACGACCAGATTTAGTGGAAAGTTGAGAAGGCATTAATTTGCCAGTCAAAATTTACTATCTACGGGAATACATAGTTCTGCCGTAGTGGACAATACAACATCCAAAGTGTGAACAGTTCATGATCACGTTTTGCAATTAAATGTTTTCTTCATTTGGTGCATAATGAACATAAAGCTGATTTAACTGCTGCAGCCCAGTGTCAGGAGTGAGTTAGGGATTGAAATCTCAGGAAACATCTCTACTTCCTGAACTCGGTGTCCACAGTGCATGCAACTCATCTGTTCACCAGCAACAGTGACTCCTGCATGTCTGTTCATGTAATTTAGTTAGTCCTGTGAATATGGTTTTACCCTATAGGGTGAAATCTCTATTTGAAATTGACAGGGAACATAATTGAAAAAAGGGAATGTAGTTATATATTTTTTTTCTCAATAATGTGCAACCTTTGCTGCCATATGGCTATAGGAAATCAGATCATGGACACATTAGCCGTGTCTGATGTCCAATGGAAGTGAGCATGTTTTGTGTTAAACATAATGGTTATGTCAAAGAGACAAGAAAAATTAAGGAAACATTGGCAGGCACAATAGAGTATTATACAATAGAGTATTATACATTATTTTCCATTGAAATAATTACATTGAAGATTTTGACCAAACGTGCTGTGCAACACATACGTGACGAAAGTAAAGAATCAGAGAGCCCAGAGGGTTGAAGGTGGTGGGTTTTCTGTCCAGATAATCCTTGTTTATTTTCTAGACAGTGTAGTCAATGAAAGAACCGTTAGAAAATACACATACAAAATTTTTATTTTTGCCGCAATACAAGGTAATAATTCAATCTACCCTAATTTGATATTTTATTATAGTACATTTTTTTATTTTTTCCTGCTTTTCCAATTTGTGATCAAGGTATATGTCCTCTGAAGCCCATAGTTTCGTTTTTTAATCACGTAGCAGGCTCAATCAAAAAATGTTGAATGGAAACCTTCCCAGCTGGAAGGAACGCTGTCTGAGACAAACATTTGAACAGGCATCTGACCCTCCAAAAATAAGTCATTAGAGCCCAAAAAGGAAGTGGAATCCAGGTATCCATGCAGGACTCCCGGCCACTAGATATTAGATATTTCTCAACATAACTGTGATTTTGTGTCTATGTAACGATTGACTGGTTGGACTGCATATAAGGTGTCGGTGAGCTCCTGTTTATTCGCTCCCGTGTGCCAGTAAAAGCACAGACGACAGACAAGGAAGTGGCAGTTTTACGTCTTTATTATAGCAAACACTGTATACAGATGTAACCCGGGCTCCCAGATCTAACGTCACTCAACGTCACACAGCTAGTAGTCCTAGTGTGCAGGAGATTCAATGTGTTTGCGTTTGTATGTGTGTGTGTGGTCTGAAAATAATCTGAAATAAAGAACATTAGTAAAAAGGCCAGGTATAGACTAAATGATGTACTGTATGCTGATCAACACATTCAACCCTATCTTGACAACTTTATCACCGGAGAGACTTAAGTAAATGTAGCTCTACCAGAGAGCATAGACATGCCTACTCAACCACACTAAGACATGCATTTTTTGCTCACTCTTATAAATGGCTATATAAACAACATTCCAACAATATTGAAGTACAACTAACAAATTAATGATTACCTTTACCTTAAAACTGAATTGTTGACTCATAGAAATGAATGTACAACGACAATGTAACTAGCAGGATTACAGTACAGCAGCTAGCATGGACATTTGCAGTACATGTCTAAATTTGCATATGAAAGAAAACGGCATTCACATAGCTAACTTCATTTCACTAAAATTACTTTTTGTATAAAACAAATGTACTCACATTTCCAGAAGGACACATCTGGCCTGCCTCTGATCATCTCTTTCCTACTCATATTCAGAGAAACCATTATGCATAGCTTCGACTTTTCTATGGGAAAGCTTTCTACAATATTATTGAACATAAACATATCAATTGTTATGGGAATTTATCTGAGGCTTTTGTCCAGTCTATGTGATGTGTATGAATGTGTGGCTCATTTCAGAACTCTGTCCTGTGCTCCATGGTTCTGACCATTGCTCCACAATTAACCCCCTACCCACAAAAGCAGAGTCATTTACCCAGCATCCGTGACTTCTGCAACACATCTGTTGTTGTCTTTTTTTGTGGCTGACCTTCTGGTTGCAGGGTTGTCTATTAGCAGGCCTCTATAGTTTTTTCATGAACCTACTGAACCTCTGAGATTAGTAAATCAAATGCCCACAATGCTTCATCTTTGTGTTTAATTTAAATGTGTAAACCCCAGCAGAATTACATAATCCCTGACCTCAGGAAAATCATTCTGAAAAATGCTGAGCAATATCGAAGCCTTGAATACTAATGTACAGACGGGTAACATATCAAATGAAAAACCATTATATTAAATGAAAGACTAGGTGTAAGTTGTAATTGGGCCACCATGAGCCGTCACAACAGTTTCAAGGAGCTTTGGCATACTGTAGATTCTACATGTCTCAAACTCTCCTGGAGGAAAGGATCCAGCGGCGCGGGAAGGTGTTCTGAATGGGGGTGCGGCCGAGCCAAAAGTAAACATTTTATAGCCTACTATAAAATTACTTCTTCTGTTTTCATCTGTTAGCAAGGGGAAAGAATTTCATTATGCAAATACAGTCTCACAAAAAATAAATCACTGATCACATGGTTGTCAATTCCCAAGGATGTCCTGTCAGACAATACACAGCAATGCCAGAAATGCTAGGTTACATCATTGCCCATTCACTAATTTCACTTGTTGAACTTGACAATCTATTCCCTCCACTGTCTGCAGGTCTTTTTTCCATTGGAGGGGGATCGTCAAAGCTGCTCTGTATAAAGCCTGGTCTTGTCATCCGTGTCTCCTGTTCTTATTATTTGAGATTCGTTTTTTGGAAAGTTGTTGACGCGTTTCTGTGCCCTTTTTGTGTGAGAGCTCCCAGTCGCAGCATGAACTGCTACAAAGCCTGACACAATCGTTCGTGATTGGTTGGGATGCATAACATCAGTTTTTCCAAAATGAACAAACACTGTTTTATCTCTTAAGACCAACAATTACACGTATGTTACATCCACCAAAACAATATTAACTGTAGTGCTTTGTGTCATTCATTTATTAAAGTTTTATTAATTTGTTTTATAAATGTTTTTTCTCTGTTTAATTTAGTGCAGGAAGTATGGGGTGCTGCGCAACACACACCCTCCTACCCGCGCCAATGGACGGATCCCTATTCTTCCAAAAGACATTCTCTCAGTTGGTGTTTTAATAATGACTAGAGCACTGTCTAACACGTTGGTCCAAAATCTCCAATACTGCAGCTGTTCAACTGGCTTGAGATCTGGTGACTGCGAAGGCCCTAGTATATGATTTTGTTATTCCTCCACTCTTCTGTATTTCTTAAGGTTTTGGAATTATGTTCATGGTTCAAAGAAATTCAACTGAAGTGATTGGCTTTTGAGAACCTTTTGCAATATGCTGTGACATTATTGAAAACAATACCTTTACTACAACATTTGTTATGCTACCAACATATTTTACTTTCAAGTGAAAAGATTTTTAAAATAGTAAATCATTTTAGTGTCATGTTTTGGGGAATTCTTTGATGTAGTTGATATTCCTTTTTTTATCTTTACTTTCACATGAACTGTATGTGGCCTATTTTGATTTAGCCAATGAAAAGTTTGGGCCAACAGTAAGAACTTCGCGATAGTGGAGTTCATAGGTGTAGCGAACATAGCCCTAGCCTGAATGATCAAAGCCCTGGTTTAATGGCTCATGGACATGGATGGCTGAAAGGGATATGTTTCCACAGCAATGGTGTCAGGCAGTGGTGAGCCAGGTTATTGGACCTAGGCCTTCTGTGGTGGGAAAATATCCTCTAAAACATTGTATCGAACCAAATAATTCAGAAAAAAAATTGAGAATCACAATATCACAAATGTTCTTTATCTTAATGCATCCAACCTAAAATCTAGCTCTAATGCAAGATAATCAGTCATATATTAATCAAACACGCCTGAGCCAGAGTAAGAGTCCTGTGGAGCTGGATGATAAATTTGCTTAAAGCGCAGAGCATGAGGTCCAATTAGGTCATCTCATTCTATTACCGCTTGTTTTTTGTGTGTTTGTGCTGCTGCACCATTTCTTTTACTGTGTGCAGCAGAACCTAGTGAATCTGCCAGAATATGTGAGGCATTCATCTATTGCATTATCAGAATGTGGGCTTTTGTGAGCTTTTTTGCTGAAGTAGAGTGCCGGAAAAGACAGAAGTCACAAAGAGGTCTCCATGTACCGAACCATTTATGCTACAAACAAGTGGTACATCAATCAGAAAGAAAAAGACAGGGAAATTTGTGGCTGATCACAATTTTTCCCTCTGACACACATTGCCGTAGAGCTTTTCTGGAATCCGTAGATGTGTTCAGTTGTGCTGCAGGACGTACAGTAAATGTCAAGTTAATGTCAAGTTGTCATAACAAAGACATTGACAGGATATTTTGTCTTTTTGTTACCGAATCTTTCACAGGTTAAACAGGATATGCATAAGTCTTTTTGTATGATATTGTCGGATGGATCACAATATGGACAAAGAGGGTTTGGATTGTTCAATGGACTTGGGGGAATGTTTTATCAGAATGCCATGTTTTCGTCAGATTTTCTGCTGAATACAGTTAACACTGATAGTAGCCTGTTGATGTCAAAATGTTTCTCGTAATCTGAGGAGGGGACGGGATTGATGACTGTCATACATTGAGTTTTGTGTTGCAGTGTGGTGTTTGAGGTTGAGAGGATTAACTTCTCCGACCACTAGAAACGGGAGACGTTAGCTACTATCTACTCTGAGACACTTTGTCACTAAACATCATAGAAAAATCCTGGTCGATCTATAAACAAGGCGAAACAGTAATTCAATATACAGGTTTAAACATAGCTGAACATTGAATGACTCCTTTCTCTACTATACCAGTGAACTCTTAATAACTACAGAAGGTAATTACCTTTTCAAAACTACTTCCAAAGCTAAAGATGTTCTTACCAATCCAGGTACATCAAGGAAATGAGGAAACACATCCAGGACTGAAGATGATGCATCACAATCACCGACCATCTTCTGTCGATACAGAGAACTAGTGAACACCAGTGAATTCCTAGTGCATAATTTGGAATCCTCCTTTGAAAATAAATCATAGTAAACTTTTAAGCATGTACAGTGTTATGTATATTAACCATGTACTGTGTTATGTACATTAACCATGTAAAGTGTTATGTACATTAACCATATACAGTGTTAAATACATTAACCATGTACAGTGTTATGTATGTTAACCATGTACTGTGTTATGTATGTTAACCATGTACAGTGTTATGTATATTATTGCTTTATCTTCTTGCTATATTTTTTGAAGCTTTCCATGGCATCATTCATAAGCATATTACACTCATGTATCCATAATATTAAATAATAATTATACCAATTGCTGCAATTTTTCACTTATGTTACTGCCATATCTAAATGTTCAATAATACTACCCAGATTTCTGCTACTTTACAGTACTCTTTGTATATTTTTTTTGCAGATAAATAAATAGTTGTGGAACCAAATGTGTGTGTACTGTCCGTTTGTGTAAAACTGAAAACAGAAGAACTCCCACATATTGTCTTGCTCACTGCTGAAATATTTATAAAATCACAACAGATAAAAAACAAACATGTAAAACCGAGGGCCTAGACGCACATACTGGTCTAATGATGTACTTCAGACCTGTACGTGTGTCTAGCCCATTGGCCTCTACAGTGGATGGCAATGTCCTGTCAGGCTGGTTTAATGCAGTGACACCCCATTCTTCTCTGTACTCATCACCATTCATTTCAGAGGTTATGCAGAACACAACATGCTATCCCCATGGGTTTGGCCTTGTGTAAGTTGAAGTCATTTCATTTTAACAAGCACCTCCATCTGCCCTTCAGTCTGCCTAAAGTTTTCTCAACATTTGCAGAAATTGTGTACAGTGACACACCGTAGTAATGCTGACTCCAAATGAGAAATTCTCCTGTACTCTGAGTTGTTCGCAGGTTTCCACAGTGCAGTTGCTATCCTTTTTTTGAATGGTTTCACAACAGCAGTGTCCTGTCTCGCCAGTTACGGTTGCAATCGACGGCACAGGTACAGAAACGTGTCCTTAGCCATACGGAAATTCCTCGGTGAATGTTGGAACCACGGTTTCCCACCACTCCGTTGTTCTATTGTATACCCAAACGGATGGAGAAACACGAGGCATTCTGTAGTACTCGCATATCTGAAACGCACACAAAAAGGTGCCAATAACAAGTTGATGTAGTTGTCAATAACATTACTCCCAACTGTGATTTACTTAAACGTATATAGGTCTACCAAAATAATCTTACCCTTTTGTTCTTTGTGTAAATCTGTCTCAGTCATCTCATGGTCAATCTCAGAGATAACTTGTCAAATCTGTTCACTTTATTTGTATTTCAACCCGTCTAGCATTTTGTGCATTTTGAATCCGATTTGCCCCTACTGCTCGTCACTTCCACTGTTGACTCAATGACCACATTTGCAAACCAATAAATCATGACCAACGCAACTTGAATCTCCTCCCTGGTTGCTGTGATGTTGCAGATTTGCATAAATAATAAAAATGCCTGTCTGTCGCTTTGTATGGCGTGTGGTGCATACGTCAGAGGACTGATGTGGCTAATCTTCGCAGGTCTTTAGACCACGCTGGAAACGCACACAACAATGGGCTGAAGGTACCCTTTAGTTCTTGAGTAGCAGTTCCTGGGACTCAAAGGTCCGGCTATTGTTGTAAAGGATTATGGGATAAACAAATCAGCTCTAAAGCAGTACTGTGGTGTGTTTATGTTTAGTTATTCTGGTTAATAAATGTGGTTATTGAAGTTATGGGTTGTTTGTGTTCAGGGGATTGGGACAGTTTGAGTATCAAAAATGTGGTTACCGTGACCGTGCCTTACATGGCCGGGGTTAATGTTCCCTGCACCTGCTGTGCATTCCACAAGTGAAGCGAAAAAGGGTGGGTCAATTAACCTTACTCCCGCCAGATGGTCGCGAGCAGGGCGAAGCTCAAATCATACTCTCTCGCAAGATTTGTCTGGCTCCCAGGCTACGGGTCAGTCACTCCTAACACCCTAGCTGTGACTCTTTCAGAGCTGATTTCTAGGAAACTTATAACACTCCATTTTGACAGCAACTCTTTTGTGGCACAGTGTGAAATCTAACAGATTGGACAACATACAGAGTTAGATCATATCCAAGTAGAGTTAGATTGACTCTGTTCATCAACACCATAAATTTAACTCTGCTGAATTGTCTGTGTAAGGGCAGGTGCAGTGCATTCTCGCGTCCATGGCTTTATCTGATTTATCAATCTGTGAGGACATCTATGCTAATTTCGACCAGGTGCGACAGTTTCGTGAATCACACTTAGAGATGAGCATAAGTCTCTCCCAACGTTCAAATCTGAGATCTTTTCTGAGCAGGTTTTATGAATGAGGGCCAATTTCTTGATTTGGTTTGCAGTTATTTGCCGTTGCAAAACTCACCTACAGTATACTCCCTGCATCACTTCCTTGTGCTTGATGAATAATCCTGCCATAGCTTCCTGAGACCCTGTGTCCACATATACGGACACTATGTTTTAGGCTTCCTGCACCATGTACTTCATTCTGCCTAACTTAAACCTATTGTCCTTATTAGAGGACAGTGCCATGCTTTGATATTATACTTATCAGGTCCTACTAATCCCAAATAGCTATTTTTCCCAAAGAGAAATAAAAAATGCACACATTATCAAAGCTAGGACTTAGGAGGGTAGTGCAGATTTTATTTTATCCTGTTCCCTTTTTAGAATTCATTTTAATTCATTGAAATCCTGATATTATCTTCATATAATAAACCTGCCTGTAATGACACACTGACCTTTGAACTGTTTGTTGATTGCACCAGCATTTACAAGGTGCACCATTAAATATAATCCCTGAAAGGGGATTGTCTTAATGCTGTTACATACCAGCACAGCAACATAGAGTAAATGACACAAATTGACCTGAATGGTCTCACCACGCTGTCACTGTGGATAAGAAAGTGCCACAGCACCTCATCTGGTCCCCACATATTTCAAACCTTTTTAACAAATAAAAAGCCCCTTTACTTTCAGTGCAGCAGAAGAATCCACCTGTGTGTAATCAAGTCTATAAATGCACCTGCTCTGTGATAGTCTCAGAGGTCCGTTTAAAGCGCAGAGAGCATCATGAAGAACAGGTAACACACCAGGCATGTCCGAGATACTGTTGTCGAGAAGTTTAAAGCTGGATTTGGATACAAAAAGATTTCCCAGGCCTTAAACATCCCAAGGAGCAATGTGCAAGCGATAATATTGAAATGGAAGGAGTTTCAGACCACTGCAAATCTACAAAGACCCGGCCGTCCCTCTAAACTTTCAGCTCATACAAGGAGAAGACTGATCAGAGATGCAGCCAAGAGGCCTTTTCTTCAGCAGGGACAGGTAAGATGGTTAAAATTGATGTGAAGATGGATGGAGCCAAATACAGGACCATTCTGGAAGAAAACCTGATGGAGTCTGCAAAAGACCTGAGACTGGGACGGAGATTTGTCTTCCAACAAGACAATGATCCAAAACATAAAGCAAAATCTACAATGGAATGGTTCACAAATAAACATATCCAGGTGTTAGAATGGCCAAGTCAAAGTCCAGACATGAATCCAATCGAGAATCTGTGAAAACTGCTGTTCACAAATGCTCTCCATCCAACCTCACTGAGATCGAGCTGTTTTGCAAGGAGGAATGGGCAAAGATTTCAGTCTCTCGATGTGCAAAACTGATAGAGACATACCCCAAGCGACTTACAGCTGTAATCGTAGCAAAAGGTGGCGCTACATTGTATTAACTTAAGGGGGCTGAATAATTTTGAATGCCCAATTTTTCTGTTTTTTATTTGTTAAAAAGGTTTGAAATATCCAATAAATTTCGTTCCACTTCATGATTGTGTCCCACTTGTTGTTGATTCTTCACAAAAAATTACAGTTTTATATCTTTATGTTTGAAGCCTGAAATGTGGCAAAAGGTTTGAAAAGTTCAAGGGGGCCGAATACTTTCGCAAGGCACTGTATATATATATATATATATATATATATATATATATATATATATATATATATATATATATATATATATATATATATATACACATACATATACAGTGGGGAGAACAATTATTTGATACACTTCCGATTTTGCAGGTTTTCCTTCTTACATAGCACGTAGAAGTCTGTAATGTTTATCATAGGTACACTTCAACTGTGAGAGACAGAATCTAAAAAATCCAGAAAATCTAATTGTATGATTTTTAAATAATTAATTTGCATTTTATTACATGACATAAGTATATGATCACCTACCAACCAGTAAGAATTCCGGCTCTCACAGACCTGTTAGTTTTTTCTTTAAGAAACCCTCCTGTTCTCCACTCATTACCTGTATTAACTGCATCTGTTTGAACTCGTTACCTGTATACAGACCTCTACATGCTTTGTAAGTAGGAAATCCTGCAAAATCGGAAGTGTATCAAATACTTGTTCTCCCCACTGTACATACACATATATATATAGGATTCTTATATTCTGTATGTGTATATATACATATACACATACAGAACATGATTCTTAAAATAAGAATTGAATACAACAAATATCAGGCAAGTTCAAATTTTCTCTATTTATTTTTACTTATTATTGAGGAAGCATTTTTTGCAGTGAAGCTTTAAGGAATAATAATGTAGTTATAGAATGTTTGCTTTGAGTTATAATCACATTGATAATGTATGTGTATAATTCCTTTGTCTTTTTATACAGCTTATAATACATAAATACTGCTATGTGTTTTACCTGAAATGCGGGATGGCCAGTCTCCCACTGAACACACATTTGCAATGGTTAACACATAGTAACCCAGTATCTACTATTGACGCTTTACAGACTCAACCGCACTTAAGTCTTAGGGCATGACCAAACTGGCCCATTGATTGTTGACCAAAGCCTTATGTTCAGCCTTATCCACCCACAGCCTTAATATCACACAAACCCGTATAGAGAAAGGTGATTAGATTGTTCCAATAATTTAAATTGTTGAAGCGCAGAGGAGCATGTCAATGACAGATTAGGGTTAGGTAACATCTAACTTTGTTATACAAGATTATATCCCTGGTTTAGGTTTGGTTTGTTATCAAATGTCAAGAAGTCAAATATTAGAGTAGGCATAGTTTATCAGTTTGTGTCAACAGAAGTTAGTGACTGCCAGTTGGCCACTGATTGTGTCCTCATTGGTCATATGACCTTTAGCTTGAAGTTCATAACGGAAATAAACTGACAAAAACAACCCAACTTATAACTGTCTAATTACACAGGTTTGCTAGCTCTTGCAAAAACAAAATACTGCAGTGTTTACAAAGCAATACATGTTGTTGTGGGCTTTGTGGAGATACTAATGACTATTCTCCAATTAGCTTTGACACACTACGTTACCTAGTTGATCCTGCCATATGCTTCTCTAAAAGAGTAAGTGATGCAAGTCTAATTACAGCCAGTATAGTGGAACTCCAAATGGCTCATTAATTCAGTTATGAGCAACAGCATTGGGTAGTCTTGTGTACTTCAGCGACTTATCAACAAACCCTTTTGCCTCTCATATAGCATTCATATTTCAGCAATATTGACTGATGAAGGTGACATAATTGAACAAGTTACACTGAAAGGTAGCACTTTGCATGAATTTGTGCAAATAAAATCTATGGAAATGCAATTTCCTTCAGTGGAAATTATTCGTAAACCTAATAATGTGTGACTTCTTGTGTAATGCCGTGGTAGGTTTGTTGCAGTTGAGCGTGGCAC
Organism: Esox lucius; assembly: GCF_011004845.1. Classification (NCBI taxonomy): domain Eukaryota; kingdom Metazoa; phylum Chordata; class Actinopteri; order Esociformes; family Esocidae; genus Esox; species Esox lucius. The sequence goes on along the minus strand of NC_047579.1, from coordinate 21,168,352 downwards.
TGTGTTCTTTCAAATGTGTTTTATTAAACATAAGCCCATGGTTAACTTGGGAAGGTGCAAATAGACAGAAATGCAAATGTGTTAACTTAAGAATAAAAAAGATTAAATGTTCAGCAATTAGTGTCGATTATTCACAAATTTAGAATGTGCTCAAATTTGGGGGTTTAAGTGTCTTAAAATACATTTGATTGATTCATGGTTTTAATCACACACAGACACCTCCTTAAGTTAAAGAATCATAATGTTATCAATATAGAATGTACAGTGGATATAAATAGTCTACACACCCCAATTAAAATGCCAGGTTATTGTGATGTAAACGAATGAGACAAAGATAAATAACGTCAGAAATTTTTCCACCATTAATGTGACCTATAACGTGAACAATTCAATTGAAAAACTGAAATGTTATTGTTGCATCACCTCTTCTTTTAAGAATACTCCGTAAGCATTTGGGAGACCAATTGCTGTAGTTTGGAAAGTGAAATGTTTTCCCATTCTTGCTTGATATAGGATTCCAGCTATTCAACAGTTCAGGGTCACCTTTGTCATATTTTTCGTTTCATAATGCGGCAAATGTGTGCAGGCTGGCCAGTTTAGCACCCAGACTCTTTTACTACGGAGCCATGCTATTGTAATAGACAATAGTGGTGGATGATCGTAGAATCCTTTCCATGGTTAAGCAAAATCCTTTTACAATTTCCAGCCAAATGAAGAGCACTCCAGGAATTAGGAATATCATTATCCAAGTCTACCATGAAGAGAAGACTTCACAAGAGCAAATACAGAGGGTTCACTACAAATTGCAAACCATTCATAAGCCTCAAGAATAGAAAGGCCAGATTAGTCTTTGCCAAAAAACATCTAAAAAAGCCAGCCCAGTTCTGGAACAGCATTCTTTGGACAGATGAAACTAAGATCAACCAGTACCAGAAGGATGGGAAAAAATAGTATGGAGAAGGCTTGGAACGGCTCATGATCCGAAGCATACCATATCATTTGTAAAACATGGTGGAGGTAGTGTGATGGCATGGGCATGCATGGCTTCCAGTGGCACTGGGTCACTAGTGTATATTGATGATGTGACAGAAGACAGAAGAAGACGGATTAATTCTGAAGTGTACAATATATGGATATACTGTCTACTCAAACTCAGACAAATTCAGCAAAGTTGATTGTACAGCGCTTTACTTTAAAGATGGACAGTGACCGAAAGCATACTGTGAAAGCAACCCAGGAGTTTTTTAAGACAGTAGAATATTCTGCAATGGCTGGGTCGATCTCCTGATTTCAACCCATTTGAGCATGCATTTCACTTGCTGAAGACAAAACTTAAGGCAGAAAGACCCACAAACAAACAACAACTGAAGACAGCTACAGTAAAGGCCTGGCAAAGCATCACTAAGGAGGAAACCCAGCGTTTGGTTATGTCCATGCGTTCCAAACTTTAAGCAGTCACTGCCTGCAAAGGATTCTCAAAGTATAAAAAATTTAAATTGTATTTATAATTGTGTTAATTTGTCCAATTACATTTGAGCCCCTGAAATAAGGGGACTGTGTATGAAAATGGTTGCAATTCCTAAACGTTTCAAACAATATTTTTGTTCAACCCCTTGAATTAAAGCTGAAAGTCTGCATTTCATTTCCATCTCGTTTGTTTAATTTCAAATCCATTGTGGTGGTGTACAGAGACAAAATTATGAAAATTGTGTCAGTGTCCAAATATTTCTGGACCTAATTGAATGTTGCTCCAAAATGTGCATATATTTTTCAGCATTAATGGTGCCTTCCAGGCCTGTGCACAGACCACTGGAGGGGCAGGGGCCATAGAAATATGGGTACCCCCCGATTTAATAAAATAAAAAATATAAAAAATAAATAACTACACTCGCAAGAGAAATAGACAAACTTTTTATTGCATAACAGCATTAAGTATTCCTTTTATATACAGCAACCTTTATATAGGTTGTTGTCAGGTTCAAACCTGTGAATCTGACCAATAAGTTAGCTGAGCTTCCTTCCTTTCTGATGTACCACTTTATTGTATTTTGCAATGAGAAACAATACACAATGCCAAGTTTGTGTTGGCCTTTACTTACTGTGACACTTAGAACAAGCAGTTGTTGAAACATAAAGCAGTTATTGACACATGTATTGGTCAATAATAATTATGTACTTTGGATCAAGTTTGAGATGTTTAACAAAGGATTGGGAGTGCTTTTAATAACCACAAGAAAACATAAATTGGGCCGGATTGAATAGACTTAAGTAACCAAGGTGCTTGAATAATGAGCCACCCAGCCGGTGGGCAGTGCATTCGGCAAAACCATTTGGAATGAAAGGGGTGTTCTGTTTTTTTCATTTTACTACATGCTCTTTAGTTATGTTTAGAAACTTTTTCTGGGTTTTGGGGTGTTCTTTTGCGTCTCTGGTGCTTCCACAACTTTGAAAGAACAAAAAAACATGCTGTTTTGAGTGAGATATGGGTTTCTGAATGTCCTCTGTCTTCAGTCTCTGGGTGAGCTGTTAGAAAACTCCTCGGACTCTGACGTCACAGTCCGAAAAATTTGAATATTCCCACCCTCCACCCCCTCCCAACAGAGCATACCTAACGTCTCCACCGTCTATAGGCTCCACCCACCAGGTACAGCAGTAACTTCTTCTCTGATATCCTCCATGTTGTTACTGATTCAGAAGCACCATGTCGAAGCACCACTTAAACTGTGCTGTTGTTGGCTGTAAAGAGGAGCACAAAACACTCCATCGCGTCCCAGCCGCAGAGGACAGAAGAGTGGCATGGCTTGAATTAATTTTTGAAGGCAATGTCCCTGCCACAGTTGTCAAAAAATTGTCGGTTTGTGCTAACCACTTTGAGACGGGCTGTTTCTCCAACTTCGGTAAGTACAAGGTAGGATTAGCCAAGAAACTTTTGCTAAAAGAGTGCGCAATTCCAACTTTGCGTGGAATACCTGCAGACGAGGGACATGTAAGTAGTTCTATACAATTAGCTGTCTTTAGTTTTGCAATTCTACACAAACTATCCAAGGAGAGTTTTGGCAAACTACTACGCTCTTCCCGCTACCATGGTAACAGTTAGAGTGGGCGTGGGCAAAGGAGCAGCAGCTAATGAATATGCAATGAGCAGCAGAAACAGAACACTTTGAAAGGGACTGAAACAGAGGGTAATAGAGGGAGGTAAGAATCTTTTCCTACAAGCTATTTCCAACAAACAACTTCAGAAACATGTTTTATGGAATAGACCTATTTTAACATCTTTGCTCAAGTCACTCATGGCTTGTACATTAATGCACCCCCATACCATAATGGATGGTGGCTTTTCAACTGTGCACTGATACCATGTAGGATGGTCCATCTCCTCTTTCGACCGGTGGACGCGGCATCCATGACTCCCAGAAATAATTTCTAATTTTGATTAGTCAGACCACACAACAGTTTCCTGCTTTGTCTCAGTCCATCCTAAATGAGCTTGGGCCAAGAGAAGGTGCCAGTGTTTCTGGACCATGTTTATACCTGGTTTGTCCTTTGCATGGTAGAGTTTTAACATGTATTTGTGGATGCAGCGACGTACTGTGTTGTCAGACAATGGTTTTCAGAAGTGTTCCCGTGCAAATGCAATAAATACTACAGAATCATGTTTTTTTTTTTGTGCAGTGCCGTCTGAGGCCCCGAAGATCACAGCCATCCAATATTGGTTTTCAGCCTTGTTCCTTGTGTACAGAGAATTCTCCGGATTCTCTGAATCTCTTGATGATATTATGTTCTGCAAATTTTTTTATTGTTGCACTATTTGCCTGTGCAATCCTTCACAGAGTGGTGAACCCCTTCCCATCCTCACTTCCGACAGACCCTTGTCATCATATTACTGACCTATTGCCAATTGACCTAAATAGTTGTGATATTCCACCAGGTAAATTTTTTTTGCATTACACAACTATTAAAACTAACAAAATTCTTGAACATCATTAAGCATTTTAAATGAACTGAATGTGCTACCGCATTGCTTTTGACAGCCCTACATAAAGATGAAGAAGCTGAGAATGAGACTGATGTTGATCTTGAGGGGGACTGTAACTTTAACAAGAAACATTAATTGGGAATCTGGGGATGAACAACCACCTACTTCGACTCAGACTCATCCAGTGAAAAGGAGAAAGACTCCTGCAGTATGGGAGCAGTTCACAGTCGGGCGAAGGTGACTCTTGAAAGATTGTGGACAGTCAGGACTCAAAACTGGACTCAAAACTGCTAACATACCAGCCAATCATACATTTACATGTCAGGAACATTTCAGGTAAACCTTTCTCCTGACCACGCACATCGGCCCTGTTGACAAAGTGTTCTTAATGTTGATAACACACCCCATAACGTCCTGCAGGGCTTTGAGTGCAATGAGTGGAAAGTAGCGGCTGGGTGGGACCTTACGGTGATGTCTGTGGTGCCAGCCTGAAACCCCAAAGAGCAAGCAACAAGAGTTAATGCACAGTGTCTAGGAAAAACTGCCTATTAGGGACTAAACCTGGAGAGGAACCACTCTCTGAGGGGTGGCCAGTCCCCTTCTGGTTGTGATGGGTGAAGATTGTAAGAGTGCATGACCTTTTGCCAGGTGAAGATTTTAATAGTACATGACCTGGTCATGTTTTTGCAGAAGACAACTAAGTGAGTAACTGCAAATGAGCTGTGACCAGAGTCCTTAGACAGAATCCAAGTCAGCTGAATAACCAGGTTGACAAGGACACAGACAGTCAGGTGGGGTGAGAGCATCGACAGCAGGAATCATCAGACAGCAACTTGATCTGCAACACATCCAGGAGGACTTTGGACAGGGACAGCTAGGAGTAATTTGGCCCAGGTAGTCCTGAGGCGTGGTCCAATGGCTCATGTCCTCATAAAATTTAACAAGGCACCAGGAAAGTAAGAGAGAGCATTCCTAGGATTCACAATTTTACCCACTGTAACGCAGGAGGTACAGTGGAGACAGGTGCTGGCTTCAAGATATTTTATTATACCCGGGAAGCAACACAGATCAAAACAAGAGCTCACATGTTGTAGATGGCCCACGTGCGTTAACATAAAACAATTCCAAAAAATTAAAAATAAGTAAAAAACGCAAAAGAAAACATTGGAAAAAAATAACCAAAAGAAAATCACTAAACATGATGATACATAACAGGACAGGGAGAACTGGAGAACAGAGAGATGTGAAGACAAGGACTCCACTACAACAGTACTGCTCATTGAGCTAACAAAGGAACACACACATTGAATATACCACAATAGGAAATGGGAAACACCTGCGCACTATAACACACAAACTACATTCAAACCCAGGGGTGTCGGGGGGGAGGGTCCAGAGACACAGTGGGCCTGTCCGAAACACAGTAGGGACATTATTTCCTCATACAGACTTTTAACTGGGGGGCGTCCTCCCCCTGGTCCAGGCTAGACGACGGTCCTCCCAGTGGAACATGCTGCCACCACCAGGCTAAACGTAATCACAGATTATTGCACTGTTAAAACTAGGGACTGAGGCGGGGGGCTGTGCACTCGGGAACACGAGTAATCCAGTGCCTTTCTGTTCAACTTCACACCCCTAGGCTAGGCTACACTTAGGCAGTGGCAGAAGGTGGATATACTCATAAAAAATGTCTCACACTGTCCATCATGTGGTGACACTGTCCCTGGTGATGGACAATGAAATAACAGAGCTGCTTTCTAAAGACAACACCAGCTCTGGGTTCATCCACCGGTCAAGCAAGGCCAACCACAGGGTTTATTAACTAAAGCTGCAGCTCAATCTGCCTGTGCATACCCTCAACTCCATGCACACACTTCACGACTCGATGGATCTTCACAAATACACAAAAGTAGAGTCCGACCAATATGTGATTGTTTTACACGACACCGATACTGATTTTGAGTGGGAAATATTTGCAGATACAGATAATATCTGCCAATTGTTCAATTATGACAAGATTAAGACAAGATCCAAGTCAGCAGAAAGAGTCAAACTTCCCTTTAATAGTCTCCAAAAAGAGAGATAGAAATACACTTGCGAGTGTAGAAATCATTTTTTTTCCCAATAGAATAAAATACAAATATAATAAGACATTTTATTTACAGCTTTGCTACAATGGTGGTATGCTGTTATTTATTTGACAACAAAAGAAAAACATGTTTATCTCAACCTTTTGAAACCAAGGATTATGGTTTCGCAAATAACTGCAGTGCTCTCTGTTATTGTATGCACTGCCTTTCTATTCAGCGTGATACCAGTCCCAGAGAGATAATGTAAGTTAGCTAGTTACAGTAAATGTCATGGAAATGGTGAAACGCATGTGCTGACTTTTTGAAAACCACAAGTTTTGTAAAATATTTTAATGCCAGAGCTGGAGAAGTATTTACTAAACATTTATCATTATATCATGACACAATAGCAGATACTGTGAATAAAGGTCCTTATTTAATTAAGATGACTGACAGTTGCATTTTAATGAGTGAAATAAGTATTCTACCCCTCTGCAAAACATGACTTAGTACTCGGTGGCAAAATCCTTGTTGGCAATCACAGAGGTCAGACGTTTCTTGTAGTTGGGCACCAGGTTTGCTCACATCTCAGGAGGGATTTTGTCCCACTCCTCTTTGCAGATCTTCTCCAAGTCATAGGCTAGGCCACTCCAGGACCTTAATGTGCTTCTTACTGAGCCACTCCTTTGTTGCCTTGGCCATGTGGTTTGGGTCATTGTCATGCTGAAATACCCATCCATGACCCATTTTCAATGCCCTGGCTAAGGGAAGGAGGTTTTTGTCCCTTTGATGCAGTGAAGTTCTACTGTCCCCATTGCAGAAAAACACCCCCAAATCATAATGCTTCCACCTCCATGTTTGACGGTGGGGATGGTGTTCTTGGGGTCATAGGCAGCATTTCTCCTCCTCCAAACACGGTGAGTTGAGTTAAAGCCAAAGTGCTCGATTTTGGTGTCATCTGACCACAACACTTTCCCCCAGTTCTCCTCTGAATCATTCAGATGTTCATTGACAAACTTCAGATGGGCCTGTAAATGTGCTTTCTTGAGCAGGGGGACATTGCAGGTGCTGCAAGATTTCAGTCCTTCACGGCGTAATGAGTTACCAATTGTTTTCTTAGTGACTGTGGTCCCAGCTGCCTTGAGATCATTGACAAGATCCTACCGTGTAGCTCTGGGCAGATTCCTCACCGTTCTCATGATCATTGGAGAGATCTTGCTTGGAGCCTCAGACCGAGGAAGATTGACAGTTATTTTGTGTTTCTTCCATTTGCAAATAATCGCACCAACTGTTGTCTTTCTGACATCTTTCTGACCGAGAGGGGTTGAATACTTATTTCACTCATTAAAATGCAAATCAATTCATAACATTTTTGATATGCGTTTTTCTGGATTTGTTTTGTTACTCTTTCTCTCATTGTTCAAATAAACCTACCATTAAAATTATAGACTGATCATTTCTTTGTCAGTGGGCAAATCGTTTTTTTCCCACATACTGTTTGTAAAATATAATAATTGTCTTTTGACATTAAGTAATGTAATGCAATAAGGCCTAGACTGGTGGTTATGTTGGTCAACTCCCCATTTTGCCACCGCTAATTACATAAACTCACTATGCCAAGTAGATTCTCTGGAAAATGATGTCTTGAAGTTTAATTCGATTATGTGTTGATGAGAAATGCTTAAAGATCTGCATATTCATATATTTAATTAATTTAACACATAATATTCAACATTAAAATATATGACACATTGTATTATATTGTGAGAAGTGCAAGTTATATATTTCATGATCATATTCAGGGCACATATGTGGGCACAAAATGTACAGACCACAGCAAAATTATCGGTTTCTCTGGTTTTACTATTCAAAGGTACAGTATCTCACAAAAGTTAGATTTTTTGTAAATATATGATCATATCTGTTCATGTGACAACCCTGAAGGAATGACACTTTGCTACAATTTAAAGTAGTGAGTGTACAGCTTGTATAACAATGTACATCTGTTGTCCACTCAAAAAAACACAACACACCGCCATTCATGTCTGAACTACTGTCAACAAAAGTGAGTACACCCCTAAGGGAACATTTGCCTGGTCAAATTAGTCTCAATTTCTGTTGAGACATTCAATTGGTAGAGTCAGAATTTGGCGTAAACAGAATGAGAACATGGATCCATCATGCCTTGTTACCACTGTGCAGGCTGGTGGTGGTGGTGTAATGGTGTGGGGGATGTTTTCTTGGCACACTTTAGGCCCCTTAGTGCCAATTGGGCATCGTTTAAATGCCACGGCCTACCTGAGCATTGTTTCTGACCATGTCCATCCCTTAATGACCACCATGTACCCATTCTCTGATGGCTACTTCCAGCAGGATAATGCACCATGTCACAAAGCTTGAATCATTTCAAATTGGTTTCTTGAACATGACAATGAGTTCACTGTACTGAAATGGCCCCCACATCAATGCCACGTAGAATTAAGGCTGTTCTGAAGGCGAAAGGTGGTCAAACACAGTACTAGTGTGGTATTCCTAATAATCCTTTAGGTGAGTGTATATGGTCATACATTTGTAATACATATAACACATATATTAGTATATGTTTAAAAAAAATATAGGCACATGATTTTGAAATATATGTCAATATATAATACTTGTGGGTAGGCAGGACACAAGCACATACCGCAAACTGAGGCACACAGCACAAACACGACAGGCACAAAAACTGATCAACCAAAATACTGAAAGGGCAACTTAAAAGGGTCAGCTGCCTCAAATGGGGGACAATCAAAAACAGCAGCGCAGAGATGCTTTGAGGCCCCCAACCAGGACCTGACTGTAGGTATTTTGAGGACTCCAGGGAATGTAGCTGCTTCTTTAGATTTTTGGAAATCCTAATATCAATCTATTAGCCTTCTATAATTTTGTATTTTCAGAATGTTGTTTGGGTTTTTTGTCAATTTTCATTATACCACAGATTTCTATATGGCTTCTAGCACATTTGTGAGTGTGACAGGTTTATAACTTTCGGATGTAACCATCGCTGTCATTCTAATTTGCTCTGTCAGGACCTGAGCGGAACCCAGAAGCAGACGAGGATGAGAAGTGAAAGAGAAGGGTGGTTTATTAACAAACAGAAAAGCATACGAGGAGAGCATGGACCGAGTGTAGTCAGGGGAGATGGCGTGAAGGCGGTTCCAGGTGTCCAGGCAGACGGGAAGGAGAATGCGGGTCAGGATGTGGTAGATGATCCGGTTGTCGAGGCGGAATCCAGGTAGGTGTACAGAGAGGCGGAATCCTGTGACGGAGCGGAGAACAGGGTGAGACAAAACACGAAACAAGCAGGTAAGTGGAACTAAGCTGAACTACAGATGAGACGTCAGAGCTCTGCTTAAATACTGCTGATGAGCGGTGGAATTGGGAACAGGTGCGTGATTACTGAGGGGAAAAAGCTGGCACCGGCATCACCCAGGAGTTGACGTCACGCCCCCGAACAGGTCGCCAGCAGGACCGGGACAGAGACACAGAAACAGAAGCAAACAATCATGGGGGAGGGATCGTGACATTGCTCTATGTGTTAGTTTGTCATCTTTATTTAGGCCTGGATAATGCTACTTACTCTCAGTGAAAAAGTTCTTTAGGTCATTTTTGTTAAACACAAATATGGAAGCTAAAGACTTCCAGCTGTATGGCGTGCTAAGGATCGCTCCTGAGCCCATTTGTCAAAATATCAATTACTTTTTCTTACGACTTCTGGTATACGTATGTATTGTTTATAAATCAATGTGTAACCTACAAGTTAAGATGACTGGCAATAAGCCCAACATTATTGGAAAGAAAACCTATGGCAGAAGCCCCATCTGCCCATGCAGAGATACCACATGGCAAGTATCTCATGATGGCAGCACGATGCAATCACAGACAATATTAAAACCATTGATCAAGTCAAAGTCTTTTATTTGATAAGTACTCTGAATAACCTCATTCTCATTCATGCCTCATTCTGAACAATGTAATTCTTGTGACATGGCACACGACATCTACGTAGTAATTAAGAAATGTATAAAGCAAAAATAATAAAAGAAAAGCAATTTGAAAATAATGTAGAAATGGGAATATGGACAGTATGAATAGAAATTGTAAATATTATAAATCTAAGTGTAAATGGATGCATTAAAATGTGCTAATGTTCATTAATGTACATAGAATGTGACCAGAGCATATGAAGTGTTCATGTGATCAATAATATCAGTGTTGCTGGATCCATATGGCCTGGGGGTACAAACTGTTTGGGAGGGGAGATGGCAGCCGATGATGCGCTCCGCTGACTTCACCACCCTCTGTAGGGCCTTGCAGTCAGCAGTGGAGCAGCTGCCGTACCAGGCAGTAATGCAGCCTGAGAGGATACTCTCAGTGGTCCACCTGTAAAACTTGCTGAGAATTTCTGTAGACATGCCAAACGTCTTGAGTCTCCTCAGGGAGCATAGGCGCTTTCGGGCAGTTTTTACCACAGTCTGCTTGCCTGGACCAGGTGAGGTCATCTTTGATGAACACACTGAGGAACTTGAAGTCGGAGACTCTCTCTACTTCACCTCCATCGAGGTGTTTGGGGGCATGATCCCCCCTCTGCCGCTTCCTGAGGTCCACGATCATCTCCTTTATCAATTAGACGTTTTCTTTCATAAAGCGGCCTGAAGGCAAAAATGGACTCTGTTGTCAACGCAGTGGCAGCACATGCACTAACCATGTCTGGATTAGAGAAGGCCTCAGAAGTACACACAAAGATAAAGTTTAGGAGGAGTAAGTGAAAGTTCAGGAGGAGCGGCCCACCCCCAGATCCACCAATGCATATCTGGCATTGGATTCAACCTTAAACATGACACAGAAGCCAAGCAAATATTTCCTTAGTCTTTTCTGAGTAGGCCTGTACATCCATCTCAAGGCAGTGAGTCATACGTTTGGCCAAAATACAATGATAGTAAACTTGCGATCCGTTGCTTTGCAGAGACAATTGAGGGGAGTGTGCTCAATGTTGTTCAAAAATCTGGCTCCCCTTGACCTTGCTTCCCTTCACTGGTTCACTTTTTGCCATATACAGCCGTTAGAGGGTCTCTGACAGGAGTTGGCTGCGCTAACAAATGCCCAAATAGGGCCTTTGAAGCTACTCATTGTCATTCGCCTTAAGATTAATTTTTGCTGTGTTAAAACAGACTTATTTGATTCCACCCTGTTTTCTGTAGTAAAAATATTTTCATTACATCATATATTATCCTTCTTTTTTATATAGTCTTTCTGTACTTTTCAATTAATCATGAGTTCGCAATGAAGTATGAAGCCATTAAAGAAGTTGCTGCCCTTGAATATTCCCTGAAAGTATTTCCATTACAGGGAATATTATTGATTGCATTAGTCATGCTCTTGTCTTCTGCTTGCAAGATATTCTGGATTCTTCCTAAAGACTGTGGACACAACCCACACAGCCCATCTGAATATGCAGGCATTTGTAAGTGGCCCAAAAGGGTCATTTCGTCTTATAATCTTCAGTTGGCAAGCCGAAAAGAGGACTGGCCAACCCTTATCTCCTACAGTAGGTTCCCACCGAACTGATAGCTTGTTCTTGCTTTGCTCTTTGGGTTTTAGGCTGACTATGTGAATTTGCATTTTGTGACAACATAAAATGTAAAAAGGGAATTATAAAATATACAGATTCCTTCTAGTCAAAATGATTATTATTATCTTATTATTATGTTACCATCTACCAAGGCTGGATGTAGAGTGGCTATCAAAAGTATTCACCCTCTTTGACCTTCCCACATTATATTGTTACAACATTAAATCAAAATGGATTTAATGAGTGTGTTTTGCCACTGATCAACACAAAAAAGTAATAATGTCAAAGTAAAAAATAAAATCTACAAATTGCGGTAAATTAATAAATAAATGCAAAACAGAATATAGTTTATTGGGAATATATTCACAATCTTTAGTCAATATTGAGTAGCAATTACAACTGAGTCTCTACACTTCTAGTCACAGCATTTTTTTGTCAATTTTTCTCAGCAAAATATTTACACTGTGAGTTATAATAGTGATATTTCATAGTCTTGCATTAGTAATCATGCAATAATAAATGTGACACTAATTTATGCCCCATCCTGACAGTCTGTTAGAACAACCTCAATATCAGCGCTTTTCACAATCTCAGCAGAAGTAGCTGGAATCTGAGGGAGTCCGAACATGGACATTGTAGTGGTTGATGCTGATAAGGGAAACCAGACCCAGTTAACTCTGTTCCAGAACACCAACCCCCATGGCACAATGACCAATATGATATCCTGTTCTAATACACGATGTACTGATTAGCACGGCTAAAAGGGAGGGAGGAAGGGTTGGGTGGAAGCAGAAGAAACGGGTGGGGCAGATGGAAAGAGGAAGAGAGATGGCAAGAGGAACAGAGAAGGAGAGATAAAGGGACAAAAGGATAGACCAAGAGAAACCAAGAAACACATGGAACAGGCTAGAGAGAGAAAAAGATAAAGAGTTTCATATGTTACACACAACAGATGGGGAAAAAAGGAGGATATTACACTGACAGGGAAATGTTCATATTGTGTCTGTCTGCCCCATCTACAGTCAGGTAATCCAATCAAAATTGATATTATAAAAGGCAAATAAAAAATGTATGTATATAGTATCTCACAAATTGAGTACACCCCTCACATATTTGTAAATATTTGATTATATAACACTGAAGAAATGACACTTTGCCACATTGTAAAGTAGTGAGTGTACAGCTTGTATAACAGTGTACATTTGCTGTTCCCTCAAAATAACACAACACACAGTCATTAATGTCTAAACCGCTGGACACAAAAGTGAGTACACCCCTAAGGGAACATTTCCAAATTGGGCCCAAAGTGTAAATATTTTATTTGGCTACCATAATTTTCCAGCACTGCCTTAACCCTCTTGAGAATGGAGTTCACCAGAGCATCACAGGTTGCCACTGGAGTCCTCTTCCACTCCTCATTCCTTCATGACCACATCACAGAGCTGGTGGATGTTAGAGACCTTGTGCCCCTCCACCTTCCGTTTGAGGATGCCCCACAGATGCTCAATAGGGTTTAGGTCTGGAGACATTCTTGGCCAGTCCATCACCTTTAACCTCAGCTTCTTTAGGAAGGCAGTGGTTGTCTTGGAGATGTGTTTGAGGTCGTTATCATGTTGGAATACTGCCCTGCGCCCTGTTGTGGACATTTTTGAACTAAGGTACATTTGAGAAATGTCTGTCTTTCTATTGCCTGGTATGTAAATCTTTACTTTGATTGTGACACACGTCTGTATAATATCAGAGTATTATTAGGTACTCCACCTTCCGTTGGAGTATCTAATAATACTAGGGGGCATCATTGACTGGTATTGGCAGATTATAAGGTTACTCATTAATCTGCGCATCTGTATAACTTATCACGTCCAGATGATGTAAGAGCTCTTTAGAGTTCAAGAGGTTACCCATGGGGGGTAGGACAGCTTGCCCCTTGTGTGAAGCCTAGGTATTGACAGAACAAAGGGAATGTGTTTTATTGACATAGGACAACTGGGCAGCATCTTACCACACCCCTTTTAACTGTAATACATACGGACTGTTCATGTATCTACTTCAGAGACTCCTCGAGTGATTATTCTGTAAGAGTTTGACGCGTCTCTCTATTTGCAAATAAACTATTAAATGTGCCAAGAGAATTTTGTCTCTGTACTTACTTCTTAGAAAGTTCTGATCGATGAAATTGCCATCACAGGCCTAGTCTCCAAAGGGAGGGGATCATGCTCTGAAAGTCCCCGGACATGTTGGCATTCAACGTTCCCTCAATGAACTGTTGCTCCCTAGTGCACTCATGCAACCAGAGACCATGACACTCCCACCACCATGCTTGACTGTAGGCAAGACAAACTCGTCTTTGTACTCCTCACCTGGTTGCCACCACATGCGCTTGACACCATCTGAACCCAATACGTTTATCTTAGTCTCATCAGACCTCAGGACGTTCCAGTAATCCATGTCCTTAGTCTGCTTGTCTTCAGCAAACAGTTTGCTGGCTTTCTTGTGCATCATCTTTAGAAGAGGCTTCTTTCTGGGACGACAGCCATGCAGACCAATTTAATGCAGTGGGCGGCATATGGTCTGAGCACCGACAGGCTGACCCCCCACCCCTTCAACCTCTGCAGGAATGCTGGTAGCACTCATACGTCTATTTCCTAAAGACAACCTCTGGATATGACGCTGAGCACGTGCACTCAACTTATTTGGTCGACCATGGCGAGACCTGTTCTGAGTGGAACCTGTCCTGTTAAACCGCTGTACGGTCTTGGCCACCGTGCTGCAGCTCAGTTTCAGGGTCTTGGCAATCTTCTTAGAGCCTAGGTCATCTTTATGTAGAGCAACCATTTTTGTTCAGATCCTCAGAGAGTTCTTTGCCATGAGGTGCCATGTTGAACCTCCAGTGACCAGTATCAGGGAGTGTGAGAGCGATGACACCAAATCTAACACACCTGCTCCCCATTTACACCTGAGACCTTGTAACACTAACGAGTCATATGACACCGGGGAGGGAAAATGGCTAATTCACTTAGGGGTGTACTCACTTTTGTTGTGAGCAATAAGAGACCACTGCAAAATGATCAGTTTCTTTGGTTTTACTATTCATAGGTATATGTTTGAGTAAAATTAACAGTTTTGTTTTATTTTATAAACTACTGAGAACATTACTCCCAAACTCAAAAATATTGTCAGTTAGAGTATTTATTTGTAGAAAACAACAACTGGTCAAAATAACCAAAGAATATGCATTGTTTTCAGACCTAAAATTTTTCAACAACAAAATACTAATGTTTTAACTTAGGAAGAGTTCAGAAATCAATATTTGGTGAAATAACCCTGAAAAAACCCTGAGCTTTCATGCGTCTTGGCATGCTCTCCACCAGTCTGTCACATTGCTGTTGGGTGACTTTATGCCACTCCTGGCCAAAAGCCTTTGTTTGATGGCTTGTGACCATCCATCTTCCTCTTGATCAAATTCCAGAGGTTTTCAATGGGGTTCAGGTCTGGAGATTGGGCTGGCCATGACAGGGTCATGATCTGGTGGTCCTCCATCCACACCTTGATTGACCTGGCTGTGTGGCATGGAGCATTATCCTGCTGGAGAAAACAATTCTCAGAGTTGGGGAACATTGTCAGAGCAGAAGGAAGCAGGTATTCCTCCATTCCTCTATGGTCCAATCATTATGGTTGTTTTGCAAACTTCAGCCTGGCTCTTCTTTGCTTCTCATTGATGAAGGGCTTTTTTCTAGCTTGTCACGGCTTCAACCCTGCCCCTAGGAGCCTGTTTCTAATCAACCTGCACTTCACCCCCGCTGCTGTTTACCAATCTTTTTGTAGGTCACTTGATGTCATCCTATGGTTGTTGAGTGACATTCAAATTCATTGAGTCATCTCAATCAGTGGACAGTCGTTTTGATCCTCTGCCAGTCTGTAGCTTTGTTGTCCACAATGTCTGTTGCTTGACCTTGTTCTTATAAACAACCGTCATTGAAATGTTCAGGATGGAAGCAACCTGATGCTCACTGTATCCCTCTGCCAGTAAAGCCAGAATTGAACCCTTCTTTTCCTCACTCAAAGCTCACAATTTTTTCAACTATTTTGTCATTTTGAATAGTTATTTTTTTATTCAAATTACCTTTGAGGTACTACTTTCACAGTTTTTGCCATCCAGCTGGTCCTATTGCAAGAGGATAGTGATGACCACAGCAGTGTTTTTTTTTACTTGTTAAATTAGATTTGGTTCAGGTAATCAACTAATCAGTACCTCATTAAGTAAAATTATCTGTGCCTGTGTTGGAATTTAAGAGAGACTGGAATGGAATAGTTGCCATACATTTTGAGATGCTGATTTAAGAACAATTAAGAGTGGTCTCTTAATTTTTTCCAGAGCTGTATACAGTGGGGAGAACAAGTATTAAATACTTCTTAGCTTCATAGAATAATTGCCTAAGTTATTTCTTGGCCAATTTGTGATATCTGCCCAACTTTACTGTTCTACCACTGCTGCATCATCCTGCCTTTCTGCCTATGTCCTTAGCCAATCACAACACTTATTAGAATCCAAAAACACTATCTGCCTTAGTCATCTCTTTGAATTAGGAAGTTTTGATACAAACAAAATGGTTTTTTTTGAGTTACAAGAATACAATGGGACAGGAGAGACCACCAAAGACCATGGGCCAACCCTGCACATTACAGCACTGCTTAAAGTCGAAGAAACTAAGTTGTGAACTACTGACTGAAGAGGAGAAAACAGATATCTTCAACAATTTTTAGTCCATGCCCTCCTGTGAGACATGCAAGCTGTATATCCAGACTCTAGTTGAAAATGTGCCCATAAAACAGAAGAAAGGTGGTGTTGCATCAAAGAGAACAACGTCCCTATTATACCACCTGCAACTGGCAAATAGATGTAAACTACCTGTGTGTAAGAATCTTTTCTGTTCAACACTTGGCATCGCCATCCATGAAATCCATGTAAACCCAAGATCAACAAGACTGGCCCACATGTGCCCATATCAGATGTTGACCAGACCTTCCTGAACGAATGGCTCTCTGGACTGCCTACAGTCCCATCCCATTACTGTCGTCAGGTTCCCTCCTATCAGGATAAGAAGTTCCTGGAGCCAGGAACAGTTCTAAGTGATCTTCACAAGGAATATCAGAAAGCTGCTGGTGAAAATGGAGCGCGTGCTGTGAGTGAGATATATTTTCCAAAAGTGTTCAGTGAGCAGAATTACTCTGTGTTCATACCAAAAAAAAAACAGTGTGATGCATGTGTCAGCGCCAAGGTAGGAAATAAAGATCAGGATACCCTTACTACTCACTTGAAATTAAAGGCTCAGGCTCAAGCTGAAAAAGCTAAGGATAAAAAGGAATCCAGTGACAAACTTTTAGTGTGGACAATGGACCTTCAATGCATTCTTCTGTGCCCCCAGACGAAAGCAAGTACAATGTATTACAAAACTAAATTACAGATGCACAACTTTACTTGCTTCAACATGAACAACAAAGATGGATATTGTTACGCTTGGGAAGAGCATGACGGCTCCCTCAGCAGTGAGGTTTTTGCCTATCTGCAGTCGAATCACTGCACTTCGAATCAATCCTAGAGGCCAATGGAAACATTGAGAAAGTCATTGTCTGGAGTGATGGCTGTGGATTTCAAAATCGGTGTGGTGCCATTAGCAACACCTACCTTCATCTGGCCATGAAGCATGGTGTCACCATATGGCAAAGGTTTCTGGTTGCTGGGCACACACAAATGGAGTGTGACTCCATGCATAGCCTCATTGACTCAGCTATACCACAATGACTTCATGAAGTTATCTGGGGCCTATGTCTCCAATATTGAACCAGGTAAAAAAGTTGGTGACCATGGCCATGGCCTCCGGACTCTCCAGTACTTGGCTGATGGTCGAATCCGGTACAAGTTGGATTTTGAGTCTGAGTGAGAGGACCTGCCTCAGCGAATCAACATCCCCGAAGAACCATTCCACGGGGTCCCACTCTTTCCTGCCCAATTGCCAATTACTCTCAGGAAATTCAATGACTTACAGGCAATGAAACCAATACTACCAAGAGTGGCCCACCAGTACTATGACAACCTCCCTCATCAATAGACAGTGTGAAAATGAGTGTACACAGCACCTGAGTGGAACTTGGTGGGAAAGGAAAACACTGGTTAAGGTTAGACATTAAGAAACAACTTGTTTAAGGTTGGCAAGTTACACATCTTGGTTATATTTAGGAGAGTAAAACAACTTTTGTTATGTTATGTTTGCATTTATATGTAAGAGAAAAAATGCCTAAGTCAAGGCATATTCTGCTTTTATTTGTTAGGCAATTGATGATGGATCTTTTTCTTTTTGCATACTTGTTCACACATCTGGTTGAATGTACTGTTATAATATCAATAAAAAATAACAATGTGATTTTAAAAATGTTAGTTTTTTCTTGTTTTCCAATAACATTGAAATATGACTTAGGCAATTATGCTATGAGGCTAACATAAAATGCAAATTAATTACTTAAAAATCAGACTTCTACATGCTTTGTAAGTGGGAAAACCTGCAAAATCAGCCGTGTATCAAAGATCTTTTGTATGATTTTTAAGTAATTAATTAGCATTTTATTGCATGACATAATTATTTGATACATCAGAAAAGCAGAACTTAATATTTGGTACAGAAAACTTTGTTTGCAATTACAGAGATCATACGTTTCCTGTAGTTCTTGACCAGGTTTGCACACACTGCAGCAGGGATTTTGACCTACTCCTCCATACAGACCTTCTCCAGATCCTTCAGGTTTCGGGGCTGTCGCTGGGCAATACAGACTTTCAGCTCCCTCCAAAGATTTTCTATTGGGTTCAGGTCTGGAGACTGGCTAGGCCACTCCAGGACCTTGAGATGCTTCTTACGGAGCCACTCCTTAGTTGCCCTGGCTGTGTTTAGGGTCGTTGTCATGCTGGAAGACCCAGCCACGACCCATCTTCAATGCTCTTACTGAGGGGAGGAGGTTGTTGGCCAAGATCTTGCGATTCATGGCCCCATCCATCCTACCCTCAATACGGTGCAGTCGTCTTGTCCCCTTTGCAGAAAAGTATCCCCAAAGAATGATGTTTCCACCTCCATGCTTCACGGTTGGGATGGTGTTCTTGGGGTTGTACTCATCCTTCTTCTTTTTCCAAACAGGGCGAGTGGAGTTTAGACCAAAAACTCTATTTTTGTCTCATCAGACTACATGACCTTCTCCCATTCCTCCTCTGGATCATCCAGATGGTCATTGGAAAACTTCAGACGGGCCTGGACATGAGCTGGCTTGAGCAGAGGGACCTTGCGTGCGCTGCAGGGTTTTAATCCATGACGGCGTATTGTGTTACTAATGGTTTTCTTTGAAACTGTGGTCCCAGCTCTCTTCAGGTCATTGACCAGGTCCTGCCGTGTAGTTCTGGGCTGATCCCTCACCTTCCTCATGATCATTGATGCCCCACGAGGTGAGATCTTGCATGGAGCCCCAGACTGAGGGAGATTGACCGTCATCTTGAACTTCTTCCATTTTCTAATAATTGTGCCAACAGTTGTTGGCTTCTCACCAATGCCTATTGTCCTGTAGCCCATCCCAGCCTTGTGCAGGTGTGATGGCAATTTCTAAAATCCAAATAGTTCTATGAAAATGGTAGGTAAGACAGGAAAAATCAATTGCGCAATAAACGGTTTTAATCTTGCTTGCAAGGAGAAAGTATGCAGGTTACAAGGTAACAGTGAATAGTTTCTAAATAAAAACATCATTTCGACAGTATTTATTACATAGGAAAAGGGGTGTGGTAAGATGCTGCCATCTGTCTCATGTCAATCAAACACCTTTCCCTTTGTTCTATCACACAAGTCAAATGCTATCTTCCCCCACCTTATCCTTCCTGCCATAATGTTTACTGTAGTGTTTACCCAAAGGGGCCAACTGACCTTACTGCCCCCTGTTGTATCTTCTCCTATCCCGTCCTAAAACCCATTGATCTGCATCTGGACAGACAATAGATGCCCCCTATGCAAATACCAGACCCCCACATTCCTCTACCTATCTTAACAGTGGGACTCAGTCCTTTACTCAGTGAGAATACATTGTATAAAGACATTTCCACAACAGCAGGTCTACAATTTTATCCCTGATGTCCTTACACAGCACTCTGGTCTTGGCCATTGTGGAGAGGTTGGAGTCTGTTTGATTGAGTTTGTTGACAGGTGTCTTTTATACAGGTAACGAGTTTAAACAGGTGCAGTTAATACAGGTAATTAGTGAAAACAGGAGGGCTTCTTAAAGAAAAATTAACAGGTCTGTGAGAGCTGGATTCTTACTGGTTGGTAGGTGATAAAATACTTATGTAATGCAATAAAATGCAAATTAATTATTTAAAAAATCATACAATGTGATTTTCCGGATTTTGGTTTTAGATTCTGTCTCTCACAGTTGAAGTGTACCTATGATAAACACAACAGACCTCTACACCTTTGTAAGAAGGAAAACCTGCAAAATTGGCAGTGTATCAAATACTTGTTCTCCCCACTGTATACACACACCACCATTCAAACGTTTGGGGTCATTTAGAAATGTACTTGTTTTCCATGAAAACATTAATGTAATGAGTTTGAATAGGAAACATAGCAAAATGAATAGGACGTATAGTAATTGACAAGGTTAGAAAGAACCATGTTTATTTGAAATTGTAATTGTGTCCTTCAGACTTTGCTTTTGCTAAAGAATCTTCCATTTGCAGCAATTACAGCCTTGCAGACTTTTGCTAGTAGCGAGTTTGTTGAGGTAATCTGAATGTCACCCATTGCTTCCTGAAGACCCTTCCACAAGTTGGACTGGCTTGATGGGCAGTTCTTGAGTACCATACGATCAAGCTGCTCCCATAACAGCTCAAAAGGGTTTAGATCTGGTGACTGGTCATGTCATTATAGACAGAATACCATCTGACTGCTTCTTCCCTAAATAGATCTTGCATAATTTGGAGCTATGCCTTGGGTCATTGTCCTGTTGTAAGAGGAAATTGGCTCCAATCAAGTGCCATTCACAGGATATGGCATGGCATCGCAAAATGTAATGATAGCCTTCCTTCTTCAAGATCCTACCCTGTACCAATCTGCCACTTTACCACCAACCAAGCCCAGACCATCACATCGCCTTCATCATGCTTAACAGATGAGATCAAGCACTCCTCCAGCATCTTTTCATTTGGTCTGCATCTGACGATTGTTCTTCTTTGTTTGTCCGAACACCTCAAAATAAGATTTGTCTGTCCATAATATTTTTTGCCAATGTTCCTCTTTCCAGTATCTGTTCTTTTGGTCTTAATCTTTTTTTTTATTGGCCAGTCTGAGATATGTTTTTTTCTTTGCAACTCTGCCTAGAAGGCCAAAATCCAGGAGTTGCCTCTTTACTGTTGACTTTGAGACTGTTTTTTTTCTGGTACCATGTAATGACGCTGCCAGTTGAGGACCTGTGAGGCATCTGTTTCTCAAGATAGACACTAACATATTTGTCCTCTTTCTCAGTTGTGCATCGTGGCCTCCTAAGACTCTTTCTATTCTGGTTAGAGCCAATGTGTGCTGTTCTGTGAAGGGAGTAGTACACAGTGTTGTTTCTTGGTAAATTCTCGCATGGAATAGCCTTCATATTTCAGAACAAGAAGAGAATGAAGAAGGCCAGTGTTATTGCTTCTTTAATCAGCAGTTTTCAACAGTTTTTAGCTGTGTTAACAACCTTGCAAAAGGGTTTTGATATCTATAAGGTATATAAAGGTTAATGATCAATTAGGGTTTTAAAACCCTGTTTCCAAACAAGTTGGGACGCTGTGTAAATTGTAAAGAAAAACAGAATGCAGTGATGAGCAAAACATTTTATCCCTATATTTAATATAAAATAGTGCAAAGACAACATATCAAATGTTGAAACTGAGAAATGTTATTGTTTCTTGAAAAATATATGCTTACTTTGAATTTGATGCCAGCAACACGTTTAAAAAAAGCTGGGACAGGGGCAACAAAAGACTGGAAAAATGTACCTAGTGGAATATCTCAGAAAATCATTGTCTGTGAACAAAGTACATTGTTGTATCCAAAAATGCTAATTAAAACTCTACAATGCAAAGAAGAAAACAAATATAAACAAGATCCAGAACCGCCGCCGCCTTCTCTGTGCCTGAGCTCATTTAAGATGGACTGAATTGGAAAACTGTCCTGTGGTCTGACAAATCAAAATTAGAATTTATGGTCTGTCTGCAGTCCAGACCTGTTACCCATTGAAAACATTTGGCGCATTATGAAACAAAAAATAAGACAAAGGAGACCCCAAACTGTTGAGCAGCTGAAATCCTATATCTAGCAAGATTTCACTTTCAAAACAACACCAGTTGGTCTCCTCAGTTCCCAAACACATACAGAGTATTGCTAAAACAAGAAGTGATGCCACAGTAATAAACCTGTCCCTGTCCCAACCTTTTTAAAACTGTTTGCTGGCATCAAATTCAAAATAGGCATGTATTTGTCCAAAAACAAAAACATTTCTCAGTTTACTATTTACTATTTAATACAAAGATAAATTATTTGCACATCATTGCATTCTGTTTTTACAAACCCGATTCCAAAAAAGTTGGGACAATGTACAAATTGTGAGTAAAAAAGGAATGGAATAATTTACAAATCTTATAAACTTATATTTAATTCACAACAGAATATAGATAACATATTGAATGTTGAAAGTGAGACATTTTGTAATGTCATGCCAAATATTGGCTCATTTTTGATTTTATGAGAGCTACACATTCCAAAAAGTTTGGGACAGGTGGCAACAAGAGGCCGGAAAAGTTAAATGTACAGATAAGGAACAGCTGGAGGACCAATTTGCAACTTATCATGTCAATTGGCAACATGATTGGGTATAAAAAGAAACTCTTTGCAAGTTTTCTGAATAAAACAATTTTTATTCAGAAAACTTTTTTGGAAAAAGTGTTGTAAAATAAACTTTGATCAGCAATCACAACATGCCACTGGAACACAGGACTGGTGGTTGCTGATAATGGGCCTCTTTACACCTATGTAGATATTCCATTCACAGTATTATATAGGGACGTGTATTTCTGTCACAGTATAGTATAGTGATGCATATCTGCCACAGTATTGTATAGTGATGTGTACATCTGTCACAATATAGTATAGTGATGTGTTTACTTGTCACAATAATATATAGTGACATATATACCTGTTACATTATTGTATAGTGACGTGTATACCTGTCACAGTATTGTATAGTGATGTGTATACGTGTCACAATGTAGTATAGTGACGTGTATACCTATCACAGTATTGTATAATGATGTGTATACCTGTCACAGTATTGTATAGTGATGTGTATATCTGTCACATTATTGTATAGTGATGTGTATACCTGTCACAGAATTGTATAGTGATGTGTATATCTGTCACATTATTGTATAGTGACGTGTATACCTGTCACAGTATTGTATAGTGATGTGTATATCTGTCACATTATTGTATAGTGACGTGTATACCTGTCACAATATTGTATAGTGATGTGTATACCAGTCACAGTATTGTATAGTGATGTGTATACCTGTCACAGTATTGTATAGTGATGTGTATACCTGTCACACTTTAGTGATGTGTATACCTGTCACAGTTTTGTATTGTGATGTGTATATCTGTCACAGTATTGTATAGTGATGTGTATATCTGTCACATTATTGTATAGTGATGTGTATATCTGTCACATTATTGTATAGTGATGTGTATATCTGTCACATTATTGTATAGTGACGTGTATATCTGTCACATTATTGTATAGTGACGTGTATACCTGTCACAGTATTGTATAGTGACGTGTATACCAGTAAGATCCAACGCGGTCTCTCTATTCTTTGTTGTTATTGCACCTCACCTGTGTTCCTTACCATAGTCTCTACTGAATTTCCTCCTTTCCTGGTGTCTTGTTGCCGGACTGCG
Source organism: Esox lucius (assembly GCF_011004845.1). Lineage (NCBI taxonomy): Eukaryota > Metazoa > Chordata > Actinopteri > Esociformes > Esocidae > Esox > Esox lucius. The sequence continues at coordinate 21,144,682 of NC_047579.1, read as the reverse complement.
TAAGCAGAGCCAGCCTAGAAGAGTGAATGTCTTTTACTGAGTCCGTTCGTCTCTCCCTGACTGACTGAGTGACTGACTGACTACCCTTTGTTAAATAGCGTAGTGGTTAGAGATGCGGTATGGCAGGTGAAAAGGGACTTTAATAAGCTATTGAAACGACCTAATGTGCATACCATCGCGTATGCGACCGTGTATACGTCTGTACGCGTATGCAACCGTGTATACGTGTATACCTGTATGCACCCATGTATACGCGTTCCTATACCCGTATACACGACGCGTCAGTGAGTAAAGCAAGTGCGCTATCCAGTAGAAATGTAGGTTATATACCAAAAACTGTTGCAGCACAAACAGAAGCAGCTGGGCAAAATGCTTCCATAACCAATTACACACTGTCGACAAACATGGAGGAAAGAACAAGTTAACTCACTGACACTAATTTTCACTGACGGGTTTTTATGAATCAGCGGTCTATTTCCTTGTTCAAAGATAAATAGGCTAGAATGAGTGCATATTATGCATGTAAAAATACATGCATAATATGACCATACAGTAAGTAACATTTAAAAAAAATAAGTGCTCCCTAAAGTCCAAGTTGACTCTCAAAAATATCTATCCTTTCTATGGAGCACCAGCGATCACACTGTTCACCGGTCCCAAAGCAGTCGTTTAATCTCTTGTTCGATGCTCGTTCATTGCAAACTATCTACCACTGGTTTTTCTTCTCACCTCTAAACATTTTGATATGTTTAGCTATGTAGAAAGTAACGTGGTCACAAACACACACATTCAAACACTCCAAACGTGCAATACTGATAGGCTATGTAAGTTAAATAATCGTACTGCATGCACATGTGAGAAAACGATGAGTATGAGAAAACGATGAGCCCATCAATATTTGCAATCAATTTAAAGGCAATAGAAGTTATATTCGTTTCTCATTTTTATTTGAGGAAAAAAACAGATTCAAAGTATGGCAGCTGCACTACCTTGTTGACAGATGTATTGTACATCAATATTAGAAGATCTGTCATAGGGGCTACCAAGATAAATGTGTGGAAGAATAAAATATGTTTTTGAAAACCCTGTAACCCCAATTGTATCATATTTGCTACATGAGTTTCTGCGACCTCTACGTACAAGCAATCATCTGTGAAAAGGTTCCCTGGTGGAAAGTGTTTCAAAAATGTAAGCTAAGCCATGTATTTACTGCTGTGATTGAAAATGCAAAATCTGTGTATAAGCCTCAGTTTATAAACGGTGGTATTTGGCAAATCTCAGTCCTACCATAAGAAACACACATATTACAAAATATATTTTAAAACATTCAATAATAAAATAAGATTTTCTTTACAAATAGCGATCGATTGTATTCATTGAGCTAATTGGCTTGCCAGGTAATATTCATTATGTAAATAAATGCTTTAACGACTTCTGATTATTATTCAATAAATGTACTACATACATGTTCAAATATTTTAGTTCTCTCTTGTCTTTTCAGTCTTTTCATGGAATCCCTAACATGTGCATTGCAGTTTTACATTGTGATTACACAGTACAGATCGGGAGTATCATATTTCCCTAGAGAGTAGTACAAATAATTTTGTACTCTCTAAATTTTTTTATTTTTTATTCTGACCATTTTCAGTTTCATAAAATCAATAACTTTATTTAAATACCAACAGTAGAATTCTATTCAGCTATGACCATGTAGTCTTACCAACACCCGCGTCAATCTAATTAATCATTTATAGGCTACTACCTTTAAGAAGGTACTGAAAAAAACATCATAAATATGCCATAGCGCAAAATTATGTTGTTCGTGTAAAATCAGACATATAGCAAGTTGTATTTTTTTCATGGCCTGGCTAAAGAAATGTTATTTATTTATTGGGGATTGTGACTGGCTGTATTAAATAAGTCTCAAAATTGTGCTGATATAGGCCTACTGTCAAAATTAATCGCGGCTCCAGTCATCCTTCATGTCAGTATAGGTTTTTTGGCCACAATAAACTACAAAACCGTTTTGTGAAATAGCCTATAAGTAATATTTGTACTGTAAAATATGTGCTGGTAAATAAATAGGTTTGTTGCATTACCTTGCCGCAAAACTTTGCAACAAACCTAGCATATATAAATATATTTCAATAAATATTCTTACCAAGTTATTAGCTAGGCTATGTTTTATGCCATTCCTAAACGAATGTCGAGTCACAACGTGGTTTAATTGTGTTTATGGCTATCTCAAATCGATTTAATAGATTAACAGTACGATAGGATACTCTGTCAAACATTACTCAGAATTGCTTAGGTCTTGGTTTCAAAATCTAGCCTAACTTTGTGCTAGAATAATCACGGCTCCACAAATAGTAATTCCATAACCATTTGGTAACTATTAACACCCTCCCTATTCTTTCATTTTCCATTCAATTCTAACTGTTAAATATGCATTGATTCTGGTATGGTGAAAAAAAGTTTTGAACAATAAATGAAATAAGAAATATATGCTAGCCTATATAACAAACGTTTTAAATATATTTCCTTCAAATAAAATCATGTTTTAGTTTAGCTTCTATCAAATATCCTGCTCGACCAAATTCAGCAACATATTTTACTGTCAGAATTTGTCTAAATAGAACGGGAAACTACTTTTAGCCATCAAGTGGCTATTTGATCTAGAGTTCTTGTAGCAAGCGAATCGCTGAGCAATTTTTGACAAGACATCAGGCATCACATGCATATATTTCTCTGCCCTAGTCAACAAAGGGTTGTTCACTTGAAGTAAAACAGAAAAAAACTGAATCGAATTCAATTATTTAAAACACAGATTTTCCTTAACTGTTGGCTACACTGAATAAAATACTGTATAAACACGCACTAAACTTGCAAAAAGCACCTTCCGGTGTACGGTTCAACCTTCTTTAGAATAAAAATCCACGATAGACCAGCACCCTCTACAGGATTAGTGAATAAATACATACACGTATACACGTGCGTTCAGTCGTTTATGTCAGTCGACTGAAGCAGTCGTCTGAGTCGTCTGAGTCCGACACAGTTTACATTGATGAAATGTTCAAGAGTGAAAAAAATATTTACAATGTAGCTCGCAAACCGAGGCAACAAAACTCACTGGTAACTAGCTGTATTGCATAACCGAGCACCTCCACATGCCTGGTGGTTTTAGCTAGATGAAAATAATAACTCACCTGTATTTAGCCGAAAAACTAACCAGTTCCTCCTCTCTTCGTCGGAGGTGTTTAACAACTTCCTGTTCGTACAGACTAGTGATCCCCGGGTTTCTGCGCCCTCTACTGCACGGGATAATATCTACACGCATATACACGTGCGTTCAGTCGTTTATGTCAGTCGACTGAAGCAGTCGTCTGAGCGCGTATACTGACGTGTCGTGTATACGGTTATAGGAACGCGTATACATGGGTGCATACAGGTATACACGTATACACGGTCGCATACGCGTATAGACGTATACACGGTCGCATACGCGGTGGTATGCACATTAGGTCGTTTCAATAGCTTATTAAAGTCCCTTTTCACCTGCCATAGATCCGGGCTACGGAACTACATGCCCCACGTTCGACACCTGTAACAGTCAGAATCAGAATCAGCATTATTCGCCAGGTATGTGTACACAAATGAGTAATTTGACTCTGGATTATACAGGTTCACGATATGCTTACTCACAAAAAACTTTAAAAAAATAGACACTCAACAAGAGTCACCGACTGCAATATACATTACACATAAGTACACATAATAAACCAAACAACAACATAGATTATACCTGAGGTTCAGGACAGACAAAAACCTCACTGGCTATAACTTTATGTAGCTAAGTAATAGGAAGCGTGAAATAAAACCGTTCTGGTGGATATTAGGATTGGTTCAGGATAGAAAAACACTTCATTGCCTGCTCGATTCTCTCATCTTTTCACCTGACAAGAAAGTCAGTTATCGTCACCTATTTTGATATTCACGAATGTCTAATTAGCTGTTAAAATGGCCAGTGGTAAAAGAGGATTTGTTCAGAATAGACAAAAACTTCACTGGCTACAGCCTTCTGTCGCTACAGGAAGCCTAAAATGAAACTTTACTGCAGTGATGGCCAAACGAGTGTTCAGTAGCGTTATTTTAGCAGCAAGATATTATACTGGCAGCACTCAGATTTTCATTATCACAAAAAAAGCCATCATTGACATTTATAAGGCCATATAGTTAACAATCTAGTATGTAAAAAAAGAACAGACAAGAACAACATTGTACGGGACATTAAACATAAAATGACGAACTAGATTGTTAACTATTGTTAACTCTTTCTTCACCACGACAGACCGATACATCGACTGCATTACTGCAGAAGCTGCACCGATCCGTCTGTCAATCTCCCGTTCCATCCTTCCCTCACTCGTGAACAAGAGCCCTAGATACTTAAACTCCTCCACTTGAGGGAGGCACTCTCCAATATGCTATACTGACACCCGACAAACGGTCAGCTCTGTGGTGTTGTGGTTAAAGACACAGCCTTTCACGTGGGTGACCTAGGTTAGAATCTTGAGAGGGCAGCCATGATCAACACTTTCTATTGCGGGCCGGCTGAACTAGGCTTGCCTGGTTTCTTGTTAATCATTGTATTTAAATTCTATTCCATATGTAACATTGCTCTATTTCGTTTTCTTGTTCTTCTTTAGTTGTATTACATGAATAAAGCTTTCTGTTGTGCTAGTGCCTGTGTCCTGCCTCTTGCATTACAATACCTCATCATATTTAAGACTATTCATGTCATCAAAGCACATTCATGTACCTGACACCAGGAAGATGATATGCAGTCTAGCATAAATAATCAATGACTTGATGAGGCATATATTTTGTCTGAAAATTTTAATCACAAATGTATTTCACAGTGTTAAATGACTTATTACATTACACATAACCTTCAGTTCCAAGGCTTTACTCAACTAAACCTTGTAAACATAAGATTACACTAACAAGACAAAGCATGAAAACGAATTACCCACCATGGCGAAAGCTTACAGAGCTAACCTAAAACAACCTTACTAGAGGTAAGCAGAGCAGTGCAAACATGCTATAATTGTAATTAAATAAACTATTAGATATCTCCATTAATAGATAAATATATATGAACACATAAATAGATAAGTAGATTTATATTTATTTACCTGACTAATCCAACATTTATTCATTAATGTAAACTCTCATTTGTATTCCTCCAATATGATTATATGACAGGGTCTCAAGCAAACGCATGTGGGTGGTTCCTAACACACCGATGATTAATCAATGCCCCAGTGGGTTGCTCAATTGCATTAGCCTTGGGTGCATTCAGTATGATAATGTTATTTCCCCTTCACATCCCCAAATGATAATATGTAATACATATGATATGTCACTTTTCTCCACATCTGAAATGAGAAGTAAAATCGATGATATGCTACGGTGCTACACTCACATGAAAAAACACATAAGAAGCACATAATAGGTTTGGAACACTGGGTCATTAACTGTAGGCACGACGTTGTACAAGTGTTTTTCTTTATTCAATAAAGCATAGGACTATGACTTAAGCAAGGAGTGAACCTGGATTTACAAAGGGATAGTGACTTACCTGGTAAGACCGCATTACTGAGAGTCAAGCTAACTATTTATTAACTTTTAATATCAAGCTGTGTTTTATATTCATTTCAGATGGTCAGTTTAGCTACCTGTAATCTTTTAAGTCTGTTTTACAGCCAGTTCAGATGGTCAGGTTTTTACTTGCATGGCATACATGATCATGCATTACATTAGCCAAGGTACTTGGCGAGGATAACATTAACAGAAGCAAAGTATGTTGGTTTCATCACATTAGCTTTCTTGAAGCCAACAGAATGTGAAGGTGTATCCTTTCTGAATTCAGTAATGTTGTTGCTCGGCAAACAATGAGTTTCAAAAGCTGTACTATAAATTCCCGGACTACAAATAAATGCCTTGATATTCTTACAAGTTCGCTCATTAACGATAGACTAAATAAATCTGGAAACGATCAAATCGAGGATCTAAACTCAACACTGCGAAATACATTAGACACGGTTGCACCACTAAAAACAAAAGAAATACTTGAAGAAACTTGCTCCCTGGTACACAGACAATACTAGAGCACTTAAGCAAGCGGTGCTCCACCAAGTTGGAACTATTCAGACTAGCCTGGATAGACAGTACACTACAATACCGAAAAATCACTCACGTCTGCTCAATCAGCTTATTTCTGCAACCTGATTAAGGTGAACAAAAACAATCAAAAATGTATCTTCGATACAGTTGCCAAGTTAACAAAAAAACAAAGCTGAACAAGTGAAGTGGGTCTTCACTTTAGTTGTAATGAATACATGAACTACTTTGATGAGAAGATCATCACAATTAGAAAACAAATAACTGACTCTTCCTTAAAAAGTTATGGTCCTCAAAATCTCAGTTGTCCCAAAAATTTCCTGAACCTCCCTGACCAGGTGTCAATGGGGACACTTGAATTTTTTATACCGTATTGCTCGACACATTTACAAAATTTGTAATGAGTTCTAAACCCACAAACTGTCAGCTTAAGGAGTTATTTCCTATGCTAGGTCAGCCAATGTTGAACATAATAAATTGCTCCCTTTCCTCCAGATGTGTACCAAACTCACAAAAAATAGCGGAAATTAAGCCTCTTCTAAAAAAAATCGCATCTGGATCCAGACATATTAAACAATTATGGGCCAATATCGAACCTCCCGTTCCTCTGAAAAATCTTATAATAATGTGTTTCCCAACAACTGAATGCCTTCCTGAAGACAAATAACATTTATGAAATGCTCCAGTCCAGTTTCAGATCCCATCATAGTACTGAGACTGCACTCGTGAAGGTAACACATTACCTTCTAATGGCTTCAGACAAAGGTTCCGCATCTATCCTGTTGCTTCTTGATCTTAGTGCTGCTTTTGACACAATTGATCACTCCCTTCTCTTAGAGAGACTGGAAACCCATATTGGGCTACGTGGACACGTTCTAGCCTAGTTTAAATCTTATTTATCTGAAAGATATCAGTTTGTAAGTGTGGATGGCAAATCCTCTGACAAGTCAAAGGTATGCTTTGGTGTTCCTCAAGGCTTGGTTCTGGGCCCATTATTGTTCTCACTATATATGCTGCCTCTGGGCGATGTAATCCAAAATGAAGCATGGAGAAGCCCCAAAATTAGCTACTTTGAAAACATGCGTTTCAGATATTAGGAAGTGGATGACAGAGAACTTCTTGCTCTTAAACTCAAGAAAAACAGAAAAGCTTATTTTAGGACCCAAAAACAAAGAGCATTGTGAGCAGATCTCACTGTGAACCTCGATGGCTGCATGGTTGTATCCCAAAAAACTGTAGAAACCAAGGTGTTACCCTTGACCCTGACCTCTCCTTTGATGAACATATAAAATATGTCTCAAGAGTTGCTTATTTTCATCTTCGAAACATTGCAAAAATACGAAACTTTCTATCAAAACTGATGCAGAAAAACGAATCCATGCTTTCGTTACTTCTTGACTAGATTACTACAATGCTGTTCTTTACGGTTACCCTGACAAATAATTAAATAAACTTAAATTAGTGCTACACACGGCTGCTTGAATCCTAACTAGAACAAAAAACATTTAACACATTACTCCTGTACTAGTCTCCTTACACTGGCTGCCTGTTAGGGTTAGGGCTGATTTTTAGGTTTTACTGTTTACTTGCTCGTACTTACCTTGCTGAAATGATCCAGCCATACATACCTACACCTAACCTACGATCGCAAGATCCAGGCCTTTTAATTGTACCTAGAATTTCTAAACAAACAGCCGGAGGCAGGGCATTTTCTCATAGAGCTTTACTACTGTGGAATGATCTGCCAATTAAGGTTAGAAATGCAAACTCAGTGCAAACTTTCAAGTGTCGACTAAAAACTCATCTCTACAGTACGGTTTATGATTAGGTGGCCTGGCCCGTGGGCGTGAAGGTGACCAGAAGGCTTGTTACTGGCCACCCTTGCTGTCTTGCTAGGTTGGCTCTCGTCGCCACTGGGATTCCCTCCCTCCAATGCCTTTTGGTGGAAAATTCACTGGCATGTTGGTGTCTCTCTGTTGCGCACTTGTGCGATTGGGCTGTACTCTGCTGGCAATACACGGCCCTCATTCAGGGTGGTTGCGGTTGGTGGGTGTCCCTTTGGTTGGCAATGTGGGTGGATTGATTTCCTGCCTGTTGGGCCCTGTCCGGGGCTGCCCCCGGGTAGGGCCACAGTGTCGCCGGACCCCCCCATCCCAGTTCCAAGGTCTTACACTGCTATACTATTGTGCTGGGGGATTGGGTCAGTTCTCCTTCCCCACTAAGTTCTCCTTCTCCACTATAAATCGTTGATATGAGGAATGCATTTTCTGAATTTTCCCAGTCTCCTTTAAACTTTATGAGGACATGAGGTCCTGGTCCACACCTGCAGAGTACCTGGTTTGGGGGGCCCGTTGCTATCCCTTTCCTTGTCCATCTGGTCATACTTCTGACCTAGTCTAAATTTAAATATACTCTGGATTTAGCCCACATGCATTTATTAATTATTCCAATTGGACTTAAAATCTCCCCCGGCACAGCCAGAAGAGGACTGGTCACCCCTCTGAGCCTGGGTCCTCTCTAGGTTTGTTCCTAAAATGCGGCCTTCTTAGGGAGTTTTTCCTAGCCACTGAAATTCAACACTACTGTTGTTTGCTCCTTGGAGTTTAAGGCCTGGTGTTTCTGTAAAAGCACTTTGTGACAACTGCTGTTATAAAAAGGGCTTTATAAATACATTTGATTGATTGAAATTTGATTGTTGTAATTTAGCCAGCCAGGCAGGGTAACTGTTCGGTGAAAAGTAATAGAACCAAGCCAGACAAAGGAACAAGAGTGGAATGTCTTTTATTTTAATGCAGCACTCACTGAGCACAATTTCAATCATTGCTTCTTTTGTTTGAGATAGGAGGGTTAACAAATAAAATAAGTTAAAAAAAGTAAAGAACAATTACCAGAACAAAAACAAAGCAAAATAAACGTGTCATGTCAGTCTTTTGGGCCTCTTTTGGGCTGTATGGAGCCCCCTCTCTCGTAGCCTCATTCTTCCATCTGGCAGTCCACCGGTTCCAATGCTATCAGAGAAGGGGCACCTGTTTTACAGGGGTGTGAGGTACTCACACACCGGGCTGCTGCTGGGTCTTGCTCCACCGGACTGAGGAACTGCCACGGTAGTTGGGCATCGACAGCAGGTCCCAGAAATCCCAGGCATCTAAGGTGACGGTTATTATGAGGTGTATGATTTCATGATGGAATGCGACGATGTAGTAAATGTTATACTGTATGTCTCTATTGTTGTATTGTGCCTAAATGAATTAGAAGTAGTCAACATAATGAATACTAGATATTTTGTTCATCTCCGGAGGTCTGTAATCTGATCCGCTGCTGTTGACTTTTCTTTGCTTCCAGCTTGAGGGAACGTGGAGCACTCTGTCAGTTTTGCCAACTATTGTGAGACAAACAAGCAACGGCAGTTTCCTAAACAAGCCCAAAACAAGCCCAATATTGTTATATTCAAATATCAACAACCCATATAGGGAGGGCAGGCACTATCCACTCATCTCTGATCACCATGAAACTACTATTAGTAGGCTACATATGAGTAGGCTATGTTATGAATTGTTTTCTGTTATAAACTGCTTTGTAGTATCTGCACAGAGCTTTATTGTCATGACCGACAGTGTTATGTATAGTGTTGCTTTATTTATTTATTTTTTTGTCTGGCTATATTTCTGCTTATATGTTCTTCTTAACTCTTACTACGTTGTTGTCGGGCGCCATGTCACAATAGTTTCATTGTGCAGGAAGAAGCGGTGTTGTTTGGTGCATTTGACAAATAAACCTTGAAACTTCGCTTGGAATTCTAACTTGATTTTTCGCCAATGGGAGGGAGGATGGGGCGGGATAGATCCACGTGGGGATTTGTATTAGGTCGAATTACACTACGGCACTGATATTATGGTGTGGCTGTGGACCGGCTGTGTGCAGACAGTGTCAATCAGTTCATTTAGGTAAAGTAGCGACCATAAACGTAAAAAAAAACGTGCTTGTCAGATTTTCCTAACAAGCAACCGTATTTTTTAAAACAAGCCAAAAAAGCCCAAAGTCGTGTGTTATAAGCGGACTTGGCAACACTACCCTCTGTGTCAGTTGTCATGTTATGATAATTCCTTTATATCGCACTATGCTATTTCAAGAAAACTTTTCTTCAGACAGAAAGCGCCATGTATTCATTTAACCACTTATTGGAGAACATGCACAACACTACTTACTCAGGTCTTGGCATTAGGTTCTGCTCCTCTGAGGTAACACACTGCCATCACATTACCGTGTATACGATACCACTAACAATATCAACCCATAATATCATAAAGAGCAATCCCCATAAGCAATGAGCAAGGGTGGGGGTGGGTTTGTACCCCCATGCTAATGTGAATATTGTGATAGGAGCGATCCCTGACGTCAGCTGATACGTCGCTGAAAAATGACCACTCTGGTTTCCTGTCTGAACTGGCTCTGCTAATTCGTGTGAAGAACCCCTTGTGCACCATACACCTGTCTAGTCTTCAGGAACAGCCTGCATAGCAACTGCTGGGTGCCTCTGGGTAAGAGACTGGGCATGCATTCATTTCCCCAAATCACATTTTTGTTCAATAGATTACATCTAAACTAGTTTCTATTGGACAGATTTAGGTAGGTCCCTCTGCGTTTTGTTTGACTTTATGTTTTGCAACTGAAGCGATTCATGAATACAACAATACTGCAGGTTTAAGAGTTTGTCTGGGAGGCATCCTTTTTCTTGTTTAAAAAAAAACCTATGAAGTGTCCTATGAAGTTTGCCATCTTTTGATTGTGATGTATCTGGGGTCACTAAAGATCATTACTATACGTCTCACAATTGACCCGATTCAGCAAGGGAACCTGAGTGGTCATTGGTCAGCAACGCATCAGCTGATGTAGGACTGCTCCTATCACCATGTCAGATTGAATACATGTCTATTTAATCATCAGGTTGCTCAGTCAGATGTTGATGCTTGTACTAGCATGCAGGTGCACGCCCACCCACCACCCCTACCTCCACCTGTTCTGTTCTGTGTTCCTTGTGGGGGGGATCAGTACTGCATACCTTGCTCATTGCCATGGGAGTTGCATAAATAATAACAAGGTTATGTTATTGTTGGTAGTATTGCAATTTACCAAAAAAAAAAATCAAAAGGTTATCAACATAAATGTTGCATATAAAATAGAATAAATGATGTGGAATGCAGTGAAGAGTACAGACAGATAGTTGATGTGAAAACTCTAATTCTAATTCTAAATTCTAATTCTATGCATTTTCCCTTATATGACAGGTGTGAGAAGTGTATTCCACATTGATTAAAACATTACATAAAAGTGGTGTGTTCATTCAGGGAAATGCACAACTTACACAGCATAGCTCAAAATCTGAGAACATCAACTGTAAGTATTGTGCCTAAGGCAAGGGTTGTGCTTGGCTCGATATGTACAAGTACACCTATAGCATACTGTCCCATGTATGTGGTAATTGGATGGTTTTGTCCAGAAAATCACAGAAACATGAAATCATTGTTATATCCAATGGAATGTATTTATAAGATGCAGTATGAAGTGAAGCAGCAATTCAATACTTTTCTGAAGGCCTATGCAGTAGCCATTTTTTGTTACACAAATATATTCCCTATGAGTTGCTAAATAAAATATGTTTTCTATTATCTGAAAGTGTTATTTCAATGCTCCACCCCTGATTAAAAAAATTATTAATAGTGGAGGACATTGCAGCATGTATGAAAAGGATGGTGGAGCATCCACAACTGAAAATGACCTTACAGTTAATCTAGTAAATAACTTCTCTGTTTGTTTGTCATATTGGTTTTTACAGCAACTTGAACTTGTGACTTATTTATCAAAACAACACCAAATAAAAAAATAAAATAAATGCATGTATATTTTTATGTACACACATCAGACACATACAGTGGGGAGAGCAAGTATTTGATACACTGCCGATTTTGCAGGTTTTCCTACTTACAAAGCATGTAGAGGTCTGTCATTTTTATCATAGGTACACTTCAACTGTGAGAGACGGAATGTAAAACAAAAATCCAGAAAATCACATTACAGAAAAGCACCTACCAACCAGTAAGAATTACGGCTCTCACAGACCTGTTAGTTTTTCTTTAAGAAGCCCTCCTGTTCTCCAACTCATTACCTGTATTACCTGCACCTGTTTGAACTCATTACCTGTATAAAAGACACCTGTCCACACACTCAATCAAACAGACTCCAACCTCTCCACAATGGCCAAGACCAGAGAGCTGTGTAAGGACATCAGGGATAAAATTGTAGCCATAGGCAACAACTGATGGCACAATTATTAGAAAATGGAAGAAGTTCAAGATGACGGTCAATCTCCCTCGGCGTGGGGCTCCATGCAAGATCTCACCTCGTGGGGCATCAATGATCATGAGGAAGGTGAGGGATCATCCCAGAACTACACGGCAGGACCTGGTCAATGACCTGAAGAGAGCTGGGACCACAGTCTCAAAGAAAACCATTAGTAACACACTACGCCGTCATGGATAAAAATCCTGCAGCGCACGCAAGGTCCCCCTGTTTAAGCCAGTGCATGTCCAGCCCTGTCTGAAGTTTGCCAATGACCATCTGGATGATTCAGAGGAGGAATGGGAGAAGGTCATGTGGTCTGATGGGACAAAAATTTAGCTTTTTGGTCTAAACTCCACTCGCCGTGTTTGAAGGAAGAAGAAGGATGAGTACAACCCTAAGAATACCATCCCAACCGTGAAGCATTGAGGTGGAAACATCATTCTTTGGGGATGCTTTTCTGCAAAGGGGACAGGACGACTGCACCGTATTGAAGGTAGGATGGATGGGGCCATGTATCGCGAGATCTTGGCCAACAACCTCCTTCCCTCAGTAAGAGCATTGAAGATGGGTCATGGCTGGGTCTTCCAGCATGACAACAACCCAAAACACACAACCAGGGCAACTAAGGAGTGGCTCCGTAAGAAGCGTCTCAAGGTCCTGGAGTGGCCTAGCCTGTCTCCAGACCTGAACCCAATAGACAATCTTTGGAGGGAGCTGAAAGTCCATATTGCCCAGCGACAGCCCCGAAACCTGAAGGATCTGGAGAAGGTCTGTATGGAGGAGTGGGCCAAAATCCCTGCCGCAGTGTGTGCAAACCTGGTCAACAACTACAGGAAACGTATGATCTCTTTAATTGCAAACAAAGGTTTCTGTACCAAATATTAAGTTCTGCTTTTCTGATGTACCAAATACTTATGTCATGCAATAAAATGCTAATTTATTACTTAAAAATCATACAATGTGATTTTCTGGATTTTTGTTTTTGATTCCGTCACTCACAGTTGAAGAATACCTATGATAAACATTACAGACTTCTCCATGCTTTGTAAGTGGGAAAACCTGAAAAATCAGCAGTGTATCAAATACTTGTTCTCCCCACTGTAACACAGGTGCAAACGACAATGTACGGGTATACATTATCTCAGACAACATTGAGGAATGGAATGAGTAGACAATGTACGGTTTTACAGTATCTCAGACAACATTGAGGAATGGAAAGAGTAGACTAAGTGACTACATATGTAAGGTTAAAATGATTTCGTCCATAGCACTATGTATACATTTGTGTGGATACGTACAAAACACACAGTGACAGAATGGCGTAGAGAGAGACACATTGTTGCTGGACTCCTGAGTAAGCTAGGACTATGCCTCCGTTAGCATTGAAGGCCCCATTCATTCAGGCCTCTTGGAGAGGATGCCGCTATCCAATGCACAACTGATTGGGAAATGACAATAAATGCATTGTGTAGCCCTGTCAGCATGTACTACACATGGTATGTAATATGCCTTTTGTTTGTGTCAGTTATATAGAAGTTCAATATTATTTTCATAAGCCAAGGTCCTCTGGTTACACCACTGCTGTGTAAGATATTGGGCTCTCTGAAACAGAGCAGATCTGAGTCGCAATAGTGATTGGATGATGTTGTCCGTGTGAACGGAAATCTCATCATAAAATCAGTACCACTACTCTGAGATTGAACATGAGCCCAGGTCTCTCAGCAATGCTGTTGATATCAGCTATATGTACATGACTAAGAATAAGCACAAACTTAGCAAACTGATTAAACACATGTACACTGCCTTGAGAGAGGATTCTGATCCCTTCACTTTCTCCACATTCGGTTGTGTTATAGACTTATAACAGTTACAATCACTGTGCCCAGTGTGCTCCTGGGAAATTTGAATGCTTTTTTAATTATTTTAGAACCTTACCCAAGTCGATGCCTCAACACAATTCTGTCTTGTAGTTTAACAGTGGAGGTCTTTATTGAATCAAGTAAAAAAAAAAATACATATACAGTTCTCAAATTAGTTATTATGTTTTGGGGCTTATTAAGCTTTTAATATTACCTGCAAAATCCACTTTGTATATTTTGTTGAATGTCATATTTATAGGTATTGTCTTACTTTCTGTGCTGGAGTTCATTTACAAGATGATACCACAGCATGAAATAGCCCAATAAACTTGATATTAACATCAGTCTTTACCTAGTTTCTTCATTTTACCTACACCCAACTGGAAAACAAAATGGCCATTGTTTTCCGTAGCCATGTGATTAACTACGAAATCCTACTAATCTTCTTTAATTTTATGTAAAATCATGTTCATTTTGTAATTTCATGTTAATATGGTAAGAGTATTTTAGTTGATGGGGTTGTGGATTTTTTTTAATGAACAATCATACCTAAAATAAAGGTCTGTTAAATGTTGTTTGTAGATTTATTAGATGTCACTTGTAGAGCTATTACATGCTGTCTGTAGAGCAGCCGGGAAGCACAATCTTTGCAGCTTCTGAAAGTGATGTTTATCATCTCACACACAGAAAGTCAGATGTCTTTGATTGTGATTGTAAATAATATACTGCCGATTCCTTTACAACAGTCCGAAATATCTAGCTTCATAATAAAAACAGCTTTTGATCGCCCCTGAAATAATTATAAAATACCCAGGTAGCACAGATACATCAAACCAACGTTGGCCCAATATATACATGATACATCAGGAAACTTTCATGCTGACCAACATTGTCAATTCACTGAGGCAATAAAAGCATAAACACCTAAAAGGCAGACAAAGTCTGCACTAACTTAATTGAGAACAAATATACTTAGAATAACCTGTCTCATCTAGCTATCTTAAGACAAATGCATTAACTGTAAGTTGCTCTGTATAAGAGCATCTGTTTAATTACTGAAATGAAAATGTATTTAATGAGACCATCTTGTATCAATAATCAACACATTTATGGTAATGATGTGCTTGTTGGTATGGTAATGGTATGCTTGTTGGTATGGTTGAAAGTGTTTCATAGAGAAATAAGGTATAGGTAACATTAGGATGAGACATTTTCTTCTGAGCAGATATTGGTACAGTATGTTTATACAAAAGTGTTGTACCCCTGTTGAAATATGTTGAATCCAGAAAAAATTACAATATCTAACCTTACATGGACAAAACCAGACTGTTTCAGTTTGACAACACAGGAATTAATTTGACAATAATTCAAGCCAAACGATTTGATATTGTCGGCACCTGCACAACATCAAAATCTTGGCATGGTTGCGATTCTATTTATAGTTTCTCCTGCTGTTCTGCCAGACTAATGGTACTGTAGAAAAAGGGCCCCTGTCTCTGAGAATCTTTTTACTGCGACTGTGACAGAGAATGGATTTCATCAACAAAAGGAAAGATTACCCAATTCCTACTAAAACATGTATTTGGTAACCTTTTTAGTAGAATAGAGCACCATTTGAAAAGAGGGACGATGCGGGGGCGTGTGTCACCAGTGTACAATTCCTCAGCCAGAAGAAAACGAGGAGTCATTGCATGCTGAGTTCATACAAGGCAAATATCTTGGAGATAAGTCTAGCTTTGAGAGAACTATTGGTTTGGCACTGACATAATATCTTTAACATTGTAAGGCAATTTTTCATTAAAGGGGAATTTCATCACAGCACTCCCACTTAACAAATGTACTAATTATTAATCCTTGCAATAATAGACTTGTGTCATAAAAAAAATTATAATCTCAGCACAGTCTACACTGGGCCAATTTGAATATTGCAGTAGCTATCAGTTTCCTCACAATACCTCATGGTCCAGCATTCATAGCACTTGTATATACTCCCTCCATAACAAATTGGCAATCAGAGTACACCCGAAGTAACATTTAAGAGACAGAGATACACTTTTTAAAATAATATTTTTGTAACACTGATGTTGATCATACCTATGTGGTGTTCTATGCCTGGCTGTACTAATTAAAAGCAAGCACAACAATATTGCTGTATGGCTGTTTTGTTTGCCTGGAGGAGGTGTATCTACAGTACACCAGTTCATGTTCCAGCTGTGTAGCTAGAACAGGTATAGGTAAGTATAACCCAATTTCCCAAAAATTTGGGATGTGTAAAATGGAAATAAAAACAGAATGCAAAGACGTGCAAATCATTTAAACCCTATATTCAATAAAAAATAGTACAAAGATAACATATGATGAAACTGAAAACTGAAAAATACAGCTCCGGAAAAAATTAAGAGACCACTGCACCTTTTTCTTTCCTTTCCAAAAAAAGTTGAAAAGGAAAGTTTTGAGTGAGGAACAGAAGCGTTCAATTTGCAGTGGTCTCTTAATTTTAACATTTCTTCCAGAGCTGTATATGCACACGTTGAGTATGATGCCAGCAAAACATTTAAAAAAGAAAGCTGGGACAAGGACAACAAAAGACTAAAACTTGTGTCATACAAGAAAATAACCTGGTGGAACATCTCACAACTAATTAGGTTAATTGGAAACAGGTCAGCAGCATAATTGGGTATAAAAAGAACATTCCAGAGAGGATGAGTCTTTCAGAAGTAAAGATGGGGAGGGGTTCACCACTCAATGAAAGACAGTGCGGGCAAATAGTGCAACACTTAAAGAATAACATTTCTCTACGTAAACTTGCAAAGTGTTTGGGGATCTCATGATCTACAGTAAATTATATCAGTAAAAGATTCAGAGAATCCGGAGAAATCTCTGTACGCAAGGGAGAAGTCCGAAAACCAATATTGGATGGTGGAAATCACTACATGTGCTCAGGAACACTTCTGAAAATGCTTGTCTGTGAACACAGTCTGTCACTGCATCCACAAATGCAAGTAAAAACTCTACCATGCAAAGAAGAAACCAGACATAAAAAAGACCCCAAAATGCTGCTGCGTTCTCTGGGCCAGAGCTCATTTAAGATGGATTGAGGCAAAGTGGAAAACTGTACTGTCTGAATCTTGGACACTGCGTTCTCTGTGCTAAAAAGTGGACATGGCATGGGTGAAGACACCAGTAATGCTGAACAATATATTCAGGTTTTGGAGCAACATATGCTGCCATCCAGACAACCTATTTTTCAGGGGAGGCCTTGCTTATTTCAGCAAGACAATGCCAACACACATTCTGCACGTATTACAACAGCATGGCTCCGTAGTAAGAGTCCAGTTGGTAAACTGGCCTGTATGCCACCCAGACCTGTCACCCACCGAAAACATTTGGCACATTGGCTTAGTGTGGTGATGCCGGCCTGAGGTGCAAGATGTCCTTACATTTGGTAGTCAGTGGAAGGAATTTAGCTATAGGCATCTCATCTAGCATTGATCGGTATCTGTCAGTCTATAAGCCGATAGTCAGTAATCTGTCCACTGGACACTTTTTGGTTTGTTTTCAAATGTGAAAATATACTTAGACTAACCAATTGGCTCAGTTTGATATGGCTTTAGCCATCAGCTTGAAAGTATTACTAGCATACGTAGCATTGTTAGCAAATGATTAGATGATAGTTTTAGCTAACTAAATATATTGGCAAAAACGTTTTGGAATTAACTGGGTTTTCTCCACCCTGCACTGTGAATGTTTACACTGTATATTCAGGACATGAAAACATATCATTATTTGTGTGTTTTTAGTTTAAGCAGACTGTGATTGTATTCTGTAGTGACAAACATATTCAGAAATCCAGGTAATCCAAAGGGTTGAGTTACTTTTTCTTACCACTGTAGCAAAGCGACCTCTGCAAACAATGTTTTGAGAGGTTGTTAGATTAGACTTAGAATAACATTCATATGTTCATGCTTAGTTCGGGTAAGTCGAGACATCTCTGACTTATTCCTCCAAACAAGTTTTATGAATCAAAATCCCTAGTTGGGTAGTTACTGTTCGAGCTATGGATCTAGTTATATTTTCTGACAACTGGCCCGTGTTATTGTTGTTGCTGTACAGTATATTATCATATGTAGAATTAATTGCAATCAATATTCTATTGTGGATGTCCATGTTTTTGTCAGTGAGCTAAACCCATGATTCACACTGCCAGTATTATTTAGCCTTGCCCTGTATGTTATCAGAGTGAAAGATCAATAGTTATACATTTTATTTATTTGGGAAAAAAGTTGAAGGGAGAAACATACATGTCTCTTGATATAAACTTACCACCACCATTTGGCACAGCCCCTACTACACAGCCAATCAACAGACCCCACTGATGCTCCTGTCTTTTACAGCTCTATTTGATCTTTGTTGTGAGATCTTTATGTAAGGGTTTTTTACTCATACCGTTTTCCCTCGGAACACAAATTGTGTGAAGCACCTGCCGTTACCTAGCAACCACTGTTTCAGGAAACCTGGAAGAGGGGAAGGCATCTGTGACAGTTATTTGGGCAATGCACCGGCGCGGATCACAAGGTTCCTTTCCTCCTACTGTAGCATAACAAAAACAATTGAAGCATCCATAACCTTGTAACAAACCAGAATCCATGCTTAAAAGCTTTAGTTTCCTTTCCGGTCAGACAGGTGGTGATTTAACAGATGGATTTATTCTGCTCAGGTGACATGCATGTTTGTTGATCCGTAGATGACGTTGATTCCTAGGTGTCATGTTGAAAGTCATTTGCATGTTAGTGTGCAGTTAGATATCGTCCCACATGAAAACAATTGGACCTAATTGGTAATTAATACCAACGCTTCCATACAGTACCACAGAGGTATTTTTTTAATAAAAATGAAACTGCACTGGTAATATAATTTACAAAACAAAACATCTAGAAATGTTTCTAAAATCTTGCATGACATTTTTGATACTACTAACAGACAATGCTAAACAAGGAAAAGAGGGCAGCAATGCATTCAATCACACTGAAATATGAATCCCCTTTGCATTCTCTAAATTGACTAGTGCAATGTTTTTACTGATATCAAACAGGTCAGCAGACAAGGGTGAAAACAGCAATGGCATAGGTACTCTTCAACTGTGAGTGACGCAATCTAAAACAAAAATCCAGAAAATCACATTGTATGATTTTTAAGTAATTAATTAGCATTGTATTGCATGACATAAGTATTTGATACATCAGAAAAAAAATACTTAATATTTGGTACAGAAATCTTTGTTTGCAATTACAGAGATCATACATTTCCTGTATTTCTTGACCAGGTTTGCCTTGACCAGGTTTCCTCTATACAGACCTTCTCCAGATCCTTCAGGTTTCGGGGCTGTCGCTGGGCAATACGGACTTTCAGCTCCCTCCAAAGATTTTCTATTGGGTTCAGGTCTGGAGACTGGCTAGGCCATTCCAGGACCTTGAGACGCTTCTTACGGAGCCACTCTTTAGTTTCCCTGGTTTTGTGTTTCGGGTCGTTGTCATGCTGGGAGACCCAGCCACAACCCATCTTCAATGCTCTTACTGAGGGAAGGAGGTTGTTGGCCAAGATCTCGCGATACATGGCCCTATCCATCCTCCCCCCATCCATCGCTCCCTGTCATCCTGTCCCATTTGCAGAAAAGTATCCCCAAAGAATGATGTTTCCTCCTCCATGCTTCACGGTTGGGATGGTGTTCTTGGGGTTGTACTCATTCTTCTTCTTCTTCCGAACATGGCGAGTGGCATTTAGACCAAAAAGCTCTATTTTTGTCTCATCAGACCACATGACCTTCTTCCATTCCTCCTCTGGATCATCCAGATGGTCATTGGCAAACTTCAGACAGGCCTGGACATGCGCTGGCTTAAGCAGGGGGACCTTGCGTGCGCTGCAGGATTTTAATCCATGACAGCGTAGTGTGTTACTAATGGTTTTCTTTGAGACGGCCATTGACCAGGTCCTGCCGTGTAGTTCTGGGTTGATCCCTCACCATCCTCATGATCATTGATGCCCCACGAGGTGAGATCTTGCATGGAGCCCCATGCCGAGGGAGATTGACCGTCATCTTGAACTTCTTCCATTTTCTAATAATTGCCCCATCAGTTGTTGCCTTCTTACCAAGCTGCTTGCCTATTGTTGGGTAGCCCATCCCAGCCTTGTGCAGGTCTACAATTTTATCCCTGATGTCCTTACACAGCTCTCTGGTCTTGGCCATTGTGGAGAGGTTGGAGTCTGTTTGATTGAGTGTGTGGACAGGTGTCTTTTATACAGGTAATGAGTTCAAACAGGTGCAGTTAATACAGGTAATGAGTGGAGAACAGGAGGGCTTCTTAAAGAAAACTAGCAGCTCTGTGAGAGCTGGAATTCTTTCTGGTTGGTAGGTGCTTTTCTGTAATGTGATTTTCTGGATTTTTGTTTTACATTCCGTCTCTCACAGTTGAAATGTACCTATGATAAAAATGACAGACCTCTACATGCTTTGTAAGTAGGAAAACCTGCAAAATTGTCAATGTATCAAATACTTGTTCTCCCCACTGTATGTACCAGCCTTGTCAGGTTATTTTTCCCCATCCTTGCCTTGACGCCACATCGTTTATCTCCCTCTCTCAACTTCAGCTGTATAGACTTTAATGCTGTCCCTGATCCACCGTCTTCAGGTTCAAATATTTATATTTTTAGTGACAAAAATGTATTAATTGTATATTTTTTACACTGAATATTGCTGCATATGGCTTAATGTTTTTGGTGACAGTACATGACCTAATCTGATGGTCTTTTCACCAGTCATTTTTGTTGATCTCGCAATCTCTCTTTAAATACATTTCTAGGCTAAGCCTCCTAGAAGATGCCTGGAAAGTAAAAAAAGTTATGCGGATTGGATGTAGTTTGAGCTTATTAGGTTTTAATTAATTATATTGACTTGTGTGCTTGTGTGTAAAAGAACTAGGATCCACTTGTTTTTCTGACCTTACTCACCTTCGCGATGTCAGGACAAGGGGGGCGCTATGCAAGGTTTCATTAGGCCAGATTTCATTAACGTAAACTACTATTTCATTGACCGAAAATACTCCAGACAAAACTATCGACCTGCCCAAGGTCAATAAAAATAGCCCAATTGTTTCGAAAACACCCCACTTGGCAACACTGTCAATATGAAACAAGCCTCTGAAAAAAAATAATGCATTATAAACTCTGCATCCTCCAGTTTTTTCGCAATCTGCCACACGCACAAAAACCAACACTTTCAGTGTTCCATCCCTCCATATAAGGCAAAATTAAGTACTGCAACATCTGGCTCCCATAAAAGAGCTGTGAATGTGTAGTCTCAGTTCAATCCTTTCGCCTTTGGAGTCTGAGTTTGATGACAGCAGGCATAATCCAACCTGAAAACTAGAGAGTTAAAAAACGATTTGGATGCTAACAGAATAGAAGAACTGAATAAGAACTAGGGATGCCCATGGATAGTCAAATATTCAAATACTCAAAATTAATTTTGTAGTTGAGTCATTGTGTATTCAGTTTTTTTGTTTAAATAAATAGAACTGAATGTAATTTTTTTCAAGTACAATTCCTACCTCCATTTTTTACATATGATGAAATACCATGACATTTAAACACTGAACAACATGCGCTCCTTCACACGTGTTTGTTGTTGTGAGTTGTGAGGGAAGCGAGTGCGTAATGGAAAGGCAAAAAACATAAGTAACAAAACAACACAGACACGAAGGATCACTCTCTTGTCTATATCTAATAAAGGCAAGGCACCACACGTTCACGAACTACATAGACACAACATGTGGAACTACATTAGACCCGTGAGGTGGAGGTGAAAATCAGACAGAAACTAAAATAGACATAATGACTAATTCAAAACAGGTGTGTGGGTGTGTGGCTGTTTAGTGTGCGCTGCTGCCAACTGCTTCCAGTACACCGGCGAGGTGGAGTGCCAGAGAGGGAGAGAGCACGGAAGTTACTTTTACACATACCACCTACCTGAGCATTGTTGCAGACCATGTGCACCTTTTCATGGCAAAGGTATTCCCTGATGGCATTGGCCTCTTTCAGCAGGTTAATGCGCCCTGCCACAAATCAAAACATTTTCAGGAATGGTTTGAGGAACACAACAATGAGTTCAAGGAGTTGACTTGGCCTCCAAATTCCCCAGATTTCAATCCAATCGAGCATCTGTGGGATGTCCAGGACAAACAAATCCAATTTATGGAGGTCTCACATCTCAACTTACAGGACTTATAGGATCTGCTGCTTATGTCTTGGTGCCAGATACCACAGCAGAGGTCTAGTGGAGTCCATGCCTTGACAGGTCCGGGCTGATTTGGCAGCAAAAGGGGGACCTATAAGGCATGTGGTCATAATATTATGGCTGATCAGTGTATTTACTAAATTAATGTTACCTACGGAAATATGTTATAGTTAGGCTTTGGAATCTAAAGTTGATTGAGAGTGCAGAAGATGGTGAGTTAAGCAAATAGCATATAGCTGGCTAGCTTGGCTAACTTGCTTTTCTAGACCCTTCAATCCAATAAAATCAATGTTATGTATTGAAAAATATACATAGTTTGTCTTCTTCTGTAGCTGAGTTTTGCGTGTCTACCACGAATGGCCATTCACCCAATGTTAAAATGACACCCACTCCTTTGAGCATTATGTAATAGTGTTATTTGAACTAACGTGCATTTAAGAAATGTCTGCTTTTCTATTGCCTGGTATGTAACTATTTTCTTTGATTGTGATACACTGTATAAATATCAGAGCATCACTAGGTACTGTGACCATATTCCTCTGCTTAAACCAAGAAGGGTATCTGTCCTTTGTTTCTTAGGAATGTAAGAGAGGGGGATCTAGTATTTACCTAGGGGGCATCATTGACTGGTTTTAGCAGATTATAAGGTTACTCATTAATCTGTGCATCTGTATAACTCATCAGGGCATCTATTGTCTGTCCGGATCCTGTAAGAGCTCTTTAGAGTTCAAGAGGTTACCCATGTGGGGAAGGACAGACTGCCCCGTTTGTGTTTGGTTTATTGATCTCTGTGTTGTAGTTCTTTTCGCTCAGGTTGGATGGATCGTCCCTCTGACTGCCCCCAGCCTCCTGCGGTGTTCCGCCAGGCCGATCGCTGGGACTCCTTGGAGTTTTGCATCGTCCCACCCTGCCCAGCGACACTGCATCGTTGGAGAACATTTCCCTGAAATTGACGTAGCCAACCCCGCTGGTGACCGAGATAGCCCCCAGACTCGTTTCGCTCTATGGACCCTTTTTGTTGTGAATGTGGTGATACAAGTAGGCTCCACTTTGGACGTGTTAAGCCGGCCCGGCCGGTGTTTACAGCGGCTAAGACCAAAGAAGCTACCGCTAGACATTCGACTGGACATTGGATTTGGGAAGATACCTGTGGGAATCAAGATGATGGCTGTTGATGTAGTGTTACTGCAAGACTAGAGACAGTTCCCGCTACCTCTCGTGGCCTCGCCGCGAGCAACCCAACGGGAGCACGTAGGTATGGTAACCGCCTGAGGGAGGGATGCTGATGGTCAGAGGAGACGGACCAGAGAGCATCAACCAGTGAGATCATTCATTAACACAACCCTGGTTTTTCTCTGACATATTACACAGAGTACACAGGATTTATACCTTTTCATAGGGTTTACTAAACTATGTGGTTGGGTTTAGTATGTCAGGTTTGATGGATTTGTGGAAGTAGAGAAGGTTGTTTTGAGAAGGTTAGGTTTGTAGGAGTAATTTTTTAAATAGTATTTCAGTTATAGTAACTGTAGTGAAGAAAAGGTTGTTGTTGTTGTTCTGTGTCATGTTAGCACTGCTAACGCTCCCATGCTGTCTTTGCGGGGCGATTCGTGCAGGATTTAAAGCAGCTCTCTGTTGCTGGAATTGGTTTCTGTGCAACTGTCTGTGCGAAATGCGAGAATAATGTCTTGTTTGTTTTTTGACAGTAGGGGAATTGTTGCCCCTATGTCTCCTCGTGCAACCTGTATTATAGGTAGGGGAGATTCGGTCATGTGGGCTAGCAGTGTGCAGAACTCTGGTTGGTTTCCAACCACGTAGAAAGAGCACTGATGGCTTAGGGGCTATTTCTGTTGCGCATCTATGTGGTGGGGTATAACCACATGCTATTCTCAGAGGACCTCGCAGATTTTGTCAAGCTCTATGTCCACCAATTTAAGAGACTGTAGGATGGAGTAGGGATTGCTCCTGTAAAACACCAAAGTTGTTGGTCAGCTTGTGGTTTGGCGAATAGTAGAATTAATGAAGTTGTATATGCGCGTGCGCCTATTGTGTTTGTTCTGTATGAGATCGTGGCCTGAGTCCTGGGCATTTGTCTGTATCTGGTTGTGGTCGACTCATAGTAAATGCATTTTTCCTTTTTAGTTTTCACTATGCACGGGGGTTCCAATTGGCTGCATTTTGTATATTTCATCGAGATTTTTGTTAACCTGGATGTTTTTCCTTCGCCAGGTTTTGCTTTGTAGGGTGTACACTTGGGTGAACGCACTCATTGCGTCGTTAATGTGATTCTTTGGCGGGGCCCACTCTTTCGGCTTTTGCCTACGCGCAGACTGCGCAGACTTGAAACTTGTCTTCTTTTGTTGTGCTGGTGGCTGGCACATGTGGAGGTGTTCGCCTGATAACTTTGGATTGTATACGAGAATAATGTCCTAAAATTGATTAGAGGGATAGATTGGAAATTGGTACAATGATGCTTTCCTAATTTGGTGAAAGAATGGCCTTGTGGTTTCATTATAATGGGTTAAAATGTTGTGTTTCTCTCTCCTTGTATGAATTAGTGGAATGAAGAACCTCATGGTGATAGTCTTTAACATTAAGACACATGCTGTTTCCCATGTAGACTGGATTCGCGTCCAATATAGTCATAACCTGCAACAGTGGGTAAAATAGCAATGGCCCGTTTATTCCCCAAATAACCAAAGCCCGTAAAATTAGACGTTCTATTTTAAATGTTGAATTTGGTTTGGTTAAATTATTTAGTTTCACTTTGTTTGTGTTCAAAATAATAACTGGGACTACACTTGTGTTTAAAAACCAACGCCTGATACTCGTTATTGGAGTGGTACACTGACAAACAGAATTTTTTTATAATCAGCAACGATCTTAGATGAGTGGGGTAATAACTCTGCACCTTAACGTAGGATATCGGCTAAGTTGGAAGCATGACGTCTCTTACTACAGACAGTCTGAAGACCATGTCACGTTTTTTGTGTGGAACCTTACGTTTCATTAAAATTTTAAACAATCCATTTGGCCTTTATGGCCTACCTGAAGTGGGATAAGTCCTGGCCTCCAGGAATGGGGGCAGACCCTCTGGGATGGCCTTGGCCAACCTTTCCCATCAAAGTAGCCTAGTGCTACGGGCTAAATTTGTGTGTTCTGGCTGGACTCCCCTGTGGTAATTTCCCCAACATTAGTATATTCAGTTTTGGGTTATTCAAACGTTAAGTGCAAGATAAATATGTTATTCTCTCAATAGCTTTCATGTTGAAATATATGGTTTTGAAACCTACTTGTAGTGAGGGTAGAGACCTACAGTCATCCCCCATGGTTAATAACTAGAACCATCTTGATGTCGATGTGTGAACTATGCATTAAAGTAGCGACTTTGGCTGACCGCCACTATTTGGTGTAACATGGATATGCATCAACGTTGGGAAAGTTCCCAAAAAATGTTGGCGGTTATTTGTAATATGATGTTTGTGTTGTTCCCCCATAGTTTGGCCGTTGCCTGTGGAAATGCTATTGTGATATGCAAATTTGGGAGTTGTTTCACTGGGTACGACAACTTTGTCTATAGGTTTTATGGGTTATACTGTACTTCCTTCACACAGGCGACCGTGTGGCACATTTGTTGTTTTTTATTTTGTTTGAGGATGTTTTTATCATTTTCAATCATGTATTTGAAGGATATTCAGTTTGCGACTCGTTACTGAATGTATGTTAGATTCATCCCAACTATCGTTTTTCTTCTTTCATGTCCGTCCAGTAATGGTTCTGCTTTCACGCATGGAATCATTTTCAGTTGACTCTGTTGTGAAAGCAGGGGGGAATGTATGAAATTATTATCTATGATAAAAAAATACTTGAACTTAGCGTTCAAAGCGAATTAAATAGGTATTTAAAGAGTTATATGAAGAATTTAGTTTTTCTGTTTCCATTGTTATAACAGAAAATTGGCATATTTTTAAATCAGCATCCCTTATTGTCCGTTCACAGTGTTTGTCTAATTTGGGCTTTTGTGAACTGTTGATGTAAAATCTAACATGGTTATGGTTGAGTAGAATACATCTTACCATTTTGATTTGGTTTAGCTAAGAAAGAACTAATGTGTTGGGATAAATGGTGACTATGAGAATGTGACTGTTCAGTTTGTTTGTTTGATATTTGATTAGAAGTAATCATATTAATCTCATGCATTATGGAATAAGTGGGTAAAAAGGTGCAGGGAGCACATTTTGTTATTTTATATATGTTTAGTAAAGTTTGATATGTTTTCTTGATACTGAAAATGTAATTCTGCATCAAGTTATATTCTAGAAAAAACAATTTGAGAAGTTTTACAGAAGTTCTACAGGCCCCCTGGAGTGCTCAACTCACTAACACAAACACCAGTGTGAGGTGGGGGGCTGCTTGAAATGGGCTTTTGACTTGTTTTTATCTTCTTAGAGAAGAAATGATTTACAGGTGACATTATCAAAATTGGTATTCTAATTCGGCTAAATTGAATACTTTTTGTTCATTATTCTGGTTTTTACTTGAAGGAACCGGAAATGTCAATTCCATGTTTATTTACATATTCAATGACTCTTCATAATGTATCCTTATGTACTTAATTTCTGTCCTAGTAGGCAATCATTGGAATGTTAACGGTTAACAGATGTTTCTTTAAAGTGTGAATGATGAGACAAAAGGTTTCCTTGCTATTGACTAGGTGGTTTGTTTCTCAAGATAACACCACTCTTTCCTATGAGATTGGAATGTATTCCTAATTGATAATGGATCTATTCTTCAAGACTAGAGTTCGTTATCCTTAGGTCAGTAAACCATTACCCCTGCTCCAGGGTGAGCTCTGGGGAGATAAAGGGGGGGGGGGGGTTCATGATTTATGACAGGATTACAGAGTGTCTTTGATGTGCTAGGATAAGTAAGAGGCTTGGAGAATTTCACACTGGGTTTCATCTTGTAGAGAAATTATGCTAAATAACAGTTATGTTAGCTGACGTTCAAGATGGTGTGAAATGTCTTGATTTGCAATAAGGTATTTTATCATTTATGTGAAGCAAAGGTGAATTTGATTAATAGTTCCAAGTCCAAATAATCAGATGTAATTATATAACAACTGAGATCTGATTATATGATGAACTGAGAATTGTTCATGAACTACCCTCTGAGAGTGATACTTCAACGTAAGCAAACTATCTTAACTGATGATGAGTAATTGGAACAGTAATGGGAAATAGAAAATTGTGATCTTCTGTTCTTTGTGTAGTTTTGTTAATTGTTGGTTGTTAAACCAACTATAGAAATGAGTGGAATTTTTATTTTGCTACACTAGCAGAACAGAGGCACCAGAAATGTTAATGTTTTAACTATAATGTTACTGTTTACAACTGTTCTAATCTATTTAGACAAAGGAAGCAGAAAGACATTGGAAATATAGGTTTGAGTGTTTGGTAGGACTGGGTTCTAATGCATTAGCAAGATGCAACAAGCTAATGTAATGGAACTATTTTTTATTGTGTACTGTATAGTTGCAACTAATCTTCTCAAGGAGAATTCACTGACAGGTACAGGACACTTGAAAGCGATTCAGTGATTGAGGACTGGTTGGAGCCCAGAGAGACTGAGTTTGGCTTAAAGGACGATTGTGAGGTGGGCTGAGATAAGATGGATCTCACACTGTCCCACAGCTACAAGCAGACTCTACCCCGGGGTGCCGCACGTCTACCGTAACGCCTGGTTCCTGACAGCTGGACTAATTCTAGTCCTGATGATTCTGCCAAGAGATGGAGCAGGCAACCACCAACCGAAGGGGGGAGCTAAGGAAAGCCCCGGTTCTGGAAAACGTTTACTTTGGCGTGGAAGACCAACTGCACAACATCAGGCTATGCTGATTGGGTCCATACCAGGTACATCACATCTGCTGTCCAAGTAGCTGAGAGAGGAACCTGATGTCGACGACACATGCTACAGGAGGGTTTTCGGTGTTTAAAGGTTAGGCACAGTGAGTTGAAGTCACTGAGGGAAAAGTTAGTTTTTTGATACTAGTAACCATCACTTCAGACCCGGCATGCAGCTATAGATTTCTTTGATAAAATTGGTCATCTTGGCATTTACAAAGGAGAACATACAGATTCTCCTGACCTGGCTGATGAAGCCGCTAGAATGGAGACACCTATAGCTGTCTTTGTAACCTGCATTTGAGCTATGAAGGACAAGACCTTGGAATATACATCTGAATTTCATGCTCTGTTACAATGGTCTGCCAAGAAATGGTTCATAAGTGACTCTCGGACGTTTGGAGGAGCAGAATATTTGCGATGACTTTGGAAGTACATCTTATTGGAACCACAAGAGGACTTTTTAGTGAATCGAGCAATTGGCCTAAGAGGACTTTGTAACAGTAACAAATTGAAGGAGGTATTCAGTGATAGGTGTTTACACACCCACGTGTCGATGCAACTTGCCCCATACTGTCAGCATATGTTTCATCTGAAATTACTTCCTTTGACCAATGTTTTTAACATAAAAGGTTTTGCTGTATTATGTAATAGTTCTGTGTAAAGAAAATGTGTGATCTTGGAGTTACAGCAAAGGTAATGGTCTAGAAGCATGTAAATGAGCATCCAGACATTTCAGATTTGTTCTGTTCTCTAAGTATAAGAGTAATGATATCGACAGGGTCATGTTTGTACAGAGTACTGTTTTGTTGCAGTCTACATCTTAATGAGTAAACTGTTTAAGGATTGATACCAAGGGTTGATTTGGTATCAGGAGGATGGATTGTTATAGAAATGTTGAACTAAGGTGCATTTGAGAAATGTCTGCATTTCTATTGCCTGGTATGTAACAATTTTCTTTGATTGTGATACACGTCTGTATAAATATCAGAGCATCACTAGGTACTCTGACCATGTTCCTCTGCTTAAACCAATGAGGGTATCTGTCCTTTGCTCCTTAGGAATGTAGGAGAGGGGATCTGGGATTTGCCTAGGGGGCATCATTGCCTGGTATCGGCAGATTATAAGGTTACTCATTAATCTGCCCATCTGTATAACTCATCAGGGCATCTATTGTCTGTCCGGATCCTGTACCCATGTGGGGAAGGACAGCTTGCCCCTTGCGTGAAGCCTAGGTATTGACAGAACAAAGGGAATGTGTTTTATTGACATAGGACAACTGGGCAGCATCTTACCACACTCCTTTTAACTGTAATACATACAGACTGTTCATGTATCTACTTCAGAGACTCCTCGGATGATTATTCTGTAAGCGTTTGACACGTCTCTCTATTTGCAAATCAACTTTTAATTGTGCCAGGAGCAATTTGTCTCTGTACTTACTACTTTAAATGTTTGATCGATGGAATTTGCCTTCACAATAGTGCTCATGTTGTTTCAGTAATTTTTGAAAACATATATTTCGGTTAACCGAATTCTATTCAAATAATAACACACAAATCATGTCCAATGCACATCCCTAATTAGAACCATAGCACAAAAGTTGGGCATAGCCTAATCAACAGTTTGGAATGTCCTGAAAAAGAAACTAGTAGGTGTCTTCAGTAGTTCACAACAACCAGGTCAGCTAAGGAAAACAACAGCAATTGATGACAGAAGAACTCAACAAATTCAGGCTTCCCTGAACATGTCTATTCTTAACCAAATAAGGTAGTCACTCAGTTATTGGTTCCAGAACTAATGGTTCTCAAGTAAATCACTAGAGTGAAGAAAAGATTGGCCGATCTGACAACTTGGCTCCGACACAACATTTAAGAAGGTATTTATGATGATGACAGAAAATGAGATTGATGATGTGATGCAAATGCATATCATGTTACGCCTTACACCTGATCCAGCACTTCACACAAGAGGACACGAGAGGACACGAGATTCCAAACCATGTGGTACTGGTCAACTGTGTAAAAGTCTGTCAGACATCCACCAAACTCACCTAAAAGAATAAAGTAGTTTCCAGTTTGTGTGTTTATCGAAAGATATTGGGTTCTGAAAAGCTGGTGGAGTTAAAATGGCCTCAAAGGCTGCATATTGCCTATAATACTAGAGTGTCATAATAACAACTGTAAGAACATAGGGCCATTATTCATTACTGAGTTGCATCCTACTCACAGCACTGAGACACAGGCAGGGAGGCTGTGAGTTGACACCATACTTGATCTGTCATGGCTTTGTGTGGGGGTCTGTGTGTGTGTTTATCATGGTATATAGAGGAGCATCTTAACAGTCTACTGGGAGGACAAAACATGTTTTAGTGGGTTCTGACAGCCCCTGTATTTTGCCTCTTACTGGCTCTGGCTGCTACTCTTATCTTCAGCTTCCATTACCTCATGAATCATGTCCAGCTTGCCATTCATTTCAGCTAGCTATTCAATAGTGCGAGCTTTGTTCTCTTTGTTTCTCTGATAGGCACCACTGTCCAGGCTAAACGTTTATGCTTGTTCAGTTTTATTTATGTCCAGGCACAGGAAATCAAGCTGACGATGGCAGCAGATAACAAAAGGTTTGTTACATTCTGCTGTCCTGTCTTCAGTGGATACAGAAGTGATTTAAGGATGTGAGAAAAACAAATTAATAATTGTAGCGTTACATTTGCGTGAAAAATCACAGAATGAATAAACTACAACTCAAACTTTGTATGTGTGTCTCCATAGTGCCACTAGGTTTAAGTGTGTACCCCAAAAAGTGGGCTTACAAATATTTGCACGATGGACAAATGAAGGTAATTAGAAACATTATGGATGTTACATGAAATGGACCACCTTTGTGGTGAGGTGAGCACATGGATTGCCATTTCTGTTATAAGGCTTGGCTGGTGATGAGCCGTGGACCAAACACTCCTGGCTCCATGAACATATGCAGCTGATTGCCGGAGACCAGGATTTAATACCTGTCCTCTGCCTTTACCTCCGCGTCTTCTCTTCACCTGTCTCCCTATGTGACCTTCGGATTCCATTGTAGGTAGCCTGAGAAGCACACAAGATCAGTCACCTATAAGGACCTTTTTCAATATCAAAAGAAACTTCTAACAGTTAAAAACAATACTCAGAAATACAACCTATTGTTTGCTTTGTAAGTACAGTGACAAAGAGTGCAGATGAGATAATAGGACTGCCAGTCAACTTTAATAGACACTGGATAACTTATGTTTTCGGGGGGCTATCAATAGTAAAAATCACGACAAGGGTATTTAAAAACAATTGACATTTCATTCTAATCTTACTAATATTGAAATTAAAACACAACATTTAAGAAATCCAATATTGCTTTGGTAAAAGTCAGTAGATTGTTACAAACTTACAAAACAAATAACTACATAACTAAACGACATAGTGTGACGGTGCAATTATAACGAGTGCGTAAAAGAAACAAAATGAACATTTCGTTTTATATATATTATGTTTTCTTTATATATTATTTTCTTTAGGTGCATTTTGACAAGCGCACCAGCACGGTCACAAACAGACAAACAATAATCTGTGAGGTGCGGTGGGTGAACAACAGAACATTAACACATCTAAACAGTGACTGGAAACCGGTGCGTCCTCGGGATGTGCTGCTGCCGTCACTCTCCTGTCGGTGGTTAGAACATCGGTGAGGTGGAGCACCGGAGAGGAAGGGGAGCCGCGGTGCCACGCGGAGCAGACGTTACACAGGGGGACTGCAAGCTTTTGTAGCTAGGATAAGATAGTATTGAAGTTGTGGATGAAGGATAGATGAAATACTGCAATGCTAGAAAATAATTACTGACAATGAGACAGAAACCAGTCATGTAAAATGTTAAAAAGCTGTTAAACTGTAATAGATCATGTAAAAACTAGTGGTAGACAGATCTGGATTTTTTTTTAGGGCCGATGCAGATACCGGTTGTGGAGGATTTGGGTTTTACTTTCACTGACAATAATCAAATTAAAGAAATGTGGATATGTGAAGCCTAAGCATAAACCGACATGACAATTACACAAAACCTAATGTAATATTTAAAAAAAAAAAAAAACTGGTAATGTGATTTAACAGAAAATAAATGTTTTACAAAGTGTTTTATAAGTAATATAAAAAAGAAATAAGGAACATTTACAAATTGTATAGCAGTGGATTAAATCACCACCTTGAACATCCTTTTAATAACATACCTTGTATACCTATAGTCTACCTACTGAACTGTAGGGAATAGCAACAGATTCAGGCTTTAATAGTCCCAATTGAGGACTACCAAACTGTAATGAAAAAAGGTATAAGCATAAGCAGAGCGGTCTGGCAAAATCAAATAGTTTAATAGCGTAGGGTTTTAATAGGTAGGGGTTATTGACACGGACTGCCATGTAGGCGACTGGTGTTCAATCCATGCCACGGACAAAATAAATTAGGCATTAGGATTTGTTCAGGATAAACTAAAACTTCACTGGCTATAAGCTTCAGTAGCTACATTATAGAAAGCTTAAAGTAAAACTGTTAACGGTTATTTTGCGACAAATGAATTACACTGACAACAAACACATTCCTCTCAATTTCGATTTACATAGAGTAGTTCACATAGCGTAGTGGAACCAGCCATGGAGTGATTGGAGTCATTGTTTTCATTACTGTATATCTATTAGCTAGCCATCTACAGTAATATCTTTCTAATTTAACGTGCTGAATGTAGTGTTGCGACCCTGTTATACCTGTTGTTGGTTTGGATGTTAGCTAATGTAGGAAACTAGTTTCAAGATCTGTGGAGTTTTGACTAATTTGACAAACAGTGCAGAAGTAAACAGACACCACATCTCTGCACACGTATCACGTGCAACAACACCCACTGTTTAAATAGTGTAGTGTTTAAAGACACAGTCTGTCACATAGGAAACCGTAGATCAAATCCAGCCAGGGGTAACAACATTCATCCCTTCTAATCGCGGCCCGGCAGAACTAGGCTTGCCTGGTTCCTTTTCTTTGTTTTTAAACCATTCTTTACCCTTGGTTAGGGTATATGAAGAGAAAGTGTGATCCAAAAAATAATTGTGCCAGTCAAGGATCTTAAGGATATTCCAGCCTAAAATAATGTAAAACTAACGTGTTCTTTCTAGAGCGCATAGCAACTATGGAAGTCAAAAGTCAAAGTGCAATTCCAATCCTAAGAATGCGACATGGAAAGTATGCACTACGTTTACCAGAAGCTCTGTTATCGTACTTGGGAAGTCTGGAAAACGAAGCTTGCATCCGACGTTCGTCATCGCACTGGAAACACTATCCGTTGCTCAGTTTATTCATCGTCATTGATAATGTGCACTTCAGTTGTTGTATCGTTTGTTAAATGTTATAATACGAAATAAAAATAAAATAGAACAAACCTGTCATTCATAATGCAGATTGGGGTTTTTTGTATACGTATTCATGACTGTAACAAATATTAGCAAGCTAGATTTGGACTACGCCATTAATGTAAGCCAGCTGATTATTGTTGTTAAAGTTAGCTTACATTTAGCTAATTTCTCCAGTGTAATGTAATAAATAAAAGCCTTGTTCTATGGCAAGGGCAAAACAAGAAGCTTTTTATGGGGAAAAGAAATGTTGGTTTGATTAATTTGTCAATACAGTAATATTACCTTACTGTGGGAGAGTAGAGCAAGAGCATGCGCATGTCCTAGTGGATCTTCCTGGAGGCAATGTTTTTCAATCGACACTAGAGGGTGCACTTGGGTTTCATATGTAGAGGGACTATCGGAAAGGCCGATAGAAACACGGCCGATAGCAGATTGAATAGAAAGGCCCGATCGGCACCGATATATTGGTCGATCTCTAGAAAATAAAAATTGCCTTTACAGAAAAAAACCTAAAGAACAAATGATGTACAGATCACCGAATGTAGGTTATATTCCCTGTCCAAGTCACTCTTCTTATTTTTACATGACTGTAAAACACACAAACAACGGAAACATAAAAGTCAAATCCATTCCATTTGTTCTATATTGCTTCTTTGACATTTCATCTTCACAACTAACAATGAGGGACAGCTTTATTCTGAGTAGAAAAGCATGCTCTGTGAGCCTTTTCTAAAAGCCATTATATCCGATTGACTGGAAGGCCTTATGTGAGACTTGGCAAACAACTACATAATGGCCAGAATTCATGTAGTTTCCAATGAATACAGCAACATTCACGGGGAAAAACCTCCCTTCAATAGAATGTGCCAAAACCTACCAATGTGTTGGACGATCAGTCAGAGTGAATCCGCCCTCTCACTCACGAGCGTGACAGAGGAAGTGTGTGCTGTCACAGGCTATAGCCAATCGGAGACACTTTCCTTTGAGTCAAGTGGTCACAATGTTACCTTTTCATTCTAAAACCTCAGCCAAGCAAAAGGGCTTACATGTAGAAACCAGTTCTATAAAAGCTGTGTGTGTGTGTGTGAGTGTGCAAAAAACACATGATTGATGACACTGCTCACATAAACACACCAGAAGCTTTCAAAATGCATCAATCACATCACCAAAAACAATACCTTTTACTAGCGCCATTGTCAGAAGTAATTTCTCTATTTTAATGTCTTTCTCTGTAGCCTAACCAGATACAATTCGGGACTTTATGGTATAAATGTATTAATCCACTGTAAAAAGGATTAAAATGACAGGTGATGGGACCAGGGCTGGGTTTTTTATCAGATGACATGGTTAAAAAATCCTGGCCTCAGGGAGGATGAAAACCATATTAAACTGCAACAACCTTGTGCGTATACTTGTTTATAGGATCACCACATATTTTTAGGAGAGACTACATGGGGGCTTCTTATACACATTGATGCAGAGAAAGCCACATGATTTCACTCTAAATCGCATAGCAAAGTCATCCAATGAAGACCTAATTAAAACAATGTTCTCACATTCAAGGCCACAGTCAAAGCCAATTTCTATTGATTCATTATTTACATTCAAATATTGTATGTAGACTAGTCTGCCCAGAGTAGGAAGAAAATTGGTTACTATTCACACTTTCTTATAAACAAATGGGATCTAATAAATGGGTTATTATTTGCCCAAACAGAATCAGCACTCAGAATTCAGACAGAATCTGTGCACGCAGAATCGGACATAATCTAAAACGCAATTCTGTGGGATTCTACTGAGTCTCAGTCCCCTTACACAGAATATACTGAATTGAACTAGGCATTTCATTTAAACAAACCGCATCCCACACTGTATTGCATCATGTTAAAAGTTATTTATTTTATCAAATACAAAAAATGAAGTATGATATTGAAAATAGATCATTAGATAAGTATGCTTCTGCACTAATCTGAGCGGGTTATGTTTTCTATTCCTCCATTCAGATTTCTGTAGTGGGCAGGGGAGGATAACGGTTATGTTTTCTGTTCCTCCAATCAGATTTCAGTAGTGGGCAGGGGAGGGTGACAGTAGCTAGTTAAGTCAGTCAACATTAAGTGAATGTTGCTTGCAAACTAAAAAGTTAAAAAATATTGCGACAAATGTGAAATCTGCAAAAACAAAGTTACTTACTAAAACCCACATACAGAGGCCCATTATAAGAAACCATCAGTCCTGTGTTCCAATGGCACATTGTGTTTGCTAATCCAAGTCCATCATTTTAAAAGTCAATGTGAAAACCCTTTTGCAATTATGTTAGCACAGCCGGAAACTGTTTTGCTGATAAAAGAAGTAATAAAATTGGCCTTCTTTAGTCTAGTTGAGTATCTGGAGCGTCAGCAATTACGGGTTCAATTACAGGCTCAAAATCTCTGAATCTAATCAGTCTATTCTTGTTCTGAGAAATGAAGGCTGATCCATTCGAGAAATTGCAATGCAGAACAGCACAAATAAAGAACAACAAAACTGTCTCTAACCTGAATAGAATGAGGATTTGGGGGTCCCGATGCACTACTGAGCAAGAGGACAAATAAATGAGTGTGTAGTTTGAGAAACAGACGCTTGGATAAACTCATCAGTCCTTTCGAGAGATAATACCCTCCATCTATGTCCAAATTACAGCAGCAGCACAAGAACATGCGTTATCCGTCATTAGCAGATGGTTACATTTACACAGAGATTATTCCTCTGTTAGCACCAGAACTTGCATTACAGAAAAATAATTTAAGATAAAATGATAGGTAAACATAGTAAAAGAAAATAGAAATAGAATAAACATTTTAAGAAAAACTTGACTGGTAGATTCCAAAAAATATTCCATGTGGAAGCCATAAAAGCTGCAAGGCTAACATTAAATAGTACCTGCAAACACCAGTCTCAATA
Organism: Esox lucius; assembly: GCF_011004845.1. Taxonomy (NCBI): domain Eukaryota; kingdom Metazoa; phylum Chordata; class Actinopteri; order Esociformes; family Esocidae; genus Esox; species Esox lucius. The sequence continues at coordinate 21,107,748 of NC_047579.1, read as the reverse complement.
TCAACTTTGAAGATGTGATTCCGGGACTCCTTTTAGGCAGAGTTGCAAAGAAAAAGCTATATCTCAGACTGGCCATTAAAAACAAAAGATTAAGATGAGCAAAAGAACACAGACACTGGATTGGAAAAACATTTTTATGGGCAGATTAATCTAAGGTGTTATGTTTAAACTGATTGTAATGAAAGATAAAAACATTTTATTGTTAAATAAATTAAAGAAAGTGGGTCTAATGTTGTTTGCTATTAACAGATTACCTTTATTTGTATAAAATTGTGTGTTCAATTCAACTTCAGGAGGCACACATAAAGCAGAGGTCAATTTAACCTCTCCACAGAAAAAAATAAATGCAGATTCTGTTTGGGGCAGGGTATACCTGCATCACCTCTTCAGGTGCATATGACAGCTGTTGTTTGTAGGCTAGCCTCCAGTGAATTTAAACCCAAAAAAAAGATCTTGTTTCCATGCAAAATACCTGCATTATACTTACCGAAGGAAAGTAAAGGACATGCCTTGAGCTTTGTGAGTTGCTTCACAATAGGCACGGATGCTGCTGTAGCCCTACTTTACAAATCACTAGGGAAATTATTCTAAAATCATTTTTATTAAGCCAAATCAAATAGAATTTTAGCAAATCCTGCTGAAAAGTCACACATTGCAAACAAATAAATGGTTTAGTAGACAAAAATAAAATTCCGGTTCTAGCCAATTGAAACCGAGAGCAGTGACAAAAATGATCTGCTGCAGACCTCATCTGCATTTTGAATGGTAGAATTATTGGTGGGGATCCATCTGAGACAATGTGAAGTCACTTTTGGACAAGATGAGATAACATTTCTAAAACAGTGAGTTTTTGACGGAGCTTGGCAGTGGGGTGATTGTGTGACTGGAGTGTATCTGTAATTGGTTATGAGTGTATGTTTATGAAGACAAAACATGAAATGATCTAAATTTAAAAAAAAAATAACCTGAGGTTAAACATTGGCCTCAGTATATCTTAATTCAGCAATGACATTGTGGGTGTCATGCATGTGACTTGCATTAATTTAGGCAACAGATAAATACATTTAAACAGAGAAAGGCTTCTGACAAGAGAGAGTTTTTTGGTGATGTATTTTTATAGCTTCTGGTGTGTTGAGCAGTTTTATTAATCTCGTGTTGTAGCAAAAAAGTGGGTGTTATACCATAGACTAACACATCAAATGAGCTTGGTGGTCTTCTCAGAATGCAAAGGAAAAACTATTGCTTCACCAAAATGTTTCAGATTACATAAATAATAATGGAAACACCACTGTTATTTTGAAGTAACTAAATCACAACTATAAACACAGCTGCAGAGGTCCCATTAGGCTGATTGCCAATTAGTAGAAATCATGTCAGCCATAAAATAAATCTGACAATTAACAATTTGATATTTTAGTTTTCAGGGCAACATGAGGCAACAAACAAGTTCAAAGGATGCATTCAATGTGCCAAGGGGTACAGTCTCAAAAATAATGACACCATATGCAGTATATCGACAAATAGTATTTGCAAAGTTTAACAGTGATCAAAAGTCGAAGCTGATTGACACTCAGCAGTATAGTTACTTGTTGTCCCCAACATAAATCCTTGAAAATCACCACAGATTTGAATCAGTACTGTTGTGACACAGTATCAACAAAATATGTATTTGGTGAGCTGGAATAGTGGGCAGGGCTGACACATGGAAACTGCCTGTTAAGCCAACACACAAAGAGGCATAACTATCTTAAGGAGCATAAAACCTGTCAAATTGTCAGATGAGTCATCTTTCACCCTATTTCCTACTTGTGACCGGTTTACTTTTGGTGAAAGCCATAAGATGTCTGCTGCCAACTGTTAAACATGGTAGGAGATTCTTAATCGTATGAACAGCCGTCTCGTGGTAATCACTGGGTCTGCATGGCCAAGAAATGTAAGGCTATTTTACAGGACCAGGTGCCCCCTATGGTGCAAACACTGTTCCCTCAAGATTTTCCAATATTATAGGATTAATGACCCCATACAATGCTAAACCAATGCGAGTGCAGTTTTATGAACACCTTGATGACCTACAGGAAAATACCTTCCATGGCCACCGCCAACAACAGATCTAAACATAATTGAACATTTATGGGGAGTTCTGGAGTGAATAGTGCAAAGTAAATTTACACCTCTTTCATCCCTCAAAGAAATGTTCTGAAGGCAAAAGATTTTGCTACTCCTTAGTAGATCCTTGATATAAATATATTGATAGCAGAGTTGTAATGTAATTTTGTAATGATTACAAGTAAACATTACACAATTACAAAAAACAATAAATGTAATCAGTTATGTTACCAACAAAAATATTGTAATTCGATTTTTTGAAAAAAAAAATAATAATTGCTTCGTGGATTACTTCAATTGAAAAATAATAAGTGCGCAAAATAATGATGACACATTTCATGTTTATTATATATATATATATATCTTTTTTTAATGTTTTAAAAACATATTTATTTGAACCAAAACAACAATTGCACGCCTCAGTTGTTGTGTGTGATCATCATGTGCGCAAAGGTGGGTGCGCATAACAAGTTTAGGTTCGCATCACCAGTTTAGTGACCGATGAAGCGATAGTTCATTTTTCTACGATAATATTAGTCGACCCATATAAAATGTTATTTAGTTATCTACAATCGATGCATCTTTCTCAAAACAATGATAAGCGATAGGCCTACCTGAGGGGTAGACTACGAAGCGAGATAATTGGCTTATCGAGGTAACTTGGTGACGTCGGGTGTAAATTCCCGTTTAACCTTTAATACCGGGGTATGCTGCCATGGCAATTTATGCTGCATCTCTAAACTGCTTCAAGCGATACTGTTTAAAGGCTGTGTAACTCCTTTAGTTTATCCCAATGGTGTTTGCTAATAAAATATTGATTCTGATGGAATTCGGTATCTTAGCTAGCTTCTAGGACCAGAACGTCTCCAATGTAATTCGTTCATGTTGAGCAGTGTGCTTTGCGATATTTTGCCAGTGGACATTTCATGTATTCCATCGGTGATGCTGAACATCTGAGCAAGAATACTGTATGCCAGGGGTATTCAAATCTGCCCCTTGAAGCCAGTTCCACTCCATTTTTTCATTGCAACTCTCTGATCAGGGACTTATTCAGACTTAAGACACCAGGTGGGTCAAGTTAATGATGAGGTAGAACAGAAGACCAGCAGGCTCTGGCCCTAGTAGGGTAATATTTGAATACCCCTGCTGTAGGCCATGCTGTTCCGTTAGCAAGGTGGTAGATCTCACTAAACTCCTAGATATATTTGTTGTGTTCCCTGGCAATTTAAGCGTTCTTAAGATCAAGTATACATTTTATGTGATCGCAAGTAATTAGCAAAAAATACTTGGTCTACTTTTAATATGCATATACTGGGCTTAGGCTATATACAGAACACATGTTTTTCCAATAGGTTTCCCAAAGGTGATTGGTGCGATTGACCATACGCATATCCCCATTAGGTCAATTTCAGAGATGTAGCTCATGTGTGGGCCATAAATGAATTTTCTTAATTGTTTTCATATGTTTAGATAGTCTATTTTACTTGTCCTTACCTCTCAATCATACTACAAATAAGAGTCTGTAAGCCAAAATAGAGAACATAGGACAAGAACACTGCTCTCACGAATTTACTGTCGGCATAATGCCAACAAGCCTCCCTGGTTTTGTTGGCCGCCACACTCTTACATGTAGCCATTAACCTTTCTTTAAACCCCTCAAATCCTTTCTATATAAACGTGCATACTTCCAGGAAAGAAGACGGAGCATGTTCCACTGTGCAAAAACTCAGTTTAACACCACTTTAGGCAATCAGAGTTTGTCAACCCTGACTTTCCTTGATAACCCAGAGTTAAATCTGAGTAGGTTGAACACCCTTCATAGTATACCCCTCTGGTGTTATATTTCTTTCAATGTCAAGGTTTATTTGTCAAATGCACCGAACAACACAGCCAGGAAGAGTTGCACAGAACAACTCAGACAGGAATTATTTAGAAGATTAGGCAACTATTTGTTAGATAGCTGTAGCATGGCGCTGCCTTAAAAAATCATATGGAATTTATCACGATATATGAGGAGCAAAGATTTTGGGACCTTGCCAAAGGATGATGATTTGCATTTAATGTAGCCACCTCAACTCCATACAGGTAGGCCGTGATTCTGCTTTTTTTGCATCTCATAAAATTGCGTTAATTGGTTATCATTGACTGCTGACGACAGTGACATTAAGCTAAGAGTGCAGGTGTATAATCACAGTTTTTTCTCTTTCATTTGTGTTTTGAAAATCTATCGTTGGTGGCCCTATTAATCGCAGCTTACATTCATGGGGGTTACATTTATTTGTGTGCGGGTGTTCAAGATTGTGAACATGCATTCGCATGCCTGGGCTTTCTGCAATGTTTGACAATTTGAAAATGTTGGAGATTGTGGAGCAAAATATCAGAATTATCAGATTTAGTGTACGCGCGTGAAGCTACGGATGTCTTGATTTTTATATACAATATTGTCAATATCCTTTTCGAGAAATTGCCATTTATTTTTCAACAATGTTTTTAAGCAGTTAAAAACATGAATAAAACAAATAACAGAATAGATTAACACATCCTTAGATTTCGGGATATGTTCTGATCAAAGGTCAGATTCTGGAAGATCGAGGGTTACTGGATTCATTGGAATTACTGAATATCTGAAAGACCTTTAACGGATAATGCAGGGATGTAGCCCAATATTAATGAAGTAGAAAGCAACGTTTTAGAAATCCTTTGCAAAGGCACTGTCCATAACCCATAAAGTAAAATGCTAATTCCGTTTTTGGCCAGCTAATTGATTATATTCCTATTTATTTTCCAATGCCTCTTAAAATGAAAGTAACCTCAAAGTAATGCTACAGCACTCTTGGACCTCACCATAATGCTAAAGCACTCTTGGACCTCACCGTAATGCTACAGCACTCTTGGACCTCACCATAATGCTACAGCACTCTTGGACCTCACTGTAATGCTACAGCACTCTTGGACCTCACCATAATGCTAAAGCACTCTTGGACCTCACCGTAATGCTACAGCACTCTTGGACCTCACCATAATGCTACAGCACTCTTGGACCTCACTGTAATGCTACAGCACTCTTGGACCTCACCATAATGCTACAGCACTCTTGGACCTCACTGTAATGCTACATCACTCTTGGACCTCACCACTAGTTTAGGCTACAGAAAAATTACTTCTGACAATAGGCCTGATAAAAGGTCTTGTTTGAGGCTATGTGACTGATGTATTTTGAGGCTGTTGGTGTGCTTCATCAATCAGACATAGAAGGTTTTTTATGGCATAAGCTCCTACACATAGGCCATGTTGCTTGGAATGCTCTTAGAATGCAAAGGTACAATTGTAACACTGACCTGAATGTATCAGCCAAAATGAATTTCATATGTCACAATCAGTAATAATTCACACATTTAGCATATTCACTGTGACATAAATATTTGTTTTAGTATTTGAACGTATCACTGCAATAAGTGGGGACGGGTGTGTAAACATGTAGCCTAGAAAACACAACAAAAGCAATTACATTTTAGCCATTTAACTTATACATTTAGTCATAGTCATTTACAAATATATTTTAGAAACAGAAGAGAGGAGAATGTATTTGAAGTTAGGCGTGACAATGAAGACTTAGACATGGGTAGAAATGCTGGATTAGAAATTTAGGGGTTAACACCCCTACACTTTAACCTAGGGGTGTCAAGACCAGCAGTCTAAAGCTGCTGCCTCTGGTACACATATACTACTGCAGAGAGCGCTTCAATCTGAGCTACTGCTCTTTCAGCAAAAACTCACTTTTGCCACTTTCCTGTTTGAATAATGCATAACATGCCTGAAAATATTGATCTTCAACACCCCTACCCTAAAATAACATGTGATGTATCTTTGGGTTTCTGGATCCTATGACGATATTATGAGGCAGACCTGAAAAGAATGTGTTCACACCAAGATGGAATCATTGAAAACAACTCTTAGTGAGATGTTGTCAGCAGTGCTGATGAGAGTTGTGTAAATTGTAATTCTGTGGCTATTCAGTCACTTTCTTGGAATGGAACAATCACCTTGAATGATGAGAATATTTGTATTTGACCCGCTGTGCAATCAATCATTATGAAACAGGCTTTCGTATTACTTTGGCTGTTTACAAGTATAGAGAGAAATTGTCTAGGTGTCATAATCCCTACAAAACCTGAAAGCCACTTTTTTCGTATTACACCATTTATTTATCCCATGACAGATTTAAGATATTATTTCAAATAAGGTCTGTGTTTTGTTTCGACTTACCTTGGCTCTGCATTTTGAATAACCTGTTTAAATCTCGTCAGTGCAAGGTCACGTTGGTCCACATCTTTGTATCAATTCACTCGACAAAAACATTATTGCCTAACTATTGGCAAAGATATTGATAAACTATTCACCGTGTTCTATAGATATTTAAAAAGTTATACAAACATGAAGGTGGTCTAAGCCTACATGAAGGTGGTCTAAGCCTACACGAAGGTGGTCTAAGCCTACATGAAGGTGGTCTAAGCCTACACAAAGGTAGTCTAAGCCTACATGAAGGTGGTCTAAGCCTACACAAAGGTAGTCTAAGCCTACACAAAGGTGGTCTAAGCCTACACAAAGGTAGTCTAAGCCTACACAAAGGTGGTCTAAGCCTACACAAAGGTAGTCTAAGCCTACATGAAGGTGGTCTAAGCCTACACAAAACACAGACCGTATTAGAATCAGCCAATTAAGGCTAGAAACGCAGACTCAGTGCAAACTTTCAAGTGTCTACTAAAGACTAATCTCTTCAGTCTGGCCCAAGGGTGTGAATGTGAACGTAAAGGCTTGATACAGTCCACCCTTGCTGTCTTGCCAGGTGAGCTCTCATCGCCACTGGGACGCCCTCTCTCCAATGCCATTCAGCGGCGGAGTCAGGTGCAATTGGAGTGAACTCTGCTGGCAATACTTGGCCCTCATTTCAGGGTGGTTGCAGTTGTTTGGTGTCCCTTTGGTTGATGTTTGGAAAATATGGGTGGTTTGACTTCCTGCTTGTTGGGCCCTGTCCGGGGCCTCCCCCGGATAGGGTCACAGTGTCACTGGACTCCCCTGTCTCAGCCCTATGGTTTTACGCTGCTATATTATTGTGACAGGGGAGTAGGGTCAGTTTTCTTCACTGTAAATCCTTGTAAATCTAGGGAATGTGCTCTCAAAATTTTCCTATTCTCCTGTTTCATATAAACTTAGAAGAACATGAGGTCTTGGCCCACACCTCCGGAGTACCAGGCACGAAAGACTCGTTGCTGTCCCTGTCCAAAGTCCTCCTGGATGTGTTGCAGATCAAGACGATATTTCACGATTCCAGCCACCATTCTACTGACCATTCCCCCCTGGGTTGTCCTTGTCCATCTTGTTATGCTTCTGACCTGGATTAGGTTTAATAGACTCTGGACACTGCCCCCATGCATTTATTAATTATTACAACTTGTACTCTTAAAATGTTCACCCGTGCTACAACACTGTTGTTGTATGCTCCTTGGTGTTTCAGGCTGGGTGTTTTAAAATAGCACTTTGTGACAACTGTGAAAAGGGCTTTATAAACAAATTTGATTGATTGATAGAAGTGGATCCAAAACTCCATATAGAAATGGTGGAATAACGCAAAGAGTCCCTTTCAAGTTTTGCCGCTAAGATTATGACTCAATCTATTTCAGTTAATAGGGTTGTTAAAAAGAGTAATCTTGTACCCACTGTTATCAAGTTAGATTCAAAACTGTCAATTCAGACTGTTATTCCAAAAGTAATTCTACTAACCATAGTTAGTAGAATTTTTAGACGCTACAGATATTCTTAAATCAAGATTTAACATATTTGTAATTTACACAAGTTTGATGTACCCACTGGATTTCTAGATCTTGGGTCCTTGATACTATCCCTGACATGTTGGTCATTTTCTAATGTCTCTGGGTAGTTCAATAACAGATATTGACATTGCCATAATTAAATATAATATATTCAGTGATAGAAAAAGGATCAGGGGTGGCTATTTATTTTAAATCAAGTATTGTATTATATTGTTCTTTTAGAATGTCGGTTCCTATAGTCCAGTGTTTCTCAACCCTGCTCCTGGCTGCCCCCTGCCCTGCGTGTTTTAGATCTCTCCCTGCTCTGTCACACCTGATTCAAATGAATCAGCTCATTATCAAGTGCTTCATGAGCTACATCAGGTATGTTAGGGCAGAGAGAGACCTAAAACATGCAGGGCAGGGGGGCGTCCAGAAGCAGGGTTGAGAAAAACTGCTATAGTCTGTGAGCTGTTGACTGTAACAGAGAAGTTTTAAGATGTTTTGTCTTGAGTTTAGCTTAACACAAACCGCCCACCCGGATTAATGATAAAAACCAGCAAACTTTTGCAAATTATATTAGTGATTTAAACATCATGATTTACAATATATTGCTCATCTGAACTAGCTGCATACCAGAGCCTGTATTGGCAATTAAAATGTTCTAATACATTTTTGTCTCTTTGGCTGACAAACATGCTCCTATTAAAGCAATGAGGAATTTTTCTTATCAGTCGTACTCAGCTGAATTCCAGATACTTTCTCAAAAAGGAAATCAAGTCTGGGCTAAGGCTAAACAAGATGGCACATTAGCTGACTTGCAGGCCTACAGGAAATGGAGAAATGGACGCACTGCTTGTACAAAAAAGGCAACATCTAAAAAAAAAAAGAAAATCTATAGCATACTCTTTTGGTAATACTTTAAAGTTTTGGAAAGCTGTGGATTTTTTAGAGCAAAATTCAATAGAGCAGTTTTAAATACCAATTGGTGGCCTGTATGATAATGAAGGCAACAGCTTTTCCTTATATGTGTGCATTTGTATGTTGTATTGGTATCCCTTGACATATATTGGTAAATTGTGTTTCATGTACTAAGCCTAGGCTCAATTGTAAGACAGATTTATGTCTCAGTTGATACCCTGCAAAATGTAGTCATGTTTTATTTCATTTTTGCAAAACATCCATGCGATACCGATTGCGCTATAAGTCAGTGTGTGTGTACGTGCAGATGTCTTTGAGCAACATTCCTAACAGATGTATTGACTGTAGAAAACCGAATTCAAATGCAGCCCCATCACTGTGTCACAATTCTACTCTTGAGGTGCTTATGTTTTCTATTCACTCCCTTGAGACAGTTTTATGTGTTGTGGTTTATCACCCTCCAAAACCGAACTCCAACTTCTTGCCAGAATTTTCTGTATTTCTTTCCTCCCTGGTGGTAAAACAAAGACAATATCAGTGATGCAGGGGATTTCAATTTCCATATTGATATTCCCTCAAATACAGTAGCAACCAACTTAAATCTAACTGAATAATTTAGCATGATCTCTGTCAGACCCACAATCATGGTGTGGAATCTGAGCATTAGCAATTACAATATGTACGTTTCATTGTAGGGGAATGTGCCTAGATAATGAGAACAACAGAAACATCTCTGTATAGATTATCTCTCTGTAGGTTGCGCTCTGATAACCACAGGAATGTTTACATTGACCATTTGGCATGGGGGTTAATGTCTTGGAAACCTGATCTTTGCTAGGTAGACACACCCTTCAATGTATATATCAGCGTGTAACTAACATTACAGTGAGAAGATAATGGAAAGTTAACCGAAAGATAATGGAAAGTTCACCGACATCTGTGCTGCAATTTTCCAATAAACTTGAGCAAACATCTCCTCGATTTGATACAGGTTCTATATTATTTGACCACTATACGAAACCGCCGATTTCTAACAATGGCCACACATTGGATTTTGAATTTAGTCTTGGTCTTACCCTGAATAATCTTGTTAAGGAGTTAGTATAAGGAGTTAGTATTGTTTTTATGTCCTGCTTTATGTTCTCCCCAAAAGGGAAAATGATAATATTCGCTCTCGCATCATTAATTCACAGACGGCTTCAAAATCTTCAGCAATATTTCATAGTCATTGTGAAAACCTGTTTGTAGCACTGATGTACCACTAAATTGATTCAACAAACTAAGTCAAAGAACTCTTTATGAAATTGCACCTTTTAGATTTAGGTCAAGGCATGAAACAAAACTTTACCTTTGGTTAGATGAGAACAAAGGAGACATGTAGAAAAGCAGAACGAAAATAGAAAATGACTACATGTTCATTACATCTATATGAAGGAGCTGCAATTATCTTATAATAAGGCAAATAAAGATGCGAAGGCTAGGTATTTTTCTGAACTAATGGCAGCAAACTGTGACAACCCAAAGTTCATATTTAGAACTACTGATCATGTTGTTGATCCAGCACCAGTCAGGGCCATGGCCTCAACTGCTGCAGACTATAAAACGTTCTTAATCTTTTTTAATCAGGAAATTGCTAATATTTGATCTATGATAAACCATACTCTGCCCTGTATTGAAGTTCCTTACCCTCATCTGAACGTATTTAACTCTTTTACTCCAATTGTTTTAGAAGACCTTTTAGATATCACATCTCATTTAAAACCCTCTAGACATTATACCACCAGACTGCTCAATAAGAGAATAGTTGGACACAGTAGGCCTTGAACTCTCCATTATAAACAGTTCTCTCTCTATAGGTTGTGTCCCTGCCTGTTTTAAGTCAGCATGTGTTCAGGCTCTTCTTAAAAAACCTAATCTTGACACTACTGTTTATAATAACTACAGGCCAATTTCCAAGCCACCCTTCTTATCCAAAATATTAGAAGGTTGGAGCAAAGCAACTTTAACAGGTGGTAAGACACAATCTTATATTTGAGAAATTCCAGTCAGGCTTTCGTCAGAAACCCAGTACTGAAACTGCTCTTGTTAAGGTTACAAATGATTTGTTGAATGCTGACTAATTTTCAATGCTGACAAATTTTCAATCTTGTTGTTTCTGGAATTTGGTGCATAGACCACAACATTTTAATTGACAGACCATGAAATTGGGTTGGGATCTCTGGGATTGCACTAGATTGGTTAAAGTCCTGTCTGTCTAATAGAGCATTTGCAGTGTCCCTTAACAATTACATGTTTTCCTCTCTGCCTGTCATATGTGGTGTTCTGCAGGGTTCCATCCTGGGGCCAATCCTGTTTTCTCTGTGTATACTTCCATTAGGTAATACACTCACCTAAAGGATTATTAGGAACACCATACTAATACTGTGTTTGACCCCCTTTCGCCTTCAGAACTGCCTTAATTCTACGTGGCATTGATTCAACAAGGTGCTGAAAGCATTCTTTAGAAATGTTGGCCCATATTGATAGGATAGCATCTTGCAGTTGTGGTGGAAGATGTGGTGGAAGCTCCCGTTCCACCACATCCCAAAGATGCTCTATTGGGTTGAGATCTGGTGACTGTGGGGGCCATTTCAGTACAGTGAACTCATTGTCATGTTCAAGAAACCAATTTGAAATGATTTGAGCTTTGTGACATGGTGCATTATCCTGCTGGAAGTAGCCATCAGAGGATGGGTACATGGTAGTCATAAAGGGATGGACATGGTCAGAAACAATGCTCAGGTAGGCCGTGGCATTTAAACAATGCCCAATTGGCACTAAGGGGCCTAAAGTGTGCCAAGAAAACATCCCCCACACCATTACACCACCACCACCAGCCTGCACAGTGGTAACAAGGCATGATGGATCCATGTTCTCATTCTGTTTACGCCAAATTCTGACTCTACCATCTGAATGTCTTAACAGAAATCGAGACTCATCAGACCAGGCAACATTCTTCACAATCTTCAACTGTCCAATTTTGGTGAGCTTGTGCAAATTGTAGCATCTTTTTCTTATTTGTAGTGGAGATGAGTGGTACCCGGTGGGGTCTTCTGCTGTTGTAGCCCATCCGTCTCAAGATTGTGCGTGTTGTGGCTTTACAAATGCTTTGCTGCATACCTCGGTTGTAACGAGTGGTTATTTCAGTCAAAGTTGCTCTTCTATCAGCTTGAATCAGTCAGCCCATTCTCCTCTCACCTCTAGCATCAACAAGGCATTTTCGCCCACAGGACGGCCGCATACTGGATGTTTTTCCCTTTTCACAACATTCTTTGTAAACCCTAGAAATGGTTGTGCGTGAAAATCCCAGTAACTGAGCAGATTGTGAAATACTCAGACCAGCCCGTCTGGCACCAACAACCATGCCCTGCTCAAAATTGCTTAAATCACCTTTCTTTCCCATTCTGACATTCAGTTTGGAGTTCAGGAGATTGTCTTGACCAGGACCACACCCCTAAATGCATTGAAGCAACTGCCATGTGATTGGTTAATTAGATAATTGCATTAATGAGAAATTGAACAGGTGTTCCTAATAATCCTTTAGGTGAGTGTATAATTCAGCAGCATGACATTTGCTTTCATTGTTATGCAGATTATACACAGTTGTGTTTGTCAGTTAAGCCAAACGATTTGAGCAAGTTGTGTATTGTGCATAATTGCTTTGAACGTTACAAACTGGATAATTTTCTTCAAAGTTTTAATTATTGGCCACCCATGTATTTCAAAAAAAAAAAAAATGGTGCAGTCATGCTTTTACAAACTTAGAAATATTGCCAAAATAAGATTGGTTTTATCTTTTGAGGACAGTGAGAAAATTATACATGCTTTTATTTCATCTCGCCTAGATTACTGTAATGCTTTTTTTACATGCCTCAACAATAAGTCCTTAGGTAAACTCCAAGTTGTACTGAACTCAGCTGCCAGACGTCTCACAAGGTCTAAATCAAGGTCTCATTTAACCCCAGTGTTGGCAGCTCTACATTGGTTACCAGTGTTTAGAGTAGATTTAAAAATTCTACTTATCGCTTTTAAGGCACTACATGGTCTGGCACCTGTTTACATTAGTGACATGCTAAACACATACTGCACTGTTTGGCCTCTCAGATGAGCGGAAAAAAGGCCTTCTGGCTGTTCCGGAGTTCCGGAGACTTAAAACTAAAGGGCCTTTGCTATACGGGCCCCTAGACTCTGGAACAGCCTACCACTGAATGTCAGAGATGCTACGTCAGTGCACTCTTTTAAATCTTACCTAAAAACTAATTTATATAACATGGCTTTCACTAATATGTAATTGTACTTTTCAAGTACAATTACACAAAGTTATTATTATTATTAATTACATTTAAACAGTTATCGGGACCAAAGTGGTCAATGAGTAAATTCATTCTATTGATTTGTGACTTGCTTATTGTTAAACATACAGTGGCTGTTAAGTTGCTAACTATTGAGATTTGTTGCTGGCATTCTGTTGAAAAGCCTATTTCCATTGGATTTGGCTAATTACTGTCATTAAAATGGCAACTGATTTCAGCTTTGCCTTTTGAGAACAATGCCTATGGGAATTATTCCACAGTGAAAAGTCCTTCACCCATGCTGCAAAACCTGCTCTGCCCAGTCATGGACTTTAAAGATGATGTTTACAGGTTCAACGCTATTAATAATATACATGTAGTTTATCTCACTCCTATCCTATGTTACACCCCTTCAACATAGATCTTTGTGATCTTTGTACTCTGTTGACCTGTCCCCATGTTGCGTGTCTAGTTTTTGGAATGATGAGAAGTCCAGTGTCAGAGGAGTAGGCGTGGAAAGGGTACTGTAAAATCCTAGAAGTAGAAGTGCTGTTACTTTAATGAAATTGTAATCAAGTAGAAGTAAAAGTACTGGTGTAAAAAAACTACTCAAGTAAAAGTAAGAAGTAGCACATTTAAAAAGTACCCCGAATAAAAGTTATTAAGTTTAGAGTGGCCTTTTATTGTGCCCAGCCTAAGTCACATGCTGTCTAATCAGCATCTTGATATGCCACACCTGTGAGGTGGATGGATTATCTCGGCAAAGGAGAAGTGCTCACTAACACAGATTTAGACAGATCTGTGAACAATATTTGAGAGAAATAGGCCTTTTGTGTACATAGAGAAAGTCTTAGCTCTTTGAGTTCAGCTCATGATAAATGGGGGCAAAAACAAAAGTGTTGCGTTTATAATTTTGTTCAGTTTATTTTGCTATTTCAATTTTGATGGTTATTTGTATTCTTCTTTTACAAGAATGGAAGTTCCTATGAAAAGGTTGTGGCAATTGAATGCAAGCTTCACAAACAAATGAATATTAAAAAATATACTTTTCTATAAACTACTACTCTATAGGTAATATTGTTTACATGTACTTTTTGATGGGCTAAATGTTCCATAAAACATCAGAAAATAACCAACAAGATCCAGCACAGTTGATTTAAATATAGCATCTTCACCTTCTGATATACAAATGTTCAAAGGGCATACTTTTTGTGGAACTACCTATCGAACACTTAACTCACTTCACTTCTCTTTGAATATGCCATTCAGTTTTAGTAAGTTAATTGAGTCTATCCTGGCTCGCTTCGATGTGAAGAGTAGCACAGCACAGCTAAAAAGACACTGTGTTGAGTTTGAGGGACAACTTTATGTATGGAAAGGAATTAAGTAAATTAAATTTGTCCAATGGACAAGCAAGATACCCAACCGGCTCCCCTGTACCTTCTGACCGTTTGGTTGTCAGGAATGAGAAGAAATCCTCTGGTCTGGTCCAGTGTGATTGTGTCAGGATGATGGTTATATACAAATTGACTTTAACCAGCACATACAGTGAAATCTATAAGTATTTGGCCAACGACATTTGGGTTGAAGTGTAGACTGTCGGGTATAAGGTGTTTTTATTAATATCAAATGATGCATTTAGAAATTACAGTATTTGAATACTGTAATGTCACAGGTTGGGGAATCTTATTCTTTCTTTTCCCCAGTAATAAGAATACAGTACAGTTTTACAAAACATGATTTTCTGGCTATTATTCAAAACTCATTGATAAAATAAATAAATAAATGTTGCATAGCTAAGTGATAAGCAAGCAACATTTATTTATTTTATCTTTACAAGTTAATTTTACTTTTAGCTATCCCCAACTATTTACATTATGGACATGGCTAGCTACTAGCCACCATGATGTTAATCCTGTTTCTAGCTTCTAAATAGCTAGCAACAGGATGAGCAAGCTAATGTTAGCATTATCCTACACATCGTATGCAACTGGCTAGTAGCATCACTTTGTTAGCTTCATCACATAGCCTTCAAAACAAATGCCATTCATGTTGATAACATATTTATAACATACATTTACGTACCATTACATGTTTCCTGAAGTTTGACGTAGTTTTTGTAGGCAGAAATCTTTGGTACGCAGAGCTTACATTCCATAATGACACTATCTCCTCTTCTGTGCTTGAAGCTGTAGTGTCCTTTGATATGCAGCCAGGGACTTTCTTTGTCATGGTCTTCAGACGACCCGGCCACTGGCTCGGTCTGTGTGTGTCTGTATTATCTCCTGAACCTGCTCAATTTTAATTAGTCTCCATTTATTTTTCAAGCTGATTAGGAAACCTTTTTTCATAGCAGCTACCTTTTTTTAATGTTAGAAACCCCTGCTACCGATTATCATTTGGTTTGCATAACCAGCTGTGATTGGAATACAATTTAATTGAATTGGTCCATCATTACTTATGACAAACAAGTGAACAGTTCTAGCTGCTACAAAAGGCACAAACTTTATGTGCTTGCCGTGATGTGTATTCTTTTTCTAGATTTCTACTCCGTAACGGATGGTTTCAAAAATGTACTAAAAGTACAGCCTTTGAAAAATACTCAAAAAAGTACAAGTACACAAAAAAGCTACTCAATTACAGGAACGTGAGTAGTTGTTATCTGTTACTTCCACCCATACACCACCCCTTGACAGGGAGCCAGTGAAGGTTGTACAGTACGTGTTTCCTTGGTTTGGTGCAAGTGAGGACACTGGCAGCTGAGTTTTAAACTGGAGCCTGTACAGTGCTTTGCATTACACTCTGAACAGGACCCCACTGCAGTAGTCCAGACGTGATGTTATGAAACCGTGAATGACCAGGTCATTCACGCTTACTGGGGCTGTGAGGGATGGACGGAGCCGGGAGATGTTATGGAGCTGAAAGATGGCTGCTTTGGTGATGGACTTGATGTGGGTCTCAAAGGTGAGAGTGGAGTCAAAGTTTTTGAGATTTCTGACCTTGGGGGATGGACAGATGGAACAACTGTCAAAGGATGTCAAAGTCTGTGTTTTTTCAACTTCGGTGTAACAACCGTTAACAACACGGAACAACAATTTAGCATTTGCTAGCTACCGATTACCTGATTTACAAATAACAGAGGCTGTGTGTGGTGGGTACAGATTATATTTATTATAGTGCTAATTTGAAGTCACCAAATTCTACCAGCTGTTTCATCCGTATGCAGTAAAAAAAAGGATTTCCAACCTGACTGACGCTCTCCCCGCTTTGCCATTGTCTTGGCCATTAATTCTATTAATATTCAGTAATCGACTGGGACTATTCTGTCTGGTTCAAAGGGATGCGATGTCTGGGTCATAGACAAATTACTGATAGTTAAATGTGTCGAATTCCTGACAAAATGGCATTTTGTAGTGTTAAACACAGGTGCCACTATTGCTTACTTATGTTAATTCATCGTGTGGACCTTCTCCGCTCAAAAATAAAACTGGAATGGACTGTCCTCACCTTCCAGTTAATGCGGTTATGTTTGTGCCCTCTCCGGATAATGACTTCATGATGAAGCATTATTGAGAGCTGGTGAAGGACTGTGTCATTTTCTTTCAGTTCCTCCCTTCAAAATCTAGGCCATCTGCCAAGTGTGACCGGCTGGCTGGCATCGTCTGTCTCTGTTCTTGTTCTTTATTAGAAGGTGAGGAGATGGTGATGGCTAATCAGCATTGAGAGTCCTACTATTTATTTTTGCCATCCCTGTCTTAATAAGTATTTTGAGTATTGTAAAATAGATATTTTTATGGACAACTCCCATAGTCATTGTTGACAATGGTAATTGATGTTTGTGTCCACTAAATGGGTATTTCTGGTGTTGAAATGTAGGTTTGGACATAACTTGACATTTGTACTGTAGTACATTTTTACAAAGAATTCATCATACAGTATGTCCTGTAAGACACCCAGTATATCATATTGAAAAGTGAACCTACATTCTTAATGAGCATTCTACACACTAACTATCAGTCTGATCAGCTATCTACAGTGATTCAGATGCATGTTAAAGATTGTATGTGTTGAGCAAATAAACACTTGCAAACACTACTATAATGTACTGTATGCTCACTCCACAGCTAACTTGAAATGTTACAGATGGGGCTAAACAATTGGTACCTTGTCTTTCCAACAGGAATGGTGTCAAGGGGGATGGGGGTGGTAACAATGGGTATAAATAGGGAGTTCGTACCCAGAGTGGGGCCAGTCTACTGTCATTTAAGGGAGCAAAAATGTTGGAACAACATGTCAGTTCCCCATACAAATGAATGTATTATTACAACTGGAGAATTTCAAGTGTTCTCCCAATCCTTCTCTTACTTCTCACCTAACGATGTTGTGAACATTCTATTCTATATAGGAAAGATGTTTTTACTGAAAGTATAAACATTTAGTTATGAATATGATTTACTAATTATGAGTTCCATTATAATACCATACAGCCATTAGTACAGCCTTGGCAATAAATGCATATTCTTCAATATGAAGCCATCTTTGATCTGCTACCAAAATTGGCATACAAATCGTTCTACCAGCTGAGAACTACAATAAAAACAGTAGCTAAATGGAATGGTAATATTGTTAGTGGATGTTTAAAAAAAAAAAAAGCGTTTGGTGGAGCGCAGTAAGTTGAGCAGTTTGAGACAGAAAAGTGGGCCAATTTGCAAGTACATAAGGTTCAGCATGCTTGTTGATGTCTACAATTAGTGTTTTGGGCTTTTTTTTTTACAAAAAAGTGTGATACAAGTACTAGCTCCAGGGTTATGTCGTTAGTCTTTATTTTGTTGTGACTGGTATTATCTTCACATTGACAGTGAAGTTGTTGGTCACAAACCAACAACTATTATCATTTTACAATCAAATCTAAATTGTTTAAAAGACACCTACATCTCGACATTTAAAATACATGACAGCTCAGAACATCTCCTACTCCACTAAGTTCTCCTTCTTCACTATAAATCCTTGTTGATAAAATCCTGAATTTTCCCAGTCTCCTCCCATTTTGAACTTAGGAGGGAATGAGGTCCTGGCCCACATCTGCAGAGTACCTGGCTTGGGGGACCCGTTACTGTCCCTGTCCTAAGTCCTCCTGGTTGTGTTGCAGATCAAGACGATACCTGATGATTTCAGCTGCAACTGTGCTGACACCTCCTCCCTCCCCCATGTTGTCCCTTTCCTTGTCCATCTAGTCATGCTTCCGACATGGACTAAGTTTAAATAGACTCTAGACTCAGCCCACATGCATTTATTAATTATTACAATTGTAATCATAATATGTTCACCTGGCACAGCCAGAAGAGGACTGGTCACCCCTCTGAGCCTGGGTCCTCTCTAGGTTTCTTCTTAAATGTTGGCATTCTTAGGGAGTTTTTCCTAGCCACTGAAATTCAACACTACTGTTTGCTCCTTGGGGTTTAAGGCCAGGTGTTTTGTAAAAGCACTTTGTGACATCTGCTGATGTAAAAAGGGCTTTATAAATACATTTGATTGATTGATTTAATTTAAGTTCCTCCCAACAACTCGATTTGATGTCTTTCAGAGGAAGACAAACTCTACCACAATCCACTCAATGTCAAGGACAATTTCTGTGCTTACACACTAACACACACACACTGTGAATTGGTTCAAATTCTGCCTAAAAACAAAGGCAGCAAGAACCAACCAAATGCACTGGGACAGCCATCTATGGGGCTAATCGGATGGAGTCTTTTTGATGGCTTATAACTCCACGTCGGAGCTTCGAAATAATTTGAAATGCATTTGACAATGATTACTTCTCTTCTAGACGTGTATGCACTGGCCTACTGACAGTGATGACCATTGTGTACTAAAGGCAGCTTACTCTATATTCAGTGCTACTACTTCACCAAGAAAATGCTTTAAATGGAAAACCAAACTGAAATCAGATTAAGAAACCCAAGCTGTCTTCTTTTAGGTTAATGACAATCGTGCCCTTTGGTCTAATGCCAACCAAGGGAAGAATAATTTTTCTGTGAGAAAAAAAAGACAAAGCATGAGTGTTTAATTACTGATTGGATTTTATTGAATTCTTTGGGCTATTCAAAGGAAACCACTGCATAAATAGCATCATTGACCTTGTTTGATACATTTGAATGTTTTGTCCCAATTTGGTCTTAGATGTTTTATATTCATCTTGAGAATCAATGCAGAGGAACAAGTGTACGTTATTAAGGATTTCTTTGGGATCCCAATTTAATTATTGCCAGAAGAAGCAGCTACTTGCTATGGAGTTCAAAAAACACAACTTGATATAATACAGAACATTAACAGACAAGTACAGTGAAAAGACTACACTTCATATATTTAAAATGACAACAAAATGATTACACTTAGCTTCATATGGAGATAGGACGTTCTGTAAACATTTAAATACAGTTGATGCCAGACTCTTTGTCCTCTGTCATGTAAACAACTGCAGTGATGTTGACAGTATGGGCAAGACATGCAACACCTCACCTTCCAACACATGACTTTCCCTATGTCATGCATATTCTGTCCAATTCATGAATAAAAAAAAAACACGCATACATTGCTTGCTCATTTACATTCTTTTTGCCATGCCACAGCACTGCCCTTGGGCTTCTGTTGGTAGCTTATTATGTTCAAGTGAGTTTTCTTCAGTTGAGATATTCTATACCACGTTTATTCAAATGCTACTTACCCTAACAGTGTTAACGCAGCAATCTCCTTAAATTGTAAAATGTTAACGGTTCTGTCTTGATACATAAGACCAACGACGTGAATGCAGCCATCTCTTTGAATTGTAATGAACTCATCCATTCGCACCGAAAGCTTTTCTGTCCATTTAAATGCATCCAACAGTTTAAATGTGTGCAAAATCAATCTGAAGAAGTTATTTAAAGTGCAGGGGATAAGAGGAGTATTCAATAGTGTTAAATCCTTGTCTGTGTTCATATTCTTAGATCACTATAAAAGGACAGGGTACCCTAGACCAAGATTATTGATAAAAGCAGCATATTGCTCCAATACTTTTATTACTTCAAAAAGCAAAGGTCCTGCATGACATTTCCTGCATGATAAAAAAAAATTGCTTTGCAATTTTGAAGAAGCCCAAGCCAATTCAGGAATAATTTAACTAAAATTATTTCCATAACATTAACCTTTTAATCACACACTTTTGACCACTTTGAGTCGACATTAAGCCATCCATAATTTATTTCTATAGCTGAATATGACCTAACTGATCTTTTCACTGACCCTGTTACATCACAACCTCAAAAAGTGATTCCACTTTTAAAAGGCTGAAAAACGAAAGACACCAAGCAACCATGCAGCTACCTAAGTGATAATATATTTCAGACTGTCCCAAATCACCTCCTATTCCCTTTATATTGCACTACTTTTGATAGACTTATTCTCTATTTTCTGTCACACAGTAGTGCTTTATAAGCGCGTCAGTCAACCATGTAATTATCTGAAAAACTGGCCAGTAAAATGTCACAACCACAATGGGACACTAAATAAAGGCAGCCCATTAAAACATGAAACTCCCACCAAATACCAAGGGCTTGACCTCTTGTTACCTTTTTACTGGATACTGTTGGATTCATGGTTGGCTTGGAAACACCCATAAATATAAATATATAGAAAGGCAAACCAAAGTGTTCAGGCTTAAAGGGCAAGCATACATGCACACACGAACATGGCTGTCCACATGATCGGATTACAGAAAAGATGGGGCTCATTACTATATATATACACAGTGTCTGTATGTGTGTGCATTTGTGCCTGCAGGCCTGTATATGGGTGTGTGTTTTGTCATTTGTGTATGCCCTCTTGGTTATGTGTATGTCTGTGGGTTCAATCTTAAATAATTTTCATACATTAACTGTAAATAGTTTTCTATTTACGGTGTACTGTGTAAGGCTGCGTATATTTGCAGTTGTTTCGTCACTGAAGTAGAGTCTGACGTACATAATTGCATAACGCATATTTTCATTGATATACCTTTTAGCTTACTTCAAATAATTTCTTTGAACTTATGTTTGTTATTATAACATGACAACTATTATTTAACTTATTTTATAACTGGAGAAAGATTTGTGATGACAAAAAATCTGTTGTTTTTCATATGGAGATAGATTTCTATCAACATGTTGTAAGTAGCGAGTAAATTATTTACAGCGATTCACAAATACGTAATGAAACTGTCAAATAAAAACCACTGTCAAGAAATATATGCATATAGTTTCATAAACATGTCAATATCCAAAAACATATGACAAGTTACCAAAATGAAGGATGATTAGCAAATAAATGTCTCATGTTGAAACGTTTTAGTGAATGTTACAGCATTTGTCACCTGTATTTTACAGATTTGCCATTTGCATTACATTTGTGAGTGGCCTTACATATTTGTGAGTTGCTTCATATATTGGTGAGGGCCACTACATATTTGTGAGTAGTGTTGGATATTTTTAAGTCGCGTTTCACGGATCAGTTGCATACGGCAACCTTTTTTCAACCCTGCTCCTATAGGCACCCCGCCCTGCATGTTTTGGATCTCTCTCTGCCCAAACATACCTGATGTAGCTCATGAAAGACTTGATAATGACCTGATCATTTGAATCAGGTGTAGTAGAGCTGGGCGATATCTAAAACATGCAGGGCAGGGTGCCTCCAGGGGCAGAGTTGAGAAACACTAGCTTACGGGATACAGATGAGGACCTCTTCAGTTCCAGAACCCCAATATGTTTAAAATGTACTTTCAAATTTACACAGCACATAATTACTTGTGTAAATAAAGTGTGGGTTAATAAGTATGATTTATGTTTACACATTTTAGGCTGTATGTTGTTGATTTCTAGAGCTCACCAGCATTGTGTGTAATTTCCAAACAATCAAGACGAACATTGACTTTGAACATGGCGGATGGAAGTCAGTCGCCTGGGACCTTCAAGATTCTATCACCTAATTAGCAAATTGAATATTGCCGTTCTACTCATCCAATCACCTAATGGAAAATGTAATCTCTAGTATACTGTAGTGAAGTACCAAGGAAGATATTTAGACAATAATATTGGTCTTAACATATTTAGCTTCAGAATAAGGATGTTTGGTAGCTACAGTATTCAGCTTTGCTCAAGGTGTAGCTAGCTTGTTGCTTTTTAACTATCTCTAACATGCAGTAACATTAGATTAGCTCATCTCATCCTCGGCTAGATTACATCGTCTATTAGGTGACTTGTGTTATTGACAGCAGACTGTGGAAAACAAACTCTTGTACACCAGGATCTTGGGTTCAAAGCTTGATAGTGTTGGCTGTAGCAAAAAGATACCAAAGTAAATAACAAGCTTTTGACAATACGGTCACACCATTTGCTGCTCATCTTTCAGACTCTTGTGTGATGACAATATATATGTACATTAAGATTACATAAACATGATTAGATAAAATAAATTAAATGGATACAGCAAAGTGACATACTAGAAGATACCACTGTAAATAACATGCTTTTGACAAGATGCTCATGGCGTTCACTAATGGGACAGAGTACATGATATCAGCTAAGTGCAAAACATATCCAGGTTACCCAAAATAATCCAAAGGTGCTCTAAAACCTACATAGTATTCAACCATATTGTTCTATTTAGTCAGGTACAATTGGAAATAAAATGTGTGAAACTGAATGCAAATACAATACGAAAATGCATGCCTTACTTTCAGAAAGTAATACGTACAGTTTCGCAATAACTGAATCATGTATTTAATTAGGATGCTTTACCATTTCACCTTGTTACACTTAAGTAGAAAGACTTGCAATACTCAATTAGATAAATGGATGATGATAACCGAAAGACACCTGCAACCGGCTTCCATCCACCAATGTTCAAACTCAATGTTTGTCTTGTGCCATGCTAACTGACTCCTACCCAAAAGTGCTGTAATAAAATCAAAAGGTGCTTCAACAAAGTATTAGTTTAAGGGTGTGCACAGTTATGCAACCAGGTTATTGTAAGGTTTTTATTTTTCATTTTTCCCCCCTTGAAGATTTGTTTTTTTCAATTGAATTGTTCACAATATAGGCCACATTAAAAGTGGAAAAAGTTCTGACATGACTTATCTTTGTCTCATTTTTTTACATCACAAAAACCTGGCATTTTAACAGGGGTGTGTAGACCTTTTATATTCACTGTATGTTTGTGAAACTGTGTGCATCCATTTCTTGATAGTGATCTTTATTTGACAATTGCATTATGTATTTGTGACTCACTACTTACAAGTTTGCAACATTTTGATAAAAATCTCTCTCTTTATTTCACATCATATACACGTTATAAGATTCCAAAACAAAATCTATTCACACGTCAGGATATTACAAGGTTTTGAAGTTCTATGAAGAGAATGAGGGAAAGAGTGACCCAGAGGATTTAATTGCGCCTTAAATTCATAAAAGACGTTCTGATTTCTGTGCCTTCTAATCAGGCGAAGTGTTACTGTTGGAGGACACTTTCAGTGCTGTTAGCTGAACACCCACACAACTTAACACTTCCATTAGCAACTCCATTTTATTCTGATTTACTGCATGTTTCACAGGTCCTAACCCTAATCTGGCCAAAACATTTATTATGCTAGTGCTCATTTTACTTTATATACACTGCTCAAAAATATTAAGGGAACACAATCATCTCAGTAAAACACCAAGTAAATGATACTACAGGGATATCAATCAGTCCAGTTAGGAACCATAAGCTATTGTGAATAATGTCACCTCTTTTTGTGCAAATGAAAGTGACAACAGGTGCCCTGGAGAGGCAACAGCAAGACAACCCCCAAAAAGGGAATTGCTTTTGCAGGTGGTATAATAAAAGATGATAGCTGATTATACTGACCTGATACCAAGCAAGCAGAGAAGACTGAAATAATGGCACAGGTGCACACACTAACTACGATGAGCACGTGTTCATCATAACTAGTGATCGTTATTGGCTGGAGAAATGTAAATAGTCATTGGCTGAAGAAGCTAAAGGCACAACGCTGCTGTATGGTGGCTTTGGAGGAAATACAGCACCTGTTACCAAGAGCGAAATAGTAACAAATTAGGGGGACAGAGTCAGAGACAGGTGTGTGACTTCCTGTGTTTGCATATGCACACATTGTTTTAGGGACTAATAGTAAGACATGTCACTTAGTGTCAAAATGATGACATTTTTTTTTTTTTACATCCAATCTAACTCCAATCCATCAAATGAATGATGTCCATAAACATTCAAGAAGTTTTATGAAACTAATATACACAATAATATCAACATGAAAATTAACCAGCGCATACTTTGTAATGCGCCACCGCAAACACTTGTATGAGAATGTTCCAAACACATTATCTGCCCTACCTGAAATTCAAAACAGGTGACATTAAAGACTCTTCTATTTTTACTATCTAATATTTCTATATTTAGCCTACTTTATTCAGGTTTTCTGAATTATAAAAACATATACTATTAGCTTTAAATCAACTATGTTTTTGTGCACATTTTTGTTATGTAGAATTAAGTCATAACTACATATGGAGAACAACAGATTTCAGGCCAGTAGTCTTCAGACTGTAACACAGTGCGCTATAACACATGTAGAAACTCAACAGGTCCAGGGGGTGGTCTGTATGTTATCACTCACCTCAGCATCCACCCTACTGTCCCTCATCTCTCTGCTTCTGGTTCAGACTCACTTTGCTAAATGAGTGAAATAATACAAATCAGACATGCATAGTGGACATCCCATAAAATAGAAATGTCAGATGTATTACTGCCTAGTCTTCTTTATTAAAGAACATGATGAATATACTATTACTCGGTTAATGATACTTAACGTTTCCAGCAACTTATTTTTTGTGTGCAAAGTTTCAGATTTCATCTGCGGTCTTTGTCGGGTTCATGATGGGTCATGCCCTGCAGCAAAATAAAATGACAACACCATCCCAAAACAACGAAAGGGACGAAAGTTAGGAAGTAAAACATTTAACTAAATCAGCGCAATCTAAGTAACCAGCGTCCAATTCAGACAACAAATGGCACAACAAGCTAACTCAGAGCTGGAATGGATGGGACCTTTGACAAACTGGCCACTAACTTAATAGGCTAGGCCTATTAATATTGTGATATTGCCCGCATTATCACAATATTCAGTTATTGGGGGGACAGATTGGCCCAGAATATTGAGGGTGACTTATTTGGATAATTTTGGTCTGATTATTACTAGACTGGTCTCGACTGGTCTCTGTAAGAATTTTCTGTCCGAGACCAAGTCAAGACCGAGTACAAATGCAACTGTTAGATCCTGTCCAAGTTTAATCCATGAACAAAATAAATGCAACCGGAAGTCAGGGGAGAGACATCTTTATTCAGCATGAGTCTATGATGTTGACCTTCCATTTCTCATTTCAATCTCTCTCCAATGATTACAAAGTGAACACAGTTTTTTATGCCCCAGCACATCCCCTCCAATATCTGGCTGTCTTCCAATCACATACGTGTATTCTACATCCTAACCTTACATCGCCTAATAGTGTCCCCTCTTCAGTTTCTTGGCTCCACAGCTTATCAGGTTGTGTGAGGCCCCTCAGTAGTAGATATCAACTGCTTGTGATACGGTACCTCATATAGCACAAGATAACAAACCACTCCTCTAACAAGAGAATATAACTAAACTACATGCATTTCATCAGGTACAGACAGGTTTCCTCACAATGGTATGTGCCAACCTACGGTCCATGGGTCTATTCATAGGGTCAATGAAAGTCAGATGGAAAACTCCTATCAGGAGGTATGGACAGGATGTGTGGAATACATCAGAAATGGGGCATCACATTTCCTACCTAGTGTCCTTTGTACAGAGATCATTAATACTCTCATACATTGTGTAATTCAGCTACTTTTCATGCCCAATATCTATCACAACCGAGACAAGACCAAGACATTCAAAAAGAGGTCTCGAGACCGGTCTCAAGTACTACAGCTCTGGTTTCAAGTTTATTTGTCAAATGCCCGAACAACACAGTGTCATTCTGCACAATGGAATTCTTGTGACATGGCCCCCGGTAGATTTAGAGAATATTATAGATATGAGTGCAATAAGCTTATGAATGGTGGAATAGCACACCACACCTATTTAGTGGGAATTAAGAGGAAAAATTATACAGCAAAAATATACATAACACTACATAGCAGTGGTTCAGAAATACTGTAAACTAGCTGCAATATTGGTAGTAGTATTGAATATTGTAGATATGGCAATAACGTACATAAAAAGGAAAACTAGCATACATTTTGATCAGTATTATAATAGATCAGTGTTGTTAGTTGAGGAGCCTTATGACCTGAGGGAAAAAAACAGTTTTAGGCAACTCTCAACTTCAGCTCCATCAATGTGTATGACTCCCCCTCTGCCGCTTCATGAAGTCCACAATCATCTCATTAGTCTTATAGATGTTGAGAGAGGTTGTCCTGGCACCATGTAGCCAGGTTCCTTACCGCCTCTCTCTAAGCGGTCTCATTGTTGTTGGAGATGAGACCCAGGATGGTTCTGTCGTCCACAAATTTGAGGAAGATGTTGGAGCGGTGTATGGTCACGCAGTCATACATGAACAGGGAGTGCAGGATGGGACTGAGTACGCTGCCCTGAGGGGCTCCGGTGCTCAGGGTCAGTGCAGAGGAGGTGAGGTTGCCCATTCTCACCACCTGGGGCCTGCCCATCAGGAATTCCAGGATCCATTTGCAGAGGGAGGTGTTAAGCCCCAGGGTCCTGAGCTTGTGAACAAGCAATGAACAAACAGTGTTGAACGCAGAGGTGTAGTCCACAAACAGCATCCTCACTTATGTGTTGCTTTTTCCCAGGTGTGTCGTCAGGGCGATGGCATCGTCCGTAGATCTATAGGGGCGGTATGCGAAATGAAAGGAGCCCAAGGTGTCAGGAAGGGTGGAGCAGTTGTGAGTTCTGCCAAGATGCTGATGGACGTTTTTTTTTCTTCTTTTTTATCCCCAGTATATCATTTTAGCGTGCCGCTTATTGTGTGACCGTGGAAGTTCAATGTACACATAGGATAGAGTTGGCGGTTGCCAGGGGAACAGCTAATAATGCTGGCAAGCTAACGTTAGTCACCCATGTTGAGTGGTCTTATCACGCATCGATTTTATGATGATTTTAATGTCTTGTTTTCTATATTACAGTCAAGTTGAATATTATCAAGCTATCTTTTAGATTATCCTCTACCTCTACTCTGGTTATCAATCCATGCCTGTAAGATTTTGGCTCAGGCTGCGTACGTAAAGGGAGCATTTATTGCAAGGAATGAAGGAGGATCATGTATGTGCAAAAACAGGCTACAGGCTGCAGACATTTACTGAAATTCCTGTTGCAGCCTAGGAGGTGCTGTTTCCAGAAACAACATAATGCAGCTTGAATAGATGCTAATGAAAAGGATTGATTATTTTTTTTTTTTTGTCTAGGTGTCCTTAAAATATCTACCTGCAAAATGTTGAACACACACTTATAGGGTGAGATCAGACATGGGGTATCAAATGACATTCCCTAACAGCCTTTACATATTCTTGGATTGGATCTCAAAAAGGTTTTTGACCGATTTTTATTTAAAAGCTGTCCTTACATGCCTCTGTCTAGGACCTACTATAAGGGCTTAGATGACCCCCAATAGACAAATCCTAATCCTAAACATCATAAAATTCACAACAACGTGTTTTGTGTTTTCTAAAAAAAGGTACGTTCAAAAGTATTTCCTCTGATGATATAGTGTCTAACAGAAAACATCTTATTTCCAGAGATCACATGGTTGACCCCAGTAGGTGTGCTTATTGAAGCCAAGTGTATTTCTGTGGGGAAGAATGTTAATCATCCCTAAACTCCCACAATGATATAGCTTGGCAGTAAACCACTGCCAACCAAGGTCTTTTTATAAAAGGTGTCATTGCACACAAAATACTAAGTGCCCAAAAGTAAAGTGTGAGGCAAATGAATCAGTCATGTTTTTTGGGCATGTCCCTTTGCAAAAAATATGGGGACCTTTTCGCATGCCTGGTTGACTGACCTGCACAAATCCCCTAGTAAACAAAATGTAATGTTTAGGGAAATAATCAGCACTTCATGTCATCACTGGTTACGGTTGTGGGCTATTATTAACTGTGTGAAAGAACGTATATGGAAAGCAAGAAATCTGTTTAACACAATGCCACTAGTTTCTGTAATTTCTGTGATTTTTATGATCAATGAGAGTCTGTTGAAAGACATTGAAAACTGGCAACCCAAGAAACATTGTTAATGTTGTATGTTCCAAAAGAAACAATTACTAGAATGCTGTCAGATATTTTGGTGAATGTAGTAGTAATACAATGTTTTTAATTAGGGGCTATATGTGTATTTTTGATTGTACTTGATTATAGTTGTTGAGAATTCTATTAAAGTAAAAAAATAATAATAATCTGCTAGCATCTGGGTAACACCAATCCAGTCTGTGAATATTCCATATATTCCAATATTAAGCTTAGTTCTTTAGAATGGAAATTGTTTAATGTGAAGTAAAACAGTTATTTTATATGAAGGGCAGAGAAATGAAAATATGAGCTGAATTCTCCAAATCTTAAGTCCCATCCTTTATATCTTATAAATACCAATGTTGATTGTAATACTAGATACAAATCATGTCATAAATTATGCTGTGTTGACCTCTATACTACTCAAGCATACCAAGTCATATTTCACTCAGTGAATATTCCCATCATATTTCAATCACAAGACATTCACAAGTTTAGACAACAAAAGAGCTGCACCACCATATTAAATTTCATTCACTGAATAGAAGTCATAAGGGCAGTCCCAACCTATCATATTTGATTAACCATACCATTATACATAAACTACTCATTATGGTTTTTTTATCTTGTAAAGTGAAAATCGATATTCCAGAGAATTTGAACTTTGAAATTGGACCTCAAGCCATGCTGCTAATACTATGTTCAAATGAGCACTAAGCGACAGAAGCAATGCTACATAAAATACTATAATTTGTATTAGGAGCTTTTTTACTCATCAGATGCTCAAAACCAATACGCTATCCTACCACAACCTTTCTGACCATATACAGTGGGGAGAACAAGTATTTGATAACCTGCAAAATCAGCAGTGTTTCCCACTTACAAAGCATGTAGAGGTCTGCAATTTTAATCATTGGTACACTTCAACTGTGACAGACGGAATCTGAAACAAAAATCCAGAAAATCACATTGTATGATTTTTTAATAATGAATTCGTATTTTATTGCATGACATAAGTATTTGATCTGGATGATCCAGAGGAGGAATGGGAGAAGGTCATGTGGTCTGATGAGACAAAAAGAGCTTTTTGGTCTAAACTCCACTCGCTGTGTTTGGAGGAAGAAGAAGGATGAGTACAACCCCAAGAACACCAACCCAACCGTGAAGCATGGAGGTGGAAACATCATTCTTTGGGGATACTTTTCTGCAAATGGGACAGGACGACTGCACCATATTGAGGGGAGGATGGATGGGGCCATGTATCACGAGATCTTGGCCAACAACCTCCTTCCCTCAATAAGAGCATTGAAGATGGGTCATGGCTGGGTCTTCCAGCATGACAACGACCCAAAACGCACAGCCAGGGCAACTAAGGAGTGGCTCCGTAAGAAGCATCTCAAGGTCCTGGAGTGGCCTAGCCAGTCTCCAGACCTGAACCCAATAGAAAACCATTTTGGAGGGAGCTTAAAGTCTGTATTGCCCAGCGACAGCCCCGAAACCTGAAGGATCTGGAGAAGGTCTGTATGGAGGAGTGGGCCAAAATCCCTGCTGCAGTGTGTGCAAACCTGGTCAAGAACTACAGGAAATGTATGAACTCTGTAATTGCAAACAAAGGTTTCTGTACCAAGTATCAAATACTTGTTCTCCCCACTGTACGTCACTGTTGCTTTCTAGTCTGGATTTCTTTACCAAAACAGGAATTTAGATGAACATTGGAACTGGCATCACAGAAAGCTAGAAGGTGATGCACAATATCAAAGAAATGAAAGGCAATGGTGGGACATGAACAGTTGTGCTACATCATGTGCAGCCTTGGATGTAAAATCAGTTAAGAAATCTAAATGGAGTGGGCTTTTAATCTCCCGTGGCACTGAGTATTTTATTGTGTTCCCTTTCTTTCTGCCCCAAAACCCAAACAACCAGACAAATGTTTTGGCACTCTCACTCCTGACTCTTGGCCCTTGAGTGTTCTAAGAAATATCTGGGAGGTTTACTTCCTCTTCAATCAATTGGTCAGAGAGCTTAGCCTATCCATGAACTGTGTTTCACACTTCCCTCAGGCTTGGCACAGGAGGTGATAGATTTCTCTGATCTCAGGCTGGATCACAGAGGCATTCTACTGCTGTCTCCCCGGTTGGGTACATTGGGCATGCAACAGAATATTGTACAATCTTATGCAACACTTGATATATCTAGGCAGTCCCTCTGTGTTTCAGTACATTTTCTTTCATTTGGTTTGTATTGAACATGGCCCTGTGCCACTGCCTGTCTGGCTGATATAGCTGACTGTTTTCGCTCAACGAAAAGCAGATTGCACACTTCAATAATTTAAAGTTCTCTGCCCATAGTCTCACTGAGATTGAAACA
This sequence comes from Esox lucius, assembly GCF_011004845.1. Taxonomy (NCBI): domain Eukaryota; kingdom Metazoa; phylum Chordata; class Actinopteri; order Esociformes; family Esocidae; genus Esox; species Esox lucius. The sequence continues at coordinate 21,076,862 of NC_047579.1, read as the reverse complement.
ATCAGAACTGCAAAGTGATGCAGGGCAAACTAATTTGTTGCCAGATTAGGGGCATGTTAGTATACCAGAAAGTACTGAAGGAATAGCGTTTCAGTGTTTAACATTGTTTTTTCATATACCAATGTGCTTTGAGGCCAGGGTCAGCCATTATCAGAGATAGATTAGGGTTAAATGTCTTTCTAAAGTGCACATAAACATTAACTATATAACTTCCATTTCTGGACAAATACTGTTACTGCTAATCTACCTATTGTGAGGACTCTGCATAGCTTTTGGAAGTACTCTTGCGGGAAGGTGGAAATATGTCAGACAGGTTGGCTTGTAGAAAAAAAACATGTCTATTGATATTTACATACAACCAATGAGTTTCTCGGGCACTGGTGGCGTGTCCTTCACGCTCAGTCAATCCACATCAACAGCTTAGGTTCCTCATTTCCTCCAGGGGTTCATTTCAGTTTTCCTCCAGGCATGGTAGCATGAAATCATCAATGAATGAATGCGCTCCCCCGGATCTTATATGAGGGAGTGAGCACAGGTGATTAGTGCCGTCAGGTGCGTTAAATTGCCTCCGATCCCTTGTACTCAAGTGCCATACGGGTCTAGTATTAGGGCGCAACTTGCGCCCTCTGGTGGTCCTGCCGCACTTAGACTTAAATGTAATGGGGACTGCTTGAATTTCAACACAATTCTCTGCCATTTCTGAAAGCGTACACTTACTTGCACTCATTTCATTAATAATTATAAATCCCTCCTGCCATGTCTATACACCTATTATGTTACCCATGAAGAGAAGGAAGCAGGCATTCAGTCTTTGGCAAAATAATTGAGAAGTAAGACGTGTGCCCTCTCAACCACCTCTATAGAATATCTAAGGTGGAATTTACAGCAGAGTAGCGTCAGCGTTGAACTGTTTGTATTGTAGTCGCATGGCTTTCCATTGAGCGCTTGCATGCTAACATCTTATTAATGTTATTGAAGCCCTGTCCCACTCCACTGAGCTCTTGTTTGTGAAATTGCATTTGTTACAAGTCATTCAGATTCTTCTGTGTTGCAGATCCTTTTAAAAGGGGAAAAAATACTTTTCTATAATTTCTTAATCTGCCTTGATTTGCCTGACATTGAGCATTTATTGTGCATATATTGTTCTTCCAATACATTTAATGGTGCTCTGATCCCCCTACGTTCAGTGGCTTGCCCTTGTTTACGCCCTTTAATGGTTTTCAGACAATACATTTAAGTTAAATCATGGTTACAGGGAGTCCATCATATTCCTTACACCCCAAGAGAGAGATTCAAAGACATTGACCTTTTTGTTTTTAAACCATTCCAGGGTAGTTTTGGCTGTATTTTTTGGGTGTAAGGACTATTTTGCTCTACTTTACAAACTTTCTACGACCAGAAAAACATCCCCATACCACCATGCTTTTCGGTACGGATGGTATTCTAAGGAGGAGGAGTGGTGTTAGGCATGTGGAAAACATACCGTTTAGCGAAGAGTAAAAATAATTCTACCTGGTTCTCATCAGACCATAGAAACTTCTCCCCAACACACTTCTTGATTGGTTATTTAGCTTGGCGGGACAGCCGACTCTAGGTCTGAGTCTTTGGTGGTTCCAATCTATGTAACAACAACCTACTGTTTATCTCCAGGTCAAATGTTCTATCAATAGCAAGTAAATCTGCTAAATGAATGAAGTTGGCTAACATTAGTTTTTGTTATTTGGTCAATGGGTCATGGTAGCTTATGGCGCGGAAGCGTGAGCACTCATGTTTTGCAACGGTGTAAGTGATTAAAATGGTGAAATGGTGGTTGGCAGAACCTCAACCTTCTGACCTGTAGCCCTGAGGCCTGGTGTGCAAAACAATTTCCAGAATCAATAAATGCTATTATATAGATGTTTTGCAGCTTTAACATTATTGCGTCATTTAACAAAGAGCAAGATGAGAAGACATTAATCCAACAATGGAACAAAACCAATGATACGGTTCTAGCGGCTTCTCTTGTTCGCAGGAAGCTGTCCTTGGGCATTGGAGCGATCCAGTCTGTAAAGGGAAACAAAAAGACAGGCCATTAGTCCCACGATTAGTCCCACTCCTTTTCCCTCGTGTGTCCGTGGCCTCTGCTTTAATAACTGCCCTGATTGGCCCATTTCGGTAGTGAGGCATGGAGGGGTGGGGCTAGCCCTCCTAGCTGCCTCTGGAATGCTCCGGAACCTCTCCACTTTCCCTGCTGCATGCTCTGCATGCTCCTGAATATCCATGTATGGCACACCATTGTTTGGCGGAGGAGAGACTCTGATAAAACAAGCGAACCCCAATATCATGATAACATATATTATTTCAATACCTCTGGGTACACTAAATGTGCTACGTGTCACCATCCTCCAGCCAAGCGATCAATGGGATTCCTTTCGTTGGGAGATTAATGTGTGTCTGCAGCATGGAAGCTGACTGGGTTCTGTTAAAGGGGTTCAGAGTTTAATTGAGTCATTCCATTCCAGTCATTATTACGGTGGATTTTGCCTGATTGGTCACGGCTGATTGGTTCAGTAGGGGGTCTACAGTCGCAGCACTTAGATCAGCGCACAAGGGTGTAGAGGAGAGTGGGCCAATCCTGTGATGATGGGCTGTGGAGTGCTAGGGAGGCTTGGTCTTAGCAGGGGGTTCATCTAGGGGAAAAACACAAATTCAGTTGGTGAAGAAGTCATGCGAAGAGTTTGAGCTCCATTTAACTATAGATCCCTATCCTAATGGGGAACGGTAAAATACTATTAAACAAAATGCTCATATATCTTTACTGTATCTATATTTTACTGCCATTTCACCGTTGGTTATATCATCTAACCCTGTTTGTGTGATTTATTGTGTAAGATGTGTGAAAATGTTTACTAGGAATTATTTTTAAGCTGGAACCTAATTGAAATGTTGTATACCCATACCTCCATATAACACACACATTAAAAGAGGATGATTATATTTAAGTGGGCTGAATACAATATCATTGTTTACCCAGAAGACACCCTTCTTGATGGGTTCATCAGGTTGGGATGGGGGCTCCCCCTTGAGGCCTGGAGGTCTTAGCTCCCTCTCTTGGAAGGGGTAGACAGGCGGGGAGAAAGCTGGGAAGAAGGGCAGAGGGAACATGGAGGGATAGGGCAGTGCCCTGTGATGGAAATTCCAATGTATCGACACTCGGACTAAGGGACACAGAGACAAAATTATCTTTGTACATTATAACCGTTTTATTAACTATTATGCACAGAGACTATTATGAGAGACACGTCAACCGCTTACACACACATAATCGTCTGAGGTGTCTCTAACTCCATACATGAACAATCCATATTTATTACATAGAAAAAGGGGTGTGGTAAGTTGTTGCCCATCGGTCTCAAGTCAATCAAACACATGCCCTTTGTTCTATCACATGTCCTGGGCTTGACACAAGGGATATGGTGTCTTCCCTCATGTGGTTAACTTTCTCAACCCTTAAGGGAAACTTAAAGCATCTAGACAACCTCCAGGTCGGCAGATGATTAACCCCACAACCCATTGTGACCAATCAAGAATGACCCCTAAGACATATACCAGATCCCTCTCTCCCACGATCCTAAAGAACAGAAAGGACTGACACCCTTCTTTGTCTAGGCAGGAGGACATGGCCCAAATACCTAATAATCCTCTGATATTATACAGACATGTGTGTCACAATCAAAGTAAAGATTTACATACCAGCAAATAGAAAGACAGACATTTCTCAAATGTACCTTAGTTCAAAATTTCCATAACACTCCATCCTCTTGATACCATGCCAAACCTTGGTATCAATCCTTAAACAGTTTACTCATTAGGATGTAGACTGCAACAAAACAGTACTCTTTAACAACATGACCCAGTCAATATCATTACCCTTAATGATTATAGAACGGAACAAATCTGAAATGTCTGGATCCTCATTTACATTCTTCTAGACGATTACCTTCGTATAAACTCCAAGATCACACATTGTTATAATTCAGTATAATGACATAGTACAACAAAACCTTTTATGTTAAAATCATAGGTCAAAGGAAATGATTTCAGGTGACATATTGACAGTATGGGATATGAAGCATCGACACGTGAGAGTGTAAACACATATTACTGAATGCATCCTACAATTTATCACTGTTACAAAGTCCACTCATGCCAATTAGATGTACTTCCAAAGTCATCACAAATTTTCTTCTCCTGGACCATTACCATATAGACCAAATCCATGTTAGCCCCGCTCTGCCTGTCAGGAATGGCTGATGGGGAATAACGGTCCTTATCTGGCGGCATCATTTGTGCTGCCAAATCCGCCCAACCATATGCCTGCCAGTCTGCTACTGAAAATGGGATAGGGGTTAACATAGGAGAACGTGAAGATGTTGGTATGTGTTGGCAAATCCAACAATTAGTCATGTTCTTGTATTTTGCATAGTCAACCTTTATCCTAAGGGCTATGTTGTCTGGCTCTAACAGTGCTCTCCTTACTCTACTTGGTTCAGGACAACGTGGTGCAGGAGTAGGAGCTACAGTAGTACGTGCAACTGTTAAGAGACATATCATAGCGGGTCTACCTTTAGGGAAGTTGGGTGATCTGCAAGTGGTGGTACCCCCATTGGTACCGAAACATCAGTAATCCTGGATTACTCCTAGTGGTTTGGAAATGTTAACAGTACAATAAACATATCATAACATCTCCACCTATTCACATGGTTGGAAAAATGGTGTGAGGGGGAACATAGTGTTCCCTCCTGTATACAGGTGAGTCCAATACCACTTATTATCCTTCAACACTGGGCTTGTCAGTACATAGCAATCCGGGGGGCAGTTCATCATGTCACAAGAGATTAACATAGTCTGTTTAAAATCAAACCCTGTCTGTATCTGCGGTTCGGGCATCTTCTCATGGTGTACAAATGTCTCTTTCCTTGCTTCATTAGGTGTCATATTTACAATCTGTCCATGATCATCACAGTGCGGTTTGGAAATCCACACTATCGGTATGATGATGATAATACTCAAAATCAGCAGGCACCCGATGGTACATCTCATTCCTCCGGATCTCCTGAAGGAGTTCCATGGTCCTTGTCTCTCTGGCTCCATGGTCGCAGGCTGTGTTGGAGTTGTTGGTTACTAGCATCACAACCCACGCCACCCTTAGGTAACTTCAGTTTACCTATTCTTTCGCCGTATCTTCTAATCATGGAGCCTTCTTACAGTGTGTGGTGTTCAGCAACTTTGACCGCAGAGTGAGTGACCAGTTGAACTTGGTATGGACCCAACCAGCGTGGCTTGCTCCAGTGCTTTCTCTTGCAGTCCTTGATGACTACCCAGTCTCCAGACTGTCGTACAGCAGGCCTTCAATGGGAGTTGGTAGACAGCTTTCACACACCTGTTGCGTGTGTCGTCGACCCCAGGTTCCTCTCTCAGCAGTGTCTCCATCCTCTCGACCGGAGGTTACATTCTCCATCACATTGCAGAATCATTGGCCTTGATGGAGTCGTTCACTGCTCCAGAGACAGCCGTGTGCTCGTCCAGCGAGGGGGGGTACAGGGCAGAGCCGACGGGGAACTCCTTGGTGTGGTTACTGTGCAGTGGGGTGGGGCAGTTGGGGCCTCCACCCGCCTTCCTCTTGGGCACCTTCCCATTCTCCTGTTGGCCCTCGCTCTCCATGTCACTCTCCAGCTCCGATCCTGATGTAGTCTCCAAGTCACTTCTGCTGGGCGTGCTCACGTCGTCCAGGTCACTGCTCTCGGACTGGTCGCTCATCTTGCCACCGCCATGCCTCTGCTTGGAAGAAGGGCCCTGGGCCGGTCGCTGCTCCGCCCACTGTGGTGTCTCACTGTCGGGTGACAGTGAGACACCACATATCAACCATGGCATTATGGCATTATGCCATAAATGGCATATCAACAATGGCATTTATGTTCAGAGATCATAGCTCTACATATGGCAATCAATCAATCAAATTTATTTATGAAGCCCTTTTTGCAACAGCAGTTGTAACAAAGTGCTTTTACAGAGACACCCGGCCTTAAACCCCAAGGAGCAAACAACAGTAGTGTTGAATTTCAGTGGCTAGGAAAAACTCCCTAAGAAGGCCGAATTTTAGGAAGAAACCTAGAGAGGACCCAGGCTCAGAGGGGTGACAAGTCCTCTTCTGGCTGTGCCAGGTGAGATATTAAGAGTCCAATTGGAATAATTAATACATTTATCTGGGCTAAATCCAGAGTATATTTAAATTTAGACTAGGTCAGAAGTATGACCAGATGGACAAGGACAGGGACAGCAACGGGCCCCCCAAACCAGGTACTCCGCAGGTGTGGACCAGGACCTCATGTCCTCATAAAGTTTAAAACTGGAAGAGACTGGGAAAATTCAGAAAGTGCATTCCTCAAATCAACAACGATTTATAGTGGAGAAGGAGAACTTAGTGGGTAAGGAGACCTGACCCAATCCTCCAGCACAAAGGTATAGCAGCGTAAGACCTTGGAACTGAGACAGGGGGGTCCAGTGACACTGTGGCCCTACCCGGGGGAGGCACTGTTATAGTAGCGAATGAGACTGACCCGTCAGCATACCGCCAGACGAGGGAGCTGTTGTTCATATTTACTCCAGTTTTAAATCCCACTGGGAAAGAATAAGTGTCCCTTTAATTAACCATGGCATGCATTCTCCTGTAATGTTTTCTTTAGAACTCCTATTGACAGCCAGTGAGATGCCTTAGGCTCTTTTTTTAATGCATCACTCTTGTAAAACAGGGCTCGGCTGCAAAAGGGATCTAGTTCTCCCTGTATAAATAAAGTTAAACAAAAATATATTATAAAAACAACTCACAGCCTCAACTGAACCCTAATCATAACTTACTTTACCTAACCTTTATGTCTAAAGCCTTACTCTTAACATAATGCCTGGAACTAACACAATTGTAATTTACCCCAGTTGTAAGATTTGCCCTAAACCTAATCCCTAAAAGGAGGGGGGTTCTTGTGAGGACTGACTTGTAGGTTTTACTGTACTCGACACATAAAGTGAAACCTTGATCATAACCACGCAAGTTGTTTTTCTATCCTAAACCTACCCTAACCTTAACCATAGACTACCCCCAATCGTAACCAATATGTCACGGCTTCGGGGTTTTGGTGAACAAGGAGGAGCAGGAGAAGGCGTGGTGGAAGGATCTTTTAATGGCGTCCTTACGAAATATACAATATAGAAATATATATATATATATATATATATATATGTGACGAAGCGTCGTACAGCTCCTTTCAGACTGGAGACAATCACACACAAAGACAGGGGGAGCAGAGGGAACATATATACCGGGGGTGATAGCGATGATGAGGAACAGGTGCACTAAACGGGACACAGGTGAAATGAATGATGAGACGGTGGTGTCAGAAGGCCGGTGACGTCGACCGCTGGAGCCCGCCCGCAGCAGGGGGAGGTGAACCAGCAGAGGTCGCAGTTGTCACACAATAACTGATATTGCTGACTCTAAATCATTCCAACAGTAACACCAAAGTTTCCGCAACCTTTTTGTCTTGAAGGCATTTTTCCGGTTTTAGTATCTTTGTAGATACCAGGGTAAGGTAAAAACATAGAATGGGCCATGATGTTATAACTGGGGTTACTTCAAGTTTTAAGTATTTTCAGTTAGGCATTATTGCAATGCCAAGTTTCAGCGTACAATTTAGGTAACTGAGGTAAAGGTCAGGGTTTGGTTAAGATTTATATTAAAGAGTAGGGAAAATAGGGAATGATTTTGCTGGTCCTCATAATGTATATATGTGTGTATGTGTGAGTGTATGTGTGAGGGCCAGATATATACAGTAACTTTGATGAATAGCACAGTGCTCAGGGAGATCATGGGGCTATGATTGATTCATCAGGCTACAGAAGGATTGTAATTACAGCACAACAAAGACCTGCATAACAAGCACAAACGCTGACGAGAGAGAGACAAAGACCTGCATAACAAGACCGGTGAAGCACAGAGACACCAAGGAGAGAGACAAAGGCATCTAAAGCACCATTGGCCCCAGGAGAGACATCAAGCCCAAGTCAAAAACAAGTCAAGAGTTAAGGCAGGAAGTAAACTCTTTTCCCTTTTTCAACACAGACCTGCAGACAGACATCTGTCCATGTGGGACCAGAACAAATATTCCCTATTTTCCCTATTCCCTATACCCATCCCTTAAAGGGAATAACAACAAATATCAACAAGTTAACAAATCGCTTGAAGAAATTCAAGTGATTTGTGTTCCTTCAAGTGATAATGGGGGCATGAGTGCAGCGTCATCTGTTGGGGGTCCTTGTCGGGACAGATGTTTTTGCGCTGTTGGAATTGTGGTTAGATTAAGTTCATGCATAAGTATGAGATGTATAGTAAAACCAGGATTCCAGACTCAAATACAGACACACAGCGATGGATAGCCCCATACAAACACAGACACACAGCGATGGACAGCCCCATACAAACACAGACACACAGCGATGGACAGCCCCATACAAACACAGACACACAGCGATGGACAGCCCCATACAAACACAGACATGCATTGACATACACAGACAGGCACGTAAACACAGAAACACATGCATGGACACAAACACACAGTCATTTCAGAGCTTCCACCATATAAGTAGTCAACTTTATGAAATGTCCTTGTTCATTTGCTGATCCCTGCAGAGAATACTTTTCAGTGTTAATGACCTTGAACAGTGTCTGGCCACATTTGAGTGGTAAGCTGAAAGCAGGCAACTGTAGATGGAAGGAGTTAGGTGTGGTGAAGCTGACAAGTTCATGGCCTTTTTCAATTCATTCCTGTCACAGTCAGGTGGGTGGTGGAGGCAGGGTTGTGCATCAAAAAGCCAAAGAGGCAGAATTATTGCACTGACAATCAAAAAACAAAAGAGAACAGCAAGCAAGCAAGCGAACATACAGACAGACATTGTCCTATGGACAAATAATAACCAACAACCCATGGGAGGGACACAGCAACGTTAATAGGATTGTTTTGTTCATAATGTCTCTAAAATAAATGTTCACATCACATAGACAACCCGGAATAACACGATCCTGCTCTACTGGATGGACAAATATTGGCTCCTGCTACAGGTACGGTGCAGTTGGTGTGAAGCAAATGGGATGGCTTGAAGGTGACTGCAGTCAAAATGTCATGACCTTGGATCACAATGTTTTTGGAAAGTTACACGGTTTCTATTTACACGATACAATGAATTACTCTTTCTCCTCTCCAGTGTTCCTTCTGTTACACTGTTCATCTTTTCTGTATTTTTCCTCTCTACAGTTTGCGTCTCCGCATCTCTCTCACTGCTGTATGGTGTCATCTACTGGCCATTTTCTGAATTTTCCTTCCGTCATGTATCTTTTTTTTACCTGTCAGGATACTTTTTGAAGGGATTTAACACTGCTTTAACTTAATATCACTTTGAATTTACCACTAGCTGCAGATCTAGAATCAGCCTTCCCTCTCTCAAGTCTTACTTGAACCATTAGAGGGGGGAGAATGCACTACTAACACCAGAACAACATAATGTTTAGGATCAACTTCACCCCAGACACCAAAGACATCCAGGCATGTAACTGCATGTATGTGACCCAGATTTTGTTTTATGCCTATGCTTAAGTTCTTCAGGTGGTTCAAATCCAGTTGGTCACAAATACTTGACAGAATTCTATAAAACGTGGCCAGTGTATTTGCACAATGGTTTGTCGTCTACTAAGAAGGACAAAGCACTCCATTGTTGATGAGTGATTTACTACACTCTCCTTTCACCTTTGCAGACTCATGAGTTGGCTGATAAAGGGACAATAACCCCAGGCAAACACATGCGTTCAGGAATAGAAGCATGCACACGCACACACATCAAGCTGATATAGCTCATTGACGCATCTGTTACATACATCAGTCTGGATATAGGGTCAAGCAGAATTGGATTGCTCTTCAACTGTTGCCATGTGTTACCAAGTCTCAGGACCCAGGCATTAAATGGGTTAGGAGTTTCTGACGAGCTAAGCCCATGTTTCTCCAATGGACTTTCTCCACTTAAAGTCTGAGTGGAGTCACATTTTCTTATAATCATTACTATAGGTCTACATCAAGTTAAATATATATCTCAAATATTTTTGGATAATAATTATTTTTTTTTGCCTATTTTGAACCATACATTGCTGAGTCTTATCATCCGGACATTAAAATCTTCATTTTGTTTTTTACTTAGACAACCCTTATTGACCAATAGGATGATATAAGGTCGGGCAATTGTTAAGTGCAATTAACTAGCAGGTAGGTAACAAAAAATAACAGTGTTTTGGCCCTCCGGATCAAAGTTGAATAGCCCTGATCTAGGGTATACAGATGTACACAGAAGAATATTCCTTGGCCTTTATAATGAAATATTTTCATGTCAATTGGCAGTTGTTAAAATGTATCTTTCCACATGAGAAAGCTCAAATTCAACTATTAATATTTGAATGGCATTGTCAATTACTTTTTACTCGTAAAATATTTTTTGACAGCAAACTAAACAAGTGTGGATTTGTGACCATAGCAACAGCTCTATGTTTGCTTTTATTTTCTCACTGTCCTCTTGAGTGGCAAATTTTACAGGATGACTCTCTTTAGCCAAAGATGTTCCCATGCCTGGTCCAGACAATATTTCACACCTCCTCCAGATTGCTTTTCACATCCGCTATCTGAGTTCCACTTTCAGATACTGCTCTCAACAATGGCCGTCTTGTGTGAACTCAACTGTCATTGCACATCAGTAAAACCATGTAATCCTCCACCCCTTCACGTCATGGTGTTAGTGTTACCATGGGAGATGAACAAATGTCTACAACTGAAACAGACTTCTCTTTGTTTTTACTAAGTCGTTCCTCTTTAACAACATCCTAAAATGGACTCTGAAAAATAACCCAGCGTAGAACTGGTCATAAACATGCTCACTGATACCTACAACACTTGATATCCCATTAGTAGTGTCATCACAAAACACATCTGAAGCTTTCAGAAGACATAGATCCTATGACTTTTCGTAAAAAAAGTAGTAGTGTTTTGTAGTTTTGTAGTTTTTTAGTAAAGAAGTCGTTCACTTGCAGATGTTCTCCTTGGGCTGAATTAAACTTTGTTGAAATGTTATGCACTTTCTTCACATTTGTGAACTTAAAGGATTTATTTATTTTAGATTTCCAACATACAAAAGCAGAAACATTTTAACAGTACTGAGGAAATATGTTATTTGTAGTGAAGTATTGTAATGACTGCACACAGACTAGTTGGATGGAGGGATGGATCCAAGCGCAGAGCGCAGGACCCCTTTATTAGGGAGAAAAAACGGCAGAGTAAAAGGAATAGGCTGTAGCGAAGTCAAAGGGCAGGCAAATGAGTGGGGAAATCCAGAGGGGCGGTCAGTAGGCAGGCGAAGGTCAGGATACCAAACAGACTTATTTCAGGACTAGGCTCAGACAATGGCACGCTCAGAAATAGAAGGCTCAGTAGAGTTGCAAACACAAACAATACCTCACATTGACTGACAGCAAACACAGAACTCAAATAGGGGGTAAATGAGACACAGGTGCAAACGATAATGCGAAATGGATAGGCTACATTCAAAACAACAAAAGAAAACAAGGCTCATTCAAGACCTCACAAGTATTTGATATTTGTTTTGAATATTTTTTATTAACAGCTTGTTTACATTCACTAGATTCGGCATCTCCCTGACTATTTTCTCTTTTTTATTTGGTAAAGCTGTTGTGTAATTGTTAGTCTCAAATAAATGGGGATAATACTTTGTAGAAAGATCAGAAAAATAAAAGCCTTGCTTTTGAGTGATGGAGAAATACATGGTCTAATATCTACCTGAATATTGAGCTGTTGGTCAAATTTTTCCTCAACAGTTTACTAAGCAATCCAAGTAGCCTACTTTCAAGCTAGTACATTACCCTTATACAGCATCTCTGTCCGGAAAAATCCTGGAAGATTATGTAAACAAAAATTGTTTGATTGCTTGATTATTGCACATAAAAAAATAATCTACAAAAATGGGTTTTCCAAGCCACACATTCTATATTATCTTGATGCACAATTACATTATTCTGCTATTCTCGCAAGAGGGCTGAACTTCTCCTTTAAGGATGACTTTCAATTTAGTTCAAATGAAAGTCATCCTTTCATTTGAAAGGATGAATCACTCCTTTAAGCCAGTGATTCATTTGAATTCAAAATTGTAAAAAAAATTGTAAAGAGCACATGTTTATGGACATCACACATTTTTACCTTGTCTTAATTCCTTTATAGTTCCATGACAATTTGAGGGAATGAAAGGATGAATAATGTTAAACAACCAGTCCATTGCAAGAGGAACCACATTTACTTTTTTTCTTCAAATAATCACACCATTTTCCAAGCACTGTTATATGCAAATGTGTTGTCTAAAATGGGCTGTGTGAGCATGCTAAATGATCCATTTGGATATGGGAATAGTAACCTGGGAAGCTTGACACTTCAGCTTGTTAGTTAGTTAGCTAGGTACCATTTAGGAAAACCAATTAGCTTGCTAGCTTGCTAGCTACCATATTAGAAAATGTAAACTGTATTTTTGATTACATTATGATAATGATTATAGTCAATTGATTACAAAGGTCCAAGCAAAAAGGTCCAAGCTAAATTCTGCTTTTTATTTTTCTCCAGACAAAGGGAAGTATATTTTTGACTCAAGTTCACCATTATGCACATAGAAGCAACTTTCAAGACTTGTCTAGCTCTGGGAAGATGTTTTATTTGGAAAGAGTAAAAGGTGGAAACATGTATATGTCTATAGTTGCCAGGGTGCCATGGTAGCAGCCCAAGAAGAAAGCTCTTCTTCATTTGTTAAACAATGGGAAAAAACCTTTGGGGGAAATTACAGTATAATAACTAAGCGTAACTCGTGGTGGTAGTTACTAGGTAACCTTGGTAGTTTCCAGCAAATTATCTAGTTACAACATACTTACTATAAGTTATTTCAGTGCCATTAATTAGTTGGAAAGTAAAATGCTACCAGAAAATAGTCTATTTGCAAGTCAGAAGACCTATATAGAGACTTTACTCTGTCTTATTTTTAACATATGAAAGACCTTAAGGGATTGTGTAAAGACTTATTCCACCCTCCCTGTGGCATGGCTGTGCCAGGTGAATGATTCCGCCAGCTGGTGCCGCTGAGCGCTTCAAATCTTCTTTAAAAAGCTGCCAGAAATGAGGGTAGGGAAAATGTGTAATAACATTTGGCCACCCTGGGATATTCTTTTCGCACATACAGTCTGTAAGGTGCATGTCACGCAAGGGAATGAAGGGAAGTGAATGGGCCGATTGAGGAGCGAGGAACCCCACGGAATTCTCCAGAAATCACCCTCCAGATGTGGACTGATGGGCGGATTAGAGAGAGGAGGGTCGTGAGGAGGGGAAGAAAGGGAGGGGGACTCAGGCATGAAGACTGTTTGCTCAGAAGCAGTTTGTTTGCTCTCTCTCTCACATTTGGTCTTGTCTGGGTTGGCATTAATTTGACCCAATTAAGACATCTGTCGTTGCTTTGTTAGATTCGGTCCTGTCTGGACTAGCTTTAATGCCAGAGTTGAGGGTTTGATTCCTATTGTGAGCCAATATAAAAATGTTAACACTCTGACTAAGTGCATCTGCAAAATTATTGAAACGTAACGTCAGTGTTCTACCCAGCAGATTATTAACCAATCACATTTACTGTGTCATTTTATAGTCTGTCCCAGTTGTACATTTCTGGGTTGCGTCATTTAATTGCAGGATTTGGGAATGTTAGTTTTCATTACTGTTATGGATTTAGGCTGTTTAAAGCCAGACTCAGTAAATGCAAAATAGCATTTGGGATTTTAACACATAGCTCAAATACCCGTATAGCTCAAATACAGAGTTGCAAAGTCATATATTGACTTTGCAGCTCTGGAAACATTGTATATATTCCTACTTTTTACTAACACGGTGTGATAACGTACAGTAGGGTTAGAAGTTATATAAACTCTCGCTCATGAGTAATGTGTATAACTGCCAGTGTGTTACTCTAAGCTAGCAGTTAACTGCAGCTCAATGGTAGATTGTCAAGCCACAACATACTGTTGCTAGGTATAGCTCAAAACTTCCCCAGGTCATTGTATATTTAAGCCGATCACTGCACACTATTATATGTTAGGTCAGATCTATTAGAAGGCAATAATATTGTGACCATTTTGCACTAGGTTTTCCTTCATGTCTTGTATTTACATGTTTATTACTTTTACTTCAGGTAGCTGACACACAAGACATAGAATATAATTTTAATCAAACATATTCCCCCAAAAAGAAAGCAAGTCCTCTTCTAGCTATGAAGATTATAAGAGTAAATGACAATTTAAGGCCACATCAATGTTTTGCAATGTTGGATACTTTGAAATAGCTTAGAAAAACTAGTGATGGCCATCATCTAGGCCTCATTACAGTAAGATAATATAGTTAACAATCTAGTCTGTACATTTTATGTTTAATATCTGTTCCAATGTTGTTCTTGTCTGTTTGTTTTTTTACAGACTTGTTTTTTAACTATATTGCCTAAGAAATTTCAATGATGGCTTTTATTGTGATAAAGAAAATCTGAGTGCTGCCAGCATAATATCATGCTGCCAGAATAATGCTAATGAAGCCTTGTTGGGCCATCTCTAAGAAAAACTATATCCCTGTTTCCCAAAAAGTTGGAACACTGTAAGATTTGAGGATGAACAGAATGCAATGATGTGCACATCATTTAAACCCTGTATTCAATAGACAATAGTACAAAGACCACATATGAAATGTTGAAACTGAGAAATGTCATTTTCTCTTGAAAAATATATGTCCACTTTGAGTTTGATGACAGCAACACATTTCAAAAAAGCCGGAAAAGGGTCAACAAAAGACTGGAAAATATGTGTAATGCTAAAAGAAAAACATGGTGGAACATCTCACAACTAATTAGGTAAATTAGCAACAGGTCAGTAACATAACTAGGTTTAAAAAAAGAGCATTCCAGAGAGGATGAGTCTTTCAAAAGTAAAGACAGACACAATGCTGTAGTGAAAATCACTGCGTGGGCTCAGAAACACTTCCGAAAACCATTGCCTGTGAACACAGTTTATTGCTGCATCTACAAATGCAATTTAAAACTGTACCATGCAAAGACCAAACCATATATAAACAAGATCTATAAAACGGGTCTGAGCTCATTTAAGACTGTGGCAAAGTGAAAAACAGTCCTGTGGTCAGACAAATCAAAATATGAAATAATCTTTGAGTCCTAAGAGGAGAGGGACCATCTAGCTTGCTATCAGCGCTCTCTTCAAAAGCCAGCATCCGTTTTGGTATGGGGGTGCATTAGTGCACATGGCATGGGTGACATGCACATCTGTCAAGGCAATATTAATGCCAAACAATATATACAGGTATTGGAGAAAGATACAGTATGCTGTCATCTAGACATCTTTTTTTCAGGGAACGCCTTGGTCATTTCAACAGGACAATGCCAAACCACATTCTGCTCATATTACAACATCATGGCTCTGTCGTAAAAGAGTCTGGGTGCTAAACTGGCCTGCCTGCAGTCCAGACCTGTCACCCATTGAAAACATTTGGCGTATTAGAAAACGCAAAATACGACAAAGACCCTGAACTGATGAGCAGCCAAAATCCTATATCAAGTAAGAATGTGAAAACATTTCACTTCCAAAACTACAGCAATTGGTCTCCTCAGTTCCTAAACGCTTAACAGAGTGTTGTTGAAAGAAGAGGTGATGGAACACAGTGATAAACATGCCCGTCCCATCAAATTTCAAATGGGTATGTATTTTTCCCCAAATCAATAAAATGTCTCAGTTTCAACATTTGAAATGTTGTCTTTGTACTATTTTCAATTAAATATAGGAATTAAACGATTTGTGCATCATTGCACTCTGTTTTCAATTTGCATTTTATGCAGTGTTCCAACATTTCTGGAAACAGAGTTGTATTTTAAAAAGACATTTATCTTTTTAAAAGTATTACTTCTAACAAATTAATGCAACTGATCACATTGTTGATATTTCTTGAATATCACTTTAACAGAAGGACTATATAATGTCTCTTCATCCAGCAACTAATGCATTAGTCAATGTCAGCTAAAGTTATCTTTCCAAGCAAACACACACACACAGACTTCCAAACATGCATGGACAATTTGACCATAACAAGACCTTTAAAGCATGTACCCGTTGTCCCTTGGGAGAACTGTGCATCTGCAGCAAAACTGTGAGCCAAACTCTGCCCTGTTTTAATAAGTGTAGCCGTGTACGAGTGTGTGTGTTGGTTTATGCATGTGCATGTGTTGGTCTAAGTCAATATATGTGTGTGTGTGTGTTGGTGTAAGTCTGCATGTTTATTTGTGTTGGTCTATGTCAACAGTATGTGTGTGTTAGTTTATGTATACTGGTGAGCTTTTTCTATGTGTGTATTTTTTGTCTCCAGTGTGTCTATGCATGCTTCTAAAGGTTCCCTCTTGCTAAATATGTCTTTTGCTTGCAACATTTCTGAACTTCCACATGAAAGGCCTCCATAGGAGTGTCCCAAAGCTGGTTTCCTTTACAAAGGGGTTGCTGAGTGCAGTTGGAGTGTTTGGACAAGTGTGCCCTAGACTCCCATTGGCTAGTTCATATCCACAGCCATGGAGCTCCGGTCATTCAGAAAATAATAGAGTTACAACTGGAGGAGGAAAACAGAGGGCCAAGAGGTTGTCCTTCAGTCCATCTCTACCATTCTCTTTTCTTTCTTGTTATTTGTTTCCAGGCTGAGCAGTTTTGAAAAACATTTAGGACAGCTGATGGATTTTAGAAACGAATGGATTTCTGAAACAAACTCGCTGGGGCATATTTGTAGTTATTAAAGTCAGTAAGAAAGGAGTCTTTGTCATGGCCGTCATCTAAATCCAGTCACACGGACCATCTGAGCCAGAAAGACCAACGTGTTTTTACCGCTGCATTCCTGGGCGGTTAGGAAGGTCCAGAGGGGTCCTCCCTCCCTCCTCCTCCCTCCTAACTCCCTCCCTCCTCCTCCCTCCTAACTCCCTCCCTCCTCCTCCCTCCTAACTCCCTCCCTCCTTCTTCCGCTTTCCTCGCCTGGATTCAATCCTGCCTTCCTTTGGGCACTGACGGGTTCATCAGCTCTACATACACTCATGCACCACGCTCAGACACACACACACACACGCACACACGCACCCACTTCCAAGAAAATGGACACACGCTCCCCTTCTCTGTGCAGCTGTTGCCCTCTTGACCACCCTCATTCTCTCAACAAGGACTGGACTTTGCTGCCAGCGCTGGTCAGTGTGGTCAGTGTGGTCAGTGTGGTCAGTGTGGTCAGTGTGGTCAGTGTGGTCAGTGTGGTCAGTGTGGTCAGTGTGGGCTCGGTAGGGATAGGATGACTGGAAACTGCTTCTCTCCAGCAGTTCTGTTTTCACCTCTATCTTCACCTCTTTTGCACCGTCTTTCTCTTAATCCAAATGTCTTGCTCTCTGTCGTTCTTTCTCTCTCTGCGCTTTGTTTCCCTTTCCGTTTGTTCTCGGTTCTTCTTCCCTCTCTCATTGTTTTGCTTAGCCGCTCGCTATTTGCTGGATGGAGACAGATTGCCGCAGAGTGATGATGTAGTTCATGATGGACTGTAAATGAGTCATTCCACACCAATGAGAGATTTGATATAAAAGAGGTCTCTAAACGATGTCCATATGTAGACTGGACATGTAGTGGGTTTATAGTTGAGTTGACTGGTGGATCCCTGAACTCTGTGTCTCTATTCAGTTATTTTCACTATCAATGTATCAGTGTACACAGCCTATTATTAATGTTATGTTCAGTATTTTCATTTCAGTCACTAATAAACAAACTATTACAAGGTGACTGACCTTCTCATCCAGGAAAAAAGAACACATTTGAACACACACACACACACACACACACACACACCCTCTCTCCTGATGTACTGTAAGCAGATAAAAATGAGGATGTTTGGCACAAAGAATCCATTCACCAACTGCTGAGTTTAAAGCAAGTTACTGTTCTGCTTCACGTATCAGTCTGCTAACAACACTCCTTAACCCCCACCCAATCCCCTTTGGATGTACGTGTGCAAATCTTACTGAAAGGTGATTTCAAAGTCCATTCGGCCTGAATGTCTTGTTAAGTTAATAGTATTGGTCCTCACTGTAACCTAACATGGTAAGTGAGACTACACTGTTGATTGTAGTTAATAATGGTGTTTTGTGACAATGTGTAATTGGATTGGATTTACTTTGCAAGCACGTCCAATACAAACACAGTGACTCACTCTTTTTTCTCAATGGAACTCAGTGTGCTTTCATCTGATGTGGTATTTAAACAGAGCTTGTAGAAATGCATAAAAAATAAACAGTGAAAGAAATAACAAGAGAAAGAATAAACAATGAAAAAGTGCAATATAGAAACAAAAAGTGTATATTATCTCCATTGACCTCTTAATATTATTCAAGTCTAATTTAACAAAACTTCTAAATATTGGTTGTTTGGCCCCAGAATGTTGTCAGAATGCAGCCTCAGGTTCTCTCTAATGCAGTTCAACAGTTGCCATCATGATGCACCCTTGTCTCTGGATTGCAGATATTATACATAAGAAAGGTTCCTGGAGGAACTTTTAAGGGGTGCTTGAAATTGAAACTGTAAGGTAATCCTTATATGTTCACAGAATGACCCGTCGAATAACAACTTTTTAATAGTTAGAGGGCACATTCATACATTAGCTACACTATGATCAGTTTTATAGGGCACATTCATACATTAGCTACACTATGATCAGTTTTATAGGGTACATTCATACATTAGCTACACTATGATCAGTTTTATAGGGTACATTCATACATTAGCTGCACTATAATCAGTTTAATAGGGTACATTCTTCATTATTATCCACTCCCACCTTGCCTTCTAACTTTCTCTTTCATGCTTTCTCAATTATTTTTGATTGATGTCTACAGAAAACACCAGTGCATCCCACCACCCTATGCTTTGAGTTGTAATAACTATTGTAATTGTCAAAGAGAGTCGGTATCGATTGACAGGGATCTCTATGTTCTGTCACTGCCTGCCCCTCTGTGATGAAATTAGTGAAACATTAAATGTTTCAAGAAATCTTAATTGGGGTATTCCCACATATCTGGCTTGGTCCCTCCTCATTCAACAAGTCTTTCAACTCGAATTTTTAAAGAACTTTAAGAAAGGTTGCTTGAATATTGAAACCTTGTCTGGGCCTATATCTGTGTGTGTGTGTGTGTGCATGCGTGTGTGTGGTCTGTTTGCGTGCGTGTGCATGTGTTTGTGTGTGTGTGTGCATGCGTGTGTGTGCATGCGGGTGTGTGTGTGCGTGTGTGTGCCCTCTGCCAGGCCTCCTCACAGCAGTTGGAAAAGCTCCTTTGCCAGGAGTAATGGGAGTTAAACAAACTTTTCTTATTGTCCACCCCAGTTTCAGTCCAAGGATATGGCAGGACAGGCTTGTTCCCAGTGTTTAGCTCCCTGAGAGTCATTCCTTCCCGCTTTCTTTTCCAGATAAAACAACTTGTTCTTATGAGACCAAAGGCAAAAGGGGAAAACCTACCTCCCTGGATAGTCCTTAGCATAATTCTCACCAAACTCTCCCCAACCAGCACTTGTGGGAACATCTCTCAAACTTTGGCGTGTGTGTGTGTGTGTGTGTGCGCGCGCAAGAGAGCAGGCTTGGGTTTCTGTTTTTCCTCCCAGGGTGAATACTGTAATGCAACAAGTGTTTCGTTGTGCCTTGATCAGGGTTCCAGGCTTGGACCTGTGGAAAAACGAAATACTCTCTGCAGGTGCTGAAGGAATGTTTCATAAACACCTGCTGGAAGCAGAAAGACAGAGAAGTTTGTCTGCATCCCAATGGCACCAATGTTCCTATAAAATGCATACACTTGGACACTGGCCGAACATTGTGCTGAACCGCTGACACTTGCATGCCAAGCTAAACCACCAGTCACTGTGACATGTTGAGATTTGGTCTGACTAAAACAACAATATCAGCATTTCATTAAAACATTTCATTCATAAGTAACCTGCTGTATGTTGATGCTAGAGACTTCCTGTTAGTTCCACGGACTGTCACACCCTTCCACATATATACCACCACCAGACATCTGCATTGAAGTGGGCCGCAAAGTGCAGGGTTTACTCAGGGTGACAAGTTCCAGCAACACGACCTACCTTGAGTATTTTATATAATCTATGTCAGATATATGTGTACAGTGTACTATGTACTATGTAAGTGTACTAGACACTCACCTAAAGGATTATTAGGAACACCATACTAATACGGTGTTTGACCCCCTTTCGCCTTCAGAACTGCCTTAATTCTACGTGGCATTGATTCAACAAGGTGCTGAAAGCATTCTTTAGAAATGTTGGCCCATATTGATAGGATAGCATCTTGCAGTTGATGGAGATTTGTGGGATGCACCTCCAGGGCACGAAGCTCCCGTTCCACCACATCCCAAAGATGCTCTATTGGATTGAGATCTGGTGTCTGTGGGGGCCATTTCAGTACAGTGAACTCATTGTCATGTTCAAGAAACCAATTTGAAATAATTCGAGCTTTGTGACATGGTGCATTATCCTGCTGGAAGTAGCCATCAGAGGATGGGTACATGGTGGTCATAAAGGGATGGACATGGTCAGAAACAATGCTCAGGTAGGCTGTGGCATTTAAACGATGCCCAATTGGCACTAAGGGGCCTAAAGTGTGCCAAGAAAACATCCCCCACACCATTACACCACCACCACCAGCATGCAGAGTGGTAACAAGGCATGATGGATCCATGTTCTCATTCTGTTTACGCCAAATTCTGACTCTACCATCTGAATGTCTCAACAGAAATCGAGACTCATCAGACCAGGCAACATTCTTCCAGTCTTCAACTGTCCAATTTTGGTGAGCTCGTGCAAATTGTAGCCTCTTTTTCCTCTTTGTAGTGGAGATGAGTGGTACCCGGTGGGGTCTTCTGCTGTTGTAGCCCATCCGCCTCAAGGTTGTGCGTGTTGTGGCTTCACAAATGCTTTGCTGCATACCTCGGTTGTAACGAGTAGTTATTTCAGTCAAAGTTGCTCTTCTATTAGCTTGAATCAGTCGGCCCATTCTCCTCTGACCTCTAGCATCAACAAGGCATTTTCGCCCACAGGACTTCCACATACTGGATGTTTTTCCCTTTTCACACCATTCTTTGTAAACCCTAGAAATGGTTGTGCGTGAAAATCCCAGTAACTGAGCAGATTGTGAAATGCTCAGACCGGCCCGTCTGGCACCAACAACCATGCCACGCTCAAAATTGCTTAAATCACCTTTCTTTCCCATTCTGACATTCAGTTTGGAGTTCAGGAGATTGTCTTGACCAGGACCACACCCCATTGAAGCAACTGCCATGTGATTGGTTGATTAGATAATTGCATTAATGAGAAATTTAACGTGTTCCTAATAATCCTTTAGGTGAGTGTATCTGTGTGCAGATTATGAAAATTGGAGTCTCTGCCACAAGATCATGCTGCTTGTTTTCTGTGACATTCACAAATTAATAACTATGTCAGTAACACTACGTGATTGTTCTTTGTGAAATATATTTTAGAGAATCCATTTGAATGTAAGCAAATCACATAGCATTATAGCAAAATAAATGTTGTTAATAATTGATTTTATGGTTAGCTTAGTACAATCCCATAGAGACAATCACAGACCCTGCACATAATCAATAATATAAAATATGGAAAACAATTTGACTGTTTATTTAAAAACAAACAACGCCCTAATATGGATGCCATATCCTTGTGTCTAAGGTACCAGGGTCCAGACCCCACTAGCCCCTCCAAACACAACTTAATTAGGGCCAGAGAAAGGCCAGCGAGCGGATGGAAAGACCCAAGTTCCCTGGATGAGAAAACTTTAAATCTAAATGTTATTCTTCTGGGTCCTCAAAGGGGACATTGTGTGTGGATCCAGAAGGACATACCAGGGCCTGTGTGAAAGAGGCTCTTTCTTGTTTTCCAACCCATTCCCCCCTCCATCCCAGTCTCTCTCGTTCTCATTCTGTCCGTCTGTCTGTCTCTCTTTCTCTCTCTGACGGTCTGTATTTGTCTCTTCCCCTTTCTCTTGGTATCTCTCTCTTTCTCTCTACCAGTCTCTATTTCGTGCAAGTTATTAAAAGTACAAAGTTGCGTTGGTTGCATAAACATTATATTACATGTTGTTATGGGTGTCATGGAAAACAAGGACATTTCGAAGTGGCCCCAAACTTTGAATGGTATTGTATGTTTATGGTTACTTCTGGTTAAGCAAAAAAAATAATCTCCAAGTTAAATGAATCAATATCCCTGGTTGGCTAGTTACCATAAGTCTAGCTATCAATCTACTTATATTATCTGTTAACCTGACATTGTTGTTTTTCTTTGAACATTTACAGGTTAACAGAACATATAAAAATTAGCCGTTTAGTTGTTTAAAATTAGCTGCAATAGTCATTTACTATTTTTACATTAACAATGTCTACAGCGTATTTCTGATCAATTGGATGTTATTTTAATGGCTAATAGCTGACATTACATGAGTCAACTGGTTTGTGTAGCTGCCTAGGATTACACATTTGAAAACAACTCATGACTAGTTCCTTTACAGACATTATGTTCTAGTGATAAGCTACTTCTACTTACCACAAAATTATATATTGTAGCTGAAACATGGTCAAACAAGGAAGAGTACAGTTCTTGTGTTATGACTGAAGAACAACAAGTTGCGGGTACAGTAATTTCGTGAAAATGCACTTGCACTTTTCCTAAGTGGTCTTTCACTGTCCAAATTCGAATGTCCCCTAAAACAGGCTTTTGTTCTTTCATTCTTCGATTTCTTGTATCCTAACTGCCAACTCAGTAGTTTACACATACACCACACAGTTTTAATACATAAGATATACATATATTAAAATATAAATACATACAAAAAAATAAAAAGATTACAATATAAACCGAGTAAGGCACTGCCCCTAAAGCCCTAATGGACGGGACGTCATCTGATGCCCAAATGTTTTTGTAGAATAGGAATTGATATTGGAAGAAGTACTGTAAAAAAATAATTCTAAAAGAGTTGTCTTGGAACCAGAAGCAGGGCAATCAATGTAAGTAGGAGCCATCTTGTCACCCCCATCTTGTTGCCTTCACTCATAACAGCTGGTGGCTGGCGGTGGCTCGGGGGTGAGCTGGGCAGTGGAAGACCTCCAGACATCTGTTGGTCCCAGCGTCTGGACCCTACAGCGCAGCTCTCTGCTCTCACCCACAACACAGTGAAGCCAACAGTCTACCCACAGTACAAAGGGCTACATTCATCCAACCTCTTCTACTAACAGTCTGGTTGCTGGTGAAGAGGTCGTCTGAATCTCTAAGGCTTGCTCTCTATTGCCCTTTTTCGCCATCTTTCTTTGGGAACATTCTCCTTTTCTACCTGAATTTCACATTCATATTCTCTCTCTGCTTCCACAGAGTCAACAGTAGATATAATAATAACAATAATATTTTGTTAAACTTCTTTAGCAATTTTATAGAATTAAAAAAACAGCAACAATCGTGATGGGTCATTATACCGAGCCAAATGTGTCTTCTCCAGGCAATGGAGGCATGCCAAGGGTGGGTCAGCCATGCTAAGCACTTTTCCCCCCATTGCTTGGCCAGGGAACATATCAGTTGTGATGTGGATGAAAACATGTAGCCAACTCAACATGACAGGCAGGACAATGCCTGAGGTTGCAGAGTTTCCTTTTCTCTCCATTCATGTGTACTGTACAATACTGTAACTTTTTGTTTCCTCCTGACAGAAAATGGATATGTGTTATGTATACATACACTTTACACTTTTGGGTGGTCAGGATCAAACTTTACGTAAAATAAAGTTCTTCTTTACTGCCTGTGTTGGTGGATTCTTTTTGTTTTCCTATGTGAAACTTCTGTTTAGATGAGAGAGTTTAATTTTCCTGCACACAGGGTTTGCTCAGTGTGTGCAATAAATATGATACCTGTGTGCATGAATCTGACATGATTATTTGATTTTGAGGACTGCATGTATAGTTTCTAGGCCAGAATTACATGTTACCTTGTGTGTGTAAAGTTTTGGACAGTTTAGGGTTATTGGGGTATTATTCAAAGAATAGTGCATATTCAATTGGAAAAAACTGCAAGGGAGAAAGACTGCAATTATGATGTTCATGTGCTTCTGAATGCTATGCAATACATTTAAACTAGCTGTGTGTAAGAACACAACAGTACACAAGAGAACGGTTCCTTATACAGAGCACGTTTATTTAGCAGAGGACCAAAGGTAGAGGTCAGAACCTGGATATCAAAAGGCAAAAGTACACATGAGCAAGGCAAAAATTTTAGTTGTGGTCAGGCTGGTAATCAAGGCCAAAAAATACTAAAGAAACAGAACCATGGTGCAGGCAAGGACTATGTGAAGAAATATTCAGGTAGGTCAAAACAGGCTAGAAGGTCAAAACACAGAAACGCTATCAAAAAACTGGGAATTAAACGCTTTTTATGTTGTGTGAAACTGAGAAAACAAACAGAATAAATAGTGTGCGCTAACAAGCAGCAGGTGGAAGTTATCAAACGAAATGAAAAACCAAAGTGAGCATAGAAATACAGAACATAGAAAGTAGAACAAAGATAATAAAACAATAAAATAAAATAGATCGGTACAATTTCTTAATAAGCTAAAAAATACAGCTCTGTAAAAAATTAAGAGACCACTGCAAACGTATCGGTTTCTCTGGTTTTACTATTCAGGTATGTGTTTGAGTAAAACATTTTATTCTATAAACTACAGACAACTTTACTCCCAATTAAAAAAAAAAATATTGTCATTTAGAGTATTTATTTGTAGAAAACAACAACTGGTCAAAAAGAAAACAAATTCATATTCATTTTTCAACAACAAAATACTAATGTTTTAACTTCAGAAATCAATATTTGGTGGAATAACCCTGATTTTTAATCACAGCTTTCATTCGTCTTGGCATGCTCTCCACCAGTCTATCATGTCTTATACTCTACCTTAACCTTTTCACACATACGTTTAAAATATGTCTAACAGCTCCAATGCGCATTAATTCTTAATGTAAGTGATGTCAGCATGCCTTGACTGTTCCAGAATTTGGTTACTAATTATGAAGCTAATTTTAGATTTACTGGTCAAATTATATTTGTAATTTGTACTACGGTTACTGAAATACAATGAGTGACCGTCAGAGTTGGTGTGATTTTTCTAATTACCGTTGCGAAATGAACTGGCACTCTTTGCTTGTATCAATAAAACACGCTCACTGTCAGGCAATGTGTACCATAAACTATCAGGCAATGTGAACCATAAACTGTCAGTCAATGTGATGTGTGGTGATCATTTCTCTATTTAAACCATTCACAAATCTGTCTAGAAGACGAGCAAATGTGAATGACCATCCGGCATCTCAGAGTGACCCATCTTATCACCTGCATCTTTGGTTGATTCAGATAAACAAACATGGCTGCACCCACAAACATTAGCTATCTTCAGTTTACGTGTAACACATAGAATATTTTAACATAAGGATTTTGACCATTTGTCTGCTCATCTGTCATATGGTAAGTTGGGAATGGTAGTCAGTAATTTAATTTAAACTCATTGTGTAAGATGCATTATATTTATTTAACCTAAATTTGACCGCTTATGTATGATCTAGGATCATATTCCAATTTGGATAGGAATTGTGGATAACAAGACATCTATAAATAAATGATAATCTACATCTACACTATGAACTGAAATGCTCACACTGTGGACATAAATGCATGAAGATTTTTTGACCTAAATGCGTGTGTGTGAAAAACAGTTGGGTCACAATGACCCCTGAATGTTTTATCACACAACTGGCTGTTCTGAAGGTACGTTTTAATGAAATGTCCCAGCATGACCACTCTACCATGATCACACTGGTGTCACAGGGTTACAGAGAAAATGTGGAATCAGTATGTCTAGTAATTGTATAATGAATTAAAACTTTGACCCTTTGGAATGATCAGTGCACAGCCTGGGTTTTGGAACAGAAAATGTTTACAGACTCAGGTCACATATAACAAGTCCACCCTTGTTTCTCCTTTACTATAGGTCAGTACCTTTTACTTGTTTTAGAGTGTGTAAACAGCCCTGAGAACTGGACATTCCAGCAAAAAGGGCCCAGTGGTTACATCTACAAAAGGGTTCTGAGAGAGGCCGGAGCGAACAGAGGACCTTTGTACGGGATGATTGTGGCCATGAGACTTTTGGGAATGGCATGGTTAAAGAAACATTACAGACTTGCGTTTGAAATAAGGCTCAAGTTTGTTTGGATAGGAGGGAAACATTGTGAGGTTTAAACATACTGTGTGGGACCGATGATAGATACGTCAACGGCCTGTCGATTCAGAAAAGAGAATACCGACCCAGCCACTCTTGGAGGACAATGGACTGGTGGTGCCCAGCCCATTAGGGCGTTGGAGGCGGTTTGAGAAACAAAGACAATGACCGGGAAGAGGTATGTCACGGAGAGCGTTGTCATTCCTTTATGGCCGCCCCATACTCAACATATGTAGATTTGCATGCTAAGTACGCTGGGGCGGAGACACGTGTTTTTTGAGAGGCGGACAATTTTTAACAAAGAGTGTCATTGTGCTACAACCAGCGTGAGAGTTCGCCTGCTGGTATATATCCGCTAGAGGGGGCATAGCGTGGGGTAAACAAAATGAAACCTCTGATTGTTGATTGAAAATCTGATTGTTGTGTACATCTGACTTGTTACTTTTTGTTTATTGAACTAATCACAGAAACAGAGTCAAACATATCTATAGTTAAAGATTTTGATGTTTCTGTCCATGTACATAGGCAAAGATGGATTGTACAAGTGCTTGTAGCGTCTCACTTCCCCATACCCTCTTCAAATAAAAAAAAAAGTAGTAAAAAGAAAATGTGTAAATGATCTATGGAATTTGCTTTTAGAAGGGCAATAACCAGCTCGATGATAAGTAACATTCTTCGCTGCCAATGCTAGCGTGTTTATATTTTCCAACAAACTTTTCCATACTGCCCCTCCAGCATACGCATGGTACTGTACATTGTCGATGTTTCTATTTGGGTTTCATAGTTTTTTTTAGGGCACTGATATCTCTGAAGTGTACATCTGTGTAGGAGAAAACTCCTGATGATGAAAAATGATGGTGAAACTTTGTGTTCCACTACGTTTGCTCCATCTACATGGATCATTCACAACACTACTCAAAACTCTGTCTGAGATTCTCCTTACTGGTTCTTCAATATTAGGCATCTTGTAAAGTCATTGGCTTGCAGTTAGCAATCATTGCGAGACCATGGATTGAATCCTGCTCACGGAATTGCCCTGGGATTCCACAGAGGGCGGGGCAATCGGCTAGCAACGGGTTAGTTTTGAAAATGTCTGCCTTGTTCTTGCCTTACTTGTCTACATGCTCTAATGAGTACTTGTGGAGGCTTGGGCACCTGTCACCTAGATAGTGGTAGAACGCTGGAGTGTTTTTTCTGGTATGTAAGG
Source organism: Esox lucius (assembly GCF_011004845.1). Lineage (NCBI taxonomy): Eukaryota > Metazoa > Chordata > Actinopteri > Esociformes > Esocidae > Esox > Esox lucius. The sequence continues at coordinate 21,049,106 of NC_047579.1, read as the reverse complement.
CTACCTCTGTCAAATCTGGAGCTGCTTGCAATGAATCAGATGTGCATTAGAAGGTGCCACATCAACTGTCCGAGTCAGCTGGGAGTTGATTTGATCATAGGGGAATTTCACTATATCTTACCTACATAATGTTCTAATTAATAACCTTAGCAATGATACATTTGTGCCATAAAAATACTTCTCAACTGGTCCTCTGTGTGCATGGCCTGAATTTCACCTCTCTCAACTAGAGCTTCTGCTCTTTAGTTTTAGTTTTGGGACTGATTAGAAGCCACAACCCTTACCGTGAAATAACAGATAATAGGTATGATTTTAGATTCCTGAAATGAACTCGTACTGCATTCAGGTAATGTAATGATGTGCTCATTTGAGTTTGTCCACACCACATCCATACAGGTAATCTTGTTTTCTTACACGTGCACAAAGAAAACAATTTTGTCTGTTAAAGGGAGATGAGATATAACTTATAAAGTTCTAGTCTTTCGTCTCTTTTATTTTCAACTGATTATCTTGAGGTTTACTGATAAAGCCTCTCTGTAGTTGTTTGACCAATCAATCAGGTTAAAATACAGTTTTATTTTATCTAAAATTGTTGAACTGCAATGTCTTGATTGACCCAGTTTCTGAGTTCCTCTAGCTAGAGATATGTCTTACGACATTTGCATGTACTGTACATAGAAATACAATACTACCCATGGAAGGACGTCCCTGTGGTGAAGCCAAGGACCAGATGTGTCTAGAGTGCTGTTTTCAAACACCTCTGACTGATCCAGAATCAGGTATGTTCAAGCGAGGATAGTAAAGGGTGGAGTGAAGCCCCATGACCCTTTTTGAAACAGTTTCCAATGATTATTTTGTTGTGGCAATGGACCTGGCCATCACCCATTCTCCAATCACCTCTTTAAAGCAGCAATGTGTGACTTCACATGCATGCTTTGAATATGATATGGTAAAGTTGCTTGATTGGTCAGAAAGATCATTTTGAATTCAAACCGTTGCCAAATGGTTATTAAAGCAAGACAGATTCACTGATCATACGCTTGGTTCTGGGGCTCAAATTGGGTAAATATCTCTCCTTTTCCATCTTTCTCTCTTTACCTTAGACTTTGAGTATTGCTTTTTAGGCAATGCATACACTCTCTACCTACCTCTTTGATTCATTTAGATACATGCTTTTTTCATTAAGTATTACATTTTGTGATAGCCAGCATTGTCTTGTTAAATAGTTTCATCTACAATTTTAGATAAATCAATTTGAATTATATTAAGCAAATGTATAGGAACATCTAAAGGAATATTCAATGGGAAGCCTTGTCGTTACTCCCACCATCAGCTTGTGTGGACGGATACCTGTGGCTCTGGCGGGTGTACCCTGCTGTGATGATGTTCAATTCTAAATAATTTGTTGGATTCCTTGGGTTTTATTTAGCAGTTGTGTCCTCATCTTTTTACTCTTTAGCAGTGGTCTGTTACGACCAAGTAGTCCAATGGGATCACTTCACGGTGACCTTTTGCTAAAATTACTAACTGTAAATTCCTTACATGGCTATGCTAATGCTTTTCAAGTGTGGCAAACTAAATAGTGTGCCTTCAGTTAAATTATCTCTTTCTCTTAAGGGGACATAATCTGTCCAGCTAACCTCACCAGTCCAGCTACCTACCTGCTACCTGCCTACAAATTTTTCTGGGCAGCTAACACCATAGCTTTAGCCTGCCTTGGCATTGCCATTCTATAATGTACACTACTTTGCCAAAACTATGTGGACACCCTTACTAGTCAGGTGTTGAAGTCAGGTGTTTTAGACACAGACATTTTTCAAAGGTGCATAAAATCCACAATTAAAACCTTTGCCACGAGTCAGTTCGTGACATTTCTGCCTTACTAGATCTGCCCCGGTCAATCTGTAAGTGCTATTATTGTGAACTTGAAGCGTCAGCCAGAGTGATGTAAAGTGCTGGACTCTGGAGCAGTGGAAACATGTTCTCTGGAGGGATGAATCACGCTTCATTATCTGGCAGTTTGTTGGGCGAATCTGTGTGTGGCAGATGCCAGGAGAATGCTACCTACCAGAATGCATAGTGTCTACTGGAAAGTTTGGTGGAAGAGGAATAATGGTCTGGGGCTGTTTTTCAGGATTTGGGCTAGGCCCCTCAGTTCCAGTGAAGGGTCATCTTAATGCTACAGGATACAAAAACATTTTAAACAATTGAGTGCTTCCAACTTTGTGGCACCAATTTGGGGAAGGCCCTTTCCTGTTCCAGCATGACTGTATCCCGGTGCACCAAGTGTGGTTGTTAGTAGTGTTCCCTGAGGCAACAATCACACCAGTGAGATTCGAATGTATCGCCAGAACACATCATTAGAACGTCTAGGCACGAGAGGCAACAATCACACCGGTGAGATTCGTATGTATCGTCAGAACACATCATTAGAACGCCTAGGCACGAGAGAGGCAACAATCACACCGGTGAGATTCGAATGTATCGTCAGAACACATCATTAGAACGCCTAGGCACAAGAGACGCAACAATCACACTGGTGAGATTCGCATGTATCGCCAGAACACATCATTAGAACGCCTAGGCACGAGAGACGCAACAATCACACCGGTGAGATTCGAATGTATCGTCAGAACACATCATTAGAACGTCTAGGCACGAGAGAGGCAACAATCACACCGGTGAGATTCTAATGTATCGTCAGAACACATCATTAGAACGCCTAGGCACGAGAGAGGCAACAATCACTTGTCAGACCACGTTTTTATTTACTCACATTTACAACCCCTTTTCCAAAAATGTTGTGACGCTGCATAAGACGCTAAAAAACACAGAATGCAATGATGTGCAAATCATTTATCCCTATATTTAAGTGAAAATAGTACAAAGACAACATATCTAATGTTGAAACCGAGATATTATATTGTTATATTGTTATTATATTGGAAAAATACCCATTTGGAAATTGATGATTCAAAAAAGTTGGGACAGGGGCATGTTTACCACTGTGTTGCATCTCTTCTTTTAACAATACTCTGTAAGCATTTGGGAACTGAGGAGACCAATTGCTGTAGTTCTGAAAGTGAAATGTTTTCCCATTCTTGCTTGATATAGGATTGCAGCTGCTCAATGTTTCAGGGTCTCCTTTGTCGTATTTTCATCATAATGTGCCAAATATTTTCAAAGGATGACAGGCAGGCCAATTCAGGGTTAGGGTTAAACTCTTTTACTACAGAGCAATGCTGTTGTAATATGTGCAGAATGGATTGGCATTGTCTTGCTGAAATGAGCAAGGCCATACCTGAAAAAGACATCTGGATGGCAGCATATGTTGCTTCAAAACCTGTATACATTGTTCTGCATTAATGGTGACTTCACAGACGTGCAAGTCATCCATGCCATGTGCACTAATGCACCCCCATACCACCGCAGATGCTGGCTTTTGAACTGCGCACTGACAACAAGCTGGATGGTCCCTCTACTCTTTAGTCTGGAGGACAAAGGGTCCATGATTCCAAAAAATAATTTCACATTTTGATTAGTCAGACCACAGGACTGTGTTCCACTTCACCTTAGACCATCTTAAATTAGCTCAGGCCCAGAGAAGGCGATGGTGGTTCTGGATCTTTTTTATTTAAGGTTTCTTCGTTGCATGGGGGAGTTTTATTTGCATTTGTGGATGCAGTGGCATACTGTGTTCACAGACAATAGTTTTCAGAAGAGTTCCTGAGCCCATGCAGTGATGCCCACTACAAAAATGTGTCTGTTTGTGCCGCCTGAGGGCCCGAAGATCACGGCCATTCAGTATTGGTTTTCGGCCTTGTCCTGAAAATTATCTCTTGCAAACAGAGATTTGTCTAGATTCTCTGAATCTTTAAATTATATTATATACGTTATAATCATTTAATACCCAATCATGTATAATATCATTGTATAATATTCCACAAGGTATATTTTTTTTTGTTCCCTCTGTCCCAACTTTTTTGAAACGTGTTGCTGGCATCAAATTCAAAGTGGGCATATATTTTTCTAAAAACAATCAAATGTCTCAGTTTCAATATTAGAAAGGTTGACTTTGTACTACTTTCTATTGAACATAGGGTTTAACCTTTTCACGCTTAAGTTTCAAATATTCCTTAACGACCCTCCAGCGTGAGTTTCTTTGCGTGTGAGTTCAGTACTCACTCAGAGTTCCAGCATTTGAACAGTCACCTTGCCAGGTAAGGAACACTACATACTTTGCATTGCAAGCTTCTCTCGTTGACTTGAATTCAAAGAGCTGCTAAAGCTAGTTGATGTGTAACTGTAGCTAGCTAGCAAACGTCAGCTAACCGCTAGCAAACATCAGCTAACCGCTAGCTAACAAAGCGTGACCTGTAATTCAGTGCAGTGAAAATGAATAAACTATATAAAAAGCACAGCGGCGCCCACAACGGTTTAATGTAACTTCTAGAAGGTTTTTACAATGGTTTTGATCGGTTGTCAGCTCTTCCAGGAAATGTTAAGATGCTCTATAGTAGTCGCTAATATCATTCGTTTTTGTGTATTAATGTTGGCTGTCTGTTGGTATGTAAGTAACACTTCTTGTCCCAATTTGAATGCTTGCTACCTGGTTAATTTCATAGTGTGGTTTTGAAACAATTACAATCAGGAAATAAAGTTATAAACACTGTTTGAGATAAATGTGAGTAAATAACAGCGCGGTCTGACCAGCCATTGTTACGTTACTTGTAGCTAGGCGTGCTAAAGGTGCGTTCTAAACAATACATTCTAATCACACCAGTGTGATCGTACGCTTCAGGGACCACTCTAGCCTGATCACACTGGTGTGATCGTACACGTCAAAGGGTTAAATGATATGCACATCATTTAATTCTGTTTTTATTTACATTTTATGCAGCGTCCCAACTTTTATTCCTTAATGTCAGATGTTAATTTCATAGTGTCGATTTTCAAACAATTACAGAAGCTTTCAAATGGGGACATGTAAAGTTACATTATACGTCTCATACAAAAAATGTATGATGTTAGCGACTAGAACAACTTACCATATCCTGGGAGAGCTGATAAAAGGTGAAATAGGTGTGTAACAACTTTCTCAAAGTTAAGTTACCCGCAGGTAGCTAATGTTTGTGGCCACTGCCATTGTTTGTTTTCATGAATGAACCGAAGATAAAGGTGATAAGATGAGTCACTCTCTGACCAGATGGTCATTTACATTTTGCTCGTCTTCCAGACAAATTTGTGAATCTTTGGTCAGATATACCTTGTAACTCCCAGAATCCAGTGCAAAGTAAATAAATATGGCAGCGCACATACCCAGTAATTAGGAACTGATCGTTATTTATTACATGGAATATCCGGAGGATAAAGCCCCCCGAAAATATTAAAATTGGACATAGTCCCTCCAGTGTGTCCTAGGTCTTCCCCGGGGTCTCCTCCCGGTGGGACGGGACCGGAACACCTTCCCAGGAAGGCGTTCCGGAGGCATCCGAAACAGATGCCCAAGCCACCTCAGCTGACCCCTCTCGATGTGGAGGAGCAGCGGCTCTACTCCGAGCTCCTCCCGGGTGACCGAGCTTCTCACCATCTCTAAGGGATCGCCCAGCCACCCTGCGGAGAAAGCTCATTTCGGCCGCCTGTATCCGGGATCTTGTCCTTTCGGTCATGACCCAAAGCTCATGACCATAGGTGAGAGTAGGAACGTAGATTGACCGGTAAATCGAGATCTTCGCCTTGCGGCTCAGCTCTTTCTTCACCACGACAGACCGATACATCGACCGCATTACTGCAGAAGCTGCACCGATCCGTCTGTCAATCTCCCATTCCATCCTTCCCTCACTCGTGAACAGGACCCCTAGATACTTAAACTCCTCCACTTGAGGCAGGCACTCTCCACTGTCTCAAGAGCATTGGGGAAATATAACAAGATGAGCCATTACATGAGGAGAGCTGGACAGGGCCGTAGAACTACATCAACCCACCAGCAGGACCGGTATCTACTCGTTTGTGTGAGGAGGAATGCCCAGCCTCATGTGGCCAGAGTGTACAGGTTGTTCCTGGATGATGAAGGCATTGATGCCATTGACTGGCCGTCACGTTCCCCAGCCCTGAATCCAATTGAGAATCTCTGGGATGTTATGCATCGGTGCATCCGACGCCGTCAAGTAGCGCCACAGACTGTCCTGGAGCTCACTGATACCCTGATCCAAGTCTGGAAGGAGATCCCCCAGGACACCCTCCACCATCTCATCAGGAGCATGGCCAGACATTATCGGGAGTGCATACAGGCACATGGGGGCCATACACACTACTGAGTCACATTATGAGTTGCTGTTATGAAATTCACACAAGTCGGAAAACTGTTTATTTAGATTTCCAGTGTGAGTTTGAATCCAGCCTTCAATTGGTTGGTTATTCTTATTTCCATTGACCGTTGTTAAGTTATTTTGTTCTCAACAAATTACGCAATGTGCATTAACGATTTGGATCTTTAATATCTGGTTAATCGGGACCCAGTATGTGATTAAAGTGTTCCCGTCATTTGTTTTGCGCAGTGTATTATGGAAGAGGGTCCCAGAGGAGTAGCGTGAGATATATATATATATTTTTAATTACTTTTAAATTCTTAGGTTGTGTGCAAATAAATGTGTCTGTTCCACTTCCCACCCATGAGTGGCGCTCTTACTGCGGCAGACTGTTTACAGTGTAATTCCTCCAGCCCCTAAGGGGCTCAACTGCATCTGCTTATGTTGGACAACATCGGATTCCCCAGTGAGCGAGAACACCTCGGTGTGAATCCAGGTGCCAGAGACCCAACCCTCTCAGAGACGCTTATCAATCCCAGAGAGACCTACTCTAGCCACGAGAACACAAACTTGCGTTCATGCACAGGCACACTGACACACAGAAACGCATCCGAGCAAATACGTACAACTCACAACAACGCATACACGCAAACAGGGCAGTTGGGTAAAACAGTTTGTGTCACATTGTATTGCATTTCTTCATTCCTTCATCATTACTCTCCCACTGAGCCTATAGGGCTCCACACCCATGTGAAGCTTCCCTCAAGTTTAACCACTATGCTTGGTCACTAGAGATGAGGACATATGTTCAACATGATGTTTCGATCTGTACATAAACCATGTCCAGAGCCATTTACACATTCTGCTCTCTCACTTTCTCTGTTTCCCAACTCCCTCCCTCCCCCTCAGCATAAACGATGTTCCTGATCCATAGCTCTAGACGCTAAAACCCCATCTGAGCTCCAGCTCTACACTGGTCCACATTCATCTGCTTCTGATTAGTGACGACATGAGCGATGCCAAAGGGGAGATATGGATCTCATTCCTCTCCTCAGACAAAGCCTCATTCATTGGCAGAAACAAATGTACGATGTGGGAAGACTATTCTCTCAGACCAGGACCTGTACTGTTTTAGGGCCCGTGTTGTCTCAAGGATCCAGGCTGTACACTTAAATACAGTAGTAGAGAAAAAGTTTGTTTTGTGTTTGTGTTTGAGTTGGAAGAGACTGGGGGTCTGGGAACAAGTCCATTTAGGGACCCATTTTTAACGATGGCCTCTGGAAAGATCCTAAAGTTCTCTGTCCTTATTATCTTTTTTTTTTCTCAGAAATCCATGTCAGAGAAATCCCTCCCTGCTTATTCTTCCAAGACTCCTTTCAAAAAGGATTTTGTAAAATCCTAGTAACATTTTAGGAATTCTCCAACCCTTTTAGTAACCCTTTTTCCACCAGGCCAGTTGACTGAGAACACAATCACATGTATAGCTTTGACCTGTGAGCAATCAGGATTAACTGCCTCGTATGAGTGATTTTTCACCTTACCAGATCATAGATTCAATGTAACAACATTTCGGGTTATTGGTCGAGTGCTCTTAGCACTCGTCTACTTGCTACACTTTTATGTGAAATGGACTTTGTTATCCTTAAATAAATTCTTCCCTTCGAGTTAATGAAGAATGAAACGTATGTATTTATTTGGAAAGGGGTCCTTATGTAGTCAACCTTATATGGCCTGAATCCCTGACAACCATGTGTGTGTTTGGTTTGGACATCTTTCCTTCCACTGTGGGTATAAATAGATGCGAAGGACTCATTCTTTTGTAACACCATTCGTCCAGTCTCTCCGTGTCAGCCTAAGTCATCATAAACCGTACTCAATGGCTCCTATTCATATCCTTGACAAGAGGACAAGTTATGGCACACCTGTAAAGGACAGACAGCCTTTTCACTATGAACTCACCCAATGACCTGTCGAGTGCAAACACAGATACGCAGAATGACTGTGTCGGGGAAATCAGAACAAGTGCCACAGCTACAGTGAACCTTTACCTTTGGGCTGCTCTGCTATGACTCATAATTCAAACAATTCCAGACTCCTGCTGCTCTGACAGACGCAAATAGACGGCTCACACGAAAGGAAGTAGGCCGAGGTACGCACACACACACACACGCTCAGATACTCGAGCAAGCAGGCAAATACACACACTCAAACATACGCATGGTGAGTGTGGTTACAGAGAGAGAGAGACACGTATTGTTCGCCGTATGGTGCAGGCTGATAAGAGGCCATATTCTGCTCTTAAACGATGCTTATCATCCTTATGCTGTATGACAATGGCTGTAAACCCCTGTGTGACATTAACTGTCCTGTGGGTATAACTGTATTTGCGTCCGTTTAACTGAAGCAAAAAGCCAAGACAATGATGTTAGTGGGCCGATGAGGACATTTTGGACCCTGCGTCTCTCTTTAACATCTGTACCCTCTCTTTCACATCTCTCTCTCTCTCTTTCAACTCCTTTGAATCTCTCTTTCACATATTTCTCTCTCTTTACCATCGGTAATCTCTTTCACATATTTCTCTCTCCTTACCATCTGTAATCTCTTTCACATCTCTCTGTTTCACATTGTTCACTTTCTTTTATATCTTTATCTGACATATTTCTCCCATCTCACTCTCACAACTCCCTGTAGTATCTCTCTTTCACATATTTCTCCAATCTCACTCTCACAACTCCCTGTAGTATCTCTCTTTCACATATTTCTCCCATCTCACTCTCACAACTCCCTGTAGTATCTCTCTTTCACATTTCTCTTGTTCACATCTGTTCTCTCTCTTTCTGCATCTGTCTCTTACAGCTCTCTCTATCTGTCCGTTGCTCTTTTTTGCCTTATTTTGTCCTTATTTTTTTAGAGCCAGGGTGAATAATACAGCACTGGACATTTTTTTTTGTTGAAAAATAATGAAGTCATATCCCCCATGATATGAGCACATTTCTCAAAGAATAGATTATGATATTTCTTTGGCGGCTTAACCACTGAGAGGGTGTCAAGCATATTTTTAGCGAATTGCAGCAGCCTGACAAATAATCCATTCTCAAATTCTTTGAACAGGATCTCTGTGTATGATTTTTTTCTATTACACTGTGACAATCGTGACTGAAATTCTAATATTAATATTTCCATTAATTCTTGCCCCATGTATTTAATCATTAGTTCTAAACATGTTGTTTTCTGCTCTCTGCCTGCAGCAAGATTTACTTTCTTCTGCGGCACACATGAAGCAGTTGTCGGTCAAAGCACGTTTGTGGAGCTACTGAGCCACTTGCTGCTGCCAGACAGTCCAATTAATGACTCAAATAAACGAGGCGTTAAATGAAAAATTAATCATGACTCTCGAACTCAGTAACAATAATTAACCGCTTCCAAACTTCACATCACTTTTGTGCACAAGTCAGAAGAAGAGTGCGTGCGTGCGTGTGCGTGTGCGTGCGTGTGTGTGTGTGTGCGTGTGCGTGTCCGTGTGTGTGTGTGTGTGCCTGTATGCGGTGATGCTTGCTGTGTGGCTGTGTATGAATATCACATTTCTGCTTCGGTTAATAATAGCTACCAAATAGCACTGTAGGCTAATACTTGTGCTTGTCTTCTTTCCCATGTGTGTCGGTGCACAGTTCTGTGTGCGAGTGCGTGCTTGTTTGAGTCCGTTCCCTAGTCTTGTAGTGTCATTGAACACCAACACAAAGACCCACAGCCCAACCACCAAATCAGAAGCCCACCCGCCTTCCCCACCTTCCCCTGTAGTCTGCAAATACAAGTAAATGTTTTGGCCACTTTTTCCCCTCTCTCCCTTCAGCTCGGGCTCCACGCCCCTCCCACTGCACTGCATGGAACCGGGTTCATCTGAAAGGCGCTATTTGTTAAGGTTTTAGCGGTTAGTAAGTGCTTCCTTTGTGTGGTTATGGAGGCGAGGAGACGGGGGGTTAATATCTCCCAGAGAGCCGCAGCACAAAGAGGGCCTTCAGCTCCCCGCCTCTACCCTGGCCGGAGAGAGGGTCGGCTGGATGAACGTGGGGCGAAGGTGCCAACGAGGGAGGTGGAGGAGGGTGGGGATGAGGTGGGGAGGTCAAGCCGAGGTTCTAGCTAGGACTGATGCCTGGACCATGACGATGAGCCATAGAGGTCATTCAAGTGGTTTAGCCAAACTCAAAGTGATACTCAGTTGATGAGTTTGGGAAAGACATGGGTCAAGGACAAGCTGCATTTGAATCTCAGATCAATCTCAGATCAATTTGTGCTGTCTTACCGACTACTATGTTCATTATAGATAAATATAAGGTTATATATATCAGCTTAGGACTGCATATAATACAGTGTTTATCCAGACATGGATGGGCGTTAGAAGTGGGTATTGTAAGGCATTGCATGGCAGTTGTGGGTGGGTGGTGTAAAGAATTGCATCGCATAGGCACCATGGACCTGTGGCATGGACCTTGGCATGGACCTTGGCATGGACCTTGGCACCTGTATGTTGCATTGTGCCAATCTGTCTGATATGGAAAGCAGTGATGGCAATCGCAAACACTGGGAACAACGGCTCCTTCATTACATGTGATATCAATCAAAACAGTGTGTGTGTGTAAGGGCTGTCCACGCAGGACCTTGAGAAGGTTTGCTGGGGGAATGGGTGGGGGGGTGTGAGAGGGGGTTAATAAGGGGGAGAAAGGAAGGGGCGGTGTAAGGGATGGAGGTGGGAGGGAGGGAGGGAGGCAGGGAGGGAGGGAGAGGATGGCGGTGGGAAGAGTATAGTACAAACCCACGCCTAGTCTCTCCAGTCCTTTACACCTCACGCCTTTTTCTCCGTTTCTCAATCCCATCTCTCACTCTCTCCTATGCTCTTTTTACCCCTATTTCTACAGCTGGAAACGTTATTTTATTTTTATTGGACCCCGGTTTTCTTCCCTATTCTGGGATATCCAATTTGCAATTACAGCCCTGCTTCATCAAAGCAATGTCTTCCGTACATTTGTTCAACACATCTTTAGCCATTCTGGCTCCTATCATTCTGATTCCTCAGCCAGGAAATCCTGACTAGAATTCTCACGTGTCAGAAGGAGGGCACTCTCTGGACCTCTGCCTCGTTTGAGCTCACACGTACCCAAGCCAATAGCAGTAGTCCCAAGAGTGTGATGAGGTAAGGAAACCATATTAGATTATCAATCCCCCAAACCCGGACAGTCATTGCCAATTGCACTGTATTTCGCAGGAATTCTAAGCAAATCCACAATCAGGAATTCGAACCCTGGTTTTCCTCCCTTTTTACTGCAGACATTTTAACATTTGGCCAATCTCTGTGAGAAAAAAGGTTAGGTGAAGGCTAAGATTTAGTTAGGTATCTGGTTGGATGTCAGCCCACTACCTGAAGCTCAACGGAGCTGCTCATTGTCAGGGGAAGGCCTGTCTGCTCCAAGACCTCCCTATCATGGTTGACAAGATCTGGACAGGGTTTTTCTTTACATCATTATTGGCTGTAATGATTTCAATGGGAAAATATTACTTCTGTACCCTAGTTGTTCTTATGCACATGAAAAATGGACGTGAGGCTGTGTTGTGGGTGAAGAAAATAAATTAAAGAAAAGAGAACTTTAATACATTCGTTTTTTTAGAGATCAGTATACAGATAAATAGCATGTTGTTTCTATGAATTGTTTAAACATAATAAACAATATACACTGCTATTAATAAGCCTTGAAAATATGGAAATGTACTTTACAGAAGTACTTGAAATTCCTTGAATTTGATTTTGTCAAGTCCATATAATCCTTGAAAATTCTGAAACCCTACCTTTTTTAAAAGTTATGTTAAATAACTAATTGTGTCTGCTAAATGACTAAATGTTAAATGTGTTTTGGATTAGGTATAGGACACAGGATTTTGTGGCTGATACCTTGATGAAAGAGAGTCTTGTGAACGGTGCAGATGCCACATATAGTATTGCACTATCCAGTTTTTGCCAGGAAATGCAAACTTGTGGTGTATTGAAAGTTGCTTTTTGTCTTCGTAATTGCTTCTATTTTTATTTTTTTGCCTTAATGAATGTATCAACATTCAGAAAATGTGCATTGATTATAATCCCTGTAATATCAACTCACATTTCCTGTTGCTGCGGGATGATTTTTGGGTGGTGTGAACATTTTGATACGGAATCTATAAACCGGCCGAGCTCCGACTTTCCCATGTTGAGACTGGTTCTAGTGGATCAGTGTTGTTAGGGGAACAATGGTATATTTGTTGTACTTCTGGACCGGATAAGTGCCATTTTTCATGGGAGTCAGTTTGTGTCCGCATACTGTATGTGTGGGTCCAGATAATGATGGCGATAACATAAGAGAGCTTATCCAGAGAACTGTGATGATTCCAAATTGTTGAATCATGTGTTTTTAATACTGGCACCAGATGGGACAATTTAAAGATTAGAGATTTTTCCTCCCCCAAATTATTGAAGGGCAGTAGAATTTATATTTGTACTTTTCCAAACACACAAAGACATAGGAAAAACAGATGCATGTGCACACACACACACACACACACGCACACACTGACACAGTATCTCAATGAGTTAGGATCTCCCCACGGAACTCTTCCTAAGTGGAAGCCTGCTGTGACCCAGCCAAAGCAATCGTCCCTTTGTGCCCCTCCATCAGAGCCCCTGTCCCCTAGACACTGTCCTCTCTGTGCCCAGGGCGCATTCAGGCCCTCCCTTCCTCTCCCCTCCTCCCTCGTTGGGTCCCTATCTCCAAGGGTACAGTGCCCATCCCTGTACTCAATGTACCTGGGCCCCATGCTGGAATGGACCCTTGTTAATACAGTGTGGCCTGGGAGGAAGTCAGTGCAGGGTCAGCCAGTATTAATAATAGCCAGATAGGATACAGGTGGCTGTGAGACACAGTGAAAGAGAATAAATAAAACAATATGCTATAAATGCATGTTGAAATGGGCTTTGGAATCGGAGCCCATTGGTAGCCTTTACAATCAGTTTTAATGTAACAAGACCCCCACAGCGTTAGAATGTGATCAGCACAAACCAACCTTTAACGATGAAATTAAGTACTGGCTAGACTAAGTAGAAGCAGATTAGGAATTCAGTGCATACACTAATAGACACTTTAATCTTTTCTTGAAATGAAGCTAAGACCCACAATGTTTTAGTAGATTTCATTTTTTTTTCAAGTGACATTCCTATCTTAAGAGAGAGAAATAGTAGAAAGGTAAAGATAGTATTTATTTTCCTTTATTTTTGCCAAACTGACTTTAGACTAAACATAATGAGCTATGTTGTGTGCTCTAAAAACATGCATTCATTAATGTTCTTCTCGGATCAGCATTTCCGTACTATACATTTTTTATTCTAGTATTTTGAGATATTGGATTTTTTATTTCCATGAGCTGTAAGCTGTGATCATCAAGATCTAAACAATAAATGCTTGAAATGTTTCACTTTATGTGTAATGAATCTAGAATATATGAAGGTGTCACTTCTTGATATGATTTACAGAAAACTTTTACATGATTTTCACAAATTTTTTAGATGCACCTGTAGATATGGGTCCTAAAAGTGTCTTCAATATTTGAAGGATTTGGTTGATACTGTGTATGATAGTGATAGACGTGAACAAACAGGCACATGAGGACACAAACCAACAGGTAAATCATTGATAAGTGTCATGCCAAGATTGACTGTTGATATCTGTCATCATGTAAATCAATCACAGTCATTGAATAGGATCTCAGATAAAAGGACAGTAGCTGAATTTAGGATTGTACTGTATGTGTTTACTTTATGCAGGAGGGAGAGAGGCAGTCATAACAATAACACTGGTCAGATAGGTAGGCACTGCGAGGGAGGGAGAGAGGCCACAAACCAACGGGTTAGTGAGAAGTATTAATACAAGGCGGTCTATAAGAGCACATTGGAAAACTTAAAGCAGGACTATTATGGCTGACTGAGATGTTACCAACATCACTGTAGTATTAGTCATTAAAAATGCACTCTGGTTACATTAACATGTATCTGAAATGCCTTTCCAGCTGAAAAGTCCCTCCATGCAATATAAAAATCACACACGGTATAATTAACATTTAGGACTATTACATGCTCAGAAATCGCTACTTTCTTAAGGTTAAACTGAATGGAATATTCACACTGAACACTTGAGTCCTATCAAAACACATAGAACTACATATTAAATTGACATTCTGCTGAATACATATAACCTTCACACTGTAGTCAAATGCAGTGGTTCTCAACTACGGTCCTCAAGTACCCCCAACAGTAAACATTTTCATTGTAGCCCAAGCCAAGCACAGCTGATTCAACTTATCAACTAATTATCAGGCTCTCATTGAGTTGAATAGGGTGTGCTTGTCCAGGGCTACAACACAAATGTGTGCTGTTGGGGGTACTCGAGGACCGGAGTTGGGAACCACTGGTCAAATGTGTCCCCCCCATATCAGAGTCACTCATATGTCCTTGGCTGAGAGTACAGCCCAACCAGAGCTGTTTCACTGTCACAATAATTTAATTAGCACAATTTTCGGAAAGAAACTTACTATAAACTGGCTACTGTGCTGACCATCCTGTTTTCTGCACTCTGAATCCATATGCATTAGCAGACACAAGACAGTAAATGACAATTACATAAACTTGAGACTTTACATATTCTATAAAATGTATGCAAATGTGTAGAGTAGCCATTCACTATTTGTAGAATTGAGAGACCAGTAGATGGTGGTAGATTTCTGAGCCTCAATCGGGTGATTTCACAGATTTTTGGAACATAAACAAAAAACTTATGTTTAGAGAAATTTTGTCAGGAACACTAATTCCAGACAATTACATTTTTGAAGGTATAGAGACAGTCAGAAAATATGGCTTGAGATGTAAGGCACAGGTCAGAAACAGGATGTTGAGGCTCAGGTCAGAAACAGGATGTTGAGGCACAGGTCAGAATCAGGATGTTGAGGCACAGGTCAGAAACAGGATGTTGAGACTCAGGTCAGAAATATGATGTTGAGGCTCAGGTCAGAAACAGGATGATGAGGCACAGGTCAGAAACAGGATGTTGAGACTCAGGTCAGAAACAGGATGTTGAGGCACAGGTCAGAATCAGGATGTTGAGGCACAGGTCAGAAACAGGATGTTGAGACTCAGGTCAGAAATATGATGTTGAGGCTCAGGTCAGAAACAGGATGTTGAGGCTCAGGTCAGACACAGGATGTTGAGGATCAGGTCAGAAACAGGATGTTGAGGCACAGGTCAGAAACAGGATATTGAGGCTCAGGTCAGAAACAGGATGTTGAGGCTCAGGTCAGAAACAGAATGTTGAGGCTCAGGTCAGACACAGGATGTTGAGGATCAGGTCAAAAACAGGATGTTGAGGCACAGGTCAGAAACAGGATGTTGAGACTGAGGCAGAAATTATATATATTTTTATTAATATAACCTCGTACTTGTAACACTTATTATCTGTCTTGTCTTCTTGGCCAAATTTCAAGTATAGCTAATTGTTTTAATCAATATGAGTTTTTGAGTGTGTTTAAAAAAAACTTGTACACATTCAAGACATTTTGATTAGCTGTTATGAAAAACTGTAACTAAAAATCTTCAAGAAAGCAGTAAGCAGCAGTGTAAACACAGACTCCTCCCAGCACGGTACTTGATCCTCCCACGTCTCCTAGCATACACCTAAATTCAGACACGCTTCAACTATACATTTATCCATGCTTGTTTTATTGGAGCTATCCAAAATCCCTTTCTGTGTATGGAAACAGCATGTCAACCCATCCTGAGGCATGTGGCTTCAGTCCTCCTTCAACTCACTGTCACCCTACTTAAAACATGGGCCTGTGCCGCAATGGAAACAAGCATAAGCAAATAAATGCATACTGCCCAGATAAAAAGCCTTACATGTTTAATACAGTGGCTTGAACAAAATCACTGTACACTCACAAACAGCCTGAAGTAAAGGTGTCACCCCACCCATGAATATAGGCTTGAAACAATGAAGACAACTTGCACCAATTGAGTTTTAAATTTGAATCCAAATATTACACTATAATAATCCTTCAAATATGTTTTTTAAGCTTTACCGAGGTTTGACTCTGTTCTGTAACCAAAACAAAATGATCCTCCTGGTGGAGTCACCGGTGTGTCTATTGTGAATTAATTATTCTAAATAATTAGCACAAAAATATATATCTCTTTCCTCTGTCAGCTGTTAGTAGGCTATACATCAACGCCTAGGCAATAATCCACTAGGGGAATACCAAGGTCTTATAAATGAAAGTAAATGTAAACAGATTGGTGCCATCTATATCTGTTATGCAAATCTATGTCATAAGATGCGTTTGAGTTCAACCCAAAACAAAGAGAAGCAATGGTGTTGTCGGGAATTTTGGTTACACCCAGGACCACAAAGCTGGGTTTAGCCTCTGAGCTGATGAGTCTGATATTGCTATTTGGTGTGCTTTCCCCTACTGAGGAGTTGATGTGACGTTCTCTTTTAGTTGGTTAAGAGCTAGTAGGCAGTGCCATTGAGACTTGTTTAGAATTCCTACAGGATTTAGCGAGCAGTTAAACTTGATATAAGTTCCTATAAGGTCTAGACATTAGTCATTGTTGACCGAACTGTAATTCCTGATAAATCTTCCTACAAGGGCAACTGACATTGTTGTCGAGACATTGAGTTTGACACTGCTCAGTGGTTATAGAGGCCTTCTCATGGAAGACCCTGCAAACTCATTCCACAGTCTTCCTGTTGCAACTTAAACCAGAAAGATTTCTTAATTAAAAAAAACTATTTAGGGAAAGAGATCGAGAGAGAGAAGGAGAGAAGGAGCGATCAAGAAAGCTGAATGATCTCACCTGTGCCACCTGGTTTTAACACAGTCCTGCGGGCCAATTCAAAGCCAGGCTGGCAAGGAATAGTATTCAATTGACTGGTGCTTTGAAGCCTGTGGATGCCATGTAGTTCAGAACATGGAGGTTAAGAGATGGGCTTTGAGTGTTTAGAGTGTTGGGTGTGGCACAATTGTGGTAAAACTCATCTCACCTTGCCTATTGTTAAGCCTGTCTGTGACTCTTGTTTGAGTGGGTACATTGTAATGCCTTGTTGTGACAGTAGTAAGTCCTGGATAATGTGTGATATATGTTTGTGGTAATGACTCTTGTCATGGGGCCTTAGCTATGTCAAGGCATTGGTTCAAATGATGCTGCTGGTATGTGAATTACTAGGAGGTTGATTCCTGCAGTAACCAGAGGATGATTCCTGCTGTAATCAGAGGAGGATTCCTGCAGTAACCAGAGGATAATTCCTGCTGTAATCCGAGGATGATTCCTGCTGTAACCAGAGGATGATTCCTGCTGTAACCAAAGGATGATTCCTATTGTAACCAGAGAATGATTCCTGCCACTGTTACAAACAGTGCCTTCGGAATGTATTTTGACGACTTCACGTTTTCCACATTTTGTTATAGACTTCATTCATAATTGATGACATCATTATTTTTGCCATCTATGTGCAAACAGAACCCAATAATGACAAAGCAAAAATGAATCTTAAAATGTTTAATGTGCCAATTTATTGAGAATATATTTTTTTAAGGTATTAAGACTCTTTGTTCTGAGGGTAGAATAATCGGTGGCTGCGAACAAAGCCTTTAGTCTTCTTAGTTCTACCTGTCTGATTAAGACAGTTTCTTCCCTCTTCCTCAACCTCTATCAAATTGGATGGGGAGCGTTGTTGGTGAACTGCAATCTTCAGGTATCACTGCATTAGAGTTAACTGGTAGAATTAGAGTCCAGGCTTTGGCTTTCTTACAGTAGAGTTCAAGACCAGGTTTTGGCTGGGCCACTCAAGGACAGTCACAGACGTGTCCTAATTTACTCCTGCGTTGTCTTGGCTGTGTACTTCAGGTCATGCTAATAGATTAATCTTCAACCCAATCTGTGGTCTATATTTTTTGCTCTTTCCTCTATCCTGACCAGTCTCCCAGTCCCTGCTGCTGAGACTCATCCCCATACCATGATGCTCCCACCGCCATGCTTTACCGTAGGTGATGAATGGTACCTTACGCCTCAAAACAATTCTGTCTTAGAGGGCTACGTACAGTTCCTTGGATCTCATGGCTTGGTTTTTGCTCTGGGTCTTAAACAGGTGTGTGACTTTGTAAATCATGTCCAGTCGCCTTTGCCACAGTTGGAGTACGAATGAGTTCAAGAGACATCTCAAGGATGATCAAAAGACACAGAATGCTTCCTGAGCTCAATTTGGAGTTTCATGACGATGAGTCTGAAAGGGTACATTAATTCATTAATTAAAATCTTCATCTCATCTTCATCCGCTTATCCGGTATCGGGTCGCGGGGGCAGCAGCTCAAGCAGGGGACCCCAAACTTCCCTTTCCCGAGCCACATTTGCTGAGGCGTTCCCAGGCCAGTGTCGAAATATAATCTCTCCACCTAGTCCTGGGCCTACCCCGAGGTCTCCTCCCAGCTGCACGTGCCTGGATCACCTCCCTAGGGAGATGTCCTGGGAGCAGCCTTACCAGATGCCCGAACCACCTCAACTGGCTCTTTTCGATGCAAAGGAGCAGCCGCTCTACTCCGAGTTCCTCACGGATGACTGAGCTTCTCACCCAATCTCTAAGGGAGAAGCCAGCAACCATACGCCTTCTCCAGATCCACAAAACACATGTAGACTGGATGGGCATATTCCCAGGCCCCCTCCATGATTCTTGCGAGAGTAAAGAGCTGGTCAGTTGTTCCAGGAAGCTAAAATAGTATGCACAGCAAAATGTTTACATTTACTGATTGTACTAAATCAGGTGTAATTAGTATAGCTGAAGTAAAATCAATATCACTGCTGTATCTGTAGACCCTTATCTGAAAATCGAATCACGTGACATTGATTTTGCTTGGAAGACCTGACATCACGTTGTTGTCTTATTTTAATGCATCCAATTATATTTTTCTATTTTATCTTCCCGCGCTAATGTCCATGTGTACAGCTATTCCCTGACTCAACCCTGATGCAGTTCCAGTACTTGAGTTGCCACTGACAGTTGCCCAGCAACAAGTGAGGATCCCCATTTACCAGAAAGTTGCTAGCTGGCTAGTTACATTGTAGAATGTCTAGTTCTAATTTTCAACAGATATCATGTCTAAACATTGTTTACTGCTAGCTAGCTATATGATGTTTCAGCTACAGTGGGGAGAACAAGTATTTGATGTACTGCCGATTTTGCAGGTTTTCCCACTTAAAAAGCATGTCTGTAATTTTTATCATAGTGATGGAATCACACTTCAACTGTGAGTGATGGAATCTAAAACAAAAATACAGAAAATCACATTGTATGATTTTTAAGTAATTAATTAGCATTTTATTGCATGACATAAGTATTTGATACATCAGAAAAGCAGAACTTAATATTTGGTAAAGAAAACTTTGTTTGCAATAAAAGAGTTCATACGTTTCCTGTAGTTCTTGACCAGGTTTGCCAGGTTTGCACACAGGGATTTTGGCCCACTCCTCCATACAGACCTTCTCCAGATCCTTCAGGTTTCGGGGCTGTCGCTGGGCAATACGGACTTTCAGCTCCCTCGCAAGAATTTCTATTGGGTTCAGGTCTGGAGACAGGCTAGGCCACTCCAGGACCTTGAGATGCTTTTTACGGAGCCACTCCTTAGTTGCCCTGGCTGTGTGTTTCGGGTCGTTGTCATGCTGGAAAACCCAGCCAGGACCCATCTTCAATGCTCTAACTGAGGGAAGGAGGTTGTTGGCCAAGATCTCGCGATACATGGCCCCATCCATCCTCCCCTCAATACGGTGCAGTCGTCCTGTCCCCTTTTGCAGAAAAGTATCCCCAAAGAATGATGTTTCCACCTCCATGCTTCACAGTTGGGATGGTGTTCTTGGGGTTGTACTCATCCTTCTTCCTCCAAACACAGTGAGTGGAGTTTAGGCCAAAAAGCTCTATTTTTGTCTCATCAGACCACATTACCTTCTCCCATTCCTCCTCTGGATCATCCAGATGTTCATTGGCAAACTTCAGACGGGCCTGGACATGCGCTGGCTTGAGCCTAACGGCATAGTGTGTTACTAATGGTTTTCTTTGAGACTATGGTCCCAGCTCTCTTCAGGTCATTGACCAGGTCCTGCCGTGTAGTTCTGGGCTGATCCCTCACCTTCCTCATGCTCATTGATGCCCCCCGAGGTGAGATCTTGCATGGAGCCCCAGACTGAGGGAGATTGACTATCATCTTGAACTTCTTCCATTTTCTAATAATTGCGCCAACAGTTGTTGCCTTCTCACCAAGCTGCTTGATTATTGTCCTGTAGCCTATCACAGCCTTGTGCATGTCTACAATTTTATCCCTGATGTCCTTACACAGCTCTCTGGTCTTGGCCATTATGGAGAGGTCGGAGTTTATTTGATTGTGTGTGGACAGGTGTCTTTTATACAGGTAACAAGTTCAAACCGGTTCAGTTAATACAGGTAATGAGTGGAGAACAGGAGGGCTTCTTAAAGAAAAACTAACAGGTCTGTGAGAGCCAGAATTCTTACTGGTTGGTAGGTGATCAAATACTTATGTCATGCAATAAAATGCAAATTAATTATAAAAAAATCATACAATGTGATTTTCTGGATTTTGTTTTAGATTCTGTCTCTCCCAATTGAAGTGTACCTATGATAAATACCTCTGTGACTTCAGCCCGGGTGATGGACGAGTCCACCTCTGAGCCCTCATCCTCTGCTTCCTCAATGGAAGATGTGACGGCAGGATTGAGGAGATCCTCGAAGTACTCCTTCCACCGCCCGACGACATCCCCAGTTGAGGTCAACAGCTGCCCACCTCTACTGTAAACAGTGTTGGTAGGGCACTATTTCCCTCTCCTGAGGCGCCAGACGGTTTGCCAGAATCTCGTCGAGGCCAGCCGATAGTCCTTCTCCATGGCCTCACCGAACTCCTCCCAGGCCTGAGTTTTTGCCTCCACAACCACCCGGGCTGCAGTCTGCTTGGCCTGCCCGTCAGCTGCCTCAGGAGTCCCACAAGCCAACCAGGCCTGATAGGACTCCTTCTTCAGCTTCATTGCATCCCTTACTTTCGGTGTCCACCTACGGCTTCAGGGATTGCTGCCTTGACAGACACCAGAGACCATACGGCCATAGCTCCGAGCGGCCACTTCAACAAGGGCGGTGGAGAACATGGTCCACTCGGACTCAATATCTCCAGCCTCCCTCGGGATCCAGTCGAAGCTCTGCCGGAGGTGGGAGTTAAAGATCTCTCTGACAGGAGACTTGGCCATTCGTTCCCAGCAGACCCTTACAGTATGCTTGGGCCTGCCGAGTCTGTCCAGCTTCCTCTCCCGCCATCAGATCCAACTCACCACCAGGTGGTGATCAGTTGACAGCTCCGCCCCTCTCTTCACCCGAGTGTCCAAGACATACGGCCGCAGGTCAGATGAAATGACAACAAAGTCGATCATCGACCTACGGCCTAGGGTGTCCTGGTGCCACATGCACTGATGGACACCCTTATGCTTGAACATGGTGTTTGTTATGGACAAACTGTGACTAGCACAGAAGTCCAATAACTGAACACCGCTTGGGTTCAGATCAGGGTGGCCGTTCCTCCCAATCACGCCCCTCCAGGTCTCACTGTCGTTGCCACGTGGGCGTTGAAGTCCCCCAGTAGAACGATAGAGTCCCCAGTCGGAGCACTTTCCAGCACCCCTCCCAGAGACTCCAAGAAGGTCAGGTACTCTACACTGCCGTTCTGCCCGTAGGCACAAACAACAGTGAGAGACCTATCCCCGACCCGTAGGCGCAGGCAAGGCACCGGGGGTGGATGAGATCAGCCCTGAGTACCTCAAGTCTCTGGATGTTGTGGGGCTGTCTTGGTTGACACGCCTGTGCATGGTCAGGGACAGTGCCTCTGGGATGGCAGACCGGGGTGGTTGTCCCTCTTTTTAAGAAGGGGGATCGGAGGGTGTGTTCCAACTATAGGGGGATCACACTTCTCAGCCTCCCCGGGAATGTCTATGCCACGGTACTGGAGAACAGAATACGGCCGATAGTAGAACCTCGGATTCAGGAGGAACAGTGTGGTTTTCTTCCGGGCCGTGGAACACTGGACCAGCTCTATACCCTCTACGGGGTGTTGGAGGGTTCATGGGAGTTTGCCCAACCAATCCACATGTGTTTTGTGGATTTGGAGAAGGGATTCGACTGTGTCCCTCGCGGCATCCTGTGGAGAGTGCTTCGGGAATATGGGGTCCTGGGTCCTTTGCTAAGGGCTGTCAGGTCCCTGTACGACCGAAGCAGGAGCTTGGTCCGCATTGCCGGCAGTATGTCAGACTTGTTCCCAGTGCATGTTGGACTCCGGCAGGGCTGCCCTTTGTCGCCGGTTCTGTTTATAATTTATATGGACAGAATTTCTAGGCGCAACCAGGGACCGGAGGGTGTCAGGTTTGGGGACCACACGATTTCGTCTCTGCTCTTTGCAGATGATGTTGTCGTGTTGGCCCCTTCAAACCAGGACCTTCGGCATGCACTGGGACGGTTTGCAGCCGAGTGTGAAGCGGTGGGGATGAGGATCAGTACCTCCAAATCCGAGGCCATAGTCCTCAGTCGGAAAAGGGTGGCTTGCCCACTTCAGTTTGGTGGAGAGTGCCTGCCTCAAGTGGAGGAGTTTAAGTATCTAGGGGTCTTGTTCACGAGTGAGGGAAGGATGGAACGGGAGATTGACAGACGGATCATTGCAGATTCTGCAGTAATGCGGTCGATGTATCGGTCTGTCTTGGTGAAGAAAGAGCTGAGCCGCAAGACAAAGCTCTCGATTTACCGGTCAATCTACGTTCCTACTTTCTTCGCAGGGTGGCTGGGCGATCCCTTAGAGATAGGGTGAAAAGCTCCGTCACCTGGGAGGAGCTCAGAGTTGAGCCGCTGCTCCTCCATATCGAGAGGGGTCAGCTGAGGTGTCTTGGGCATCTGTTTCGGATGCCTCCGGAACGCCTTCCTGGGAAGGTGTTCTGGGCCCGTCCCACCGGGAGGAGACCCCGGGGAAGACCTAGGACACGCTGGAGGGACTATGTCTCCCGGCTGGCCTGGGAACGCCTTGGTGTTTCCCCGGAAGAGCTGGAGGAAGTGTCTAGGGAGAGGGAAGTCTGGGCATCTCTGCTTAGACTGCTGCCCCCGCGACCCGGCCCCGGATGAGCGGAGAAAAATCATAATGATGATGATGATAAATATTACAGACCTGTACATGCTTAGTAAGTAGGAAAACCTGCAAAATCGGCAGTGTATCAAATGCTTGTTTTCCCCACTGTATATAATGGATCATAGTCAGAAATATGAAACATGATTATTTACAATGTTATCCCTACGCCCAATCCGTTCAGCAAGTGTGTTTCGAAGAAAAATTCTGGCTTAAGCAAAAGCTGTTTATATAATACTTTTTGACGAATATGATTGAAAGACAACTTGATGATACTTCAGGATAATTGTTTCTTGAACTGAAGTGAAACTTAAACAGCTGTGCATAGACTAATACTTAATGCTTATGTTTTTTTTTTTTTTAACACCTGTCTTGCTTGGTCATTATGGGGTTTTGGAATGAGGATTTTTCTAAAATAATTTGAGAATTAAGCTATAGTATAAGAAAACAACATGAGGAAAAACTGAAGGGCTATGTATACTTTCCTAATGCACCTCTAGTCCATGACCAAATATAGGGTATATTAAGAAATGTTCAGAATAATAACGCCCACTATTACAAACCCGATTCCAAAAAAGTTGGATACTGTACAATTGTGAATGAAAACAGAATGCAATGATGTGGAAGTTTCAAATTTAAATATTTTATTCAGAATACAACATGACATATCAAATGTTTAAAGTGAGAAAATGTATCACTTTAAGGGAAAAATAAGTTGATTTTAAATTTCATGGCATCAACACATCTCAAAAAAGTTGGGACAAGGCCATGTTCACCACTGTGTGGCATCCCCTCTTCTTTTAATAACAGACTGCAAACATTTGGGGACTGAGGAGACTTTGTTGCACCTTCCTCTTTATGATGCGCCAAATGTTTTCTATGGGTGAAAGATCTGGACTGCAGGCTGGCCATTTCAGTACCCGGATCCTTCTTCTATGCAGCCATGACATTGTAATTGATGCAGTATGTGGTCTGGCATTGTCATGTTGGAAAATGCAAGGTCTTCCCTGAAAGAGACGGCGTCTGGATGGGAGCATATGTTCTAGAACTTGAATATAACTGTCAGCATTGATGGTGCCTTTCCAGATGTGTAGGCTGCCCATGCCACATGCACTCATGCAACCCCATACCATCAGAGATGCAGCCTTCTGAACTGAGCGCTGATAACAACTTGGGTTGTCCTTGTCCTCTTTAGTCCAGATGACATGGCGTCCCAGTTTTCCAAAATGAACTTCAAATTTTGATTCGTCTGACCACAGAACACTTTTCCACTTTGCCACAGTCCATTTTAAATTATCCTTGGCCCAGAGAAAACTCCTGCGCTTCTGGATCCTGTTTAGATACGGCTTCTTTTTTGACCTATAGAGTTTTAGCCGGCAACTGTGAATGGCACGGTGGATTGTGTTCACCGACAATGTTTTCTGGAAGTATTCCTGAGCCCATTTTGTGATTTCCATAACAGTATCATTCCTGTATGTGATGCAGTGCCGTCTGAGGGCCCGAAGATCACGGGCATCCAGTATGGTTTTTCGGCCTTGACCTTTACACACAGAGATTGTTCCAGATTCTCTGAATCTTTGGATGATATTATGCACTGTAGATGATGATAACTTCAAACTCTTTGCAATTGTTCTCTGAAAACTCCTTTCTGATATTGCTCCACTTTTTTTCGCCGCAGCATTGGGGGAATTGGTGATCCTCTGCCCATCTTGACTTCTGAGAGACACTGCCACTCTGAGAGGCTCTTTTTATACCCAATCATGTTGCCAATTGACATAATAAGTTGCAAATTGGTCCTCCAGCTGTTCCTTATCTGTACATTTAACTTTTCCGGCCTCTTATTGCTACCTGTCCCAACTTTTTTGGAATGTGTAGCTCTCATGAAATCCAAAATGAGCCAATATTTGGCATGACATTACAAAATGTCTCACTTTCAACATTCGACATGTTATCTATATTCTACTGTGAATCAAATATAAGTTTATGAGATTTTTAAATTATTCCATTCCTTTTCTACTCACAATTTGTACAGTGTCCCAACTTTTTTTGGAATCGGGTTTGTATTTAATAACTTTTAAAATGAACTATTTACATTCAAGGCATATGCGTCCAAAATGACATGGTCTTGGCATTTACAAACATCAAAGTAGATGTCTATTAAGGATGAGGCCTAGATAAATAGACTTGGTCAATGCAAGTATATTCCATGTATTGTGTCAGGGAAAAGAGACAGGACCAAGGCATTTTCATCCCATTTATACCAATCTGAAAGTATTATCTGGATATTGCAATAGAGAGAGATTCATTTCATTCTCTTTGCCAAGGGAAGGCCTGGCATAGTATTTTTGCATTGGCCATGTGGTCCCAGGTGACATGAAAGTCATCATGTCTGTGGTTGGGTCTGAATAGACTCCCTTACTTACATCCTAAACTGTAGGCTTATTTCTAGTTTTGGAAATTATTTGTGGCAATTATCTAATATAACTTTTACAAACCACAAAGGTAATTATGGCAATCATTTATTTATTCTGGAAATAATGGGGAAAGAGTTTTGACATATTATAATAACAAGCCTCGTGGTTTAAGTTTGATATTTCAACATACTGTCAACTGTGCAATCATTTTCTCTACATTTAAAAAAATAATAGATTTCTGGAATAGATTTCCATTCATTCTTGTGGTCATGACTGCCTGCTTGGTACTCTGAAATAGAAGCTCTGCCATTTGAATTATGACTGGTGTATCTAGCTTGACCCCAATATGAACAGAAACAGACCTATACTCCCTAATTTAGTTCAGACATGGTTCTGATTATTAAAATAAATTATAAGAAAATGTAATTGCTTTCAACTTCTGAGCCAGTCAACCATGTTCCTATAAAGGGTGTGTCTCACATATATAGCACTGATGAAGGCATAAAACCGAAACCTTTGCTATGAAGCCCCTACATGAAATCTGCTGTAACCAATTACCTTCAGAAGTCACACAATTAGTTAAATAAAGTCCACCTGTGTGCCACATGATCTCATTATATATATACACCTGTTCTGAAAGGCCCCAGAGTTTGCAACACCACTAAGCAAGGGACACCACTAAGGAAGCGGAACCACAAAGACCAAGGACCTCTCCATAAAGGTCAGGGACAAAGTTGTGGAGAAGAACAAATCAGGGTTGGGTTATAATACCAGAAAAGGAAATTCAGCCAGCCCACAATTAGAAAGGAAGAAGGTTGTTGTCCCTGGCTGGTTTTGATCCACAGTTTCATAAGTATGTGGCATACTTTGTCTTTAACCATTACACATTTTAACTTTTACCTAAGCCATTACATTTCTGCTGAAATAGTCTGGACAACAGAACTTTTATTAATGGAACTAAAGTTTACTCTTGTACAAAGATTACTGTAGATGGCTAGCTAATATCTATACAGTACCTATAATGAAAACAATGACTCCATGGCTGATTTGTTACTTAATGAAAACAATAATCGTATAATATTAATATTTCATATTAATGGAGATTATTATAGATGGTCATCCATACAATAACAGTTGAATAGCTAACCACTACGCTATGTGAACTACGATGGGACATACTGCCTTGTCAAAAATTGCGTCTCAACATTAGATAATTTTGTCACGCATTAACATCACTATTACTCAATCATTGTTTTAAGCTGACTAACATTTCTTATTAAATATACTTCCACCACAAATAGCATCTATGAACTGTATGGCTTTTATGAACTAGTAATAGGCCCACTAGTATCTACTTATTACTTGGAATAGTCAAAAGAATTGAGCAATTGCTAGTGAGACTGAAGATGAAATTCACACTGCCAAAGCTATTTAATTTCATGGCACTTAGCCAGCAAAGTTTTTGTCTATTCTGGAAAAATTCTAATGTGCAATTTGTTATGCCTGGGGTGAGACACAACACCGGTTGCTTGTGTGAAAGGTTGAAAAATATAGGCAAAAATTTCATAAACTTTGAATATCCCAGAGAGCACCATTAAATCTGTTACTAAAAAATGGAAAGAATATGGCACCATAACAAACTTGCCATGAAAGGGCTGCCAACCAAAACTTATGGACCAGGCAAGCAGGGCATTTATCAGAGAAAAAACAAAGAGACCAAATATAACCCTGAAGGAGCTGCAATCCTCCACCACAGGGATTGGAGTATCTGTTCATAGGGTATCTTTAAGCAATACGCTCCACAGAACTGGGCATTTCAGAAAAATAAACATTGCTTAAAAACCTATGGTGTTTGCCAAAAGGCCTGTGGGATACTGCGCAGACATGGAAGAAGGTACTCTGGTCCAATGAGAGTAAAATGTTGCTTTTTGGCCATCAAGCAAAACGCTATGTCTGGCGCAAACCCAACACCTCTCATCAACCCAAGAAAACCATCCCCACAGTGAAGCACGGTGGTGGCAGCATCATGCTCTGGGGATGTTTTTCATTGGCATGGACTGGTCAGAATTAAAGGAATGATGGATTGTGCTCAATGCAGGGATATTCTTAAGGGAAACCTGTTTCAGACTTCCGGAGATTTGAGTCTGGGACGG
This sequence comes from Esox lucius, assembly GCF_011004845.1. Lineage (NCBI taxonomy): Eukaryota > Metazoa > Chordata > Actinopteri > Esociformes > Esocidae > Esox > Esox lucius. Next base: position 21,020,960 of record NC_047579.1, on the reverse strand, counting down.
AGGGTCACCTTCCAGCCGGACAATCACCCTAAGAATACAGCTAAAGCAACACTGGAGTGATTTAAGGGGAAACATTTAAATGTCTGGGAATGGTTTAGTCAAAGCCCAGACCTAAATCCAATTGAGTATATGTGGTATGACTTTACACCAGCGGAAACCATCCACCTTGAAGGGGTTGGAGCAGTTTTGCCTTGAAGAATGGCTCAATGTGCCAAGCTAATACAGACATACAACAAGAGAAATCTTGCAAAAAATCTTCAAAGTGTTAGGAAGGTTGTGTAAATCAAATGATACAACCCCCCCAAATAAAAGAGTTTTACTTCTAGGTTGTAAGGCAGCGAATTTGGAAAAATGCCAAGACGGGTGAATACTTTCGCAAGGTACTGTAACCTCACCAGGCCTGCTGAACTCTTCCAGAACTCTCTTTTCTTTCCACCAGCACTCACTAGACTGGACCAATCAGACTCTACCTCTGTGGTCTTTTAAACGTTCTTTCTTTCAATGTGTTGGCTCGTGCACATTGCTACATACTTCAGAGCTAAGTGGTGAGTACCCAAGAATTTCATAACAACTTTCTAGTCATCATAGACTATACAGTAAGGACGAGCTAGACCTGTGAACACTCTCAGCAGTGGTTGTAATGGTCATTACAACACTAAGAAGACATAAATAACAGCTAGCTAACGTCTAGACCTAAATCAAACAAGAATGGGGCAATTATCCCCCAACCGTGTCATTCTCTCTGGGTTTGGCTGGTTCATCCTCAGCTATCAGTGTGATTACAGGTGTTGCAGTTTGAACAGACCAGTGTTCGGATAGCCCCAGAGTTTTTCTTTGGACATTTTTCAAATCCCATAATAAGGGTTTGATTGAGTCCACGTGCCACAAGGGTGAAGTAGAGTGGTTGCTGTTCTTCTTTAACCGGTTCTATAGGTCCAATTGTACCAGGCAAGTTAAATCAAGCTTAAATTTAGACCCATGTATGAAATGGCAAAGCAGGATTACAGATTAGACCTAATGTTATCTGTATATTAGCTGTCTTTGGTTTGTAAGATTGAATATGACCTGGTGGGTGTTGTAAATATGAACATAATATATTCATGATACAGCAGTGCCCATGGTTGATGACATATGTTCATCATGCTAATCCAAGAGGGCGGGTAAGACTTACTTTTGGTTAATGGATTAGTTGTTTCGAGAGAACAAAAAGGTAGCATCACACACACACACACACACAATTAACATCCAACTCATTGGTTACTCACCTTTCCCTCCCTCGGTGCCTCCCTCTCTCTCTCTGGGTTACTTCTGTAAAGCCTTTCCGTGACTAGCTGTCATTAATCTTCTCTCTCCAGGGGCAGGATCTTGACTGTGTGCCAACAAGTGCTCGGGGAAGGCCAAGACAGCCTTCCAAAAACACAGAGCCACTTTTCTTGTTCCAGAAACGCAGCATGGCGCGCGCGCACACACACACACACACACCGCTTCAGCCCTCAGGGCTGCACAGTCTCATACAGCTAAATAGTTTACATGGTGAGGATGATCATGTCACTCCTTCACACACATGCACACACATTCACATGGACTGTACACACACTAGCTTGTTTTAATCCTTTCCAGACTATTAGGTGCTCTCTACATTCAGCAAATAAAATGAGTTTTTGTACAAACTTTTACTAAATATAGTTGTCGTTGACTGAAGGCTTTTACATATTCAAAACTTCCTCTTTTTTAAAACACCAAGGTGCACCTACAGAGCCATATGGTGCCAAATCAAAATATGAACTAAGACTTAGAAATACTAAATAACTTGAACAATATTAGTGAAATAGTTTCCACCCAGAAAGGTGAACTAAATATGTAAACAGGAGCTTTTTTGTACAGAAGGGTTTGTACCTACAGTGTACCTTGACTGCTGATGGGCTTGCATAAAACAGTTATAATACAGGCCCAAACTGAAACATTGTTGGCCAAAATTACAAATGTTATGTGCAAAATACACAAAGACATCGAATACATGACATAAAATGAACTACTTGCATTAAAACTTACAACATACAATAATTACCCAATAACCCTTGAAATGCTAACTACAACTAATAATATACCCTAACATGGTTAACATCTTTCATATGTCTGTTCTATTTGTTGATACTATAATTACAGTCTGTTCCATAAAAGGCAAATATTTTTCCCTAAAATTATTTGTCCAAAGATGACCAGTGCTGAAAGAATGTCACTCGTGCATGAATATCCAGAAACAAACAGATTTTTACAAAATGTCTTCCATTTTCTCCAGACAAATTCAATTACGCTTTATACACAGAAAATAAAAATAAAATACACTAAGCTAAAAAATCACAGCAAAAACCAAGCAATGTGAAAATAGTGTTTGCATCACAGTAAGAGTGAAGTATTATGTGTTATAGCATTATTACTTACTTATAAACATTATTCAATATTCTTACCAATGATGCCATTGTTGATTTACTGTAATTAAGCTTAAAACGCTGCCCAACCCCACTCATGAAATGGCCATGATTGAGAACACGGTCAAATGTTGTGTAACAAATTTCATTTAAAATATAGTTCATGGTATTACATGTTTAGCTACTCCACCACCACAAATCTAAATCACTCTTCCCTTCCAATTGCTTGGTCTATATTTTTGAAATAGTAACTCATATATGACCTATTTAATGAATGAATAAGAACTGATTGCTGATCAAACAATTGTGCAAATCAGTTTTGCAAATATGCAGAAAAGGATCTCATACAAGCAAGTAGTAGAAATTAGTTTTTCATTGTTGTTGACATTTGTGTTTCCTGTTTTGCACAAATTTGCTCAGCATTTGTATTTGGTGTGAAAACAATACAATCTGTTTTGAAAAAGGGTAACCATGAGATTTTCACTGGGCAGTTACTTTAACATAGTGGTTAAACATCTAATGACTGCTGCCTGCCAGGCACAATGGAATGCTTACAGCAATTGTCATGCAGAGCAAGCATTTGCACATCTTCAGCAAGAGAAGTTAAACTTTTTCATGTGATATGCAGTACATCCTCCAAAATAGTATTTTATTATGTTATTAAGACAACAAAAATAACTATGAATAAGTATGAATTCAACCAAATCTAGTGAATATAGAGGCATACAGTGTCATCTTGTTATGCTTAAGTTTATAGTCAATAAAGAATACTTAAAATAATCTAAAAAGTTATAGGACAAACAAAGTGAAAAGCAAAGCAGAAAATTATATTTTTTTAAGATCTCCCTGAAATATTCGGCCCCTAGTTCTCTCACAAAGATCAGTTTTAAACAAAACTGAAAAAAGTCAGCCAACATTCCCTAATCTCAATCAAAGATTTTATGACCAAAAATGTGTGGACAGACCACCATATATGAGCATGTTGGACATCCCATTCCAAAACCATGTATATTAATAAAGAGTTGGAGCCCCCTTTGCAGCAATAACAGCCTCCACTCTTCTGGGAAGGCCTTCCACAAAATGTTGGAGTGTCTCTGAGGGAATTTGTGGCCATTCAACCAAAAGAGCATTTGTGAGGTCAAGCACTGATGTTGGACAAGAAGGCCTGACTCGCAATCACCATTCCAATTCATCCCAAAGGTTTTCAGCAGGGTTGAGGTCAGGGCTCTGCACAGACTACTTTGTTGAACCCCGCTTTTTGCACAGGGGCACAGGAATTAACACAAATTGCAGTAAGCATTTTTTTATTATATATAGCTCTGGAAAAAAATTCAGTTGGTCTGTTAATTAAAATTAAGAGACCACTGCACCTTTTTCTTTCCTTTCCAAAAGAGTTGAAAAGGAAGGTTTTCAACAAAAAGGAAGGTTTTCAACAAAGTCAAAACCTTTGTTTTTGACTTGGTCTTTGAATTTTTTCCGGAGCTGTATATTCTTACTTAATATCAAACATTTTAAATGTACACTTTCATTCAAAGGTTTGGGGTCATTTAGAAATGTCCTTTTTTTCGAAAGAACAGCAAATATTTAATCTATTAAAATAACAATCAGTTGATCAGAAATACATTGTAGACATTGTTTATATGGTAAATTACTATTGTAGCTGGAAACAGCAGATTTTTAAAGGAATATCTACATAGGCATATGGAGGCCCAATATCAGCAACCATCAGTCTTGTGTTCCGAAGGCATGTTGTGTTTGCAAATCCAAGTTAATCTTTTTAAAAGATTATTTCATTGTTTGAAAACCCTTTTGCATGCGAGATATTGTGAAGAAAATGAAAATCTCATAAAAAGCGGTGTACTACTCCCTTCACAGAACAGTGCAAACTGTCTCTAACCTGAATAAAAAGAGGAGTGGGAGTCCCCGGTGCACAACTGAGCAGGAGAACAAAATTATTAGAGAGTTTGGTTTGAGAAACAGACTCCTCCCATGTCCTCAACTGGCAGCTTCATTAAATAGAACCCACAAAACACCAGTCTCAACGTTACTAGTAAAGAGGCAACAGAGTTGCAAAGAAAAAGCCATATATATTGACTGGCCAATAAAATGGCAAGATTGGGCTAAAGAACACACACTGGATACTGAAAAGAAGTGTCATGGACAAACTAATCTATGTTTGAGGTGTTCAGAACACAGAAGAAGAAAATATTCTGGAGACCATCTGTCAAGCATTATGGAGGCAATGTGATGGTCTGGGGGGTTTTGTTGGTGGTAAAGTGGGATATTTGTGTAGTGTAAACGGGATCTTGAAGAAGGAAGGCTATCACTCCATTTTGCAACACCATGCCATACCCTATGGACGGCATTGGAGACCATTTCCTCCTACAACAGGACAATGACCCAAAGCACAGCTCCAAACTATGCAAAGACTATTTAGGGATGAAGCGTTCAGCTGGTTTTCTCTCTATAATGAGGTGACACAGTCATCATATCTCAATCCAATTGAGCTGTCGTGGAAGCAGCTTGACCGTATGATACGTAAGAAGTGCCCATCAAGTGAATCCAACTGTGGGAGGTGCTTCATGAAACATGGGGTGAAATCTTTTCTGATTACCTAAACAAATTGAAAACTAGAATGCCAAAGGTCTGCAAAGCTGAAATCAAAGTTTGACGAAATCAAAGTTTGAAGGACACAATTATTATTTTACTTAAAAATCATTATTTCTAACCTCGTCAATGACTATATTTCCTATTCATTTTGCTGTATTTTCTATTCAGACTCATTTCACTTTTGAACGGTAGTGTAAATAGTAGTGTAAATAATTGCAATTTTCCAAAACATTTGACCTCTGTTGATTTCATTACTTGTTAAGAGTAGTTACCGGTTAGTTCCTGTTAGCCTGCTCCAGCCAGTGCTCCAGTGTCCTGCCGCTTCTCCTCGTCATTTGCTGTGTGCTGGAAGCAGACTCTGGACTTTGGTTCACTCACACACATCTACCCTCATCACACAAGAACACTGTTGTTGAAAATGATAGAAAAGGGATCCACACAATGGACCCTAATAAAACAAGAAGAATCAGCAACACTATTGTAAACAACTGTCAGTTGCGAGGTTAACGGTTGGCCATAAACTCTGGTGAACATGAGAAAGAAGAGAAAGAGAAAAAGAAAGGCTTTTTGGCTGTATGACTAACCGAACAGAAAGACTGTCTGACAAAGGGTCTCATTATATGGAATAGTTAGCTAATGGGAGTCTCTGTTTAGCTTTTTTGAATATTAACTTTCTGTCTGTGATTCATGGACAGAGGCTGGCATCTTACCCATGTACATTTTTATTATATATTGATCTATTTCATCTGTGGTCCCCAGTCTAATGACCTAACCTGATCTAACACCTAGAAGATCCACGATTGACTTAACTCTGTGCGAAATGAACAGGCATTGATTCCTTTGAGGATGTGAATCTGCAATGGTTTTCTCCACAAGATGAGCCACTAATTAGTGGAACAATTCTAACAGGTTGTATTCAAGCCCTGGTCTTCAGAAGAGTTTCTAACAAATCCATGATTGAAAAATAGGGATGTAAGGGTCGGAAACCATGTTAAATCATTTGCTCCCCGCAGAACTTCAACCCTGTAGCTGATCTTTAGCTGAGCTCCAACTGTTCTCACTCCATTGTAATTGCAATAGGGTTTGATGAAATCAAATGCCGGTGTCGTGTAGAGATAAAATCTCTTGACACGCAGAATTGTTCTGTCACAAACCAGCAGAGGGAAGCTGTACAGGGGGCCTGTACAGTTTACCAACAAGTAGCCACACATGCACACACATTCTTCTGTAAGAAGAGCTTGGTTTCATTATCATGATGTGTGTACCAAATACACCAGATGTTGTTATGGTGGACTGAGAGCAGAGGGAACTGCTCATTGTTAAACCGGGCTGCTCATTTGGATGCAGTGACATAGACAAGAATGCAAAACATTACACATATAAATGACACCATAGGAACGGATAAATATATCCAGAAGGATAATGTGGGCTCTCCATAAGAGGTGAAACCAAATGTACAGATGAATAAGGTGGTTAGTACTGGACAGGTAGCAGCTTTGACAATTTGTTCAGTAAGGGCAATGGAAATGTCAAGTTTCAGAGTCGTTTAAGGGCCCCTGAATTACACAGTGGTACATTCACTGCTTGTCAGTAAATTACATAATTGGTTAAACAGGTTTTCTGTCCAGCTCTTGGACTAGCTAAGGGGTCCCACAGAGGGTGACACAAATGGGCAGCAACGTTCTGTTTGGGAGCATCTGATAACCAAATAGGCTTGTTATGTTACGCTCTAGCAACTCCATGTGACGGCTTGGGCATCTGTGAGCTATATTAAGGACGATGTCTGGAGAGTACGTCCTTTTCGGCACCTAAGGTTCATGACAAACGTTTGTATTACATTTGATTGTAACCCTATAGTTCAGGTCCGGTTTGTGTATCCTTTTATTTCCTTTACCATTTGCTGTAAAATAAATGTATTTTCTCTGAAAAAAAAAATATATATATATTCCTTGTTAAGCAAGCGCTGTAATAAGAACCAGAAGGGAATCAGTGCTTCGGAGTACACATATTTCTACAACTGTCCTGGGTCTGTTGTGAGTTGATGCCATGAAGCAAGGCCTTATATGAATTGGTCACAACCATACTGGGTAGACAAATTGTGTAAAAATAAACAAGAAAAGCATGTTTCCCCAGTCATTAACTCCAGCAATCGGAAAATAATGATAACTGAAGGAAGTGTGAACTTTAAGAATACGTAGGATTAAGTAGATAAGCTGGTACCTGTGAGTCAGGCGTAATGTGAATATCAAGGACAGGTTTAGTTGGATAGGTGGATAAGGGAACCACTGTCAATAAGTGCAACATTATCGATGTATGCATAGAATAAGGGTGTCTGGAGAATTGAACCCTGAGGAACTCCCAGTAAGACAGCCAGGGTTTTGTGTTTATTCCCAAAAACTTTTTTAGGGAAAATAGTGTGCAAACCCTCCCCCCTCATAAAAATCAACCACATATTACAATAACTGTAGGGACATTGTGTATAAAACTACATATCCACTTTACCACCACAGTGTGATTTTGTGGCACAGTGGTTGTGTTGAATCACTGCCATTCTGGGCTACAGGGCTGAAAGTTGAGGGTTTGACAACCACCATAGAAGAGCTGCCTTAATTTGTGCAGGTATGTTTGTGTATTTTTCCTAGTTTTAATCTCCAGTTTATTAATATACATGTCCCCTGACATTTGTGTACCCAAAGGTTTTTTTTAGCCAGTACCCAGAAGAAAAAAAACCTGTTTTCGGCTTAGGGGTTTGTTAGATTTAGAATAAAACATACAACTGGGGTGTGTTTAAGGCTTAGGCTTTAGGAGTTTGGTTTAGGTTTAATCCTTAATCTTAAAAATTAAGGTTAGGTTAACAAGGTTAAGGTTAGGGTGGGGCTATGGTTTAGATTAGGGTCCAGGTTAGGATTAGGTTTATGTTTAGGTCATAGGTAAAATCGAGAATCCTCTTTCTGGTCCCCACAAGGGTACGTCAATCATTGTGAGTGTGTGTGTGGAGATTGTGTGCAGATGTTCTGTGTTCGTTTTTGCATATGTACCTGTGCTGCTTGACAGACAGTTCAAGGTACCAATCAGTCTGTTTGTCTGAGCCAGAGCCCTTGTGTGACAGGTCAACAGGCCGCGGGACATTTTGGTTTAAATGAGTAAGCTCTTGTGTGCATGTGAGTGTGTATACACACTTGTACAAGTAAGCATGTGGTGCAAGTTTGGTGCCTCTATGTCCGTGTGTGTCTGTTCAGATGTGCCATTAAAGATGTACTTCAGATGTGTGGGTTTGTCCAATTCCACAGGACGTCAGTAAATGCCTAAATAAACTGTCTACATCAAATAGTGGGTGGGTGTGGGCGGTATTGTGGACTCTAAGGGTTTCATATTCATTCTCATTACAAGACCCTAGGGTACATGATTTTTAAAGCCTTTCCCAAATCTTAACTGAACCACTTCGTGTTAATTCCTAAACTACACAATCGAGTTGTTTGTATGTTAACCTTGTCCCAAAACTTAACACTTTACTTAACCACTTATGAATGCCTGAATTGAACCCTTTCAAACTGTTTACTTTCACTTCATGGCTTAACTTTTATCCCGAAAACAGTCCCACGTGCTAAAGACAATCTCATTCATATGGAATTGGATAGAGGGCGTTCATTTGAAAGGGATTTCATTAAAACTCCACACAATAATATTATAAATATGAGGAGCAGTCAGTTTTATTTGTTTCCTCTATGTATTTATTTTTCATTTTCATAGAGGCATAATGTACCCAAACATTAGTACCCCCCAAAACATGTTTATAACATGTATTTCTTGTTGGAAAACTTATTGCCACTTTCTGTTTCAGTCCACTTTATTTGACTCTTACAATAATTATAATCCCGCTTTTGCTGACATGCTATCTCACAGAGTGAGTCAGCCCTACACAATGTACCTCAAATACAATTATCACACATCAAAGGTAGGCTAAAGTTACTCCAGATGCATAAGCTGACCACAGATGAGGTCAGCAGGAAATTGTTCATCATTCTTTCACATATTTAACTTCTCATGTGACCTCAAATCCACCTCTTTCTGAACAAAAGAAATACAATGGTGGGTGGGCCTGAAAATATTGGCTGGGCAAAAATGTAAGCTCTATGACAAAATTATTAATTTATTATATAACATAAAGACTACCTTATTACTGAATGTTACTATATAAATAAAATACTAACATCTAACACCATATTTTGTGGCAGTAATTTATTACAGTGTAAACTTATTGTTCTTGTATTTCACAAAATACATAGGTCTCAGTACATACAAGAGTGCAGAGGGAAGTAGGGGTGCTGCCAGGAATGCTGCACTTCCTGATTTCGGTAGTATGGGTGAGACTGTTGGAGTTTCTGCCAATGCACCTAGACCTGCTGCAGCAGGTAGACCAATGGCTTATGAAGCAATCCTTGTGTAATTCAAATTCATTTTTTTTTTCAAAGGCATTTTGGGTATATATTTTGCTGTGTTACAAAATACAATATCCATGTTTTGGCAACTCTTTCTTGAGTCAATAATATTGCTGTTCAATATTTATTCCTTTTCCATGTGATGTTATTTGCAACTGTACCTCTCAGGAATTACATTCATATACAGCTTACATGTAAACCACTATTATGTTCCATATGAAAATAAATCAGTGGAATTTTGTTCGTTAATGTATCCCCAGTGCTATTGGTCCTAAATTACGTGCCATTCATTGCTCCTTAATGTTTGCTATTATATTGGTCCTTAATATAATCAAGTGAAAATAAAAAATGCTTCATTACGAAATAACATTTTCAGTTAATGGTTAACTTAGGGCTAAGGTTAGGCATAACGGTACTGGCATTCATGACAGGAGTAAGGTTATGGTTGGGGTACGGTTAGGGTTAGACATCACAGTACTGAGGTTAGGGTTAGGATAAAGGTTTAGGGTAGGGTTACGAAAACAGAAAATGCCTGTCTAAACAACACAATTCCCCAACAAAATAATGTCTTGCCTCTCGCTGGAATAGAACTCGCAAACATCAGAATTAAAGTTGGTTGCAGAAATGTCCGGCCACCATCCCCGACCACAACGCCCTTAGAAACAGCCACTCTATTTGAATATTAATATGTTGATTACTGCCCCTGGTGGACGGTTTCCGATGTTAGGGAAATGGCAGTTCTCGCATCTTGACACTGAAAGTAATTGCGAGTCAGATAGCACTGGGATATGCTGATATTGCATGTAGCTGCATAATGTTCATACTGAACATAAACACGGGTAACACGTAAGATCCTGTGATGCTGGGTTGATCATTTAAGCAATAAGGCATGAGGATTGGTATATTGCCAATATACCACGGCTGGCAAAGAGCTGTTCTTAGGCAAGACATGTTGCAGAATCATACCTGTGTTACACAGTCTCAAAATCCATGGCCATCTGCCATTCAGCAGTCATGATTCTCAGCATCCAGTTCATGAACTCTAATAATATACATTGAGACATACACTGATGAGCCAAAACATTGTGACCGGTCACAGGTGAAGTGAATAACATTGATCATCTCCAAACAAGGGCACATGTCAAGGTCTATGTAGAGTAGATGGTAAGCAAACAATCAGTCAATGTGTTTGATTCAGTAGAAATGGGTGGTAGTCAAGATCTGAGCTGCCAAATTGTTATGGCTGAACGACTGACAAGTCTTGTGGGGTGCTCCAGGTCAGCCGTAGTGAGTACTTACCAACAGTGATCTGAGGAGGGACAATCGACAAACAGACAAAAGGGTGTTGGGCACCCAAGGCTCATCGATACGCGAGGGCAACGAAGGCTATATTCTCGTTTGAAATGTCTACTATGGCAAAAATCACAGAAAATGTTTATGGGAAGAATGTGTCATAACACACAAGGCATGGCACTCTGCTGCATATGGGGTTGTGTAGCCACAGACTTGTCAGAGTGCCCATGATGACCCCTGTCCACTCTCGAAAGCGCTGACAATGGGCACGCGGGTGTCAGAACTGGACCTTGGAACAGTGAAAGATGGTTGCCTCATCCAATGAGTCCCATTTTCTTTTACATCCTATGGACAGCTGTGGACATGTGTACCGTTTAACAGAAGAAGTGATGGCAGCAGGGTGCACTTTGGGAAGGCGACAAGCCAGTTGAGGGAGTATGATGCTCTGGGCAATGTTCTGCATGGAAACCCTGGGTCCAGGCATTTATGTGGATGTCAATTTGACACGTGCCACCTACCTAAATATCATTGCAGTGGCTTCTTTCTGCAGGATAATGCGCCCAGCTGCACTGCACACATTGTCCAGGAATGGTTTGAAGAACATGATAAAGAGTTGCCCGGTGTTGCCCGGGCCTCCAAATTCCCCAGATCTCAATCCGATGTGCATCTGTGTGTTGTGCTGGACCAACAAGTCTGATCCACGGCACCTCTGCCTCGCGACTTACAGGACTTAAAGGATCCTCTGCTAATGTCTTGGTGCCAGATACCACAGGGCACTTTCAGGGGACACTTTTCAAGGGACATGCCTCAGCCGGTTGGCACTGTTTTGGGTGGCACAAAAAGGACCAACCGCATATTAGGCAGAATGTCATGATGTTTTGGCTCATCAATGTATCAGTAACAGCATCAGAACACTGAAAACATTTCCATTTTGGATGTCCTTGTACCCCTGGCTGTCGATGAGGTGGTGTGCTGAATGAGACTCATAGGTACAAGTAGACATGGATTTTCTTGATGTTCCTCTCAGCTATTTTGATAGTGCCCCTGAAGAGTTACAGATGTAAGAGTTATGTAAACTGTTGTGTAGTAGTAGCATATACAGAATATAGTGCCACTGCAGTGTAAGTTACACTAACAGGACTAGAGAACAGTTAACAAAATTACAAATGAAAGGGTTTGGGCCTATCAACACAGGTATTGTAGACCACAGCCATGAATTACCTTAGCATATCTTATTAACGTATCCCCGGTAAAAGGTAATACAGCTGGCACTGATAATAAAAGTAATGGATAATGGATAAGCTGTAGCTCAGATAGAGTCATTTGATGTGATATTTAGAAGAGATTAGAAAACGAGCATGGCTAAACTGCCATGATGACTACCTCTGTTTTGGAAATCCTTTTCTTCGCAGAGCACCTGACAGTCTGGCTGATCTTCTCATGATGTCATTGTCTGTAAATGTGTTACTTAAACTAGCAATTGTCTTGCATTGCAGTGCTGGCTGCTGGGTAGCTGTCAGATTTTAGTGATGCCACAGCTCAGAAGCAGGCATTGACTCATTGCCCATCCCTCAATGTAATCGTCTGACACTGTTGAGTCACAACACACAGGGAAGGCAGAGAGGAGGCGTCCGGTGTATTCATGATGAAGAGCCGGTGCTGATACACACAGCAATCACAGGGTTTTGATTTTTGGTTGCTACATCTGTGCCCCTACGATAATGCCAGCAGCCGGGCCTGCTAAGAATAAGCACTCAAAGTTTCAACAGCATAGTACAGGTTGTGACAAACTCAAAGGCATGGTGATTAAGGAAACAATATAGCCCTGCGCTCAGGGCTGAGTGAAGCCAGACCAAAACTGTATAGACCATTCCAACATATTTTAAAAAGGCTCTGTGCTCAGGCCAAATTACCCACACTCTGTTCCTTGCACCTTTACATCTCCACTCCACACACACTGGCAGTGGGATTAATTGTTCACAAGCCCTGGCAGCCTGGATGTCCTATTTTACTTTTATTGTATAGACATACAGTGGGGAGAAAAAGTATTTGATACACTGCCGAATTTGCAGGTTTTCCCATTTACAAAGCATGTAGAAGTCTGTCATTTTTATCACAGGTACACTTCAACTGTGAGTGACGGAATCTAAAAATGATGATGGAATCAAAAATCCAGAAAATCACATTGTATGATTTTTAAATAATTGATTTGCATTTTATTGCATGACATAAGTATTTGATACATCAGAAAAGCAGAACTTAATATTTGGTAAAGAAACCTTACAGTGCAATTACAGAGATCATACGTTTCCTGTAGTTCTTGACCAGGTTTGCACACACTGCAGCAGGGATTTTGGCCCACTCCTCCATACAGACCTTCTCCAGATCATTCAGGTTTCGGGCTGTCGCTGGGCAATACGGACTTTCAGCTCCCTCCAAAGATTTTCTATTGGGTTCAGGTCTGGAGACAGGCTAGGCCACTCCAGGACCTTGAGACGCTTCTTACGGAGCCACTCCTTAGTTGCCCCGGCTCTGTGTTTCGAGTCATTGTCATGCTGGAAGACCCAGCCACGATCCATCTTCAATGCTCTTACTGAGGGAAGGAGGTTGTTGGCCAAGATCTCACGATACATGGGCCCATCCATCCTCCCCTCAATACGGTGCAGTCGTCCTGTCCCCTTTGCAGAAAAGCATCCCCAAAGAATGATGCTTCTATCTCCATGCTTCACAGTTGGGATGGTGTTCTTGAGGTTGTACTCATCCTTCTTCCTCCAAACACGGCGAGTGGAGTTTAGACCAAAAAGCTCTATTTTTGTCTCATCAGACCACATTACCTTCTCCCATTCCTCCTCTGGATCATCCAGATGGTCATTGGCAAACTTCAGACGGACCCGGACATGCGCTGGCTTGAGCAGGGGGACCTTGCGTGCGCTGCAGGATTTTAATCCATCCCAGCCTTGTGCAGGTCTACAATTTTATCCCTGATGTCCTTACACAGCAATCTGGTCTTGGCCATTGTGGAGAGGTTGGAGTCTGTTTGATTGAATGTGTGGACAGGTGTCTTTTATACAGGTAACGAGTTCAAACAAGTGCAGTTAATACAGGTAATGAGTGGAGAACAGGAGGGCTTCTTAAAGAAAAACTAACAGGTCTGTGAGAGCTGGAATTCTTACTGGTTGGTAGGTGATCAAATTCTTATGTCATGCAATAAAATGCTAATTAATTATTTAAAAATCATACAATGTGATTTTCTGGATTTTTGTTTTACATTCCATCTCTCACAGTTGAAGTGTACCTATGATAAAAATACAGACCTGCTTTGTAAGAAGGAAAACCTGCAAAATCGGCAGTGTATCAAATACTTGTTCTCCCCACTGTATGTTATACAGTGCAACTGGTAATGGGAAAAATAAGGATGACTCAGTGAAGGCTATCCATTTTACAAAATATGTATTTGGAACAGGTATTAAGCATTTCAAAGAGTGGTTAATAGGACCAACAATCATGTAGCCTACGTTTTGTTTTTTAGTCTGCTGTAGAAAATGGATAATTCTGTGTAATACGGCATTGGGTGGCGGTAGAATCTGATTGCCTTGTGACACGTTACACATCAGACCTTTTTCAGGACTGATAGTCAGGATTTTCTCAAACACAATTAAAGTGTATTAATAAGGTGAACATTAATATGCATATATTCATTTTACTGTAAAATCTATGGTTCCTCAATCTGTGCCTACATTCCTGCTCTGGGGTGATGGGAAAATGACATCATCAAAGGAACCTCACACTGAATTTGTAAGTGCCCATTTGGGTGGTGTATTTTATTTTTTTATCTTCCTTTCTACGAAAAAAGATTCCATCAGAGTGAGCAACCATCCATACAGACGTCAGCACCATAATAATAGAGGTACGCATCTGATGCATACTTCAATGTTATCCTTAACTGTATGTTAAACCGCAAGCAAACCGCAAAGCAAATGTCAGGATTCTATCCCACATCTATGGATGTTGGGCAATGGTGTGTTGGCATGCATGGATGCAACGAGTAAACAAACATTGAGAAGTGGTACATTAAGTCCATTGATTAATTTGTTTTTGGTTTCCTGCTTGGCAAGCCTGTCTCCTATTGTTTGGCGGCTCCTGTTTGCGGCTGAGGTGTCACTTTGTGTGCGTCCTAAATAAAACCCTGGGTCTTGTTCAACAGCAGCTAACTACAAAGACAGTGGTGGGCTAATTGTGTCGTACACATAATGATGAACATTTCCAACTGCTTAACATTGGATATGTTTACAGAATGTTTCTGAATTCTTTCTAAAAAGTAAAAAAAAAATACATTATGCCTAGATTTTGCAGAACTCCCTGTTTGAAAAAAAAAAAAGGCATCCTATTCACTATTTAGTACACTACTTTTGACCAGGCTGTATAGGGAAGGGGATTCCATTTGAGGTGCACACACTGTTTACAAACAGCATACTGGCAGGATCTAACTTTGCCCAGCGCACCTAAATTATCACTCCTGGCCATGAGTAAACAGAGAGCTTGCCGATGCTATGACACAAACAACAATAGACATGTCATAACAGCACCTTGTCAACATGGCATTTTATTCTTCAGGTGATAGAACTAAAACACAATGTAAAAGTATGAAAGTCTACCCTGATGTTGTCAACACAAATTCTTCGGATAACATGCATGCCTTTCATGTGTAGGCACCAGGACATGGAAAGTAAAATAGTCATACCCAATTATCCCTCACAAAGATCGATTTTTCTACAATGATTTACTACACGATTTTCCATTCAGTTTATTCCGTAATTCCTTCTACTGGCAGTTAAAAAAGAACATGAAAGCTGTCTTGATGCTGTCAATTAGGGCGCTGCACTCCAGAACACCTTGTCGTGTCGGTTCTAGAAACTCTAAATAAATAAACTCAGTACAGCTACATAAACAAAAGATAGAAATAAAGACACAAAGAGAGAGAGAGTGAAAACGGAAGTGGGATTATACTGTATGTAAGAACTGATTGAGAGAAAGAGGCTGCTTTCTCCATTACAACCGGCAAAGGGGGTTTGTTCCTGTAGCAACCCGGGCCGTGCCATAAACACACAGAGCTCCTCTGGAAGAAGTATCCCTTTATTCTCTCACACCAATTGCTTTATATTCCCCAATCAAATGGCCCCATTGTCTCAGCGTTGCGTCCGAGCGCCCGGGAACCTTGACTAGACGCAGACAGATTATCTTTTCAATGGCTTTTCCAGAGCAGCAGAAAGGCCAACACAACAATAGGTAACTTGTTGTAGGCAAAACAAATCTAATATCCAGTTAGCATGTTCTCATTCGAGGCTGCCGGTTTGGATTGCTAGTCGGCTACCCGTGGGGCCGTGCCGCGGCCGTCATTCGTGCCTGTACAGTAACTGTTTTGCATTTGTGTAACACACTGTATACCTCGGTGTGTGGTGGCACTAATTGGTGCTGCTTGGAGAGGCTCCCAGAGGCTTGATTGAAAGCCTCAACAATGATCACATGAGACACAACAATGTAGGGATTGAAATAATTCCTCTCACAACGTCTTACTGTGGAAGCTGTAACACAATAGGTCTGAAACAGGGGCTTGGATCCACTGTAGGAACATATAGAGGCCGATATTAAGGCCCCGTAAGGCCACAGCTCCAGTGGCTGGCTTCGATACATTCCTCTAGCTCAAATGCAGTTCTGGAAGTCATCTGCTGGTTCTTTGCGTGTGAGGCTGAGAACCAGACGTGTTGTACAGAGGGGCCAAGCTATCTTATCTACTGGCGGATATCTACAGATGTGGTCATGCTAATTCTTGGCAGTTCAGCATGTCCATATATGTCTTCATATTATAAAAATGTTATGGCCTACATGCCTTCATATAGGAGCGACCGCTGCCTCTACAGCCAGGTTTGGATCTTCGGGCAAACTTGAAACCAAAATGCGCCATTGCGGTCAAGCATAGTTTGTGTGGTATTGGCGGAGAGCTGAAGGCTTCTTCTATTCCCGATAACTTCATTATCTCAGATTGAAGTCATGTGGTTCTGATTGTACTCGCAGAAAGGTTTGTGTTATTGTGTGCTTGGGCATGACAATCAATCTTGTGGTGTCAGGAATCATTTGTGGAGGGGAACTCAAACACACACACACACACACAGTGGGGAGAACAAGTATTTGATACACTGCCGATTTTTCATACTTACAAAGCATGTAGGGGTCTGTAATTTTTATCATGGGTACACTTCAAGTGTGAAGTGTGAAAATCCAGAAAATCACATTGTATGATTTTTAAATAATTAATCTGCATTTTATTGCATGACATAAGTATTTTATAACCTATCAACCAGTAAGAATTCCGACTCTCACAGACCTGTTATTTTTTCTTTAAGAAGCCCTCCTGTTCTCAACTTTTACCTGTATTAACTGCACCAGTTTTAACTACTTGTATATAAGACACCTGTCCACACACTCAATCAAAAAGACCTCTCCACAATGGCCAAGAGCAGAGAGCTGTGTAAGGACATCAGGGATAAAATTGTAGACCTGCACAAAGCTGGTATGGGCTACAGGACAATAGGCAAGCAGCTTGGTGAGAAGGCAACAACAGCTGGCACAATTATTAGAAAATGGAAGAAGTTCAAGATGACGGTCAATCTCCCTCGGTCTGGGGCTCCATGCAAGATCTCACCTCGTGGGGCATCAATGATCATGAGGAAGGTGAGGGATCAGCCTAGAACTACACGGCAGGACTTGGCCAATGACCTGAAGAGAGCTGTGACCATTGTTTCAAAGAAAACCATTAGTAACGCAAGGTCCCCCTGCTCAAGCCAGTGCATGTCCAGGCCCGTCTGAAGTTTGCCAATGACCCTCTGGATGATCCAGAAAAGGATGTGGTCTGATGAGACAAAAATAGAGCTTTTTGGTCTAAACTCCACTTGTCGTGTTTGGAGGAAGAAGAAGGATGAGTACAACCCCAAGAACACCATCCCAAACGTGAAGCATGGAGGTGGAAACATCATTCTTTGGGGATACTTTTCTGCAAAGAGGACGACTGCACCATATTGAGGGGAGGATGGATGTGGCCATGTATCGCGAGATCTTGGCCAACAACCTCCTTCCCTCAGTAAGAGCATTGAAGATGTGTCGTGGCTGGGTCTTCCAGCATGACAACGACCCGAAACACACAGCCAGGGCAACTAAGGAGTGGCTCCGTAAGAAGCGTCTCAAGGTCCTGGAGTGGCCTAGCCAGTCTCCAGACCTGAACCCAATAGAAAATCTTTGGCGGGAGCTGAAAGTCCGTATTGCCCAGCGACAGCCCCGGAACCTGAAGGACCTAATAATGTCTGTGTGTCTGAGTGGGCCAAAATCCCTGCTGCAGTGTGTGCAAACCTGGTCAAGAACTACAGGAAACATATGATCTCTGTAATTGCACTGTAAGGTTTCTGTACCAAATATTAAGTTCTGCTTTTCTGATGTATCAAATACTTATGTCATGCAATAAAATGCAAATGAATTACTTAAAAATCATACAATTTGATTTTCTGGGGGCACAAAATAGATTCCGTCACTTGCTGTTGAAGAGTACCTATGATAAAAATTACAGACTTCTACATGCTTTGTAAGTGGGAAAACCTGCAAAAACATGAAATCAAGATACATTTAATTAAGGAGGTTTGCAACTGATAAACACCAAAAACGTTCTCAAGTAAATTTGAAAAGAAATCTCCAGATTTTTATACAGATGTATACAGATATAAATTATGAAACAGAAAATTATTGTCACCAATACATTTTGGTGTGCATGTTGGAAATTGGATGATTTAATACACAAATTATATCATGTTCTTGGCTGGAGATTGTTGAAATACAATAAGTGAACCCTGTACTCATGCCCTTTACAACAGATCGTCACCATATCTTTGGGCGATTTCCTCATGCATAGCAAAACGAGTCAGAGTTTGCCCGATATTGTCAATATCTTATTTTTTTTCATTCATGTATTCTGGCTCATTCTGCCAACATAAATGTTGCCACTCTTGAAGAAAGTTACAATTGTCCAACTGTTCAGGGAGTGTCATCTCTTGCAGCAGCCATTCTAGCATAATGAGCTCTCACTAAGTATAAGAAGCAAGCCACAATTGTAGTTAGACACAATAGTGCATTCTTAGCTTCACCTAGTTAACCGTTCAAAATAAAAGTTCCTAATTTAAAGTAAGGATATTGATTACCAAAAAAATTAACATTTATAACATTACACATTTCGACCGGAGTGCTTAACAACTTGGTAATGTATTAAAATTGTGGCTTGCGCTAGCATTGTATATGTCCTCTAATTCATCCCAGATTTCTTATTTATTCATAGGAATGCCCACCATTTTATATCCACTGCATTGGGAATTGGGACAAGCTGAGTTAAGGAATACAACCTCCCTCCTCCCATAAAGTGTGTAGTAGTTTTCATAAACCATGGGATTACCATTAAATATATCACTTCAGCTAAAATCTGAAAACTTGGCATTCCTAGCTTTTGAACTACAGAACGTATTGGGACAAGTCTAATACTTTTGAGGAGTTTTGAGGTCTGGAGTCTTTTACCATTTCCTTTTATAACATGTTATGTCATTTCCTATTAATAATACATTTCACACTGCACAAGTAATAAAAAATTCATGCTACTTTGATGGAGACTTAATTATAAGTTATTCAAATACAATTAAACAATATTCACATTGAACTGATTACAAATTATCCTCCCTATGACTAGATTTTCAAAGTACTAAATATTCCATCAGACTGAAAAAAGCATGACTCTCCTTTCTCTATGAACCAATTGCATGGATTCTGGATAATTCGTAAGTCAGCCATTCATCAGCACAGTGAGCCATAAAGAGCAGGTGTCGAGTCACGGGGAATGAATGAGAATTTTGTTTTGGCCCATCTCCAAAACCAAAAATGCAATTTCCGTCTTCCGAGGTTAAGTTCACTGTAACATTTATAAACATTAATTGAGTAAGATTCTGGGTTGGTTTCTGGTTTCAGCATTATGAGATGGGGTTAGCTTTAGCAGTTTGGGCTATGTGGGGCCTACTGAAAAACGTACATTTATTTGTATTGTAGGTTTTACACAATTTGCTTTAATGTTGTGGTTTTTTTTACAGCCAATTGCCTGCAATTTTACCAATGTTGCCATGGTGTTGCGGAAAGTATTGTTGTTTTAAAGCAAATTTCCTGGAATTCTAAATGTTTTGCCACAAGTCACAATGAAAATTATTTATAAAATCATCGGGGCCCTCTGGAGGTCGGTATTTACATACTGGCTGCGCTGACTACCCATATTAACATTGTTACCTAACATGGCTTATTAAGAATTTGTCCGTTACTGATTTTAAATGAGCAAAACTGTTGATCGACTACCACATTTTGAAATTAATTTCTTAGTTCTATTAGTAGTTGAGACCACAAATGGTCCGCCGGGGCCGGCACTGTTTCTGTGTGAAAGGAAAGGAGAGCGAAAGTGTGCCAGTCTGTATGTGTGTGTGTGTGTGTGTGTATGTGTGTGTGTATTTGTGCCTATATCTGTGTCCATGAAGGCGCGTTTGTGAGAGAGAGAGAGAGAGAGAGTGTGAGTAACACTGACTGGTAAGGAATGAAGGACAGAACGAGAGGGCGGGGCCTCCCCTGGGATTGCGTGCGGATATCAAATGTTTACCTGTAACAAAAAGAAAGGGGAAGGTGTAAAGGAGGGAGGAAGCTTGGGAGGGGAGGAAAGAAATGGCTGTGGTTTACAGGGGTGGGCGGGGACCCAAAGCCTAAAGCAGGAGCTTCGCACGCACCTTAACAATACTACCTTTATGAAGACTGTATTGCGTTAGCCGGTGTGTGTGCATGTGCATGCAGATACTCGGAGGAAGAGTTCCCGCTGTCTCTGAACGGCAGCTCTTAGTCCGTAGTTCTATAGCTGATAGCCAACAGGAATTGATGCCCAACATTTGCAGTCGACACGTTGAATTACATTGAATAGGTTTTGTGAATGTGTGTGAATACTTTATGTAATGCCTATTTATGGAAGTTATTACATTGTTGTCGATATGTCATGCAACATTTTTGCCGGTGAAAGTGTACAGAACTGCTGGAGTCCTTGTGTGCGCGGGTTTTTGGTTTTGTTCAGTCTCGCCACACTTTACGGGATCAAACTGAAGCAGATGTGCTTAACATTCTTCGAATACCCTCAACCCTCACTTTGACTTGGCCATTGTATATCTTTTTAATGGACTTGCAAGTAAAGCCAAAATAGTCTATGTAGTGGAACTGAATTCATGGGGAAAACACACACTATCACACATTACTAACACTGCTGTGATGTGCAGGGCAGAAGGCAGACACACACACTTGATTTAGCAGCAATTCGACTTCATCAGGCATTTCATCTCAACCCTTCATTTCTGGGCAGTGTGCTCCAAAACAGACCTGACCCACTGAGACATACACGCCACATTAAGCTTTTACATCTCAGCCAGTCCGGGCCGTGCCCTCTAAAACAGAAATGACTAATTGAGACATCTACGCTACGTTAGGCTTTTACATCTCAGCCAGTCTGGGCCGTGCCCTCTAAAACAGAAATGACTAATTGAGAAACCTACGCTACCTTAAGCTTTTACATCTCAGCCAGTCATTTCCAGGTCGTGCCCTCCAAATACCGAAACGACTCGTTGACATATCTGCGGTCTGTTAGGCCTTTATATCTCAGCCATTCATTTGTGGAGAGAGGCAATAGGACGCGGCCTGTTTGCTGGGTGGTTGTCTGCCAGGATAGCAATAGGCATGATGAGAACGCTGGGCTGGCTGTGGCACTGATCAGTCACCTCACAGTCACCTCAACGGGTTTGCAACCATAGCCCAGTTACGTTATTGATTATACACTGGGGCCAGTATTCGCCAAGCGTCTGCCAAAGTGCTGATTTATTTAAACTTTTAAATCAGGAAAAAGAGGGGTGACTGCATCCCAGATCAGGACTCCTGCTCTGAGATGATTTGTAAATAATGAGCGAAGGAGGTCACGCAGCAACTGGGGTTGTAGATAGTTCCAGGTCTCCATGTTTGCTGCATTGTCGTGGTGTCTGCTCTGTTACCTTTATTGCATGTAGGTGTTGCTTTTACATTTACAGTATGCATTTATTTTATTTTTTTACATTTACAGTATGCATTTTGGGATTTTTAGCCACTGGTTGTAAAAGTGATGCTGTTTCGCCAAAACCGTTCTCCAAAAACTGTGCAGTATGTTATGTATGGGGCAATGTCAGTGGCATCATTAGACCTGGGCTTCAGGGCTTGAGCCCCGAGTCTATTGTTTGACAATATTTATTCAAATGTTTTATTGTGAGTTTGCATAATGCTGTCCCTGACTTGCGCTCTTAGGCAGAATCATTTTTGCTATGAGGACGCCGCTTTCTGAATGCAACAGCAGTCTGGCACCACAGTGTAAGAACTTGCCGCGAGAGACCTGAAACATACTACCCAAGATTGGCTTTGGTCTCAGCAAACTTAATGGAGAGCAGCAATACCTCACTGGAGATTTTACAACTAATAAATAGATGTCAATCATGTTAGCTTAGTTGTTGGCAGGGATTTCTATTGCAGTAAGGCTTTGAAGGGCTCTGGCCATGTTCGCCAGCTGGAATTAAGAAGAAGCAAATGTAAATGGAGCCTGACTTCAGCATGTCCTAAATTGCCTACCATGTTTTCATAATAATGTTGCTTTACAGAGCGTGTTCTACTAGTTAGACAGACAGTGGGGTGGCCCTTAGTTGAGGCTGAAGATAAGCTGAAGCAACAGAGAAAACAAAAAGAAAAATGTCTGGGCAGTGGTTCCCAAACTAAGGGTCGAGTTACCTTGATGAAACATCACTAATATACTAAGATAACAGTGATAAAAGGTAGGTGACAACAGATGTTGTGAACAGTGTTCTGCCAAGATGTGAGCAAACTGTTCAAACATTCTGTGCAAACATTCAAGAAAATAATAATAACTCTAAACCTTTTCGTAAAGCTATAAAAACATTTTATGAATCACAGCACTTGGAAAATGATTCTGTCATTGATCATTGTGCTATGTGGCACAGCCACAGCTAAACAAATATGTGTGGTTTTAGTTTAATATACTCTATATTGTGCAGTTATTGGTTTACTATTTTTATGTTCTAGGGGCCATGTAGACCTTAATTAACATAAGGATGTCTACCAAGAAATTATGCAGGTTTTTCAACACTTCTATACAGTACAATACGTTTACATTTAAAAAAGCTGACATTTAGACATGGCTAGATAACTGCTTTTTGAGTTATTAAATACCTCGATGTCCAAGCACTTCATTTCTGATTTGTATTGCTTAATGGACATGTGGACACGTTCCACCAAAATGTTCAAGATATCTGTTTGAAAAACCTACACTATGGTACAGTAACCTACACTTAGCACTAATGAGCACTACGCACTAATGAGCAGTACGCACTAATGAGCACCACGGATAAAGCAAGACTAAGAGAAACACGGTGAGGAGGTGGAGTGTCATTACCCGGTAATGACACGTGTGTCACATTTCTCTAAACGGGGTTAAAGGCAACCGTAAACAAACATAGAAGCTAGTCATTTCACTGCCAGGCCATTCCCGCCTCGCGATTGGAGGGGCCGGCTGACACTCACGGTCTGTATTTTTTGCTGATTGCGTGTTAAAGGAAGAGTCTTCGGATTCAGCCCCGGGGGCCTGCAGTCGGCACAGCGCGTGTATTCCAGTCCGTGTGTGTGTGTGTGTGTGTGTGTGCACGCGGGCCTGTGTGTACATACTTCGCACGCACTCACACACACACACACACACGGCCCAGGGATTCCTCACCCTGTGAGCGTCTGCAGTCGTAGGGCAGGTTACAATGGAGGGCATTGTTCAGCAGGCAGGCCTCTGCGTGCCAACTCCCTTCGCTCTACCTGAGCACGGAGACAGGTGCAATTCTCCCAGTCACGCACAGCCACACTCCCTCCCGTCTTCCGTCACTCCCTCCTTTTTCTCACTCCACCCCTTTTTGGCCAGCTGGCTGGCTGACACCTGGCCCGAACCTGCCTGCCGCCGAGGACAACCATGTTCCGGGGTCCGGCGGTATTTTACGAGTGTGCAGGGAGTGCGTTGGGGTTGAGGCTTTCGGTGCGGAGGAACGTGACGACGGTCGACTTCTGTCCCTGCGGTCGCCTTGTTGTCCGTGACCCATGCCGTGCAGTTCGGTTTTTAAACGGATTACCCCTGTGACAACCAAATCCACTGAGGAGCCTGGAGGTGGTGCTTGGGGTCAGGGGTCATGTCGTGTTGTGACACAGCGGGCGGCGGTGGGGGGTGGGGCACTCATTGACATGAGCGGATGGTTTGTTGTTCCCAACATCTGCATTGTTCTCATGTTTTCCGTCGCTGTGTTTTACTGTCCAGGTTGTTTCGTGTTTCAGTGAACAGAAGATATTTATTTTATTTCACTGTTTTGAAAAGTAACAATTGAATGTTTTCTTTTACAGGTTTTCACTCTAGGCTCAACGTTTTCCGCACATCAGTTCAAGCCAAGTTAATTGAATGGCTTGTGAGGACATGGAAAATACATCACGGAAATAAGAGTTGAACTTCACCTCTTGATATGCATAAGTGAAGGGTGGTAAAGGGGTAAGAGTCATCTGGATGCTGGAGGAAGTGATTCGTCCAAACCAGTGTGGTTGACGCTGGGCACATGTGAAGAATAACACAGTGACCAGGGGTCATTGATTATGTCGTTTCCCCTAGTTGTGGGTTCTTTTCTGTGTGTGACATCACACTAAACCAACTATTCGCACTAGAAAAAAAACAAAAAATTGGCAGAATTCAGAATATTGGCAATACAGGAGAATTACATGTGCTGCCACTACAGAACCCAACCCCGGGTATCCTGGCTGATATTTGCAAAGTAATTCCTGAGCGGATGTTGAAATAACAACGCCACACAAAGAGCAGTGGTAGAATAAAGAGAGGGAGACCTTTTAACAGAACAGCTATTGGAGGTCACCAGTTCTCTTTGCAAACAAGAGTGAATATAAAAGATGCACCAAAATGAGTTTGAGGTTGTCCTGATAGTCCCATGGACATCCTATCCTGACAGTCCCATGGACAACCTATCCTGATAGTCCCATGGACAACCTATACTGATAGTCCCATGGACAACCTATCCTGATAGTCCCATGGACAACCTATCCTGATAGTCCCATGGACAACCTATCCTGACAGTCCCATGGACAACCTATCCTGACAGTCCCATGGACAACCTATCCTGATAGTCCCATGGACAAACTATCCTGATAGTCCCATTGACTACCTATCCTGATAGTCCCATGGACAACCTATCCTGATAGTCCCATGGACATCCTATCCTAATAGCGCTCCTGTTGTAAGGGTGCTAGGTACTCAAACTAAACAAAGTTTATCCCATCTGTGTTGAATGGAGCCCAGTGGAGATGGAAACCTCTTTGTGCAACTACTGCGAACACACCAGTTGATACATTCAGTCCCGTTCAATGTGATGGTATCCAGGGCAATTTGTTTTTTTTGGCTCTGTGAGTTTTGATGCTACTGTTCCGCTCTCTTTTTTCACTGATGTGTTCCTCCTTTTCCTCCCGTCTGTGTGCATACAGCGTTCACAGCGCTCTCTGGTTATGATTACTTTGTCACTCCAATCTGGAAAACATTTGTGCTCATGTCAGCGCGCGCTCACGCACGTGCACGCGCACTTGCACACACACTCTCTTGCTCTCCTATTCAAACGCACAGAATGTTATTATGTTATATCCTTTTAGAATTAATTGCAATATACAGCATGCTAATGTACTGTTATGCCCGCAAAAAGAGGATATTCAATTTCATTTGATATTAATAGGCTACCTCAGTGTTTATATACAGGAAAGTGCTTTTGACTGCCCACCAGCTGCACTAATGCTACTGTTCCTACTTCCTGTTTACAGAACATGCATGCCTACCATGGTAACCTCCCTAATGAGCTATAACACCAAGTGGAAATCTTACTTTCTTGGCTAGCATCTATAAGGAAGCTGTAATTATCAATGGCCACAAATCAAATCATGTCTTTAATTAGTATAATATTTTGTATTTGTTATCACAGCTACATTTGATACATTTATTATTATTGCTATGTACCGACAATAATCCACTCTAGCTGACGACCTGCTGTTTCACCATCGGCAGTGAGACAATGAGCTCATAGACACCCAGCCTGAAACTCTGAAGAAAAAGCAATACGATTTTGAACCACTTTGGCTTGGAAAGTCTACCTGGAAAGGTAAAAACAAAACAAGGAATCAATCTAGAGAATTGGGCTCTAGGGATTGGCCAGTCCTCTTCCGACTGTGCCAGGTGGAGATTTTAAGAGTTCATAACCTTTTAAGGTCAAATTGTTCATGAATGAACAGTATGTTTCATACTGGAGCACGGAAACCTTTCCAATAGCTTCTTCCCTCAGCTTTTTTTTTTCTCCACTCCTGTGAAAAAAAAAGGCTTCACAGCAGCGGTGGCTGAGGAATGCGAGACAGGAATGCTGTTGAGTTACTATAAAGGGGGTTTGATCACCGAAAACAATGTCTTTGTGTTTTCATCCAGAGCTCTTGTCACGCAACGCTGTGTGAGCAACCCGTTGACGACTTTTCCACCTGGCACACAAGAAACGATCAAGCACCTGCAATTAACAGAATTGCGTGCGATGTAGGTACCCAAGGATTGCACAGAGGGCATGTGGGAAACTCAGCATAGGATTTTTCTTCCGTGGCTGTAGCCGGAATGTTCTGTTGTAACTACCTATGTCACACATAAGGACTACTCTACAATCAGTGGAAATCATGTTAACAACCTGCAATGATTATGCCAATGTCATGTTCATTTAATATTTAGGAATAATGAAATATGAGTATGTTATTGGTTTATAAATAACCTAATGCTTATTTGTGAAATATATTCAAAATTGTTACCAATCTTATAATGTGTCCATAGCATTCATACCATTTGATTTTTTTTTTATTTACTAGGCTAATGGTCGAAACGGTCTACATAATTCCATCTCTTTAGGTCAATACCCAACATAACACTATCAAAGAAAACCTGACAGTTAGTGCTTGATTTTTATTTATACATTGCTCTTACACATTATTACCTTAAGTCAAAAAATGTATGTTCATTCAGTAAATGTTCTTCCATGATAGTAGAAACTTCAATGAATCCATTCCCATTCAATCCATTCCTTATTTTACTTGCAGTATTGGAAGTCCTTATTCCACAAATAAAAGGTATAGCCTAGAGGTGGTTAAGACATGAAAGTCGGTGGTGGGGTGACGAAGGAATTAAAACAATTGGTTCATTCAAGGTGATTCAAGGCACTGCAACAGCCCACTATCTCCCTGGAACAACAGCAGATCAACATTAGTCACTCAAGTGAACTTAGGAGCTCACACGCTAGGTTATGTCATAATGCTATGTCACTTTAGGTTGAGAAGTTAAACTGGTCTACTATTGCCAAAAGGTTATTCTATCAAACTATCCTATCTATTATATATATATATATATATATATATATATATATATATATATATATATATATATATTTTTTTTTATATATATATACATATACAGGCCCGGGCGCTAGAACAAACGTGTTGGACAGGCATGTGATTTCCATGGGCGAGCATGTTTATCTTACTTACCATTTGAGAATAGTAACTTCAGCATGAGGGACAGAATGCAAATAATTCAACCCACTCTCTTCTTTTTGCGTACATATAACACGGGTTCACACAATGTCGTGCTATGCATACGCCAAAGTCCTTTTTTGCGTGCAGTTGAGACGCGATCTCATCCCATTAATAATAATGGTGGTCAATAAAATAGTTTCATTGACACGCACCAACTGAAACCTATTTGACGTCACCATCATCGAGGCACGGATTTCCCGAAGAGTGACTAATCGTTTAAAAGCCGTAGATTAACCTTTTTCTTGAAAGAATGTAAAAGGGTAAAGGTAAAACTTTAATATCGCATTAATTCACCATTGTTCTTAATTGGAGGAGATCGCGTCTGAACTGCACGCAAAAAAGTACTTTGGCGTATGCATAGCACGAAATTGTGAAGTGTAAACTCGTGTTATATGTACGCAAAGGGAAGAGAGTGGGTTGAAATAATTATAGGATTCATGGCTTACTGAGGCTGTATAATTGCAAAATACACAGATGTCAATCAAATTTGAAAACTTTCTTACACATTCTCTGTAGCTTTGTGATCACATCCCTTAAAAAAGCACATCTTCGATCGCATTTGCAGATGAAGGCAAGAAAGCATTCCTAACAGTAAATAGTTAAGTACAGTATTGGAAAGCATCTTACCCAAACTCTTTTTTTGGAGCAGAGCATTAGCTTTTTAACAATGTCTTTAGCGGGGATTTTTTTTTTGTGATACCTTGCCCTGGAAAACATATATGGGCCAGGGGAATCTGTAATCTATGGGTTTTACTGAAACAGCCATACATATTGTAGATTGCCTTAGCCACCACTAGTTACCACTAGTTACAAGTTTATATAATTTAACTAAATGGTTGTTTAGTGTTGCCGTAAGCATGGATAACAGTTGCTCTTGGCTAGAGTTTCAGTGTATGGAACCATCACCATCAAATTGTTAAATCATAAACATATTCCTTTAAAGCAAGAACAGAGCTTGAAACAGTAAGAAAGCATATCCTCAGCTGTTGTTTCTGTAGAAATGAGTCAAACTATGCTCACGAAAAATTCATACATTACTTCCTTCTACAATCCCCAATGTTCCAAAATGTATGAATCACCTCAAGAAATCCCCTTTAAATGCTGGCTACATTGCAAGAGGTGTTCATACGGTTTTAGGTTAACATTATTTTGCTCATTGGCATATCATTTGTTCATTTATATTGCTGGGCAATATAAATAATATTGTAGCCTACATTAAGGGGTGTTTTGTTGAGGAGTCATGTGGCTGAAGAGCATCCTTTGATACATTTCAGGGCTAGGGTTTACGTTTTAGCATCTTTAATTCAATACAATACAATGCAAATGCAGGGGGAAAACACTCGTTTCATGTTGATATGCCAGCATGTAGTTGTATGTGCATATGCCAATTTGTAAGGATTTATGTAAATACGAAATCGTTTTTTTTTTTTTATTCCTCTTCTCATTCCCCTATTACTTGCGTCAAGCCTATTCATTTTCTGCTGTGTGCGCGTAGGACTTGCAGCTGTATCAAACAACTACAAGTTTTACACTACATTTCCCATCGCGCTTAGTTTCTTTACGTCAGGTGAGCCTGGCATACAGTGAGCTGTGCTATACCAAGCATGGCTCAGTGTAGCTTCGGCTCTGCGGGAGAATGTTGTCTGTCGCTGTGTGGATGAAGAACAGCAGTGAATCCAAGCAGAGTAGTCAGTGTGAATATCCTACTATGAATATTAATGGATTACAAGGGCGACACAGTTTGAATTGTTCACAAGGATTTAACAAAAGGATTTATCACTGAAACATTTTGAAAAATCATTAGGATGGACGCGAAAGGATTTATCCCTCCGCTTAGCGGAGCACACATGCGGTTATTGTTATTATTAAGATGTGGAATATACTTGCAATTTGTATGGATTTAATACGTGTTTATTGATTGTTTTAGTGGGTATACTAAAACAGTCAAACAAGTGGGTATGCTTTTTGTCTTTTACGAGGGATATATTTCAAGCTCCAGCATTCGCATTGACACCTATAGCCTCCGGACAGAAGAGGTCCCATTCAGGGACGCCAGTGGTCCGACACCGACATGCCGGCCTATGGGTCTCTTGGGGATAGCCTGCTACTTGAGGATGGCTGAACTTCAGCTGTCGCCAATGGAAATAAAAAGACGCACAAATTGGGATCACTACGACTTTGTGATGACTGCAGAATTGGGAACAGTGCAATGGGATTGGATTGTAGCCTATGTTTTGAGTGGCATTTTTGAGGGGAATTCCTTAATTATGGAGAAGGTACTCATGTTTTGCTAGTCTGTACGGTATGGAATAGACCATTACGCATTCCCAAATGGATTGATAACTGAGAGGTACAGTGCAATTATTATTCCTATTTTTTGCTGTTTGAGTATTTTATAAATGTTTTAAATGCTTTGATTAATAGGCAAGTGTTTTCTAAGATTTGTGTGAAATTATAGATCCCTTATAGAATGGAAGGTCATCTTCTAACGCGACAATTACCTCTGGATCTAATGGCCTTTATCATACTGTGAGTTGACTTTATACCTTATGGTTTCCGTTATTTGGCGCTGAACCGTCGCGGACATGCTTGTTCATGACACGTCTGCATATTAAGCCATTAGGTAACACTATAGGAAATACGCTGTAGTAAACTTCGCAAGGACAATATATATTTGAAACACCTGTCATGAGCAAACGTCAGTGTGAATAACTGAAATGTTCTCACAGCACTTGTCTTGACGCATGCACCTGCGCTCGGGGAGCTATGTCACAACTACCCAGGTGTGCTTTGATTTAGAAAAAAACAAATAAACTACTGCGTGCTGGTTGGTTGTTGGGTGAGAGGAACAGAGAGGATTACTGTAAAGTTGTCCTTGTTTCTTTCCAGTGGATATTCATATATGTAGGCTATATATTCTAAGGACCTATTGTGCCCTGCGAGGCTTGTCACCTCTCCCATATCACTCTAACCAAGTGTGACTAAGCCACTTGTTGTGGTTGCCATGACACAGGGAAGCCTTTCAATGCAGCTGTCATTCCCACATGTTTATGCTGTCAAGAGGAGTATGCATACCGACTTACACAATTGTTAAACATTTATAATTGCTTGATTAAAGAGGATATCAAACGTAGTCTATTTGCTGTCTTTAGTAGGTGCAGCCTCTACCTTAGCTCAGTTATTTAATGCATTTTATTTGGGACGAACTGGTCACCATACCAAAAAGTTGGTTTATTTTCTCTTCAAAGGTGTGAGACAATGATCAGCTTATCAGGTGTTGCAGCACTGTGTGGTGCAGATGTTTCCCATGGACTTTTGACAGGAACAGCTTGATAACTGGATTTCGCGCTGACAGTAGCGCTGACAGCATGTTTTCAGTGTCTGCGTGGTTGGCCAGCTTAAAGCTGTTTGATGTCTGTATTTAGTCTATGTCCCCTTTAAACCCAGGGTTGCACGTAAACGACCGCTGCTTTAAGGCTGTATGCGTTTCCTCTTTACCTCTCTCTGTGTATCACCCCCAAGACGCTTCGCCTGTGTCCTCTATTCTCCAACCCACACTCTTTACATTCACTACCCCCCCCCCCCCCCCACCACCACCACCCCCCACCCACCCAGGTCCTTAACAGTAAAGAATTCAGTCTATTGTTGAGGCCCGGGGACAGACACCCCACTATATGTCCGTCCGTATCCACCGCGGAGGACAGAGGAGCACCCCTAACCCTCCGACCCCCAGCACTGCAAACCGCTCCTCCATTAAAATCTTCCCCGAACAAGACCCCCATTCTCCTCTGAAGGGGGACCCTCTGTCTGACGCCAAGTGACTCTCATGGACGCCATTGACAGAGGGACACTTGCCTCCACAAAAGGAGCCGGAGTGTCAAATAAACTCGACCCCCCCCCCCCCCCCCCCGCCGCCCCCAACACACACACACAATAATTCCTTTATCGGGGCTCCCCGGAAGGGACAGGAAGACGGACTTTGTGTCAGTGAACGGACCTCGATGAAACTGGTTCTTTTTTATTTTTATTGTTTTTGATTCGTTCTTCTTCCGTACGTTTACGTCTTCTCCGATGGAGCGGTGAGGTTGTGCGTCTCTGCCCTGTAAAATGGATGCCTCTCGCTCCCGGCGTCTGTGCGGCTCAGGCTTGGATGAGGTCTACCGGCTTGGACGAGGTCTACCGGTTTGCGCGGGCTCGACCGGCGCATTTAACTAGCAAAAGCTTCCCACAGCACCACACATCACGCTCCACATGCAGAGGTGACGGGCAGCCCTAAAAGCAGGAAGAACATTTTGGCAAATCAAGAGCTAGAGTATGTTTTTCTTCTTTCTTTTTCTCTCCTCCCCTTGGCCTTTAACTGCTTGAAAATGAGTCTGGAGGCAGTAAAGTTGGAATGTGCTTTCTTGCAGAGCTAAAGGACTTGGCTGCGGAGTCATACGATACACTTGTGGTGAACCGCTACGGCCGGGCCTACATGACCGACTTTCTTCGGTTAGGAAGGCGACATCTCCCTCCCTGATGTTTACCTACGAGTCATTCTCCCGTTACAATAAGTGAGAGGTATTTTGTGACGCTCTCTCTCTGCGGCTGACAGGGCCACTTTCCGTGACAGCAAGCAAACAGAGATGAAGGAACCTGTTGCTCTTTGAGTGATGGGGTTTGTTGCTGTCTGCAGCCATTGCTGTATTTCCTAGTCCCTTCGACTAGGAAGTTGTATCACGGCGAGCCGCTGTCCTGGTTGTTTTAGCTCCGACCTCATGTACCCTCCAATCCTCATACAGTATTTAATAGTCACATTTTTCGAGTTGTGGGCTAAATTAGGGTTGGGGAGACATACGACCGGCCTTTACACATTTTCCAGATACTGTAGAAAGCGGAGCTTTTTCTCATACCGGCCCTCCCGTGGGAAACTACCCCGCAACCGTTCAATTCCTATTGAGTCACGCAGGACAGCCGCTGGGACGTCGACTCAATGTTACGGGCGGTGTGAACTTCAGTCACAGAGACAGCGCGCCGGGGACCCGAGGGGGGCTGTTGTGTAAACTCAGGCCTGCTGAAGGAGGTGGCGCGGTGGTACCCCCCCCCCCCCTCCCTCCCGCTCCCCGCACGCGTGGTAGTTGAGGCGCACAGATCTCCTTGCGGCCGTGGAGCTGGCAGAGCGTGTTAATGGCGTGTTTATAGGCTTAAGGCTGAGTGGTGATTTGTCATGTCCAAACTGACTAGAGGTTTACCTCGGGTTGCGCGCTGCACAGTCTCTGGTCCACTGGCATGTCATTCGTGCATTCGTGTGCGCGCGTGTGTTTGCGCGTAGGTCGCAGACGTTCAGGACGTCCCGGTGAATGTTAGAGCGGGTGATCTCTTGAGTCTCCAAAAATGACTGAAGGGAAATGGAATTATAGGTTAAGGATTGGTTCATCTACTCATGTTCACAGTACATGTACACAGCACAGTTAATCTATGGGTTGGACACTGGTTTCCCACACTGTGGAAACTAGCCGG
This sequence comes from Esox lucius, assembly GCF_011004845.1. Lineage (NCBI taxonomy): Eukaryota > Metazoa > Chordata > Actinopteri > Esociformes > Esocidae > Esox > Esox lucius. The sequence goes on along the minus strand of NC_047579.1, from coordinate 20,987,866 downwards.
CCTGTAAGGGGTAAGAAAGGAAGAGAAATATGTATTCCCACTGACATCATCCCCCATACCAGAAATGACTGACCCATGACTCAATCCACTGTATCTTGTTGTCTAACATTTGTTGCCCACTTCTTTCTTTTCTGTCTTTCTCCACCCCTGTCCCTGTCTCTCTCTCTCTCTTAGTTTGTGTGTTTGTGTGTGTAGAATGTTAGGATTGCTCTAAAGTTGGTTCTGAACAGGAGAACTGTCATTTATTAGTGGTACTGGAACAATGGGGAGCTTGTCTCTGGGGTGGGAGGGGGGCCTGCGGTGGGGGCCAGTCCAGCTCCCTCCGACCCTCCGACCAAGAACAAGCACCCGTCTGATGGAGGGAACTGCTGACCCTTCCTGAGCAAAATGGCACCTTTGTTCGGAGGTGTATGTGTTTGTGTGTGAGAGGCTGAGTTTGTGTGTGCGCGTGTGTGTGTGTGTGTGCGCGTGTGTGTGTGTGTGTGTGTGTGTGTGTGTGTGTGTGTGTGTGCGCGTGTGTGTGTGTGTGTGTGTGTGTGTGTGTGCGTGTGTGTGTGTGTGTGTGTGTGTGCGCGTGTGTGTGTGTGTGTGTGCGTGTGCGCGTGTGTGTGTGTGTGTGTGCGTGTGTGTGTGCGTGTGTGTGTGTGAGAGAATAAGGGGGGTCTGACAGACGGGGAGGGTTGTGCAACCGCGACGTGTTTTTTTTTCTTCAGCACTTTGGTGATTTTCCCCCCATTTGTGATTCTCTCTTGTAGCCCTTTTAGCTGTGTTTGCTCCACTCTTTCTCTCTCTCTCTCTCTTTCTTTCTCCTCTTTCCTTCTCTATAACTATGTCCCTCTTTCCCTTTCTTTCTCCCTCTCAGCATGCTCTTACAGGGTGGAAGGTGAGGACTTGGCCGGACACGGTTTAGGTGGTCTAAACCCATTGGGCTGGGTGAGGAAGACCTCTATTGGCTGCCAGTTTTCAATGTTTGCCGTATTGCTTCAGTGAGAATCAGTCAGCTCAGTTACCTCCTTGGGTTTCGCTGCTGTTCCAGACATTTATGGTAATGCCGTGGATGTTTTCTGCCTAGACAAACTGATTTTTATACCGGATCCCCATGGCTTCAGGAGAAGTCGTGTGTCGAGGAGGAACTCCCCAGTGCCCGCATGTTGTTTACAGAGGCGGTTCCCACACTTCTCCTCTTCGAGATGGATCGCAATTCTGCTGTAGCCCTGAACTAGCTCCCCCGATTCACTTATTCAAGGATTTGATGATTAGTTGACAACCTTAGTGGGTACTGTAGATAAGTACATGTAGAAGCAGGGAGTCCCAGAGGTGAGGTTTGAGAACCACTGATGTTCAGATCAGGAGCGTGATTCTCCAGATTATTCCATGCTACACCAGAGCACAGAATAACTCCAATAATGTATGAGTAATGAATGGGTACAGGAGTCTTCCCCCTGCAGTGTGCCCACCAAAACTTTAGGATGCTACTGCTACTACTACTACTACTACTACTACTACTACTACTACTACTACTATTACTACTACTACTACTGTAACCTTCAAATATGCCATTCATAATGATCAACCATATTCAACTTATTTCAATTCAATCTTCATATTTCGCCCATAGTGACTATGGTTGTAATGAATGATAACAGTAAAAGCCTTGGGACAGGTTGTAGGTATGATAGGATCAATTCCACTGGCCTGCCTTGTGTCAGTGGTGTATGAGGGTGTGTAGACTAACCCCCACAATAACCCCCCCCCGGCTCTTACATTTACCTTGGCTGGTTGACAGATTCTAAGTAGAGGACCCACCACCCACGAGGCTATCCCCTCCCATTGTCCTCTCCCCTCAGATGTGGCCTGCGAAGGAGGGAGGCTTTGTTTGAACAGGGGCTAACGGGAGACGAGGGAGGTAGCCAGATTGGTGATTTCCTACAGGAAAACCACAGCTTGAGTGGGTTGGGTGTAGCCCCCTCCCCTGCCTCGGGAAACACATGCGTTATGCTCTGTGGAGGGCGGGCACGGCGGTCCGTGGATAGTCAGAGTTCCGCTGAGGGGTATGGTGAGGGTTTCAGGGAGGCTGCCGCCAGGAGAGACTGCCCTCTTCTTTCATTTCATTATGGTCCTTTCATCTCTTAGTCCTCTTCCCAGACCTGACCAGGGCCTCTCTTCGATACAGGTCAAGTCGCTGAGATACAAACTTTGGGGAGTAGTTAAAGAGAAGTAGGAATGAGAGAGGTGAGGCAGGTGAAAGGGGCGGGAAATGTCTGATAAGAGTGAGCTAGGTCAGAGGGGGGAGGGGTCATATACAGGCAGGGAGCTTGAGTTCTTGCCCGAGGGAAGACCAGTGCCCCTTCTCCCTACTCAGTATCTCAGCACAGTCAGCCAGCCAGCCAGCCAGTCAGTCAGCCATTGAATCAGCCATCCGGTCAATCAATAATTCAGCGTATCTGTCAGTCAGCCAATCAATGAGTCAGCCAGTAAGCCAGTCAGTGAGTCTATCAACCAGCCAGTCAGTGATTCAGCCAGCATGCCAGTTGTTGAACCAGCCAGTCATTCAGTAAGTCAGTCACCCAGTGAGTGAGTGAGTGAGTGAGTCTGTTAGTCAGCTAGCCAGTCAATCAGTCAGTCAGAAAAGATACTTGACAGTCTGACAGCAGAGTACAGGGGCATCTCTGTCAGGACAGAACAGGACAGAGGCTCTGCTTCATCCCCACCGGCCAACAGGAAGGCCAGATCTCACCGCTCACCCGTGGCCACCTCCCACCTCCAGGCACACAGGGACCCTATGGATTCTAACACTGGTCAATAGAAGAGGCTGTCCCAGGGGCGGCGGGGTAGCGCTGAAAGATGCAGCCCTGAACAGTGAGCGACTTGTGTCTGAGTGACTGGATGTGTTGAACTCGGAGGCTCTGAAAAATCTCTATTTTTTTCCAGGCAGGTGTGTGTTTAGCGGTTGGCTGGGGAGGGCTTGTGGGTGTGGACACCTGTATGTCTGCATGAGTATACAACAGAGGGGTTATGTTCTGGTGATGATATTCTTAATACCGGGCATTCTATCTGCTGTCACACACAGAGGACTCTCTCTGTCTTACACACGCACACACACACACACACACACACACACACACACACACACACTCTCTCTTTCTGTGGCTTCTCTTGTTCTTTGTGTCATTTTGTTTCCTTCTCACGACATGTCACATTCCACCCAACCTCTGACAACAACCGACTTCCTTGCTTAGTCTTATTCCTTGGGATCTGGTGTGGTTGTGTGTGTGTGTGTGTGTGTGTGAGTGTGTGTGTGTTCCTACGGTGGTTGCATGCATTGGTATACGTTTGAGAAAATGTGGTTACATGCATTGGTTAGAGGAATACAACCCATGGCACATCAGGTGAAATCATTTTGTCAGTCCTCACTTATAAGAGTATATTCTTGGGGTAGTTATAATTAGTTTATGGTTTAGTAGTTATGTTTAGATTTAAGTTTATTTTTTTAGGGGGTAAGCTTAGTGTTGATGTTAGGATTTAGTTGGAATTAATCTAAATTGCAATACATTTCGGTCACAAAAACGTCCTCACAAGTATAGTAAAACAAGTGTGGGTTTGTTGCACCTAGCTAGATGATGTCCATTCAGAAAGGTCCTTCTCAATTGTTCCCTCTTTCTCTGAGCCATTTACATCTCTGTGGAGTGAACAAAGGAGATGTGTGAAAAAGAGCTTGGAATGTCCTGGATGACCCGAGACCCTAACACAGACCTCGACACCAAGGCACCCAGATTGCCAATAAGACAGTTTGTGTGTTTGTGCGCGTGTGTGTTTGGGTCGGACAATATTTCTCAAAGATCAATTTCACAATGCCTTTCTTAATTCATTTTGTTTGTTTACACATAACACTGCATGTTTCATGAGTAACACTTGTTTGTGACCTCAGGGCCACAGCATAGAAATCCCAAGTGGGTACTGAACAAAACTTTCAATAAAGTGGTCTTTCTGTTCTGTTTCTGTTCACTGTTAATCCATATTAAAACCATTTAGTCAAAATACAAATAGCCATGGGGTATCCATACATTATTACAATATGTGTCTATGCCTGCGTACCTGTCTGTGCGCTTGCATGTGTGTGTAAATCAGTATCCCACTCCAGCTAAAAGAGGCAAACGGAAGATCCCATGGGATTGATGCTAGCTGGTTCACTGAGCGGGTCTCACAACCATCCTTCTGTAACATGTTTTGGCAGATCTTGTTTACCAGTATCCATTTGGTCCAGTATTCTCTCTAGTGTCAGCAGGTGAAACTCCTACTACTTCAGTTAAGTAGAAGACACTATCTTCCATCAGGCCTCCCAACCTCAGACATGGCAACTTAATATCTGAGAGTGTCTTAGTTGTTATAGCAGTTAAATGTTGAAAAAATGCAAAGGCATTTGTCTCCATTTGCAGGGGTGTGTATCATTGTTTTATCACCAATATGTCCAGTTTCAACTGGATATGATAGATTGCTACTGCTATAAAACACAGGATTTGGCGTAACCTCTTGAACAGAGTCCTAACCTGTTGAATGAACTGGAGTGATTGGTTCCTAAGGCAGTCAGTCTTCTCAGTCCCTCCAAACCCTTTTAGACTGTGCTAGTTAATGGCTGCTGCTCTCTAGTGGAAGATGGCATTGATTACACCAACATTTTAAATTCTGGGAGCCGTAGCACAGAGCTCTCGACCATGGATATGAGGATTGTTGTACTCTCCAAGCATTGTTTCTGAGACCTCGCTAAATTATATTCAGAAAATATTCCAACTGATTCAGGAGGATTTTTGACTTAATGCAGACGTAACAGTGAAAGCCAACAGGGAAAACGGTTGTTTATTACCTTACATTTTTCTGAGATGACTGCAGGGACTAACTTAACAAATATTCACATGTACTAAAGAAACATAAAATGAATGATAACATGAGTATTGATGGTATTGAAACGAAATCTTAGTTTTTTTGTAATATCTTCATACAGAAAGCGTCACATATTTGTTCAAGCTTTTATTGGAGAACATGCACAGCCATTCTTTTCAAGGTCTTGTTTTTAGGTTCCCCTCCTTTGGGTAACTCACTGCCGTCCCATTATTGTGTATAAAAAAAAAAATGGAGGCTGGGGTGGTGGTCCTTTGGGGTAACTCACCGCTATCCCAGAAAGGACAAAGAGAACAAAAAAGATGTAGGCATGGGTTGTGGTTGGGCTTGCACGAGCATGCTAGTAGGACCACCACACATCAGACTGAGTAACCTGATGATTAAATAGTCATCATGAAATACAATAATATGATTGGAGCGATCCCCGACGTCAGCTAAAGTGTCGCTGGCCAATCACCACATCCTGTCTGAACTGGCTATGCACCCAGTCAGCACCATGTACCCAGGTACTGTAGACTGAGCAATGCCTCAGCCGTTAGCTGTACCCATGTACTGTAGACTGAGCTACGCCCCAGCCATTAGCTGTACCATGTACTGTAGACTGAGCTATGCCCCAGCTGTTAGCTGCCCAACAGGCCCCATTAAGAGACTGGTGCGTCGGCAACTGAAATGCCTCCACACCAACATCCTAAATTCCTTCCACAATATCCCTCCCAGGCCTAATTTAGATACCTTCCTTACTGACATCTCCAGGAAAGGCCCTCCATGGGACCCCCTCAACTCCTGCCACAGGAGCCGCGCCCAACCAGGTGGCTTTTGGCACTGATAAAACCCGGCATTATTCGCCCCTTTGGTCCCGTAAAGTAGCATCAGGCAGCAGGAGTCTCAACCAGGTAGACTCAGCAAAACTGAGCCCGTTGGTACAGCCCTAAGGCCAGCTTACTTTCAGCCTGTTCTGCTCTCAGCTGTTTGGCCATGTTCCTTGGCAAAGATTTCACAAACTCATCCCCAGCAGATATCGATCACAAACAAATATAATCATGTCCTTTCGAATTGGACAAAAACGGTGGTCACCTAAAGCCTGCCTTGATAGGGACTAGCCCCAATTGCTAGTACTTTTTAACACAATATCACTAAGTGTTTGGATGATTTCATTGTATATAGAAAAACAGATTTTCTTTCTTGATAGAGACTTGGCAACGACCACATTATTAAGTGCTGCTAAACCAGGCCACACCATTTGAAATTGTTACATTTCTTAGCCTCGCAATACTGGCCACAAAGAAGGTGGAAAAGTAAAGTGAATTCCAGATTGAAAGAAAACCACACCCTTTTAAAATGCTTAGTTTTATAACTGATCTCTAACTCTAAATAGGTGCTGCTTATTGTGGTTTTATGAGTGACTAATGCTGAACTACTACAAACAACTTATTTCTGTCTGGAATCTGAAGTCCATCGCACACTAGTTTATTCATAATAGTGTTGTTCTCTTGTGTTTGGTGACTTGCTGCATCCTCAACCGCACTTGACAGAGCAGATGAACAATATAACCAGAGGCAATGCAAAGTCCTTCACAGTGGTGTACCATGAAATCCTTCAAATGCTCTTGACCATAGTTTAACAAGGACCATAGTTCCATCAATGCTATTGGGTGCAAACTGCATACAATCCAGAGGTTAACAAATCTGACTGTTAATGCTAGGGCCCTGACATATCATTAGACCCTGACCACCCCAAGTAAAAAAGTAGTATACCCGTGGATTATTTTGGAACTATTACTTTCTCTTTTACTGAAGTACACCACTTAGTATTAAAATGTTCATGCTATCTCAATATTATTAAGTATACCTTAGGTGGGTTTCAATGGATCCACTATTTTAGTATACTTAAAATATGAAATAACTCAAAATATAACCACCAGTCATACATGTAGAAAAACTAATTATAACTCAAAATATAATCACCAGGCATGCATGTTATTATTCAGCATTACTCTGGGAGGCCACAACGCTCACATTTTGTTGCTGTCGCTGTGAATGGTTGTAATAGCGATAGCTTGTCCACACTGTCTACTGTTTCTGAACTTGCTCCTACTCCCTTTTCATTGAAAAACACAGCAGAAAAATCATCCATATTTGTGTCGGCTACTGTTTGCTGTTGCTAACCAGCTACATGAGATAAGTGCTGCTTTCACTACTCTTTCCTGTTGTTAAGCCTACTTGTGCCGTTCAGTAACACCTAAAACGACTAGAGTGGAACAACCGGCCCTTTTCTTGAGGAGTAGCAAGCACTTCTTTACCCAGTTGGAGAGCACCACATATCGAACCTAGGTTACTGTAATGTAGATGCCAATGAAGACAGAAATGCACACTTCAGCCAAAATATAACATCGTTATGCCATGGCTGCAGCATAGCAGTGCAGGAAACACTGGTGCAAACCTTTTACCTCTGGACATGACAATAGTCCTTGGCACAGTAAATCTTGAAATACTCATCAACAAACTGAAGAACTTCCTTAAACTGAATGGCAATTTCTTTCAAGCTTATTGACTTGAAACAAATTGCTTATTGACTCTACGGGAACAAGATGAGCACCTTTTCCCTCATCCCCCCACACACACTCACACCTTTTCCACGACAGCTTCCACATCTGCCAGAAACCTTTGTGTGATTTTATTTACTAATTTGAAGCAAGCACCTGTAACATCAAAAACGTGCCATTTTTCTCCCCTGGTTAACATCACCTGAAACTGGTCATTTTTTTACATGCTCCGTTAACATCTTGACTGGCCTTCTATAATGCACTGAGAGCCACCACATCAGGGCTCCTATCTCGACTCCAGATCACCCAGTATGCAGCTGCCACAACGCTCTAACAAAAATAAGTATACAAAAAAAATAACGTCGTTTTATTGAATCTCTGATGGTTTCCTATTCAATACAGGATTACATTTGACACTCTGCTGCTCCCCTTTTAAGCTCTCTGGGGGTAATGTAGCATGTTACATATGTAGAGAATCAGTCCCCAGCACACAAACTAGGATTGTAAGACGCAAACAACCTTTTTCTACTGTAGCTGTTAAACGTTCGTAGGGTTACAGTTGGATCTACTGTGTTTTAGGTTTTGATTTAAATGTTTTGGCTGTGTTCTGCATTTTGTTGTGTTGTTGCTGTGTTTTGTTCTACATTTTGTAGTATTGTTACTGTTTTAATTTATTTTATTGATTCATTTTTGACTAGTTTTTCAACCCTCCTTGAATTTGTTACATCCAGTTCACGGGTATGATCATGCTTAATTACTATAATAACATTGAATGTTGAAATTGGCCTAGGAAGCATGACCTCAATCCTGTTTTAGATATACCCTAATCCGGATAAACAGCTTATTGACTGCCTCCGAGAAAATAAAAGGTACAACTTTGCAGTGAAGAGCAGCCTAGTGCTACACTAACTGATTTTTATGTAGGCATGATCACGTCTTTAAATTACAATTTCTAGAACACAGTACATTGCAATGACTAGTACCACCAGTACTGTCCCTTGAACAGCAGTGGAATCTATTAATTATACGAAAGGCATTTATCTTATTTGACCAAGTTAGACGATTACTGTTTCTGACATTTCTTCAAAGTACGTTCGTATCATTGCACGGATCAAAAATTGTGAGCAGGTGAAAGTCAGGCGTATGTCAAGCTTAATAATCCACTTCCAGAGTTACTGCTGATGAAGGGAACAGACAAGATACAAATATATTTATATAAATCACTGCACTGCAAATTGAAGGCTTCTGTTCCTCACCCTTCCTTTTCAACTTTTTTGGAGAGCAAAGAAAAAGGTGCCAGTGGTCTCTTAATTTCTTTGCCAACTGATTTCATTTCAAAAGCCAGACATTTTACATATTCACCACATGGTGGCATATTTGCCTAAGATTTGAATTTGTAGCTGTCATTTTGTTGAAAAATGCCCTGGTCAGAATGAGTGGGTTTTATTGTCTACTCATGGATGTGACCTTCTGAATAACTGGTTTGATAAAATCTTATGATGTTTACCACATATTGTGAAATAAGTGAAACCATGTGGAAAAACAAAGAAAGTAGAGTAGACTTCTCTGGTTTGAACCTCCAGTCAACCAAAAACTAACCAACTAACAACAGTCACGAATGACTAGACAAAAGGAACTTAATGAAAACTGCAGCACAATTACATAAGAATGCTGTGAGTTATTCAGGTGTTTCCTGAGACATATTTTGCACGAAAGTACTCACGGGACCCTCTCTCATAAGACAACACGCTAACCTCAAATGTGACCACTAGGTGGTACTGTGGTGCCATGGTAAAGACATAGGCCCTCGGTGGGATAAGACATTGCTGTTGCTGTAAGCACAGCTCAACTCTGTGATCTATGGAATAATGGCTGTAGATTGACACGGTCGGCGTTCCCAAAAAATGACCTGTTCCCTTCACAGTGCGCTGCCTTTGACGAAGAGGATCACTATGTAGGGGATAGGTTGTCATTTGAGGCTCTGACCTAGATTGGCATTATTATCTTCTTATTGCCCCTCATTGAAGCTCATCTCTCTTTGAAGATCAAAGGAGCGGTCTTCGTCTGTGTGTACCGCCACTGATAACTCATAACCCCCGAGTGAACTTCAATAAACCTAACTATACCGTACATCGGCACCGGTCTCAGCTTTAAATCAGTCCCTGGGCATTGGCTGTCTGTCGTAGGCCGGCCCCAGACCTGTTCGTCTTGTATCACCGGCTCACAAGGCCTTTGTCTGTTTGTACATGTTGTGTAGCTAACCACGCTGTGTAGCTAACCGCGCTGGATAATCCATAGTCTCAGACCCATCGAGAGGACTACTTCTAGTGCTAGGAGCCTGAGGAGGCAATGCTCATCCCAGAATGCATTCCTGTCAAAGTCGTATGGCCTCAGAGGCATGGTAAAGACATTCAACACGCTTCGCCGTCGGCGTTGGTTAAGACACCACGGGATTTGGCAAAATCGGAGACTATGGGAAATACATTTGTTTTCATTTCATATCTGTCTCGCCTACTTGTCAAATGAAAAAAAAACTACTCGAATTAATCATAGTGACTAAAGTCGTGGAGTGGGAGGTACAGAAACGAGTGTTGTGGCACAGGCCCAGTCAGTCTGGCTTGGTGGGAAGCTGCATGGTCCTCTATGCCCTGCTGCAACACACGGAAACTTGGCAAGCAGTCCCTCTGGCCCTCATCCAGCTCTCTGTCTGAACTTCAGACATAGAACGCAGAGAAAGGGACAGAAAAGACAGCGAGATAGAGATCTACAGGTGAAATGGCGGGGGAGAGAGGGGGAGAGAGGGAGAGAGAGGGAGAGAGAGAGAGGGAGAGAGAGAGGGAGAGAGAGAATGAGAGGGAAGAATAGAGATCTACAGGTGAAATGGCGGGAAAGAGAGGGAGAGACAGGGAGAGAGAGGGAGAGAGAGGGAGAGAGAGAGAGAGAGAATGAGAGGGAGGAATAGAAAGCTGCAGGTGACATGGCGGAAAGGAAGCAGGTGGAACAGCTTATGATTAAGTGACATTAATATCTTGGCCATCGATACAACTCATAGTTCAGTTGCCTCTAGTTCCCACAGGTGTCCCGTGATTGTGTGTGTGTGTGTGTTCCAAGCTGATTGTGTCCTGTGTGTGTCCAGTGCATTGGTAAACCCTTGACTTATTTAACTCAGTACACAAAATCAAATGAGTGAACTTTCATAGTTGAGCAATGCAGTCTCTTTCCTTCTCTGTCCACTCCTGCCACGACTCCACTGCAATGGAAGAACATGAGGACAAGACTGGTTCCATTTCTTTCAGTACATAAAAAAAAAAAGTTGCATTATGTGTTTGTGAAGGCCAAAGTCTTTTAGGGTAAACATTGAAATGTTTCTGGCAGCTGAACACAGTTGAATTGAGACCAACTTTGCTTTCAATAAATCTGATTTGGTTTGATTCAAACTGCTTGGTTTTGCAGGTCAGGGAGCATGAAGGAAGCAGGGGAGGGGATTTGGGAGGTAGAGAGGTTGCAGTGACATGTACTTGCCATGCTCTGTGTCTGTAGCCCTCTGTATCTGCCATGCTCTGTGTCTGTAGCCCTCTGTATCTGCCATGCTCTGTGTCTGTAGCCCTCTGTATCTGCAGCATTCTGTGTCTGTAGCCCTCTGTATCTCCCATACTCTGTGTCTGTAGCCCTCTGTATCTCCCATACTCTGTGTCTGTAGCCCTCTGTATCTGCCATACTCTGTGTCTGTAGCCCTCTGTATCTGCCATGCTCTGTGTCTGTAGCCCTCTGTATCTGCCATGCTCTGTGTCTGTAGCCCTCTGTATCTGCAGCATTCTGTGTCTGTAGCCCTCTGTATCTCCCATACTCTGTGTCTGTAGCCCTCTGTATCTCCCATACTCTGTGTCTGTAGCCCTCTGTATCTGCCATACTCTGTGTCTGTAGCCCTCTGTATCTGCAGCATTCTGTGTCTGTAGCCCTCTGTATCTCCCATACTCTGTGTCTGTAGCCCTCTGTATCTGCCATACTCTGTGTCTGTAGCCCTCTGTATCTGCCATACTCTGTGTCTGTAGCCCTCTGTGTCTGTAGCCCTCTGTATCTGCAGCATTCTGTGTCTGTAGCCCTCTGTATCTGCAGCATTCTGTGTCTGTAGCCCTCTGTGTCTGCAGCATTCTGTGCCTGTAGCCCTCTGTGTCTGCAGCATTCTGTGCCTGTAGCCCTCTGTATCTGCCATACTCTGTGTCTGTAGCCCTCTGTATCTGCCATACTCTGTGCCTGTAGCCCTCTGTATCTGCCATACTCTGTGTCTGTAGCCCTCTGTATCTGCCATACTCTGTGTCTGTAGCCCTCTGTATCTGCAGCATTCTGTGTCTGTAGCCCTCTGTGTCTGTAGCCCTCTGTATCTGCCATACTCTGTGTCTGTAGCCCTCTGTATCTCCCATACTCTCTGTCTGTAGCCCTCTGTATCTGCCATACTCTGTGTCTGTAGCCCTCTGTATCTGCCATACTCTGTGTCTGTAGCCCTCTGTATCTGCCATACTCTGTGTCTGTAGCCCTCTGTATCTGCAGCATTCTGTGTCTGTAGCCCTCTGTATCTCCCATACTCTGTGTCTGTAGCCCTCTGTATCTGCCATACTCTGTGTCTGTAGCCCTCTGTATCTGCAGCATTCTGTGTCTGTAGCCCTCTGTATCTGCAGCATTCTGTGTCTGTAGCCCTCTGTATCTGCAGCATTCTGTGTCTGTAGCCCTCTGTGTCTGCAGCATTCTGTGCCTGTAGCCCTCTGTGTCTGCAGCATTCTGTGCCTGTAGCCCTCTGTATCTGCCATACTCTGTGTCTGTAGCCCTCTGTATCTGCCATACTCTGTGTCTGTAGCCCTCTGTATCTGCCATACTCTGTGTCTGTAGCCCTCTGTATCTGCAGCATTCTGTGTCTGTAGCCCTCTGTGTCTGTAGCCCTCTGTATCTGCCATACTCTGTGTCTGTAGCCCTCTGTATCTGCCATACTCTGTGTCTGTAGCCCTCTGTATCTGCCATACTCTGTGTCTGTAGCCCTCTGTATCTGCCATACTCTGTGTCTGTAGCCCTCTGTATCTGCAGCATTCTGTGTCTGTAGCCCTCTGTGTCTGTAGCCCTCTGTATCTGCCATACTCTGTGTCTGTAGCCCTCTGTATCTCCCATACTCTGTGTCTGTAGCCCTCTGTATCTGCCATACTCTGTGTCTGTAGCCCTCTGTATCTGCCATACTCTGTGTCTGTAGCCCTCTGTATCTGCAGCATTCTGTGTCTGTAGCCCTCTGTGTCTGTAGCCCTCTGTATCTGCCATACTCTGTGTCTGTAGCCCTCTGTATCTGCCATACTCTGTGTCTGTAGCCCTCTGTATCTGCCATACTCTGTGTCTGTAGCCCTCTGTATCTGCAGCATTCTGTGTCTGTAGCCCTCTGTGTCTGTAGCCCTCTGTATCTGCCATACTCTGTGTCTGTAGCCCTCTGTATCTCCCATACTCTGTGTCTGTAGCCCTCTGTATCTGCCATACTCTGTGTCTGTAGCCCTCTGTATCTGCCATACTCTGTGTCTGTAGCCCTCTGTATCTGCAGCATTCTGTGTCTGTAGCCCTCTGTATCTGTAGCATTCTGTGTCTGTAGCCCTCTATATCTGTAGCCCTCTGTGTCTGCAGCATTCTGTGCCTGTAGCCCTCTGTGTCTGCAGCATTCTGTGCCTGTAGCCCTCTGTGTCTGCAGCATTCTGTGTCTGTAGCCCTCTGTGTCTGTAGCCCTCTGTGCCTGCAGCATTCTGAGTCTGTAGCCCTCTGTGTCTGCAGCATTCGGTGTCTGTAGCCCTCTGTATCTGCAGCATTCTGTGTCTGTAGCCCTCTGTGTCTGTAGCCCTCTGTATCTGCCATACTCTGTGTCTGTAGCCCTCTGTATCTGCCATACTCTGTGTCTGTAGCCCTCTGTATCTGCCATACTCTGTGTCTGTAGCCCTCTGTATCTGCCATACTCTGTGTCTGTAGCCCTCTGTATCTGCAGCATTCTGTGTCTGTAGCCCTCTGTGTCTGTAGCCCTCTGTATCTGCCATACTCTGTGTCTGTAGCCCTCTGTATCTCCCATACTCTGTGTCTGTAGCCCTCTGTATCTGCCATACTCTGTGTCTGTAGCCCTCTGTATCTGCCATACTCTGTGTCTGTAGCCCTCTGTGTCTGCAGCATTCTGTGTCTGTAGCCCTCTGTGTCTGTAGCCCTCTGTATCTGCCATACTCTGTGTCTGTAGCCCTCTGTATCTGCCATACTCTGTGTCTGTAGCCCTCTGTATCTGCCATACTCTGTGTCTGTAGCCCTCTGTATCTGCAGCATTCTGTGTCTGTAGCCCTCTGTGTCTGTAGCCCTCTGTATCTGCCATACTCTGTGTCTGTAGCCCTCTGTATCTCCCATACTCTGTGTCTGTAGCCCTCTGTATCTGCCATACTCTGTGTCTGTAGCCCTCTGTATCTGCCATACTCTGTGTCTGTAGCCCTCTGTATCTGCAGCATTCTGTGTCTGTAGCCCTCTGTATCTGTAGCATTCTGTGTCTGTAGCCCTCTATATCTGTAGCCCTCTGTGTCTGCAGCATTCTGTGCCTGTAGCCCTCTGTGTCTGCAGCATTCTGTGCCTGTAGCCCTCTGTGTCTGCAGCATTCTGTGTCTGTAGCCCTCTGTGTCTGTAGCCCTCTGTGCCTGCAGCATTCTGAGTCTGTAGCCCTCTGTGTCTGCAGCATTCGGTGTCTGTAGCCCTCTGTGTCTGCAGTGTTTTGTGTCGGTAGCCCTCTGTGTCTGCAGCCCTCTGTGTCCACAGTGTCTGGGTTTTGTTCACATTAATTCATGTGTGTGTGCCCGAATGCATTACTATCATTCATGCATGTGTTCAGCAATGTTTTGTGAAAGACGAGAGAGAGAGAGAGAGAGAGAGAGAGAGAGTATCTATGCATGCCTACATGCAAGTGTGTGTTTTCTAACCACACATCCATCTCTTGACCAGATGCATCTTTCATGTTTTAGACTGGCCCTGGTCGGCAAGCATTCAGAGCTCTCCTTTGCAGGGAGCATTTGAGTAGTTCCGCAGACCCTCTCATCCAGAGCAACGAACAGTAGTGCATGCATTTTGTTCTATTGGTCCCCTGAGGGAATCAAACCCACAACCCTGGCAGTGCAAGTGCTGTGCTCCACCAGCCGAACCAACCACATAGATACACAAGGAGGTTATTACAATCCTCTGGTGAATCCAAACGTATGTTTACTTTAGCTTATCAAGGATTAAATCTTGTTTGGTCCTTTTTGGGATGATTTACTTTTCTATTCTTTCATTCACCCACTCTTCTAGTCTCTATCTTTCATGCACACACTTGTGGCCTGTTTTATTTCTCGGATCAGTGAAGTGCCTGCCTGCCAGTGCATACAAAGAGGCAAACTGTTGACATGATTCAATTAGTCAAACCTATTGGTATTAAACCCACAAAGTGACACATATTCATTCCTTTGCTTATAAATGACTGTCCCTTTAACTTTCCCATGGAATCACCCTCTGAACATAACAATCGATTGTGTAACTCAGATTTTGATTAACCACTTTACCGCAGGCTCTTTTTCAGCCTTCCCCTTCTACCTGATGAAACACGTCCAGGCAGACTGTCAGTCAATAGCTATTCCCCTGTGGCCTTTTACTAGATAGTGTTTTCCTAAAGCACTGGTTCCCAACTTTTTCCACTCTTGCGCACCACCATTTGTCCATCTGTTAAGGACCACCGTTCATGGTTGTGGAATTGTTCAAAATAAAACATCTTGAAGCTAAAATATAGTATTTTCTTTTTTTTGTAAGTAATGTATCGTAACCATCAAAACATGCAGGTGCAATTCATTGGGGTCCACGCCAATGATAACACTGATAATAACACTGGACCACCTTTAGTGGTTGAAAACCACAGGTTGAAACCGGTCCTGAACACAGTTTTGTCCTTCTCCCTAGACAACCTAACTAATCCTATATGAACATGCTGGTTTTCTGTTGCAAAACATTGCAGAAAATGTGCACCCTGGTGGATGTGGTGAGGTCTGGCTGGGCACAGTGACTTGGGGTTCTGGTATGAGGGGAGGGGAGGGAGGGCCAGCAGGCAGGTTGAAGGATGGGGGTCACAGCTCAGCCCGACTTCCGTCTACAGTTTCCCGGGTTAATCATTCACGCCGGCCGTCTGCTCTCCTCCGCCGCTCACTGACTCAAACGCCCGTCAGTACAGCGCACTTGTACTTCGCCTACAGGAAAACCATCTAAATAATGGCTGGAAGGCGTCTCTTGCTCTTTTTCTAACGCCGTAACTGTTTACCGCCTCTCTGAAATGGTGCCGACCTCACGCCGCCGGTCCTCCTCCGTCTTTGGGTTCCTCCCATGTAAATTGAGTGGGGACGGCACTCAATGTGGAGCGGGGGAACCCTTCCTTAATGAACAATAACGGCCAGCCGGCTGTACCATGCGCCTCCGCCCCCCCCCCACCGCTGGTCATCAGCAGGTCAAAACCAGACGCAGATGTGGGGCTGAGGACCTGCCTCGGAGGCCCCGTGGACGTGTGCGTGCATATGCTTGCGCGTTCACGCCACGCGGTGACTTTGGTTCCGTGTGTGTTCCCGCTGTGTTTGCAGAGCCTGAACTCTTCTGTGAACTCTGCCGGGCTCACGTCGGTCCTTCTCTACCGCACATCTACTAATGTTGCTACGTGCAAAAAAATAAAACTCTCACAAAATCCCCAAAGTTACAACGATTCGGTCTTCAACCCAAAATCCGACGGATTTCGGTGTCTCAAACCTGCAGTGAAATCGGGGGAAATCCACATTGAAATACATTAGTAAAAGTTTGACATTTATAAAAGCCAGTTTTGCTGTATTAATTGTGCTTTACTAGCTCGGCTAGGCCAGTTAAATACCGGGGCGGTATGGCAGCGTGTCAGTTAAACAAGGCGCTCGGTGAAGGCGAGATGGCAGGTCTTAAAAGGTTTACCATCCCTAGGAGGGCCCGGCGGTTGACCGCGGCACTCTGACTTGTATGGGCTGGTTGGAGAGTCATCCAGACCCGGTTCGAGGTCCATGCTTTTCCATCCCTCCCCAGAACATTGGCAATATTGTTTGGACGTTGGACTGGCAGTGCTCCGGAGTGGACGTAGAAAGTGGTAGAAAGAAAGATCGAAAGAGAGAGAGAAAGAGAGAGAGAGGGAGGGAGTCCAATATCTACGTATAGATAGAGAGAGCGAGTGAGAGATGAAGAGCAACACAGAGAACAAGAGAAAAAGAGAAAATCCGTCCAAGGGTCTGGAAAATGTTAGCGCGACGGTCCGGGGCTCTGGTGATTGCTGATGGCCCTGTTCCCCGGTGTTCTGCTGCCAGCTTATCGGCTTAAACGACGCAAGCGAGGCGATTGCCAGTCCCTGTGTGCCCCCGGGTCTCCGTGTCCTCCACGCCCGCCAGACGCAGAGCGACGAGGCCGAGAACAGGGCGCCAGCCAAACCCACATGGTACCGATTAAGGAAGGTCCCTGGATTTAAACCTCTCCGCTCGTCTGTCACTTCACTCTGCCTTTACTCTGCCCTCAACTTTTGGTGATGGCCATCTCATAAATAGGCGTGCAGACGCCCTGGTCGGAGCAAAGGCACCGCTCATTGCAGATGGTGATGCGTGTCCTGAATTCTTGACGGAGAAAGTATGGCCTTGGTTAGTCGGGAGTCCACTTTCTCTGACCCAAATGATTTGATTAGTTCCCTGATAGCGGTGTCGCGTTTCCTTTCGTGGTAGGGTGAAGATGGGGGCGTTCTCATTAAGGTGTGGCAGACCCGGTATTTTTTATTTTTTTTGCATTTACTTCCGGATTATTTTGCTGACTCCTCTCTATCGTTCTTTATCTGCCTTCATCTCTTTTTTGTTATTTCTTTCTCCTTTATCTCTCTCCATTTTTTTTTCTTTTCTTTCTCAATCTTCTTTGCTGTTCTGGAAGCAGCTCGAGGCACCACATTCAATATAAACAGGCATTATAAAGCAGAGTGGTCTTTATTAGGTGATACTGTGTGGGAGTTTGCATACATTTGACCTAGCCCAAGTTTTATTGCACTATTCAATCATTTAACCACACTGGTTCTGAAAAGCAACAAGAAGATTCACTCTTAGAACTGAATAGGTGCCTTAATAAAAAACATTAACAGCTAATTCAATTTGCGATTTAATTGTATAGACAATACAGTATTAATTTGAGTAATTTTTTTACAGTTAATTTTTTTGCTGCCAATATGTTAGCGCCAAATACAGATGAGCAAACCGACATTAGTACGAGGCGAGAAAGAGGAAAAGTACTACATTGAATTGATTGTTTTGCCTTAACAGTGAGAAATTTAACCGAGAGTTGACTTCAGGGTTTGATGAATGTGTAACTTGGCTTTTGAACACTCCCTTAGTTGTTTTTGTTCTGTTTCTTGTGAGAAGCAACAGAAAACACATGAGCTGGCAGGCCTTCTGTAAGGCAATGTACTGTACTGTGTTGCAGGCCTGGTTTTATGTCAAAACCTTGAGGAAAGATGAGCAGGGCGATGATCAGGGTCTCCCGGAGGCTTTGATGCCTATTTCCCATAGGTACAGCAGCACAGATGGCGGTGCTGTGTGGTCTGCTTGTCAGAGCGCAACGTTGGTTGGGCGTTCATTTCCTCTGGGATCTCATGCTGCACTTGATTTACAAACGCTTCAGTGAGCCATCTTTGTGAAGTGACATCATTAACGCACCGAGCGCTGTTGTTACATTGTCACAGATCCGCATAGCAAATCCACAGGAGCCATGAAGTATCAGGACGTTCTTGCAGTTTTCTTTCTCCCTACCTGCTTTGTACTGTGCGGCAAAAAAAAACATGACATTTGGCAACGGATAAAATATATGGACGTGGGTTGTAAAAAACTCCTTACGACGTCTGGGTTTCTGTAGCCTGGGCCATTAAGCTGTAAAGCCCTATTGTAAAATCCTAGATTAAGCTGATATAGGGTAAAGTGAACTCGAAAAAGAGCGATCGAAAAAGAGATGTGGGTCGTGTATTAGGCTGCTAAGCGTAAGAAAACCGACCAAAGTTTGGACGTACTCGCTTGCACTGTCCAATAAGAAACCCTTGTTTTTGTGTTCCATCTCAGATAAGTTTTGAGTAGACAGTGTCCGGTAATGGGTAGACTCCAGATTAGGGGAAAAAAAGCTTTTCAGAAAACCTTCTTAAACTGGGCTGGGTTTTTACCTCTTTACCGGTAATCGTACTGTGAATTCTCTGAATTCCCCCGGCCTCGCACCTTGGCTCTATTTTTGCCGTCCTGTAGCCAACGTCTTTGGCAACTTCGGCGAGTTTGCTCTGTGAGTTGGACGTCACTAACAGTTCAATTAGATTCCTTAGATGACTAAGCTGGCTGCAGTTTGCAGGATGTGTTCCTGGTTGCTCTGGTGTTACAGGTTGGGCCGGGGACAGGTGTGAAGAAATACTGGGCAGCGATTTCTCAATGTGCACACACACACACACACACACACACACACACACATACACCATTACACACGTAACCCAGACACGGACGCGTGGAGATGTGCCCTCCGAACACGTGCGCGCACATAGACGCGTGCACACGCGGGTTTGCATCGCTGCAACATACAAATACACGTGCGCGAAGAGATACAGTTTGAGTGTAGATGGACCATCTGACTGTTTATTTCCAGTGAAAAAAACATCACTGCTTATCTGTCGATTTCTCGTCTCTCCCTTGCCCTCCCTCTCGTTTCTCCGCTCTCTCATCTCACTGGCCATATGGCTCAGGAGGTAGCACGCACACCAGACCCAGACATGTCCAAAAATAAACGGAGGCTAGCCGGTCTCTCGCCACTCACCCCTCCGCCGTCTTCCCGGCCGCCCCCGCAACCCAGCCTTTGCTTCTGGTGGTGCTTTGTTTATGTTCCAGCCTGACGCTCAGGGGGCCATCTGGACCGGTCCGCCTGGCCTGCGAGGCCTCTTTCTGGGCTCAGGTGGGTCCAAGATGTGGGTGTCTGGGACTCTGAGCGCCGAGTAGCCTGGTCCCAGATCTGTTTGCTAAATCCCATGGTCGTTGTTGTGCATGCAGTTGGCAAGACAGCATACGCAAACCCGGGAACATGCTATACTCTTCTACGACCTAAATGACCATCTGCACCTATGGGAGAACCGTTGAACCTTTTTTGGTTCCAGGTAAGAACCCCTTTTGGTGCCAGGTAGAACCCTATTTGGTAGAACACTTTAACAGAGGGCCATTCATTTAAACCAAAATGGTTCCACATGGAACCAAAAATAGAGTTCCTTTTCTGACTATTAAATAACCCTTTTCTAATATATTTTTCCAACAGTGGACAAGGTGGACCACTGCGTCTCAATTACTTCTCCACAGCGTCCCCCTACATTGGTCCTGTTTAGTACTGTTTAGTAAAGCTGCATGACACTTTCAGGGCTTCATTTACAATACCTACTAGACGAGTTCTTAAAGAATACGCTGTTTACATTCGGGGAAAGACAATTCACAGGAGCTTTTTGCTTGTTACATCTCTCTCCAGAGCTATATTTTAAGGAGGCATAGGAAGCCAGTTAGTATGTACTTTGTGGGTCCATTCCTACCACTGGTTAAGTTTAAATAACACACGTTTCATGGAAAAATTATGGAAAATTGCAAAGAGTCAGCAGAACAATACGAATTGCACTTTTGGCTTAAGGTTTAACATTCCCCCCATTCTCTCACCTGCCCCCCACATCTCTCCGGTCAGCACATGTCGAAGACTGAGAGCAACGTGGGGGGGGGGGGTGGGGGGGGGGGGCAAGGAAAATAGAATGGGTAAGATAGAGAAACAGAGAGAGAGAAATATATTTAGAAAGATGTGTGTGTGAGAGAGCGAGAAACCAGAAGAATGTGAGAAAGTGAGAGAGATTTAAAGTTTATTTGCGTTAACCTCAACGCGGTTCTTTTCGTCTCCATTTCATTTCAAACAGGAGCCAGCGGGCCATTAAAACTAATGAACACTTAATTACCAGGAGCTGGATCCTTCTGTCCAAACTAAACATCCCCTCGCTAGTTGTTTGTTTGACTTGTACCTGATGATTCAAAGGTGGGGTCACCAATAGCACTCTACTCCCTACTGAGCATGCGCGCTACTCCCTTCCAGAGCCTTTGGGACATGGCTGCAGCTGGAAAACATGGGATGCTCCGCCTCAGCTGCTGCTGCTCTTCACAGCTTTTGTCGTACACGTTAGGAATGCCCGGTTTTATATGTTAAAGACTCTGCGTGTATCTGTTTTTTTTTTGGGGGGGTGCTCTTTCTCTAGTTCTGAATGACGTCCAGTTGTCTGATTATTTTTATTGTTCGAAGGCAGATTGGGTATCCATTAATCACCAACATCATCCATCCAAGAACATTTTGGAGGTATAGCAAAATGATTATCACCTTAATGTAGACCACCAGAGAAGGGTGTATGAAAAGGGTATATGAAAAGGGTGTACAAAACAGGTAATGAGCTATGTTATGTTATGAGCTGTGTAAAATCTGAATATATTGCACAACCCCGTTTCCAAAGAAGTTGGGACGCTGAGTAAAATGCAAATTAAAAACAGAATGCAATTACATGCAAATTATTTATCCCTATATTTAATTGAAAATAGTACAAAGATAACATGAAAATGTTGAAACTGAGAAATGTTATTGTTTTTAAGACAGGGGCATATTTACCACTGTGTTGCATCACCTGTTCTTTTGACAATTCTCTGTAAGCGTTTGGTAACTGAGGAGACCAGTATTTTTTAGAGTGGAATGTTGTCCCATTGTAGCTTGATATAGGATTGCGGCTGCTCAACTGTTCGGGGTCTCCTTTGCTGTATGTGTCATTTCATAATGTGCTAAATGTTTTCAATGGGTGACAGGTCTGGACTTGCAGGCAGGCCAGTTTAGCACCCGGACTCTTTTACTACAGAGCCATGCTGTTGTAATATGTGCAGAATGTGGTTTGGCTTTGTCCTGCTGAAATAAGCAAGGCATTCCCTGAAAAGGACAATGGCAGCACATGTTGCTCCAAAACATGTATATATTGTTCAGCATTTATAGGGTCTCCACAGAAGTGCAAGTAACCCATGCCATGCCATGCCTTTTAATACCTAATCATGTTACTAACCTGTTGCCAATTGACCAAATTACTTGTGTGGTATTCCAACAAGTTCAGTTTTTTATCATTACACGCTCCCAGTCTTTGGAAACATGTTGCTGGCATTAAATTCAACGTGAACATGCATTTTCCATTAAACAATAACATTTCTCAGTTTCAACATTTGATTTTTTGTCTTGGCCCTATTTTCTATAGAATATAGCATTTAAATTGTTTGCACATCATTGCATTATATTTTCCTTTAAATTTTACACAGTGTCCCAACTTTTTTGGAAATCTTGAAGGTAAATCACCCAGAGGTACACATTTCTTAAGTAATGTATTGCCCAAACAATAAACTTGAAGCAACTTTGTAGGCAGTACTAATATATTATAGTTTTTCCAAAGCATATAGCTCATTACCTGTGCGTATGTTATATAGCCTTATGTGTTCATCTCTATCAAGGGTGGCAATAATTTAGAATTTGACTGCCTATGTAGTATGCAGAGCCGGACCTTGCCTTTTGGGGGCCCTAAGCAAAATTATTTTTGGGGCCCCCCTTTATTAATAGTCTGTAGATGTCTGGGGCCCTATGTGACCGTCTATGTTGCTTATGCCTAGGGCCGGCCCTGCCAGTATGTACAGCAAGTGACATATAACCAATTTGGCAACTTCTGACACCGGCTTGCGAAGTCTGATAATTAAGTTTTCAGTTGTTACAGGTAGGTATCTACCTTGGGGACCTCACTGCTGCTATCCCTGAATTTCAGTTTCACTTGCATTTTGCACCTTCAACCTGCCTTCATTGCACACTTAGAATTGCCATCGTACTTGCATGTTGTTACATTTACATGTCTAACTCCGGTCCTCACTGCTGCTATCTCTGCACATGCTACCGTATTCCTTCAATTTTCCTCAATCACACATTTAGAATCCCATTTAGAATTGCCATTTGTACCCGCACCTGCAACTGTTTATCCCACTAGTAACATACACTATTTTTAATAATGATACATTTTCTGCCCACCTCTATTTGCATTATTTTCACATCTGTACATTCCACTTGTAATACACATACTTAATACTTAAATACGCAAATTTTCTGCCATCTTCTATTTGCAATTCTGGTTAGATGCTAACAGCATTCCATTGTACTGTACTTGTATTTGTTCAATGACAGTAAAGTTAAATCTAATCTAATTTCGGTAAATGTGACCTGTAAATTCAGTGGTTAATATGGCCGCTTTTTTTCATTCAAGTTTTTTATTAATTCCTAAAACATACAGTCACTCATCCCAAAGTCAACAGTAACTTACCGTCTGTGGTTCACTCACGAATCAGATTGGTATATTCAGTATATTCAGTCCTATCCCTGTGAATCAGAGTCAGATTGATAGATTCAGTCCTATTCCTGTGGAAGAGAGTCATATTAGTAGATTCAGTCCTATCCCTGTGGAACAGGGTCAGATTGGCAGATTCAGTCTTATCCCTGTGGAAAAGAGTCAGCATGGTAGATTCAGTCCTATCCCTGTGGAACAGAGTCCTATTGGTAGATTCAGTCCAATCCATGTGGAACAGAGTCCTATTGGTAGATTCAGTCCTATCCCTGTGGATCATAGTCAGATTGGTAGATTCAGTCCTATCCCTGTGGATCAGAATCAGATTGATAGATTCAGTCCTATCCCTGTGGAAGAGAGTCATATTAGTAGATTCAGTCCTATCCCTGTGGAACAGAGTCAGATTGGTAGATTCAGTCCTATCCCTGGGGATCAGAATCAGATTGGTGGATTCAGTCCTATCCCTGTGGAAGAGAGTCATATTAGTAGATTCAGTCCTATCCCTGTGGAACAGAGTCATATCGGTAGATTCAAGCCTATCCCTGTGGATCAGAGTCAGATTGGTAGATTCAATCCTATCCCTGTGGATGAGAGTCATATTAGTAGATTCAGTCCTATTGCTGTAGAACAGAATCCTATTGGTAGATTTGGTCCTATCATGTGGGACAGAGTCCTATTGGTAGATTCAGTCCTATTCCTGTGGAACAGAGTCAGATTGGTAGATTCAGTCCTATTCCTGTGGAACAGAGTCAGATTGGTAGATGCAGTCCTATCCCTGTGGAACGGAGTCAGTAATTCAAGCAGAGACCTTAAGACTGGAGTTAACTCCACAAGTTATTGCCTGGACAAAGTCTTCATTTGTTGATTACTTAATTGATCCCTTCATAATTTTTTTATGTCATCCCTTTATTGTCAATCTATCATTTATAACGATGCAACTATGCCTATGACATTTGACCCTGTCACAACCAGGAAGTGTTGTGGGTTGACTTGTCAATCATTGCTCGTTTGTGGACGTTTAGGTGTCGGAAAATAAAGTTGATTATAATAGCCATTACAACTGTGTGTGTGTGGGTGTGTGTGTGTGTATCTGTGTGTGTAATACGAGTGGCACATGAAAGTGAGACTGAGACTGCTCTCTGTGTTATGTAACTTAGGACTGAACAACTTGTGCATTGTTGAGGGGAAGGAAAGAGCTCTTTCTTCTTTCTGCCTCCTCTCCACTCCCAACAACTTGTGGTATTGAATATGATCTGTGCGTACGGAAAGCGTGGTCGAATAAACAGCGTGTTGAGTTTCCCTGTCTGTACTAATCTGTCCAAAGAGAATTGAGCTTCTCCTTGCACGCATGCACGTACGTGTGCACGCATGCTCTCTCGCACGCACGTATGCTCACACATACACCGATCCCTGAATGGAATTCCCCGTTTTCACTCTGTTTTAGCCTCATTAAATATTGTCAGAGGCCCGAGCAACTAATGGCACCTTTGTTTGGGCAGTGGTAGATAAACGGAATGTGCACCTTCGAAATCAACGGCGGAGAGAGAAAGGGAGGAATGGAGAGAGAGAAAGAGAGAGAGAAAAGTAAAAAAAAAATAGAGATAAGCCAGAAAGAGGAGCGCTAAGAAGAAAAAAAGAAGGCACTTCCTGTCTGCCTTTTAACTTGTCAAACACACACACACGCACACACGCACACACACACACACACACACAAACTAAACCCCAGAGAAAGTAGAATTCCTGTAGAAATAACAATACCTGTGCTACTGTGATTGAAACTCAAGAGACAATAAAATACAAAAAACAATGACTCCTCGAATGTCGAATTTGTAGATGAAATCTATTCTTCTGTATTTGATATCCTTCCAACATTCTGGTCTTCTGTATTTGATATCCTAACAACGTTCTGGTCTTATGTACAGTTGATATAAAAAGTTTACACACCTCTGTTAAAATACCAAATTTTTGTGATGTAAAAGAATGAGATAAAGATAAATCATGTCAGAACTTTTTCCACTTTTAATGTGACCTATAATGTGAACAATTTAATCGAAAACAAACTGAAATCTTTAAGGGGGAAAAATGAAAAATAAAAACCTTACAGTAACCTGGGGATGTGGCTGTGTTCAGAATTAACCAATCACATTCAAACTCATGTTAAATAAAGTCATTAAACACCTGCCATCATTTAAAGTGACTCTGAATAATCACAAATAAAGTTCAGCTGTTCTAGCAAAATAAATTTTCGGCAGAGAGCTTCCAAAGCATCAGAGGGATCTCATTGTTGAAACATATCAGTCAGGAGAAGGGTACAAAATATGGCACAATAGAGACATTACCAAGAACTGGACGTCCCTCCAAAATGTAGGAAAAGACGAGAAGAAAACTGGTCAGGGAGGCTTCCAAGAGGCCTACAGCAACATTTAAGGAACTGCAGGAATTTCTGGCAGGTGCTGGCTGTGTGCTACATGTAACAACAATCACCTGTATTCTTCATATAAATGGGCTATGGGGTAGGGTGGCAAAACGGAAGCCTTTTCTTACAAAGAAAAACATCCAAACCCATCTGAAGTCCCTCACAAGCAAGTGGGAAAATGTGTTTTGGTCTGATGAAACCAAGTTTGAACTTTTTGGCCATAATCCCAAAAGATATGTTTGGCGCAAAAGCAACACTGCACATCACCCAAAGTACACCAAACCCACAGTGAAGCATGGTGGTGGCAACATTATGCTTTGGGGCTTTTTTCTTCCAAATACAGTTCCAAATACCAGGCAAGTTTGGCGCAAAAACTTCAGTCGTCCGTTAGAAAGCTGAAGATGAAGAGGAAATTCACCTTTCAGCACAACAATGACCCAAAGCACACATCCAAATCCACGAAAGCATGGCTTTACCAGAAGAAGATTAACATTTTGGAATGGCCCAGCCAGAGCCCAGACCTGAATCCAATTGAACATATGTAAGGTGATCTGAAGAGGGCTGTGCACAGGAGATGTCCTTGCAATCTAACAGATTTGGGGCACTTTTGCAAAGACGAGTGGGCAAATATTGCCACGTCAAGATGTGCCATGCTAATAGACTCCTACCCAAAATTACTGAGTGCTGTAATAAAATCTAAAGGTGTTTCAACAAAATATTAGTTTAAGGGTGTGCACACTTATGCAACCAGGTTATTGTGAGTTTTTTATTTTAAATTTTCCCCCCTCAAAGATTTCAGTTTGTTTTTCAATTGAATTGTTCACAGTATAGGTCACATTAAAGGTTAGAAAAAGTTCTGACTTTTTAACAGGGGTGTGTAGAGTTTTTATATCCACTGTATTTGATATCTTAACAGCTTTCTCGTCTTCTGTATTTGATATCCTAACAGCATTCTGGTCTTTATGTATTTGATATCCTTACAACTTTCTGGTCTTCTGTATTTGATATCCTAACAACATTCTGGTCTTCTGTATTTGATATCCTAACAACTTTCTGGTCTTCTGTATTTGATATCCTAACAACATTCTGGTCTTCTGTATTTGATATCCTAACAACTTTCTGGTCTTATGCAGTGGTGAAAGATTATGTTTCGTAGTGGTACACAGAAGTCTTTCATGGGTCAAATCATAGAATAAATTGTGTTAAATACAGTCTCTATTCATTTATTAGCCTATGTCCTCTGTGGGCCTTGTGGGCCTTAAACATATTAATTATATATATATATATGTATCTCACACTACAGTATATCATACTACAATATATTTCAATACACTATATACCATTACAGAATATCATGCTACAGTATATACCATACAGTAAATCATACCACAGTATTTCCAACTACAGTATACCCCAATTTGCTCATTTTCATACAGCTGTAATGGTAAATAATGTTATAATTGCCTCCCGTAGCTTTTTTGGAATTTAGTTTTTACCCCGTGCGCCTTAGCCTTACTTCTTATTTGGCCAGGACACCGTACCAGATCGTACCGGTTTATTTCACCCCTGGTCGAACGTTACGTAATGTCACTGTGAAGATTGCAGCTGCGTGTTATTAGATACAGTACAACTGCACAGCGCACCACACCTCTGAACCTCCGCATTGTCTTTGGCCCTAGTCCCCACCAATCCCCGTAGCAAAAAGCTGGCACAACGACTGGGCGTGTACACAGCAAGTCACAGGCAATTCATGGCTCCTAGAGTGGCATAGTCTCTGCTATTTTCCCAAAGTAATGGAGGAGGGGATTTCTATGTATAACTTTGAAAGCAACCGTTTAGGGCTGTTAGTGTTTAGTAGGTTGGCGGTTTGCTAAGGCGTTGTGGTCGGGGATGTCGGATAAGCGAATAAGCTTCTGACTTAGCCATTGAGGGTTATGTTCAATCCTAGGACCAGACAAACTGGTATTATGTTCTGACACTTTGCATTTTTTGTTTTAAGCCTTTCCCGAACGTAACCTTAATGTAAACCCCCAAGAATCTAAGCAACAATATGTCTTATTTGTCTTGATATCAGACGAATTTTGGTGTTTCACAGTATGTTTAAATCCAGAAAGTGCATTCTGTAAGAATTCGGACTGTTTCTTCCATTGGCCTCACTAAGAGACACCGTCATCCGTTCTCATGCACATTGAAGAACAATGGCAGAAAAGCAAAATCGATCATTTCCAGTTTACCACTTTCATTTTACTTGGGAGGGTGGTCTGGGGTGGTTTGAATGTGAACTGTTTATGCAATTCACCTAGCTTCCACACTGAAAATCCATTCTGCGCCAACGTCATCATTACGTTTCTGTTTCTCTGAATTTCACCGAATTAACGTAATAATGTCTACACTTTACCACGTCACCCATGTCACCCAGTTCTGGACTGGCAAAATGTCACATTCTGATTTGAACTGCAACGTCTCATGCTGAAGTGATTCCGTGATACCTTGTTTTTGGCTTCCCACCAGAATGTTTTCTCGCCAGTCATTTGTATATGAATACATGATGAAAGGAAGTGACCAACTGCACACTCCACTAGGACATCAGGCTAGTGGACTGGGGCTTCATGGCTGTCAGTGAAGGACTTCCAGCATTCCGTTGGGGGATATCAAGGCAGCAACTTGCAGACAATGTGTCGATGGTTTACATTCATTACTACTTTCCAACACTATACCCTTCCTTGTTTGTTAATCAGAACCATGGAACATAAAACCTGGCAGAGTTTGTTAAACAATGGAATGGAAAAGGGAATAGATAGAACACAGCAAACATTTCGTTGGAACCACAGGACAAAACGGCATTAGAACAATATGCTCACTCTGAAATGCTCCAGATTGTTCCAGGACAGGACAGGACATGGTAGGTTATGTAGGGCCGATTAGTAAAGGTCCATAGCCTGGTCTCATCGATGCCAACTCTAATGACATTGGAACATTGTGATCATTCTGGAGCGCTGCGTATGGTTCTAGAACACAGCAGGGGAGGGCAGGAGGGGAGGGAGTGGGAGGGTGGTGGGGGTATGTGTGGCAGGGCAGTGTGAAAGCCTGGTCCCAGATCAGTTTTGTTATGCAGATTCTGTGACTATGGCTCTTGTCGTGCCATGCTTGACCCAGAAATCGGCAGGACGTGAAACATAACCAGGCAGGTAGGGTATTGGCACCTCCATGGCGGACCAGGTGATGGAAAGGGAGAAGCGCTGGGACTGTAGCCCGATTAAAGGAGCATGACAGTGGGTTTTTATTTCCTCGAGAGTCCCTGTACCATGCAGTCCCAGCCACAGAAGGAGGAGCAGGAAATCCTCACTCCTCACCACGGGGTCCTTCCTCCGCTCCATCCCAGTGAGAGGTCGCCCCTGACGGTGCCTGAAGATAACTTGGATTTGTTTTGGAGACCTCACAAAGGCCTTTCTCATACTTGTTCGCATATGAAGGACTGAATTACTATTTTTACGACAGATAACAGAGATGGGACATCCTTTAGTGTCCTGCCACCTTGGAATTCGCTGTGTGTTTCGATTCTTTTCTCTGTCTCTGTTCAACCCCGGTAACCGACTCCTCCGTCTCCCCCCTGCCCTTGTAATCTCCCACCCGTACAGCAGTCAATTAAGATGCTTAGTTGATTGAAACTAGGCTATTTTAAATGCTTGGAGTGTGTGAGAATGCAGTGAAAAGGTTGGACATTACTTAGC
This sequence comes from Esox lucius, assembly GCF_011004845.1. NCBI lineage: Eukaryota > Metazoa > Chordata > Actinopteri > Esociformes > Esocidae > Esox > Esox lucius. Next base: position 20,958,791 of record NC_047579.1, on the reverse strand, counting down.
TCTCCAGCCAATTAAATCCCAGAGAAAGGAACAAGGGTTTCTGGGTTTAGTTTGACTCCCAAGCAGAAGTCGCAGCACAGGGGAGGAGTTGGGCTTCGGCCAGAGTAGTACTCTGACAAATAAAAATAGAGTTCAAAAATCCCCCTAACTTTGTTACACAACTGGTTTAGATCAGGGGGTTGGATGTTACAGCTGCTGGTCATGGGGTCATTGGGTTTTGTTACGGCACCGACCGGATTGTGGCGAAGCAGCAGCCGCGCTGATCTCCGACTGTTCTATGCAGATGACTGTGCTTAAAGTTGCATTGCGTGGTTCGATTTGGATGAACAAGAAGTAGCGTTTGTGTTAAAGGACCAGATGTCAGCCAAAGATTTAAAGGAGAAGCTTATATATGTGCCACGATGTTCGCTCAGCTTCATCAACTGCTAATGGTGGTAGTTTGGTCAGTTATAGCAACGGAAATGAAGTACAGTTTTTAAGTTATGTGTTTAAAAGCTAAGCAGTCTGCTAAATGTGGTTCTAGGGAGGTTTAGGTTACAATATGTAAACACTCCAGGCAACTTTTAAACGTCTAAAACAAACTGATATGTATTTAGACTTTTGAAGTCCCAGTGTGGCTCTACCATGTTCTGATTTTCTAAACATACTCCCCTGAGGGGAATTAGTACGCAGGTAGAAAACATTCTAAAGCATTATTCAGCAGAAGAAATACCAAAACAACATGTATAGTTATAGGTAACCTTTTAGTTTAGAAGTGTACAGGGCCCAGCAGGCCCGGCCATGAAGCCCAGCTGGAGTAACCAGGCTGTGGCCTGTGGTTAGTTGGTCTCTGTCCTCCCCTGAAAATAGGTCTTTATCTTTCAGTTTATTTTTCAACCCCAGGTATGTTGCACTCTGTGGGTAGGATTCTTCTTGGAAGCAAACATTAGTATGCCCAAAACCAAATAGGGTTTTACGTGGAACAAAAAAAGGGTTAACTAAAATGTTCTGCTAAATAGGGACAGCCAAAGCACACTTTCAGGTTTTAGATTGTAGATAGCAAACATTTTTGTAGCAGGTCCTAACTCTCTCCTGCTTTTGCTTTCTCTCTGTTTATCTGCCTCTCAACCTCTCCCCTCTCTCTCTCTCTCTCTCTCTCTCTCTGTATATATATATATATATATATATATATATATATATATATATATATATATATATATATATATATATTTCTCATTCTTTTCTCTCTTTCTGTTTCTCTCTGTCTTTCTCTCTCTGTCCGTCTGTCCGTCTCTCTCTGTCTCTCTCTCTCTGTCTCTCGTTCTGTCTATCTCGCTCTCGCTCGCTCACTCATTCTGTCTCTCCTTCCCTCTCTGTGTCTCTCTCAGCTATAAAGTTTGGGAACTTGGAGGGAGAGGAAAGCTGAAATATGTTCCTGTGTACAAAACAAATATTGGGTGTGCTTGGAACAGGCCTCGTGCTGTGTTGCTGCAGCAGACGGGGGTGAGACGAGGGAGAGAGAGGGAGCTGTAATTGCCACATTAAGGGGAAGGAATTCAAAATAAAGTAAATCTGGCCTCCCCCCTCCGCCTACCCCCTCGGAGGCTTACAGTGAGCGTGCTCTGTCTTGTTATGAGGGAGTCAGTGAAATGGAGATTGGAGGGAGAGAGCCGGGGAGGGGAGGAGTGAGGTTGGGCTCCGGCGTGCTGGGGGTCCTAACCAGGCTGATCCAGTTCAGATTAGTTGGGGGAAAGGACAGCCTAGCGTGTGCCTGTGTGCGCCTGTGTGTGTGTGTGTGTGTGTGTGTGTATGTGTGCCTGCGTTCGCTCGCATGTTTGAATATATTTGCCTATACCCCGCTAAAGAATACCCACGAGCTTGTTTGTAATATTTCTTTTGAAGGCACCTAATCACTCCACGCCCCAGTCGCCACTCTTCACTGTTTGTCTTTAACGCATGCCTAACCCTGAACACAGGCTGCACCTCAACGTGTGTCTTTCTTCCTTTCGGCCTTTTCAATCACAACAGCTCGCTGAATCAACACTTTTGGCCAACCTGGAAACTGACGTTGAAGCTTTTCATCCTGTTTCTGTTTGCCAACGGCCTAGGGCTAGAGAACGAAGCGCGGTGGGATACACATCTATTTTCAGACCGATTTTCAGGTGAGGAGAGGGGCTGACTAACCACACGCCACTGGCTGGCTAACATAGTTGGTTCGTGTTCACTTTTAAACTAAAAGTGATGCACGGATCCTTTTAACCCAGAAACAGAGCCTGTGGAACTTTCTTGTCTAGAGAATGTTCCAAAGAACCTTATCACCATATTCTTAAATTTACCAAACTCCTACAGAACTGTATATTCTTGTGGTGGGAGTTAGTGGGTTAAAGGCTCCTTGGCGGGTTCCTACTGTATGTCATCCCGTGGTTTGGACTCTCTCTAGGACATATGTTGCAGTCTATTTTAATAATGTAATCATTCCTCACTTAGAACAACACTGTTAAAACGTTGTGGATGCCGGGTCAGGAATTCAGTGAGCAGGCCCTGTCACTGACCCTGTTACAGTGGAGAATAAACAAGGCTGGGGTAGAGAGTGCAATGGGAGCCCTATGGGGCTACCCCATGGAGTGTGCAGGGGTTTATACAGGAGACAGGGCATATTGGGCAGGTTCGGGAAGGCCTCTAGTAGCAGGGGTTTATACAGGAGACAGGGCATATTGGGCAGGTTCGGGAAGGCCTCTAGTAGCAGGGGTTTATTCAGGAGACAGGGCATATTGGGCAGGTTCGGGAAGGCCTCTAGTAGCAGGGGTTTATACAGGAGACAGGGCATATTGGGCAGGTTCGGGAAGGCCTCTAGAAGCAGGGGTTTATACAGGAGACAGGGCATATTGGGCAGGTTCGGGAAGGCCTCTAGTAGCAGGTGTTTATATAGGAGACAGGGCATATTGGGCAGGTTCGGGAAGGCCTCTAGTAGCAGGTGTTTATATAAGAGACAGGGCATATTGGGCAGGATCGGGAAGGCCTCTAGTAGCAGGTGTTTATACAGGAGACAGGGCATATTGGGCAGGTTCGGGAAGGCCTCTAGTAGCAGGGGTTTATACTGGAGACAGGGCATATTGGTAGTAGTATTAGGAGTTCTATTGTTAGTAAGAACAAAAGTAGTATCAGCAACAGTAAAAATAGTATTAGTAGCAGTACTAGCTCTAGAGTATTTATATAGTAGCAGTAGTAGCCTTAGTAGTAGTAGTTGTTGTTGTTGCCTTAATAATAATACTAGCCTTAGTAGTAATAGTAGTAGTAGCAGTGGTAATGTAATACAGTTGTAGTAGTAGTAATAGAAGTAGTAGCAGTGGTAATGTAATACAGTGGTAGTATTAGTGGTAGCAGTAGTAATGTAATACAATATTTGTTTTAATAGTAGTAGTAGCAGTGGTAATGTAATACAGTAGTAGTAGTAGCAGTGGTAATGTAATACAGTATTAGTAGTAATAGTAGTAGTAGTAGTAGCATTGATAATGTAATACAGTAGTAGTAATAGTAGTAGTAACAGTGATAATGTAATACAGTATTAGTAGTAATAGTAGTAGTAGTAGCATTGATAATGTAATACAGTAGTAGTAATAGTAGTAGTAACAGTGGTAATGTAATACAGTAGTAGTAGTAGTAGAAGTAGTAGTAGTAGTAGTGGTAATGTAATACAGTAGTAGTAGAAGTAGTAGTAGTAGTAGCAGTAGTAGCGGTGGTAATGTAATACAGTAGTGGTACTAGTAATAGTAGTAGTAGCAGTGGTAATGTAATACAGTAGTAGTAGTAACAGTAGTAGTGGCAGTGGTAATGTAATACAGTAGTCGTACTGGTAATAGTAGTAGCAGTGTTAATGTAATACAGTAGTAGTAGTAGTAGTAGTAGTAGTAGTAGTGGCAGGGCCGGCCTTGGCATAAGTGACATAAACAGCATAGGGCCCCCAACTGCCAGGGGGCCCCGGGCCACTAAGGGAAAAGGGGCCCCCAAAATCAAATGTTGCTTATGCCCCTCAAAAGCCTTGGGCTGGCACTGAGTTGTGGTGTTGAAGCAGCAGAAGCTGCCTTTTTCTAACTAATGTCTTTTTCAAGGCCCTCAAGTGTGAAGCCACCCGGATGACATACGGTTTATTGACCGTGCAGTGCAGTCTGTGACATCAGCTGTGTCTCAATGTCAGTCTTTCTACTCCATTCCTTGGCACCTTTCCCCCATGATGTCTATCAAGTGAGAGGACTACCTGGGAGTCTTTTGATTTCTTCAGAGAGGATACAAGGAAAATATGTCAGTTGACATACACACAGTAATTGAGACCATAGAAATAGAATGACTAGAACTGACATTCCAATTCAAGTCACTGACATCCTAATCAGTTAACTTATGACATGAGGTTAGAGGTTGCAGGCTTTTTTATTCATTCAATGGTTGAGACACCAACATAATTTTTTTCCGGTTTAACCTGGATACTGACATGTGAATCATCTATCTTCTGAGAGAGACTCCTAGGTCAACTCAAGGTCTCCATACTATAAGCAAGTGTCACATTGATTTGGGCTGTCAGGTATCAGGTTTTCAAAGTATTTAAGGTCCAGCGCAGCCAGAAAGTGAATTTTCCTATATTTGATATGCAGTATATACAGTCCTGTATTTCCAAGAATATGAATTAGGAATAATACTTCTGATTTGTATAAATTAGAACAATGCCTTTTTGTGCAAGGGACATATAAAACGATTGACAATTCAGCATGTTTCGGCAGGATTTCTTTTTTCATCTGCTTGGTGATATCACCACTAGATCAACAACAGATTTCCAAAACGTTTTGAAAATTGCAGGTAGTTTTCAGTTTTTACAAACTGTTGTCCCAGTCCTAGGCAGTCCTGGCAAAAGCCTTACTTGAGAAATTGTCCCTTGCTAAGATTCTATTTACATAGCTTTAACATATAAAAAAATATCTAAATTGGACTCTTCCTCAATTTGAAGGTAGGGTATCCAGTTCATTTCTCCTCCCCGACTATGGTATTTAAACATCATTTTCACATGATCGTTTGTTAGACAGAAGCGGTAGAGCTTGTTATTATGTCGCAACTATAGACACACATCTTACTTGACACATTTTGGTTTTTTATGCATTATCATGCGATATGAAAATCAATTGTTTGGTCTTCGGTGGTACTGAGATAAAAAGCTTTTACACATGCCCTAATAATAATGGCTTCCTATTGCCATGTGTCACCTAGGCTTTAGGGCCCGTTCCCTCTTTACGTACTGTATGCACACATGCGCCTCACGCTCGCACGCACGCACGCACGCACTCAGAAACACACACACGGTTGTTATCGGAGTTTAGTACCTCACTTCCTTACCTGTCAGTTAGTCTAGTCTGCTACCCGGTCATCAAGACATTGTGCAACACCTTGTTGACTGACTCCTTCAGTTCCTCATGAAAAAAAAAAGAAAAGAAAAACACACCCTTCCATCTCACTTTAAGGACCTCAGCTTGCCTATCACTTTAAACACCCTAGATTAGCTTCCTGGAAGAGAGAGAAAAAAAGACTATATGTATCCCTTTATTTTCCCCGCAACTTAATTATCAGCCTCCCTGGGTTTGAAAAAAAAACTTTTCCTGTGAGGAATGAGACGCACTGACCAGGTAGGTGTGCCAAATATAGCTCTATTCCTTATCTAGTGCCCTTCTTTTGACCAGGGCTCATTGGGAATCCATAAGGGCAGTGCTCAAAAGTGGGACACTTCGTAGGAACTAGGGTGCTGTTTGGGATTTCACCACTGACATACTTGTCACTGGACATGCCGCCGGGTCGGCAGGAACTGACAGTGTGATTGAATGGGAATGTCTTCAGCTGTATTCCCCGCTCTCATTAGGCATACAAACCCTGTGTTTCAGGGCGGTGACAGCTTGATTTAATGTGATTGGTTGCCCCATGAGCGTCCAATAATTCCCACCGAATCCCCAATTGGCTGCCCAGGGAACAGTGCGCTCTGTGTTGGCCGTGCGGACGGCGAGCAGTGGGCGGTTTGTGTCTGTGTGTGTGTGTATGGGTGTGTGTGTGTGTGTGTGTGTGTGTGTGCAACATCGTATGGATCGCCTTACGCCCAGAAGCAGGAAGTGAGAATTGGAGGGTTCCTGCGAACTCCTGCTACCGGGCCCCGCTCTTTCCTCCACCTCCTCTTTCTACTCCTGCTCCGCTACATGGACCTAATCCAAACCATGTGTGTTCACACCCGGTCGACATTCATACTGCCTGCCTGCATGCTTGTCTGCTCTGTTGTGGACTTGACACACTCACACACACACACACACACACACACAGCCATAACCTGGGATGAATTTCAGGATAGGTTTCTAAAATGTCAGGCCTTCCTGCCGTCATTGTGATTCGCGCCCCAGCCTGCAGACTGCCACACGTCCCACTGTAGTCCCCCGGGGAAGTACACCAAAAACTGGCAAGGTAATTCCAGTCTCCCGAGATGCTGCTGCACTCCATCTAAGGGGTTAAACCCGTGGCTTGTCTGATTGGGGAAGTACAGTAGCCCATCTCTTGGGGTGAACGGTTATTTCCTGTTTCACATAGTAGTTCTGGGCTAAGTCAAAGCGAATGCGGAGGAGAAACATTTAGTGGCCAATAAAGATACATTGTCCTTTATGTGTTTAAATAGTTTCAAAGTGCATGTTTTTGTTATCTATTGATTAAATGTTAGCATTTACCATAGTGTAAGAAAATATCCTTTCAACAACAGGATGTTCCCGCTAAGAAACAGCATCTCTAAACCAATTTTCGATGGTCTTTTGACTGACAACAAATGCGACTGGAAATGCTTTCTCAAGAGAGATACATCCAAATGTCGCAATAGTCCCCTCATGTTCCAGAAGCCCCACCACAATAGAATAGTTAAAGTTGTTTTAGTCTTCGTAAGCTCCAAGAAGTTTGAATTCGTGTTGGTCTTTTATGAGCTACAGAAAGTTATGTGTCTGTTTGTTGTTGGCTGCGAAGAGAAATACCACCCGGTAAAAATATCCAAATTGGCACGATTTGGGCCCAATGTGGGCGTTACATAGGCAGCCACATTGGACAATGCACCTTTGCTCATTGGCTCCTTGTTGGTTCTCTTAAGGCCAGTGTGTTCCAGCATCAGCTGTAATATCTGCTGGTTTATTTTGTTGACATCACACAAAACAACTGAAACTGGATCCAAGCCATTTTCTTTTAAAACAGTTTGGTGCAGGCTAGCCTGTGCTAAATTTGTTTGGTGTTGGCAGGTATGTCTTGGGCGTTTGTGAGGCTGTGTTGGGCTGATTATGACTGTCCTATTTTGGCCTGATATTGGCCAAGCCTGTGATGGGCTTTGTGTAGGCTGGCTCATGTTGGACTGATGTGAGCTAGCCTGTGTTGGACATGTGCAGGCTAGGCTGTGTTGGGCTTGTGCAAGCTAGGCTGTGTTGGGCTATTGTTGGGTGGTGTGGGCATGTTGTGGGCTGGCCCGTGTTGGGTTGGTAGTTGTTAGGTAGTGCCAACCTTGTTCACCAAATGCAAATGCCCAGATCGGGCCAAGGGTGTCATGTTTTCTGGCTAATCTCTCAACACCCTACATTTTAATTTATTTGTTCTTAAAGACGTACACGCAGTCCCACACACACCCACACAAAACACCCACACACCGCAGGACGTGGGGGGAAAAGGAAGGACCAGAAAGCGGGAAGAAGGAAAGGAGGGAGGGATGAAAGCCAGAGCTGCTGTGGAACAGGAGCTGTTGGCTGCCTCCATGCACTCTATTTCTCCTCCATACTACAACACAGGCCTCCGGCTTGCTGGCCGTCCCAGCCCCAGTTGTCAGCCCCCTCCAAACACCTCACCCCCTTAATAAGCACCTCTGATTAGAACTCATAAAACCCAGAAAAAACAGAAACATAAAAACACCATAAAAACACCCCATAGAATGTGCAGCCTGGGCCAGTTTTCCCTCTGATGCTCCAGCGAGGAATGGTGGCCCTCTTTATCTTTTATATCTACTGGGAAATAAGCTTTTTGTGACGTTTCCTTACACCTCATCTGTTTCTTTTCCAGAGCTCTCAGTGGTCTTGCGGTCGCAGACGTCATAGGTCCGATATTTCTGAGCTCCCAGTTTCGAATTCTTGGAAACTTCGAAATGTACACAAGCTGTCCCTTGGCATCGGGAACTGAACTGGAGATGCTTTTAGGTGAATGAATGCAAGCGATTGCGTTGGCTTTTACTTCCACGCATGTTGGGGTGGGGATGGATGGACGAGTCGGGTCATGATCTGCCGTGCGCTAAGAGTAGCATGTTGGCCTAGTAGGCAAGAGCTTTGGGCCGGTGAACGACAGGATGCTGGTTCTTATTCCTGAGCCGTCAAGTTGAGAGACCCTGTCGTGTCCCTTTGAAATGCAGCATGCCCTAATTGCTCCCAGGACGTAAATAAGAACTTGTTGTTAGCGTACTTGCTAACTAATGCGCACGAGCCAGGTGTATGTGTGGACGGTCGGCCAGCCGCCAGTCGTTTCTGGTCGGCCCGTTGATCACACAGCGCGGGGCCTACATTCTTGTTGTCACTCGCAGAACAGAACTCTGCAGCTTGTTGTCTGGCTTTGTTCTTCTTATTTCCACCCTCATGGGAAAGTCATCCGTCGACCTGTACTGCAGCGTATTGTACGGACACCTGCAGGCCAACATTACCTGGGGGGGGGGGGGGTTGAGGAAAGAGGAGAAAGGGGCATGTTGCGTTCGCTTGGCTTTTATCGAGGCACGTTGACTAATCGTCCAGGGATTAGGCTCTTAGACAAGGAGTCTTTCATCCTGACAGAACCGCAAGAAGACCAGATATGTTGTGGTGAATGGGTGGAGGGGAAAGTACAGCTGGCAAACTTTACCTGTGTTGTGTGCTTTGTTCACATCTCTCACACACACACACACACACACACACACACACAGACACACAGACACATCATTTCTCTCGGAAAGTTGTTCCAGCCATGCTAGCAGACAGCTCTGCATAGTTCTCACACCACACACTCGGCTTGTATTAGCCAATAGAACAGGAGTGGGGATATGGTAGTTCTAATAGATAATAGGAGCTCATACGGCCCATTTGTTGTGCCACGGCATGGAAGAGAACGAAAATACTTAATTGATTCCAAACAAAGGGTTCTTTGTAGGCTACAGTAGTGTTCACCTTGTGTCCTGTCTCCTCTTCTATTCTCTCTCTCGCTCTCTGTTTCTAAACGTATCTCTCTCTCACTCAATCTCCTTCTCTTTCTCTCTCTCTCTCTCTCTCTCTCTCTCTCTAACGCTCGCTCTTTCTCTTGCACCATCACCATGTCTCCAGGTCTTTCCCTTAATATCTTCATCCCTTTCTCTCTCTCTCTCGTGCTGACGCTGCGTTAGGTCTACCTCCTTGTGTGTTTCCGTATTTCACCCTGCTTCTGTAGGACAGACGGGGGCCTTTGACTGGGATTGAGTTTAACATACACTAAATGGTTTGTTAGTGGGTTTGGGAACGGGCCGTGCGCCTGTATATTGTTGTATGTAAATGAGGCGACGAGCTGGTGTCGAAGCTGCCTGGGCTGCGTGGCTCCACGTGAGCCTGATGTTACCCAGACTCCTCTTCTGCGCCCGTACTCCTGATGAGATCATTCTGAAGACACACACGGCCGACAGGCGTGTGTGGGATCAGTTAATTCCTAATTCCATTGTGGGCTCCGATGTGCACACATATCAGACCATATACCATGGGTTTGATGAAACCTAACTTGTAATTTGGTTGGAAACCAGTTCATAACAGCAATAAGGCGACTCAGTACGAACGCTGTGGGTCCTGTGAAGCCACACTCTGTGAGGCATCGTTCCTCAGAGCGAAACTCATCCGTCGTACAGTATTTCAGTATGGTTCTCACACCCTCGCCGTTTTGCACGTATCTAAATATGAACGAGGCCTGCTCGTAAGGCTGAAACTGTGTGCGTGTGTGTGTTTGCTTTCAACAGTGAGTTTTAGTCAGGCAACAAAACATGTCAATTTCTTTCTCTTATGAGCCATACTGTATGTAGGCGGGGGGGGGGGGGGCAGTTTGAGCCCATGTTTTAAGGTATCACTTCAAAGCCCAGTGTGCTTGTTAAAGAGCATTATATTAGCGGACTAAGTGAGGAGTGGTGGGGGGTGAGTTAATATGGAGCCTCATAACCTTACCTCCTCTTCTCAGCCTCAGACTGACGCCAAACACACCCCGCACTGGCTTTGTGCCGCAACGCTCAGCCCTGGTGCGCGTGGGCCTGTGTGTTCGTGCCTCTGTGTGCGTGTGTGTGTGTGTGTTCTGTATGTACCGAATGTGCGTCTGCTTGTGTGTTCTCCCACCGTCTGGGCACAATGAAAGTCAACCAAAAAGCAAACCAGAAAGGCCACCCAGGTCATTTGCTTGTAATAATCCTACCTCCATATGTGTCATTCATTATCAGTGTATCTGAATACCAAAGCACTGACTCTTATAACGTAACTACAAATACCTTTGTTGTGCTACTTAAGTTGGCACAATGTATATTTATTGAAAAGGTATGCGCTATGTTTGCCCAGGCCTTTGCTCACACCTGTGATACTGGATGGCTGAACATTTGATGTTGTCTTTATTTGACAGTTTCACTGTTTAGTCTGCTGTGATTTTCTGATTGGCTGGTGTCGCTGACCTATCGGTGAGCACTAATCCAGCCTCCCACCTCACCTACCTGGGCTCCGCTCAGCTCAGTGCTTTGTGTTCTCTAAGGCGGGCGTGTGTACATGGTAAGCCGTCGTTGAATGGGCACTTGTGCTGAGCAAGCACGGAGCGAAGTAACACGACAAAGGACGGGCGAACAAAGTCAAACACCAGTGTGACTTTTCGACTGCTCAAAAGCCGCAATAGGCCGATAGGTTGATCAACCGGTTAAATCTTTCCGGCTGTTTGCGTCTGTAGTTTTATGTTTCTCGATCATTGTGAGGGCAGCTTAAAACACCAGCCTGGTCGCTGTGTTAATGAGCGTGTCAATTTATCAGATTGACAAGAGCTTTTGAAAAGGTTGTGTCTACGTGATTGAGAGAGTGGGAAGGTGCGCGTGCATGCATGTGTGTGTATGTGTTTTTGTGCTCGTGGTGGACGTTCGTTTATGTACAGTATCTCACAAAAAGTGAGTACACCCCTCACATTTTTGTAAATATTTGATTATATCTTTTCATGTGACAACACTGAAGAAATGACACTTTGCTATAATGTAAAGTAGTGAGCTGATGGATGTTAGAGACATTGCGCTCCTCCACCTTCTGTTTGAGGATGCCCCACAGATGCTCAATAGGGTTTAGGTCTGGAGACATGCTTGGCCAGTCCATCACCTTTACCTTCAGCTTCTTTAGCAAGGCAGTGGTCATCTTGGAGGTGTGTTTGGGGTCGTTATCATGTTGAAATACTGCCCTGCGGCCCAGTCTCTGAAGGGAGGGGATCATGCTCTGCTTCAGTATGTCACAGTACATGTTGGTATTCATGGTTCCCTCAATGAACTGTAGCTCCCCAGTGCCGGCAGCACTCATGCAGCCCCAGACCATGACACTCCCACCACCATGCTTGACTGTAGGCAAGACACACTTGTCTTTGTACTCCTCACCTGGTTGCCACAACACACACTTGAAACCATCTGAACCAAATAAGTTTGTCGTCTCATCAGATCACAGGACATGGTTCCAGTAATCCATGTCCCTAGTCTGCTTGTCTTCAGCAAACTGTTTGCTGGCTTTCTTGTGCCTCATCTTTAGAAGAGGCTTCCTTCTGGGACGACAGCCATGCAGACTAATTTGATGCAGTGTGCAGCGTATGGTCTGAGCACTGACAGGCTGACCCCCCACCCCTTCAACCTCTTCAGCAATGCTGGCAGCATTCGCACTAAAGTTCTTTGGTCGACCATGCCGAGGCCTGTTCTATTAAACCGCTGTATGGTCTTGGCCACCGTGCTGCAGCTCAGTTTCAGGGTCTTGGAAATCTTTTTATAGCCTAGGAAATCGATATTACCAAATTTAACACACCTGTTCCCCATTCACACCTGAGACCTTGTAACACTAACGAGTCACATGACACCAGGGAGGGAAAATGGCTAATTGGGCCCAATTTGGACATTTTCACTTAGGGGTGTACTCACTTTTGTTGCCAGCGGTTTAGAAATGAATGGCTGTGTGTTGAGTTATTTTGAGGGGACAGCAAATGTACACTGTTATACAAGCTGTACACTCACTACTTTACATTGTAGCCAAGTGTCATTTCTTCAGTGTTGTCACATGAAAAGATATAATCAAATATTTGCAAAAATGTGAGTGGTGGACTCACTTTTGTGAGATGCTGTATGTGCGTGTGTGGTTACTTTTGTTTGTTGCTGGCTTCTGCTCAGGTGCGTTACATGCCGTGTTTGTTCAGTTCTCGGGCACCTTTGCTCCAAGGAACACTTCTGTGCTCTACAAACCTGGCACGAGCAAACATGAGAGAGAAGTTAAACTCCCACAGTGATGTCTATTTTCTTGATTGAACCAGGATCCAATCCAAACCTCAATGCATTGTAGTTTCGAGTGGTTGGTTCCTTACATTGGTTAAAATGGCCGCTTTCACTTCTCAGTTCCCATTGGCATGTGGCTGTTAACTGGATGGCGTCCAACCGCACAGGTCCAATCATTCACAGATCAGGGCTTCATTATGCAGTAAACAAAAGAAAACACAGGTTTCACCTGAACTACCTGAAGCGTTGATATTCGTTAAACGTTACATCACCGTTGGCCACAGTGTGCGTTGATGAACATGACTCTGGACTGAGGGATTCCTCCACCAACAGTAATAAACACAACCCTACATAAAAGATCCTTCCATCTGCATGCTATGTACTCCTCATTGTTATCAATATCATTCATTAATCAGTAATGCGTTTCCAGGTCTAGTATGACCGGTTCAGAGCGGTTCCTCCATTTTAATTGTTTGGCTTTCCAATGCATTGTTACTGTTCTTCTAGAATACTTTTAAATAAAAGTAGATACAGTGGATTTTTCCCCCACAGTGAGATCTCATCTTGTAGTTATCAGGTCTGCAAAATATTCTGTAAGCCTGTTGACCTGTTTTTTTCACATAATCCTACCTGAACATATTACATTCATTTAATGGCCGGGTCTACTGTTCCGAAGGGAAAACATAATGGCGTTCAGCAAACGGTCAAGTCTGTACACTTTTCCCAGACTTCTCCTCGGGATTCACATATTTGTCGTCGACTTAAACTGGCACGTCCGAATCAAGTAACCAATACCGAGCCATTGGCTGACCTGAATCAAGGCCGTACGTGCCTGTTCAGGGCTACAATAAGCATTCTAGGTTTGCTGTTCGGTACTCTGCTGCAGGGTTTTATGTAGGATGACGGAGCGGCCTGCCCGGTCCTGCCGGTGTGCCCTCTCGCTCCGTCTACTGCTTCACTCTCCTGGAATGGTGAATACCAACAAAGGAAATACATTAAATAGCACTAAAGCTGTTTGCGGTTGAGGAGGGAGAAAAGTGAGACATACCTTGAGAGAAGGAAATGAATAGGGGTATGGGAGTAGGATTGTGTTTGTGTGCGTGTTTTTTGGTGTTCATGTCTCTATGTGTGTGTGTGTGTGTGTGTGTGCGTAGGAGCGGGCTGGGATCGGTGTGTTTAGCCCTCCAGGTGTGTGTGCCGGTGGCTGTCGAGGCTTGTGGGGGCTCACAGCGGAGGTGGCAACGTGACAGGGCCTAATGATAGGCTGTGGTGGGTGAGGACATGAGTGTGTCTGTGTCTGTGTGTCTGTGTGTCTGTGTGTGTGTGTCTGTGTGTGTGTGTTCACCTGCGAGTGTGTGTTGGCCCGGCCCCTGTCAGTGCAGACACACAAAACAAATCTCACATGCAAACACGCACACAGTCGCTAACACACAAACACACACACATACACACACACACACACACACACACTCACCCACATACACAACAATGCACCATATATCTGACAGCACATCCCACACAGTACAGTCAATCAGAGAGTTCAGGATGACTGTATACTTGCCAAGAAAGGAGGGGTGAGAACCGTAGTCCTGCGGTCAAGACTCTTCTCTCCTCAACTCCCAAGGACTGGGTTCAACTCTAAACCGAACTAGGGGCCTGTTCACTGAGTTAGACCATTAAAAAAAAGGTGTGTCATTCTGTGAATGGGAAAACAAGGCTCCTGGTCTGGGATTTTTAACCTCCTATCAAATGTGTTAGTGATTCCGATTTGGACCTGATCATTAACAGAATTGGACCTGTTAATGATTATTCTGGGAATTTGGAAACGCTGACAAGGCTGACCACGCCCCAGCGACAACAAATGTCTTTAGTCTTATTTCGGGACAAAATATGATGTTGGTTCTCTGATTATCTCAACTTAATCATGGCTCGACGATTTAGAAAGAATTAGATTTATTCTGAGGGATAAGTTATCTACATTTGTTTACATCTGGCAGTCTCTCTGCTATGTGAAAAATGTGACACTGTAACTGAATAAATTCTACACTGAAATTGAATGTTTTGGTTTTGCCGGACCACGTAAGCGGAGCCGGCTAAGAAGAGTGAATGTCTCTAACTGAGTGACTGACTGACTACCCCTTGTTAAATAATGTAGAGGTTGTATCTCTTTGCAGGTGAGGCGAAGTATGCATTGTGAGTTATTCTGTATTGACAAAAACTTGGCTGAAACCTGAAATTGTATACGATTGTATTGCGACTGTTTCTGCCATGGAAAAGTTCATCTTCAGTCTCGTTAGCAATTTCTCAATTCTTATGATTATTCCTAAAAAGATACCAGTATTGCTCATAGACGCTATTTCTGGTGGAGGTAAACTTAATAAGAAATAGTCAGTTTAACACAAGGCTCAATAGTGTTTAGCCACAGGTGAAATGCGTAATGCCCTGGCATTATGGTTAAAGTTAATGCCTCTCACATGGAGGGCTCAAGTTCAAATCTATTGTGAACAACGACATTTATTTATTTTATTTCCACAATTTTCGCATTGTTTCACTTGATGAAAAGATTAGTTATTGTCACCTTTCTTGATAGTTATTGTATCAATGTAATTCACAAATGAAAGATAAAAGTATGTTGTTATGCCATGAAAGAAAAAAATAGGTTCTTATGCCATGAAATGAAATAGCTTTGGCAGGCTCGCTAGCAATTGCTCAATTCCTATGACTATTCCAGTAAGTTAGTAGATACTGGTAAAGCCTATTACTGGCTAAACAGCCTGTGGCAAAAGCTAACAGTTCATAGACGCTATTTCAAATTTATTTTCAATCAATTGACATCAGCTGATGTAACAAAGTGTTTTTACAAAACACCTGGTCTTAAACCCCAAGGAGCAGTAGTGTTGAATTTCAGTGGCTAGGAAAAACTCCCTAAGAATGCCAAAATGTAGGAAGAAACCTAGAGAGGACACAGGTTCAGAGGGGTGACAAGTCCTCTTCTGGCTGTGCCAGGTGAACATATTAAGATTACAATTGTAATAATTAATAAATCCATGTGGGCTGAGTCTAGAGTCTATTTAAACTTAGTCTATTTAAACATTTCACAACTTCAAATATGGACAAGACCATACAACAGTTTATTTGTTACTCACCAAAAAAAAAGTCACTTTTCATAAGTTCATATTTAGAAATGGTAAGAAGCACATTTCCATTTTTCTAAATTTTGTTTTGTCTGTCCCACATTGAAATATTCTTAATTGGAATATTTGTAACAGAAAGGTAAAAACAAAATGTCTTGTTCGATCAAATCCTCCAAGTCAAGTTTCTCCATATTAGTGCCTAATGAACATAGCCCAAGAGCTTGTTCGCTAAACTTAATTTCCATCTTTGACCTTTCTGACCCTCAGAGTCTTTCACCCCAGTCAAGTTCAGGTGTTACGATGACCTTGTCTTAAGAGGGTTTAACCTCACCCTTACGCCGATTATTACTGGTTCAACAAAGTTGTAAATCGACGTTCGTTTTCTATTCACATTTGACACCTTTCTCTATTCAAACGTGTTAATCGGCACTTCCCATAAACTTCGGATGTAATGCTAATCTCTTTACGCTTTTGAGCTCATCACATTGCGATGTGAAAAGCAATGATTTGTAAAGACAGACAGACAGTGACACACACACACACACACACACACTAATAATGGTCGCGCTACAACAATGGATATTATTGTTGTGGCTTTCCAGGAGGCTTAAATGCTTCAGTCACAGGGAAGAAGCACTGTGCGTGTGGTGAGCACCGGTCTCCTCTACACAATAAAGGTCTGAGAAGAACCATTTTCCAGTGGTGGGGCGTTCCACAGTGGGCTCACCACGTCGGCCGCATCCGCCCGTCCTGTTTCCTCCTTCCCCTGTACCCTGAGGTGCTCCGAACCACAGAGAACACAGGCACACAGAGAACACAGGCCAGCCATTGTCTTGGCTCTCAGACGCTCCACAGTTGAGTGACATATCAAACCCGATTATGAATATCTCAGTGTCTGTGTGTGTCTGCGCGTCTTCCGCCTTCGCTGTCCACCGGACCGCTCTACAGACTCCGATTAGCTTCCGAGGTGTCTGCAGTAAGTCGCCTCTTTAAGTCACGTGTGAAAAGCCTTGGAGTGCTGTTCTCAATCGGCGTGTGAACCACGCACAGGTGGCTTTGCCCCAGACACCGGGCCATGTTTTTCTGTACCACAGCTCAGTAGCTTTTGTCACGGAGGATTGCTGGGTGTTTTCATGTGCTTCTTGAGGTCTCCCCGTGACAGTGTTTTTCAAAATAGAATGTGTATCGGTGTCTGGGGTCACGTTGTGTTCAAAGAAGAGGACAGTTGTGTCACTCCCCTGCTGTTTTGGAGCTTAGCGATTCCAACGAGGGTTGAAAGCCATCCCACTGTTGAGAAAGCGTCTGACTCTGGACGACATTGTCTTTGTCTGTCTTACTGTACGACGTTCACCCCACTCCCCCACTCGCTCCATCTCCCGACATTGGCAGCGCCAAGGCAGAGGCGGGTGCCTCTCGGTGTGAACCTTCAGAATTCAGATCGCGGCCTTAATACATCTGAAGAGATATGAAAGCACCGGTCTAGTTATCGTTTCTTTTTAGGCTTCTGTTAATTTCTGTTGAACACTGAGACACTCACATACTCAACGGCGAGCCCTGGGGCAACGGCAATGTTTGAACTGTGCTGGAGATTTCAGTTTTTTTTTTCCTAGGTCCCGGAACAATACTTTAGTTAGCGGTGCATTCCTGATTATTGACACACACCGGCTGAGGGGCGGATAAGAGAGAGGCTCCTCGCTGCAGTGCCTTCTGGTTCGTCTGCTCTGCTTGTGAGCAATACCTGGGGATGGTCGCTGTGGCAACGTGGCACAACAACCCGCGGTGATGCAATGGGTTTCGCCACCGACCGGTTCGACGGAAAGTTTTAGTCGGCGTGGTGCTCCTTGACAGCCTCCTGAGGAGTTTTAAGAATGGGCAAAACCAAATAGTAGCTAAAAGTAGAATGGCTACAACGCCTCTGATTGTCTGTCTCCATTAGTCCATCAGCCAATTAATCGCATATTCATAAATCCCTTTTTGTGGTAATTTTGCTTTCGAACAGCGACGTGCTAGGTTGCGTTCTGAGGGATGAGTAGTAGTAGTTCTATCCCGACAGGCTTGATTGCATGCCTCCGGCCTGCCCACATGTGACCCACTGTGGCGAAGATGGCCAGATAGCTGGAACTGAGGGAGCATTGTGAGAGACGAACGGCCAGACTGAGGATCTGCCGAGGAACCTGCTCATGAATCTTATCGGGCGGGAGACCACAGGTCATTATCAACCGTGGAAGGGCTGCCGCTGACATCATGTCCCATTTGGGACTAACCCACCCTGTGTTCATTTTTAACCCTGTGAAGCCTACCTTTTTAACCCTGTGTTGCCGTCTTCGCTTCTACTAGCACTGTTGTTTCGCCACGCTACCATTCTCCTCTTCATGTTTGTCATCCGCTTCTTTCTCCTCTTCCCGCTCCCCTTTTCCTCCTCCTCCTTACTCACATCGGCCAATGTGTGGGTCAGGAGGGATGGAGAATAGATAGCCTCCTGTAGAGAGAGAAAGAGAGCTTGTGAGAAAACACAATCAGTAGGCTTGGGACAGGACTGCTGTTGGCTCAGTCCACGTAGGGTTGAGGATGATTCCCACTGTAAATGTCACTGTGTATTGATTTGCATCATCGGAATCATATTGTAGAGTAATTATCTTTTGCAGGATACAATTGCCTTCAATGCTCTTCGAAATATACACAGTGACTAAGACTACGCATATGTCTCAACCGCCACTAATAATTTTTCAATTAGCATCAGCTCGGTCCCGCCCCTCCACCGTTATTGGTGGGATGGTGACAGGTTTCAGTGGGTTTTTTGGCATGACAAAAATGATATTTGTTGTTTTTTTTTATCTAAAGAGCATTCCTGAACTAAGTTTGGTCTTGGCAAACGCCTAGGTCATATTTCTGTTGGGAAACACCCCTGTTTTGATTGACTGCTGTAATTATAAAGTGCAGTTGCATTCCGGTCAGAACAGCAATGTGTCATCCACTTTGAGAGGATATTATAATAATAATAATAATAATGGAAATAATTAATGCAGCTTCTATAGCGCTTTTCATTACAAAAACAGATCTAAAAGTGCTTGCATTTAAAAAAAGAAATGTGCATGAAAACATTTAGAGATCTACAGGACATTGAGTGTCTCTGGACTACTTTAAGACATGTTCAGTTAGTGTGGAAAGTGAACGAGTTGTTTTATGCCTCCAAAAGATGGAGCAACGGTCCAGAAGGATCCACATGGGTTAGAGGAGGGAGGGGTTCGTCAGAAGGGGGAGATTAACAGGTCGTTCAGGGGCAGGCGGGCAGCACAGTTCACTCCCCATTTAAGGCGTCTCACTTTATTCTCTGCATCTGGTGACTCTTTTATATAAGAGATAAAGTTAATTGATTTGTTCCCACTCAGTGATGACAGACTTGCAGGAATTCTCAGACTGAATTAATATTGGACACCTACTATAGCAGTGTTTCATTTCACTGTCCATTGGTGTTCCTCATGGAATAGGAGATCTTGGGTTAAACAGCCAAATACATACAGTGGTGTAGCTATGCAGTTGAAATCAAAACAGCTCACAAGTAGCTTAAGCTTGCTAGAATTGTTCACTATGTCACTCAGAGCTCAGGCAGACAGAAGGCAAATAGCAAACATGACTCTGTCTACACTCATTTAATGAAAACCAAATGTGGAATTAAAAGATTCAAACAAAACAACAAACAGAAATATTGAACGTTTTCAAAATGTACAGAGACGCTTTGCCTTGGCTGACCCATGGCACCATGGGAACTAAATAACTATATTTTAATTAATTTCCCGTAATTCTTTTTTGTAGTATAAACCTGTGTGTACCAATAGGACATCTTGAATATAGGATAAGGGCAACATTTGAGGCCTACTACCCCCCAAGCCCTCCAACATTAGGCTGTTGCATTCCAGTGCTGTAGCCTGTTAACAGAGGACTCAAAATTAGTCACCACAGAAATGGGATAAAATAAAGAGACATATTCGGTGAAGGATAAATATGGCATCATTCCTGTTAGTAGTTTTCAGAAGGTTCTGTCTGTGGGGATCATGTTTTCCAAGTGTTTATATTCTACACACAGTCTCCGCTATCCAAGAGAACACAGCGTTGTATGTGAGACTGACAGAACCTATTATAGTAACATACAATAATGAGAGACAAAAACATCACAGCATCCATAATAACACTTTACTGGTAAAACATCTGTACGGCATCAGTCTAATTGATGCTACACAGGTCCGGCAGTTAGAATTTCCCTGAACAACGCTGGCTGTTCTACTTATGGCTATCGTGGGTTGCACCTCCATCGCACATATTTATGTTAGCTAGAATGTTCAGTTGAACATCGACCTAAAACGACCCAGTTGTGACAAAATGTGCAGCCTGTGAATACATTATATCACCGTCAAGAGTCAATCAAGTTCTATCGTCTTGCTAGCTGTTTTCTATGCTAACATTGTATTTGTTGCCTTGTATGTTTTCCACAGCCTTTGCCACATTGTCTTGATGAGTATATTTTTATAACATGCTATGAACACATATTCTATATTTTGGGGTTGATTCTAAAGCCCTGAATGAGTATGTTTTTTTTTAAGGAATATATTGAATTGAACAAATGTTATGGTGAAAGTAACCACGTATGTCATTACGTCCATTTACCTAGTGTATCTCCAACACTTGTTCAGTGTATCTCCAACACTTGTTTAGTGTATCTCCAACACTTGTTTAGTGTATCTCCAACACTTGTTCAGTGTATCTCCAACACTTGTTTAGTGTATCTCCAACACTTGTTTAGTGTATCTCCAACACTTGTTCAGTGTATCTCCAACACTTCTTTAGTGTATCTCCAACACTTGTTTAGTGTATCTCCAACATTTGTTCAGTGTATCTCCAACACTTGTTTAGTGTATCTCCAACACTTGTTTAGTGTATCTCCAACACCTCTTTAGTGTATCTCCAACACTTGTTTAGTGTATCTCCAACACTTGTTTAGTGTATCTCCAACACTTGTTTAGTGTATCTCCAACACTTGTTCAGTGTATCTCCAACACTTCTTTAGTGTATCTCCAACACTTGTTTAGTGTATCTCCAACATTTGTTCAGTGTATCTCCAACACTTGTTTAGTGTATCTCCAACACTTGTTTAGTGTATCTCCAACACCTCTTTAGTGTATCTCCAACACTTGTTTAGTGTATCTCCAACACTTGTTTAGTGTATCTCCAACACCTCTTTAGTGTATCTCCAACACTTGTTTAGTGTATCTCCAACACCTCTTTAGTGTATCTCCAACACTTGTTTAGTGTATCTCCAACACTTGTTTAGTGTATCTCCAACACCTCTTTAGTGTATCTCCAACACTTGTTTAGTGTATCTCCAACACTTGTTTAGTGTATCTCCAACACTTGTTTAGTGTATCTCCAACACTTGTTTAGTGTATCTCCAACACTTGTTTAGTGTATCTCCAACACTTGTTTAGTGTATCTCCAACATTTGTTCAGTGTATCTCCAACACTTGTTTAGTGTATCTCCAACACTTGTTTAGTGTATCTCCAACACCTCTTTAGTGTATCTCCAACACTTGTTTAGTGTATCTCCAACACTTGTTTAGTGTATCTCCAACACCTCTTTAGTGTATCTCCAACACTTGTTTAGTGTATCTCCAACACCTCTTTAGTGTATCTCCAACACTTGTTTAGTGTATCTCCAACACTTGTTTAGTGTATCTCCAACACCTCTTTAGTGTATCTCCAACACTTGTTTAGTGTATCTCCAACACCTCTTTAGTGTATCTCCAACACTTGTTTAGTGTATCTCCAACACTTGTTTAGTGTATCTCAGCAGTAAACAGAAGGTTCTTTGAGCAAATATAGGTAATGTATTGAGTCTAGAATAAAATATATATTTGATGGTAAAAGTAATAATTTCTTGTTTGTCTATTACATACTCATGTAAACAAACAAAAATAAACATGGTATTTACCTACCTGCCTCTAAGAAAGGGAAGGACAAATCTTTTGGCTCAGGGTCACATCAAGATTTTGAAATAACAACCCCATTTCCAAAAAAGTTGGGACATTGCGTAAAATGGAAACAGAATGCGATGATGTGCAGAACATTTAAACCTGGTATTCAATAGAAAATACTACAAATACAACATATCAAATGTGGAAACCGAGAAATGTTATTGTTTCTTGAAAAATATATGCCCACTTTGAATTTTATGCCAGCAATACATTTAAGAAAATGCTGGGACAGGTGCACCAAAACACTGGAAAAGTGTAATGATGAAAAAAAATCTGGTGGAACTTCTCACAACTAATTAGGTTAATTGGCAACTGATCATTAACAGGATTGGGTATAAAAAGAGCATCCCAGAGAGGATGAGTCCTTTTGCTCAGGCAAAAGATGTTGATGATTAGGCATTTGACCAAGTACATATTACCTTTTGTTTAGTTAGTTCTTCTACACGACTCGTTATGGATCAGTGGAGCTATTTCACTTAGGGCGGGACATGATTTGACTTGGAACAAAAAACAAACACAAACACACACCAGCCAAAATAGCTACGGTATAAATGATGACCCAGTGAAAATATGGAGTCAAATGTATTTGATTGTATGTATAGTGGATGTGTAATAGCTTGTGAACAGTTGCGGCTGAATGAACTGTACCTACATGAACATGATGATTCACCTTGTGTCCCCAACTTACGCAGTCGGAGCACTACATCCTCTTTTTGCTCCCTTTCTGGCTCTGGGTACCCTCAGACATGGGTCTTGGGGCATCGGTGGTAGGGGGCTTGATGGGAGGGGGGCAGTGAATGCAGGGATCGAGACGGACCTTCCTCCTGAGCCGACTTGATCAGCTTGGGTTCTGTGGCACGTCAGTTCTCCACAGTTAGGGCCGTGGACCCCAGCATGCGTCGGCATTTTGAAGATGGGCCGGGGAGCTCCCTGAGGGCCTCATCCACAAACTGGGCCCACATTTTGGAGTCATTATCTGTTTCTTATATGATAAATATTGCAATTCACCATTTGGTTATAATGTCACTTACATGCACACATACTGTATCTTGCACACAAAATGTACGTTACAATTCTTTCATTGGGATGATACGAGGAGTTGTGTGGTTCTTACTATCCAAAATAAATTGCTTTAGTTTGACTTTCAGGTCCCTAAGACTTTGCACAGTACCGTACACTATAAACATACTGTAATATTATTGAAATTGGTCAAAAGAAATCCATTCAATTGTAATAGCATTGCGGATATGAAACCATTTCCTCTGTTATATCTGCCAGACAAGAATTTCCAATTGAAATTGTTATTATAAGCAATTTACTCAGTCAAACGGCTCCCAAAGCCTTACTGTACTAAGCCTTGGCCAACAAGATGAACAGATATCACCTCTTACTTTGTAATTCAACACATGCTCAGCTTCACATTCAATGCATCTTAGATGTGGCTGTAGCACTCCGGGAAATAAATCTTTATCTTGAACCACAATGTTGGTAATGAGTTGTGATAATGATGTTAACTAGGGCAGCCTAGTGATCTTAGCACACCTTGTTGTGTGTTATCACCACTCATTACCAACATTGTGGTGTTATCACTGATGTGATGTATTTGTCAGTCTACACATTTGTATGTGTGTAGAAGCAGCGTGACATTGTGGTACTCTCGTGTCATTGGACATTTTCATTTTATGACTGACCTTAAGGCATTTCCATAGAAAAAATTTAAAACAATCAATCAAGTTGACACTGAACAACCAAGGCCACTACAGAAACAATGCATGCAAAGTTAAACAAACCACGGCCTTTTACACTTCGCTGTAATTGATTTGTGGTTTCAGCATCATTCGGAGTCTCTGCGTCAATCTTGTCGTTGAGAGTTTACGGGAGGGACCCGATCATCCGCCATTCTGACATTCTTCTGCTCTTGTCTGGTGACCTAACGTTGGATGTGAGGTGACGGTTGGTGCAGAGAGAGGGTCTCCCCACCCCACAAACACCCCCCGCCCCCCACTGCCTTACCAGCCCAAACCTCTCTGAAAGCGAGAGTGGTAGCAGGCGTACTAAGAAACAGGGAAGGTGCGGTCGTCTGGGTCTGTTGTGTACTGCAGCGACAGCCTTTGGTTCCTCCTTCGAGAATTTGGTCCGTCGTGGTGACCCAACTGCTTCCAACCGTCCTTCCTCCTCTGCCCCCAGCCCCCCCCCCCCCCCCATCGGGCCATCTGTCCTCCAGGCTGCTGGAGGTCCGGGGCCGTTTCTCAATACCTACTTCTCAAAACCCATTGGATCAGAAAACCAGAAGTCCCTCCTCCCTTGCATTCTCCTCCAATGGGTTATTTGTAGGAGGCTGGGAGAAAGGAGGTAACAGGATGGATAAAAAAAAAAAAAGAAGGCCAACAACAAGGAAATTGTGTGGCACGAGCATGAGACCTAGCTAATGGGAAACCATTTGAACTGGATCGTTGCTAGTAAAAGGAACAGAGAATGAGATGGACAGCAGTCAGAAGATGGGTGTGTCATTTTCTGTTAGTGAGAGACATTAAGGTCATGTCAGGACTCGGTTCCTCACACACCGATGAGAGATCCATTGATAAAAATAGATCAACAAACAAATCTAAGTCAGGAAAACACATTTACGAGATGTGAGAGAGAGCTCAAATAGCTGAGATGTCAAGATTACTTAAGCGTGGCTTTGTCATCGGTGACCCATAGGTCTCTGGTCAAAAGCAGGTTCCCACCCTATAAGCACTGCAACCTGGAGGGAAACTTATCTTCCTCAGAAATTTTGAATGGCAGCGTCTGTTTGTTTGGTTGTCCGGCTTATTAGGCTGTCGTTGACTAGCACAGTCGACGATGGCATGCTCTGCACAATTACATTGGCTGGCATTTTGTCACTGTCGAATTATCGCCTGTTTGCTTAGCTGGCATGTTTTCTCTGGACTGTAGAGCATGGCTCACACTCACAGGGCTTTGCCTTTAATACAGCCAACACAGATTCTGGCAGTTTACAACATGTTCAAGAGCTAGGCCATAGATGTCAGTGCTTTGTCTCCAGATGCCCATGGGCATTTTTCTCTCTTTATTATTATTACATTGAGATTTGTTCTGCCCCTCATCAGCAACAAGTTGACAAGTTCGGCAAAGTTTTTTGGTGGAAATCTATGAGGAACTTAACATCTCTTAAAACAAGGAATTTGTATTGGTCTTGAATGCCAGCTTTGTCTTATCATGATTCATGTTACTTATGCCATTTCACCCTAAAGAGGAAGTTGTTTCTCTGCTTGCAGTTCTAAAGTGGGCATTTCAGTTAAGGTGAGGCCAGAACAATTTGGAAAAATAACCTCACCCAATACCATGAAGACTATTGTTTTTGTTGACCAAGGTCTGACATTAAAGACAGGACAGCATGGAGCGTGGGAAGTTTACTGAACTCTCCGACCCCCAGCATCGCTACACCACATTGACCCAGAACCGTGAACATGTGACAGCGTAATGTTCCAACTTCTTTTATTCCACAGCTTTTGTTGTTTATTCAAGCTCCGGCACTTACGGAGTTGGAGAGCTTTTTACATACATACTATAGAGCGACAATCACTCCACTGGCATTCTTCTCACCGTTCTCTTTGGTTCCACCCGTGTTCTCCGGAATAGGATTTGCATCTCCCTCTTTCTCTCTCTCCCTCTTTCTCTCTCTGTTGATCTCTCTCTCTTTCTCTCTCTGTTGTTCTCTCTCTCTTTCTCTCTCTGTTGCTCTCTCTCTTTTTCTCCTATGCTTCCAAATCACTTCCAAGCACAGCTGAAGCACTTTTTCCCCCAGGCATGTACCAATCTAATGGCATCATTTGGGCCCTCACACACAGAGAAAATCAGGCCCCTTTCTCTGGCTAAAAGGTTTGTTAACGGGAGCGACAACAAAGACTTGGCCCAGTGAAGCGCTTCTCGACCTAGCCGAACTGAATAGAAGGGCCCCTTTCATGGCTGTTTATGAGCACCCCCCTTTTCAAAAAGAAATACAAATCAGATTGGATGGTACCACTGCCTTTCTTAGAGTTGGGGGGGATTCAGATTTGATTGTGATCATACTACTTCTTTCTTGGTTGTTCTGCTTAATTTGGCAGGGGTCTTCTCACCTGACAAAGGGAGGGTCGTCAAAACTGATGGTCATATTTGGATAGCTAATGGCTGTATTCATTTCTTACACTTACAGGAATTGGCCCGGTTAGTGCTGCATTAATGACTAAACAGTTCACCAGATACAAAACTGAATGATTTAATATGCATTTTACATTTGCTGTAACACAGTAACTCAATAACAGAATGTATCAAAAACGCTTGCAGTGGTGTGAGTTAAGAACTATCTAGTGTGGCTCCAAATGGCCACACGCCTCTTGAATGTGGGAACAGTTTCTTACAATTTAAATATAGTTTTATGAACCCAAAGAAATTATCTTCAAATCTTCTAGCTGTGCTGTCAGCCAACCCTGCCCGGGATCATTTGAAAGCGTGTTTTATTGCCAACATGACTAGTTATAAAATACCATCACAGTGCTAGGCTTTCCCATGGCGATTCAAAGAATTTTCACCTCAAACAAAATGGTCATAAATGTCGTGACTGCATACGACATTAGCTTTGTGATGTGAAAATGTGAATTTAGAGTCATGAGTGTCGGTAGGTTTGCAGCTGATGTCAGGGTTTTGGAGCTGTTTGTAAACCAACTGATGTGTTGGTAGGTATTGGGTGGATAGTGGCATAGTGTGTCTGTGTGTGCATGGGTCAATGTGCCCAAACACCAGTCCTAAGCTTAAAGATTTAAAGATTAAGTAATTCATGTAAAAAAAAAATCCTTGAATTTCTTTCGCAAACTCTGAAGCAAGGTAATGTCTTCCTCAGACTAACCATTTCTGTTTTGTCATTTCGCTCTCTCCGCCACCTCGATGTGGTGGTTCTGCAGGTAATGTTTGATGGACAGGCGGTATGCAGAGTAGCTGAGGTAGCGATGTGTTTTGTTTTGGCAATCCATTCTTTGGGTGTTCTTAAGCAAACAGAGTGGCGCTATGTCCTGTTTTAACTGGTTTCGTTAGTCACTGTTCAAACTCTCAAACAGGCCATTTCCCAGAGTACACTGGGGAAGGGCAAACAAAAACACTGCTCTAATACTTTACCGGACTGACCTCCAGTTAGGGAAATGGAAGAAATACAATGAAGCCATGCAATGTGAAGATTCTAAATTAGAATGATTACGATGCACCTCTTCATACAGACGGAATACAGGTTCACATATTTCTTTCAAGTGCAGTACTTGGCGGTATTTTAGTACTCCAGTCCACTACTCAAATTTCAGTCGATTTTCATGACATCGACTTGGCTTATCGACTAATGGTAAATTAGTTTTGCGTTCTAATTGCTTTTGTTTTCTGTGTGGATGATATGCAGAATTTCCATTCTCAGCGCAGATGCTCAGAGCAGTTCCATTCACCGGTAGGACGTTTGAGTCACTGGCACACAACACACACAGCCTACGTCAGCTAGTGAACTGCGGGCGAGTGGGGGCAGACATACAGACAGGCTCCCATCTGACTCAGTCATCATTCAAACACATTGTGCCGGTGTACCTATTGCTTCACCGTGGCCCCGTTAACCTGTTGAACTCTGACCCCTTCTGGTGGAATTTTCGAACCAATGTGTAATGTTGTGGTCTGACCAATTAAATCAATGTTTTGCAAATGGATGCTCTTACCTGATGTGTTGGTTAAGAACTGTGGGATTCTGATGAACATGTCCGCAACGCTGTGACTACCACAGACCATGAGAAACAGCAGGCCCAATATAACGTGGGAGGCATAAATCCTGAAAGGTCCACCCCTGGTAACTCTACCACTCCATAGATATAAACAGTTGGTGGTACAGAAAGACATTAAAGTGGATTGCAAACAATTTAACAGTGAATGTGGAACCGGTGACTCAGACTCGAGCACTTGGACCAAGACTCGAGAGCTGGGACTCTGATTTAAGCCCTAGAGGCGTGTGACTCGACCCACTATTTCAGTTAACTAGACTGGCTAAGGTGTTGTGTGTAGGAACGCTGGGTCGTTTGCCAGCTCTGACTCCAACGATTGCATGGTAAATCTGTGTGCCAAACAAAGTAGTTCCAGGTTTTTGAAGACTTTCCCAAACCTTTATCAACCTGCATTTCCATCTAAACTTAACCCCAAACCTAAACTTAACCCATCTGCATTTCCATCTAACTTTAACCCCAAACATAACCTTAACCCTAGTAGCAATAGAAGAAACACTAGCAGTGTTGTAGTTGCAGAATAAGTGAAAGAAGCAGCAGCTGTATCGGTAGAAGTAAATGTAGGGTTAAATGTAATATTGTCCACTATTTGTATAGTTAAGTATACCGTCTGTATATGCTCTACAGATAGTCATAGTATCCACAAACTGTCACAAAACAAATAAATGATTGCTATTGTTATGTTTAGGTTGATAAAGTAAGACTTGCTTTGCGGTTAGTATTAGTGTTAGTAGATAGTTTATTTAATATTTTGTGATATTCTGTAGATATTCTATAAAGTATCTACAGACTGACTATCCAAAAACATTGTTACTAAAAGTAGCAGTAGAAGGAACAGTTGCAGTACAAGAATAGCAGTAAAAGTAACAGTATCGGTCTATCAGTAGCAGTAACAGTCTGAAAAGTGAACTACCAGTATGTGTTGCATTTGAATGACCTGTCTAGTAACTTATGTTGCAGTATACATAACAACTACAATGTACAAGTGGCATTATCATTACCTGTAGCATTTGCAGTGGCATTCTAAAAGTAGCAGTCTGCTAGTAGCAGTAGAAGTAAAAGTATCAGTAGAAAAACTATAGCAGTGTAGTCGCAACAGTAACAGTAGCAGTAACATTATTAGTAACATTTCACCAGTAACAGTATTAGTAACTGTTCACCAGTAGCTTCAGTTACAGTCCATAGAAGTAACAGTAGCCTCAGCAGTAGAAGTATGAGTAAAGGTGACTGAATGGAGTCCTCAGTGTAATTCACATCTTTCATATGGTGGGTCACCGTTTATAGCTTGAAGCTTATTCCACTTGTAATGATTGAGTGCTACTTTCACGTGCATGGGTCACATCCAATGGAAATACTGGTGGAAAACTGGGGGGAAATCTAAAAAGTTCAAACATGCCTAATTTCCAAAATACATATTGAACACCATTGTGTCCAAGTGCGACATGGAAGAAAAGAAAAAAAGGAATAGAATTGAAAGGACTGACTATGTTCTTCAAGGCAATAATGTTAAGTACAGTGTAGCGTAGGTTTGTTTATGCTTGTTTGTAGGGCAATGGTTATATACGTACCTGTAGGCTTAAAGCTTTTTGAAATATTTACTTCAGTGCAAAGCTTTGAACCCCTCGTAATGGATGTATACTATAGGATCATCCTATGAGTATATATTCTTTCCTCTACTTATTCTAAATCAGCCTCTAATGTTCCTTCCCCTGAGGTAACCCTACATGGGGTTTGATCCTGATTAAGGGACTGATACAGAGACACAGAAACATAGTCAGGGAGAGACCGAAAGAGGGAGCGACAAATGGGAAGTGAGACAGGCGGAGAAGTAGAAAGGGATAAAACTTATATGTGAAGAAAAAATGAAATACAGTATGTAAGGAAAGGAGAGAAAGAACCGTGTAGCGAGTCCAGTTGGGTTGTGCTTCTTTCCACCAGTGTTGTGGTTGCGGGCCACAGACACTTCCTTAACCACACAGTCAAGTTCACAGTCTTGACACAATCAAGTTCTTTACAGTCATGTGTGACCCATCTTACCTTAATCTCTCTTTGTGTTCTGTGAATATGTCCTAATTACTAAAAACACCATAAATCCCGAGAACATTACCATACTGTATTTTGACTGCCAAAGGCCAAACAGGGGTCATTGTTTCTCAGTCTGAACTGCATCTGATAGATGAGAATATTTACTAGGTGTAGAGGCATTGACTAATGTGGAAATATGTATTTCTTGAGTTCATGCAGGGACAGAGAGGCACGGGGACAGAGAGATATGGGGACAGAGAGATATGGGGACAGAGAGACAGGGACAGAGAGGCACAGGGACAGAGAGATATGGGAACAGAGCAATGCAGGGTAGGATAGGTGAAGGACGCTGCTCTAGAGGGTGCTGTTCACTAAATCTGTTTTTTAAAATGTGCTGTCTCACTCTCGCATCGTCTCACTCTCACACAGTCTCTCATTCGCTTCTCTCCCTGTCTCAACGTCGTAACACCGCAGTTATTAAAACGTTAACTTGATTCACAAACAGCAAGATTCATGTTTTATATTCAACAAAAAAACAACACACAGGAACGAGAAAAGTGTTTCTGACTTCCCTTCAAGCACTAGGCGTACTGTACTAGTCAAACACAGTGACCTATAAAGGGAATAGGGTACCATTTAAGTGAATGTTTTGTATCATGCCGCCAGGTATCCGATATGTGTGAAAAGTGGATAAAGCCCCCGCATCTAATCCCTCTCTGTTTGTGTCCTCTTACCTGTGGTTGCCACACACACACACACACACACCGCCTCGAGATGTTTACACAAGTTCCCCGCAACGTTCTCTCAGTCCCTCTCTGTCAGTCAGATATCCATTGACAGAAACGGGAACGAGCACATCGGTCGCATTCCTCCTCCATCGTCGCGGTTACACCTGTCCTGTCGGCTTTCTCCCAACTGCCGGTGGCGTTTTGTTTTTCTCTCTTCGGGGGTGTAATCCCTGACATCATCTGTGTTTATCAGTCTGTTTTAGTTACAGGAAAGTTGAGCTTAGAGTTGCTTAGGACTTCTGCCTTGTTAGTTGATCAGCCCGGCCCCAGGCATTCTCCTCAGCCCGCCACACACAGACAAGCAGAATGTGGATAGACAAGGATAGCAAAACACAGACACACACATACATATGTATTCTCCACACAATATATTTACATTTGCTTCCATTTCATGGTCAGAAACAGTAAGGATTTGTAAGCTCGAGAAAGCAAAACCAGGCTGTTCTGTTGTAAAAATAACATTGGAATTGCTGGTTGGATTCGTCGTCTGTTGTCCTCTAACTCCCCTTCAAGTAACAATTACAATCTTAGAAGTATGTTTTTCACATGAGCAGTAATTAGAGCTTCTAATGCGGAGCAATTTGGCCAGGATCATTCTGTTGTTTCTGTTTCCTACACTGAGGGTATTTGAGGAGGTCCTTTCTGTTCTGCTGATATTTTATATGGTATTTCGTCAGAAGTGACGTGGACGAGGCCTCTAAGGTCACAGATGGGGAGGAAAAAGCCTTTTGTTGTGCCAATCGTTTAAATCAGTTTTTATTTTAGGAAATACTCTGAAAATAGAAGCCTGGCTTTGACCGAAGCCGTGGTTTACCCCAAGCTCCCCTGGTGAAACACGTTTTGAGAAGTGACTCTCCAGATTTGGTATTTTTTGGTATGTTTGCACCTCTCTCTCTCACACTCAAACACGCACGCGCGCACGCACACACACACACACACACACACACACACACAGACACACTGACAGCGGCTGAAATAAATGAATAAATCCACTCCAAGATCTGTTTCTAATTTCTATGATTTGTCGGCGAGGGATTCGATAGAAGGAGCCCTAATTACAAGTAAAAGGGGGACATGCTTCAGTGGCGTTTATTAAAACACTCTGTTCTGACGTGGGGGGCGGTGGGGGGACTGGGGAACGAGTAACAGGTCATCACTGAGGTCACGCCCTGTTCACCGCACCAGCCAGTCAAAGAAAGACGTGTTAGGATGTTGACGTTTTTGATTCGCCCGTGTGCATGTGAGAAGGTGAAAGAGGCACCGACAGAGGAGAGGATGACCAGAGTGTTCTTCAACGACTGTGGATCCCAGTGACTCTGACTGAAGAGGAGCTGCTTATTGAAAAGTAACAGTGCAACATGGAGATTTGTCTCCCCATATGAGACGAGATCCTCTTTAAACATGAAGTAATACTCAGATATTACATTATTTCGGAGGGGTTCCCCAATGTTGTGTCGAATGTTGACCAGACATGAATGCGTTCGACTAGTGTTGGACTTGATTCACGTAGTTCATCTTGACTTGACTGGGCTTGTCTTGTCTGTGCAACGGAACCCATGGAATAGTTAGATGTCGTCAATCAGCCAGCTTTCAAAAAAAGATGCAAAGTCAACACATAGGACCAGCCCAGAGTATCCCAAGGTTAATGGGAGGAGTGAGAAATCCATCTTTAGCTGTTGAATTGTTTATTTAAGGTTTTTGATGTACAATTCATGATTACCACCCTGCCTCGTCACGCGCTTCCTCCGAACAAATATCACCAAGCCGCTCAGAAAACGTATCCCACTGCTCGCTCAACCAGGAAGCCTTCGGCTGGTACACTTGCGCTGAGGTAACGCAATCCTCAGCTACAAAACCACAATGGAGACAATAGGCCACCCAACCGTAACACGGGCGGCGCCATTGCCTGTTGCGTAATGCCCAGCCAGACCCCTGGGCATCGTAGGTATGACCCGCGCGTACATAGCCCTGGCCATAGTGACAAGGACCACTGACTAAATCTCAATGAAAAACCTAGATTTGAATCCAGCGTCTGAAGTTCAACTGTTGAAACTGTTATTACTACCACGTTTCCATGCAATCATGTGAAAATGACAAACTGACATACCGAATGCAAGGGAATATATAATGGAGTGCCATTCATTTGACATTACCTACAAGTGTGATCAGGCCTTTCTGTGTGGAGGAGCGCTTTTGGCGTATCTTAATTCTAAACCTGCTTTCATCCGAACCCGCTCAATTGAGCACAGTCGTTTGCTCGCTGTTCTGTGATCTCTGATGTTGTTTCTATTGTCATGCCACGGTTGTCAGGCGGTTCCGCTCTGCTCTTCACTGAACTGCTCAAAGCTCTGGACCGCGGTGCTGCGGGTAGCGGGTTCAAATCGTGTTCCAGTTCCGTCCCCTTTAACTTAGCTATTTCACCACAGACCTGTCAGAAAGAGCCCGGCCGGAATAACTCTCAGTGCGCACAGTTAAGCAGATATATAGGCATGTAATACAATCCTGTTGGTACGATCGCTTTTGGCCCTGCGTTGCTGTAAAATGGGTCAAGTGAGTGACGTTTTCCCTCTTCTTTTTTTTTGGTCTACAGGAAGCTTCCAAATTCCAGGAATACAGAAAGAGACGTCTTTCTGTGTACTCACAGGCCTTTGTGTGGTGAGTACATACACTCACCTAAAGGATTATTAGGAACGCCTGTTCAATTTCTCATTAATGCAATAATCTAATCAACCAATCACATGGCAGTTGCTTCAATGCATTTAGGGGTGTGGTCCTGGTGAAGACAATCTCCTGAACTCCAAACTGAATGTCAGAATGGGAAAGAAAGTGATTTAAGCAATTTTGAGTGTGGCATGGTTGTTGGTGCCAGAAGGGCCGGTCTGAGTATTTCACAATCTGCTCAGTTACTGGGATTTTCACGCACAACCATTTCAAGGGTTTACAAAGAATGGTGTGAAAAGGGGAAAACATCCAGTATGCAGCAGTCCTGTGGGTGAAAATGCCTTTATTGATGCTAGAGGTCAGAGGAGAATGGGCCGACTGATTCAAGCTGATAGAAGCTGCTTTTTTCAAGCTGAAATAACCACTCGTTACAACCGAGGTATGCAGCAAAGCATTTCTGAAGCCACAACATGCCTTGAGGCGGATGGGCTACAACAGCAGAAGACCCCAACGGGTACCACTCATCTCCACTACAAATAGGAAAAAGAGGCTACAATTTGCACAAGCTCACCAAAATTGGACAGTTGAAGACTGGAAGAATGTTGCCTGGTCTGATGAGTCTCGATTTCTGTTGAGACATTCAGATGGTAGAGTAAGAATTTGGCGTAAACAGAATGAGAACATGGATCCATCATGCCTTGTTACCACTGTGCAGGCTGGTGGTGGTGGTGTAATGGTGTGGGGGATGTTTTCTTGGCACACTTTAGGCCCCTTAGAGCCTATTGGGCATTGTTTAAATGCCATGGCCTACCTGAGCATTGTTTCTGACCATGTCCATCCCTTTATGACCACCATGTACACATCCTCTGATGGCTACTTCCAGCAGGATAATGCACCATGTCACAAATATATATATAGTCTGTTTCCTGAGATGTTACAAATGGGCTCCGCTTGCTCGGTCCTAAAGTTTTGGCCTCTAAGCCTCCACTGTGTCAACCTTACAGCATCTAACCATGTGCAGTTGTGTGGGCCTTTCTGTAGTCTGTGCCTCAATGTAACCTAGCAACAAGACGAACCAGGGGTGGGCTTCAGCTGACCCGACCACCTTTAATCCTAATCCGTAGTTTGGGTTGACGTTGTTGTCGTTCTGTTGATATTCTGTCTTTATCTCGTGGACCTGCACTACCTTTAAAATGGTCGGGGTCACTTAGAAATGTCCTTGTTTTTGAAAGAAAAGCAACAATTATTATCCATTAACATTACATCAGATTGATAAGAAATACAGTCTCGACATTGTTAAAAATGACTATTGTAGCTGGAAATCGCAGATTTTTATTGAATATCTACATAGGCATACAGAGGCCCATTATCAGCAACCATCAGTCCTGTGTTCCAGTGGCACATTGTGTTTTTCTAATGCAAGTTTAACATTTTAAAAGGATAATTGATCATTAGAAAACCATTTTGCAATTATGTTAGCACCGCTGAAAACTGTTGTGCTGATTAATGAAACAATAAAACGGGCCTTCTTTGGATTAGTACAGAATCTTCAGCATCAGTGATTGTGGGTTCGATTACAGGCTTAAAATGACTAGAAACAAAGAACCTTCTTCTCATACTCGTCAGTCTATTCTTGTTCTGAGAAATTGCCAAGATACTGAAGATCTCATATAACGCAGTGCAAACTGGCTCTAACCAGAATAGAGAGAGGAGTGGGAGGCCCCGGTGCACAACTGAGTAAGAGGACAAATACATTAGAGTGTCAAGTTTTAGAAACAGATGCCTCACAGGTCCTCAACTGGCAGTTTCATTAAATAGTACCTGCATAACACCAGTCTCAACATGAACAGTAAAAAGGTGACTCCGGGATGCTGGCCTTCTAGGCAGAGTTGCAATGAGAAACCCATATCTCAGACTGGCCATTAAAAATAGAATATTAAGATGGGCAAAAGAACACAGAAACTGGACAGAGGAAAAAAACTGCAGTTTAGTCATTTACAACATTAACCATGTCTACACTGTATTTCTGATCAATTCTATGTTATTTTAATGGACATAAAACAAGCTTCTCATTCAAAAACAAGGACATTTCCAAGTGACCCTAAACTTCTGAACCCTAGTGTACATGTTTCACAACCTCACTCATCCGTTCCTTCATTTCTCAAACTGTAAGTTTGGAGTGCGGCTGATGCCAAACGAGTCGCTGTGGTTTAGGCTTATTAAACTTTATCTCCTGACGCAACTCTTACTTTGCTGCTGGCAGAACTGTTTGCCAAACACTATTAACGATTTAACTTGTTTTAATACCACTGTTTTTCCTTCCACTAAAGACCTCTTTTAATGCAGCCAGGGACAGAGCTTTAGACGCTCTCAGATTGTTTTTCGCGCGGGGTGCTTTACTGTTTCAGAGGCATTCGTCGGGATCTGGATCAGGCCAAAGATCGCCTCGTGAAATGTGACTCACGTTGTTTGGGTAAACTCCCGACATATAGGACCTGATTTCGCGAGACGTTGTCGATCTCGCTGCCAACACAAAGCCAACCCTTTTTAGCTGCAGAGCAGAGGCGCAGTGGTAAGGACCCCTCTCTCAGCCTGTCCTATGGCGCTTTTGACTCAGCACTGGTCTGGGTTTGCCCGATCGTTCGGGAGCCGGATGCGGGGATGAATCATTAACGACTCCCGGGGTTGACCCCGGAGCTCCTCTGCGGCTCTTGATTGCCATGCCAACGGGTTGCAGGAATCTGTTTTCCCCTCGTGCGTTCCACTGCCAGCAAGCACCCGAACTGGCTGGCCGCCCCCTTCACCGCCCTCATTGTCCGCCCGTGAACCCTTTATCCCTAGGCTTCTCAGTGTCCAATCACGGCGCGAGAATAGGCCACATGACGGGGAAGTGGAGGTGTACTGTCACTGAGTCCTCTATGTAGGTTTTGGCTGTGACAGGTTCTGGGAGTTCTGGGAACCTGGGCCTCAGAGCGAGAGAGAGAGGGAGAGAGAGACTGGGATTTGGTTTGGTTGGAAAGGATGTGTATTTTCAGAGTGTTTGCCCTCTGTACATGCAGAGCACACA
The DNA here is from genome assembly GCF_011004845.1 of Esox lucius. Taxonomy (NCBI): domain Eukaryota; kingdom Metazoa; phylum Chordata; class Actinopteri; order Esociformes; family Esocidae; genus Esox; species Esox lucius. Next base: position 20,922,778 of record NC_047579.1, on the reverse strand, counting down.
CACAGATTGCAATTGTCTTAAGACTCCCTGTTCGTGTGCGCGTGTTTGTTCACGTTTTTTCTTTGCACGCGCAAGTCTGCTTGAGTTCACGTTTTGTTGCCTCTACCATTGAAGTTATCGCCTTTGGCCTGGTCTCGTAGATGTTTAGAGAAGAGAAACCCTGAACCACATGAAACACACGCACTTGTACACACGAACACAGACCCAGCCCCCACGCGGCGTCCGTCACGCGCTCACACGCGCGCCATAGGATTGTACCAACACTTGTCTTCGCACTTGGCCGAACACAGTGAGACAACACAGAGGAACACGGACGTCGAAACTCAGTCAGCAGATTCCCGTCTTGTATTCATTGCCAGACCAGTCCAGAGGCAAACGGTGTGTTTGTATCTTTGTGTTTGGCGAACAACCACACGCTCCATGAGAGCCGATTGATTACACTGAGGCATTCATATGAGAGACCTCACATCACTCCACTAAATATGCATTTCCAGTTCTGTGTGTTTGTGTGTGTGTGCGTGTGTGTTTGATTGCGTGTGTGTGTGTTGTTAGCTCAGGGCAGGTGAATGTTTGTCTACCTATCTCTCTTCATGAGCTGACTGTTTGCTCAGGGAATGTGCCACGTCCGATTTGTCATTGTCTCCCATTATGTTGCTCATCCAAGTGTTGCCCTGACTGTGTCCTGGCTGTGTCCTGGCTGTGTCCAGACTGTGTCCTGGCTGTGCCCTGGCTGTGTCCAGACTGTGTCCTGGCTGTGCCCTGATTGTGTCCTGGCTGTGCCCTGGCTGTGTCCTGGCTGTTCCCTGGCTGTGTCCTGGCTGTACCCTGGCTGTGTCCTGGCTGTGCCCTGGCTGTGTCCTGGCTGTGCCCTGGCTGTGTCCAGAGTGTGTCCAGACTGTGTCCTGGCTGTGTCCTGGCTGTTCCCTGGCTGTGTCCTGGCTGTGTCCTGGCTGTACCCTGGCTGTGCCCTGGCTGTGCCCTGGCTGTGCCCTGGCTGTGTCCTGGCTGTGTCCTGACTGTCTCCTGGCTGTGTCCTGACTGTGTCCTGGCTGTGTCCTGGCTGTACCCTGGCTGTGTCCTGGCAAGTGCGAAATGTGTGCTTTTCTCCTTCTGTCTTTCTGTCTTAATCGCTCTCAATTTTCTCTCACCCCTTTACATCCTTTCCTCTACCTGCTTTCTACCCCTTTCTCTCCATCTCTCCCTTTCTCATTCTCTCTCTGTTTTCCCCTCTCTGTGTTAATGTGACATGGAGGAGGGGTTGTTTGAGGCATAATAAAACATAGAATCTGAGAATAAAACAGTGATTCCTTGAAGTACATTATAGAAAGTTGGGGAACAAATAACTCGGCAGAGGTGGAATTCAAACTATTTAAAATGTCACCAAGCTCTGGGAATCATTTTGTTTTTGGGGGGGGGGGGGGGGGGGGGGGGCGTGACTCAACATGGTCCTTCTGCTTCCCATCTGTATAGCAACATCGGATGTTATTCTTTGGGGCCTGGGTTAGAACAAATATGACGCATCTTCTTGGGCTGAAATGATGCAACGTTTACATGTACGACAGATAGCAAGAAAGCGGGTGAGTGACAGGTAGAGAAAGAGGCATAGAGGGAGGTTTCTGGGTATGATATTTCAGGGTAGTATTAACTTCATGGGAGTCATTCCCTACAGTGGATTTGAACTTTGGCAGGAGACCTGACCCCCACGGTATATCATTTCTTTGTCAAAGTGTCACCATACGGCCTGTTGAGTCACCAGTAGGACGCCGGTTGGAGGTTTTACACACGACACGGAGAGGCCTGTCATCTAGGAATCACCCAGTGTGTCGTGTGGTGGCGAACGAGCCCTACTGACCATAATAACATGCTCTTTATTCATCCCTGTTGGACTTAAGTCCCGATGTGGGCTCTCTGTATGTGTGCGCGTGTGTGTGTCTGTGTGTGTGTCTTTCTATATCTTTCCGGGGTTCTTACTGAAGCATGCGCAGTACAGTATGTTTCTATAGTATGTTTCATTTGTTGGTTTCTTTGTGTATGCGTGTGTGTGTTGTGTGAGAATGTATGTGGGTCGTCCTGTGCCACAGTGTGGGTGGTCCTCACGGCTGGCTTGACTGTAATCCTCTGTCACATAAATCAGTGTCCCGGCTGGAGCGAGGGGCTTTGGGCCGCCCAGGGGTAGCAGGCTGGGGCTTGGGTCAGGGGCTGCGTGACCACCGTAGGAGCGAGGCTCTGAGGTCCACACCGGAACCGGGACCTGGCGTCGGATGTTGCCCCACATCAGCCCCTCACGCGGTTATCTAACCAACCGGCATGGCCTCACAGGACAGCTGGACCTACACAAACGTCTGCCACGTTGAAACATTAGGGAAATCTCCTAAGTATTAGTTCCGTTGGTTTTGAAGCCGACTGAAGACTTTGTGGTCAACGCTCAAAGGCGGTGACTTATCGTTTCAGCCGCAACACGGGCGTTTGTCACTGTAGTTCTGGTAAGAATGGCTCCAAGAATAGTTGCCTCATCATTGACATCAGAAGACATCACCACTGAACAGTGGAAAAGTACCTCCGGACGATAGTCGATAACAAGCTGTGAAAAACTTTTGAACCCAGGGATTTCACAGATGCTTCACTGGGTCTGTCTTAGAATGTTGCCTGGTTCGGTTCTCTGAGCCACTGAGAAAGAGTGCACACGTTAGAGGTAAATTAACCTCTTTAGGATCTTCTACACTCACCAAACATTCAAAAGGTACAACCATCAGCGCTCAGACTTGAACTCTTAACACCAAGAGAGCGTGAGCACAGCTTTTAGAAGAAAACATGTTTTGGTGATCCATGTTTATCTTATGTAACACAACCCTTTATTGAAATACATATTTTTAACTTACTGCCCTTTTATGTTTCCGCATATGTATCTATATCCTGTCTGACCTGTCTCACTGGCAGTTCCTTCTGGGATAATGAAGCAATCCCATTCAATCATGGGCCAGAAACGTTTCCCTTTTCATTTCCTTCTTTGTTTGTTCACATGTCAGTCGGTCCCCTCCACGGCCGCCCAGTCTTACGGCAGCCCTTCCGAATGGGTTTCAAAATGGTAATTGTACATCGGAAAGTGTCAAGATAAAAGCCACCGCCATGGTCTTTGTTCGAGCTACCTCTGTACACCGAGGATGAGGAGGGTGAGGACGGCAAAGACTCGTCCTGCCTGGTCGACTCAGTGTCCTTTTATCTAGGGAGCTCTTATTCCGCGGACCTTAAGCCCTCGTCCGCACCGTGACGGCTCAAGGAGCTGAGGCGTTCAGAAAGAGAACGCTCGTATTGTTCGGAATAAAAACACTCCACCTAGATTGAAGAGAAACAACCTGCGCACGCGGAGGGACGGAGTGGGACGCAGACCTAGAAGATGAAAGGAGAGAGGGAAGGGGGAGGTGAGGGACGGAACGAGAGATCACCCACCTCTCCCCGTGGATTTGATGGACCTCGTAACAACATGCTCGCGCACAAATGGACTCAGAGTGGTCCAATCATTGGCCCCCGGTGGCCCCGCGTCTGTACATCTTGACCTTTGGATGCCGCCGTGCGGAAATGCAATGTGTTCTTTTGTCTGGCTCGGGAGCACAGAGGGAGATTGTGCCGGCTTTTTTTTTTCTTCTTCTTCATCCCACTACTCTCTTCTTTTTTTTTGGGGTCGCGGCAATTTAGTTTGACGAGCAGGTGGTCTCTGTTGAATCCTGCCTTCGGCGCATTTTTTCCGTCACCTCTGGCGTGTGGACCTTTCAGACCGAGTCAGTCGTGTAGGCCCGGGATTAGAGGAGGGGGCATGTGGAGGGGTGTTGTGGGTGTTGTGGGTGTTGTGGGCAACCTTAGCGCCCTGCCGTCAAAGTCACACCGGGTGAAGATTAAAAGGAGTTCTTGTGTGTCAGACTGGCTCTGAAGGGCCTGAATCGGGCCCCTCGATGGCTTTTGTGGTGGCGCTGGGAACGGGGCCGGGGACCTAGGCTGTGGATAAGGGCCTCGGGGCCCAGCAGGTACAGCTTTGTGGGACAGAGAAGGACATGGAGGGGGGAAGCGATGTCTCAGCACTTTTTCACCTTGGATTAGAAAGGTGCAGAGAAAGACAGAAAGGGGGGATTAAAGACAAAGGATGAGGGGCGGCGAGATGTGTTGTGGGGAGACAGAGTTACTAATCAGGCCGTGTGTATGGACCCACAATAGATTGCATACAGTGAACTCCAAAAATATTTGGACGGTGACATTTTCGGTTTCGTTCATTTTCTCAGCACTGGTGTTCCAGCATTTTGGATTTAATGTTCTACGACGACTGTGGGGTTGAAGTCAAGCCTGTCAGCTTTTCCTGATTTTAGCGCATATAACAGTTTCTTTGCTGTATTTTAGCGCATATAATGGTTTCCTTGCTGTATTTTAGCGCATGTAACGGTTTTACAAACTGTGCACCCATACTGCGCGTTATCTGCTGGTGTGCGCTATATAGTATATTTTGTACATGTAAACAACGTGCAGTCTTCTATTGTAACGACGCCACCGATTTATCTTCTTTTACAATATCTACAGCATTGCATGTTTTATTACTTGCAACTTAAAATCAGCGGTGTACAACTTGCGTTTAGGCACTTTGAAAACAAATATTATTTCTATCGCTTGGCAATGCATGTGCGTTATGTAAAAGTGCACGTAATACGGACAGTTTATCACGCAAAACTGGAAAGGCGCGCGCTATGCAAGTGTGTGTGTTTTACACAGGTGCACGCTATATGCGCTAAAATACGATAATTTGAAGGCATTTCCATCCCTTTTCTCATTGTCACCGTCTAAATACTTTCGGCATTCACTGTACGTGTTCAAATACACACGTTCTCGCGCACCACAGAAGCAGTGTGTGAGTGTGTGTGTTTGTGTGTGTTCTGTCTTCATGACTCAACTCTAGCCCAGCAGGCCTGTGCTCCCGCAGAAGCCCTCTGAATAGTCACCCCGGTAAGACATAGTGAAGCATGCAGCCTGATGTCACCTCCAGCACAAAAGACGAACCAGAAGAAAGGGACAGAGTGTCGGAGGGGAATGTCGCTGCGTCTGCTATTCTGTAAAATCCCTCGTCCTCGTCCGCACCAGGCTGGGGCTCCTAGTTTCCCACTACTTTGTCGCATACAGCAGCTTGTGAAAAGATAACCATGGGCTTGGCCCCACTTGGAAAGAAACAGTCTGTCTTTCCGTTGTACCTGATCAAGGAACAAACGTTCGAGCAACTGACCTTTGTTTGAACTGCAAACCTTTAATCTGGTTGCGTTTGAATTCTGCTAATTACATTTTATGAGGTGTTGTTGTTAATTTATGACAGACATTATGTAGTTATGACAGCCTTATCGCTGTGTAACATTCCTGTATAATAGCTCCATGGATACCTGATGCCAAACAAGTACATTTTGGTCAATAACAGCGGCTAGCACTGCATACCAACATAGCACTCCTGGACACTGATCGGGGCGGGTTTTCAACCTGCCATGGGCGTCTGACTTTATATAAGTCTGAATGTGTCCCCCATGAAAGGAAATCTATATCTTTTTTCATGCAATTCTATGTTGTTTCTTAACTGGAGAATCTATATTCACTTAAAGGGGGACTGTGAATAATTTCTTTAAACAATAGCATGACTGTAACAATAACAATAACATGACTATAACAATAACAATAACATGACTATAACAATAACAATAACATGACTATAACAATAATATGACTGTGAGTGAGTATAAGGAGATTATAAGTCAATGGAAACTGACGAACAGACTGAGAGACAATTTAAATAAGGAACATCTCAGGCATTTGGATCAATTATGTAGAAAAATATAATTTAAACACTAACTGCAGATGTCTACTGGTCAGTTTTGCTTGTATTTATGCTGGTAGTATAGTAAAAATGTGACGTAATGCCCCTTTAATTTTTTCGCAGTAATAAGTACAATTGTATTTTTGGACTATATTACAGCCTATGGTTCTACACTGTAGTGGGCAAGTTGCAACCTTTTATACATATGTCTGCTTTAGGCTACTCAGATGCTGTGGTACATCAAAGTCAACACATGCATGACATGATTCTATCTACTCCAAGTAGTAATGTATGCTATTATAGAGGCTACAAGGAAAGTTTTAAATGCTGAAATTACTACATGAAAATGCTTAGTACAGAAAAAAATGAATCCTATCGTTACAAAAATACATTTATTTACCAGGCCCTTTCATTGGAATGGATAGACAGACGTAATTATGCAGTAATACTCAGATTTAAGAGCCAAGAGCTTTCGTAGAGTCTTCACAGAAAAAGAGGTCCTTGATTAATTGCCAGTTATGGACACTAAGTAAACCCCGGGGGGCTGATATGATAGATCAAGTGTTTTTGGTTAGTGATGCTCCAATTATATCTGGAGCTCTAACGCAAATATTTAATCTAACATTAATGTTGGGGCTTATCCCTAAAGTTTGGAATACCGCTCATGTGCTCCCACAGCATAAGGGTGGGGACACTAGTATCGCCCCAACTCTAAATTGTCTTTTGCTAAAATCCTTAAAGCATTGGTAAATAAACAGTTACACTCCTTTTTCATTAGAATATTGCATTTTGAACAGATTTCAATCTAGTTTTAAACCTGGTCACAGTACTATTACAGCAGCTACACTGGTTGTAAATGATACTGTCAAAGCCGTAGATAAACCTGTGTTGCTCTGTTTGTTGAAGGCGTCCAATAATGTAGATTACTCAATCTTATTGAAAAAGCGGTCTTAATTGGGCCTGGCCAGTTGCCTGTAGTTTCAAAGTTACCTTAGTGACAGAATAAAAGTAATTGTAGCTGATGGAATTGAATCTACATTTCACGTAGTCTGCAAAGGAGTTCCACAGAATTCAGTTGTCTGTCCTATAATTATTGTTCACGCTTTACATTCATGAAATCTGTAACTGTTAGAAATTGACGGCTCAGAACTATATGCTATGAGGCTCCCTCTCTTGAGCAAACTTTCACACACCTGTGCTCTGTTTTCCATCTGTAAAGAAAATCAGCTATGGACCATTGGTTGGTTCTAACCTGGCTTTGGATGGCTGCAAAACTACTAACCTAAACTACAAAAAGTTATTTTGTAGAACAAATTGCTTCATACAAAGACCTTGGGATTTGGTTAGATTAAAATATGTCTTTTAAAACACATTGAGTTGGTGAAAAGTTTAAAATTGGTTTATTCTATTGGACCAAATCAAGTCTGTCACTTCAGAATATATAAGATACTGTGCGAGTAACTTTTATGTTGCCGATAGATTATGGTTTTCTATTATCTATGCAATCCTCAGCTTCTGTACTCAAATATCTGGATGCAGTCTATCAGTCGACCTTGTGTTTTATCACTGGTACAAATATTTGCACTCATCACTCTCTGTTACAGGCTTCGGTTGGCTGGAAGTCGTTGACATCTAGAAGGGCCAGACATTGGTTGGTGTTTTTATATGAGGAAGTCATGCGAAAACTTATTATCTAATAGAGAAAATGTGTTGGAAGAAAAGCAATTGCTAAACAATCTCAAAACTAGATAGTGCTGGAGGTACATTCAGAGGTCCTTCTGAGTGATCTTAAATTAAATGTGTTAGCGTCTATAAGACATACATTTCTTATAAATGCTCTTTTTCTTGTCAGTTGTGTTTTTCTTAGTGTATGTTTTATTTCAATTTTGTCTATGTTTTTATTGTTGTAACACAGAGCTCAGCTGTAAACGAGACCTCGGTCTCATTTGCTTGCTCTGTATAAATAAACGTAAAAAAATACATTTTACTTGTGCATCTAACTGCGTTGATTTGACTAATTTCTTGCACATGTAACAAAGCAAACATTCAGTGGTGAAAATCAGTCATCTTGACATAAATGGGGTGCATTAAGCAGTCTGGTAAATACTATAAAATATCAAGGAGGGCCAGATGAATCTATTTCCAATAGGACACCAGCTCAAAAACGTAGCATTTCGCACATTTATGTAAATATATACATTCATAGATTAGCATTCGTTATTAAGGACTAGACCAGCAAAATGATGGCCCATGATACTTAGACTCTTTGTGTGGATCTGAGTGAGGTCCAGACAACCTTCTTGTCTTAATCAAAGCAAGTGTTTTCTCTGCGACTGTTCCACCGCTCTTTCACTCTCTCTGATAAACACTGAGGGATTGGATCATTGGATCCAGGCCCGGCAGTGGCCCGGAGGGCCGGATAACCACGCGGTCCAAACCTGGGTCATTAGTCGTTTGTTTATTTGTGGTGTTTGCCTTATTCCTAATCCCCCCCCCCATGTCTGGATTAACGGTCGTGGTCGTCATCCTACCATTTTCCACTGGCCTCTGACATCTGTACATTTCAGTGGAGTCCTTTAGTTGGATAGGGTGGTGTGTGTGTCTGTTCCTCTGGAATGTAGACAGTTGCCTCTGTAGCCCTTTCTTGGATGTTGATAAGAATACTCTGGCTCCCTGGACTGGAATGGATATTGTTTAATCCTCTGCCATAGGATTGTATGTTCTCCTGTCCTCTGTGGCTGAGTGGTTGGGAGTGACTCTTAGCCTTAACAACTGTATTCGATTTTTTAGAACGTAACAGGACTAGATGACTGGTATTACGTTATTAATCAAAGTCAGCTCAGCTCCAAGACAAACGGAACCGTCCTTTGTCATAAACAGGACATGACGTGCGATAAGGGGTTCAAATGGACTTTGCCAACATCCAAGGACCGGAGAGTGCTCCGAGGTGAAGTTTCCCTTTTAGTTCCGATTCAGGAACAGCTTCACCTCTCCCAAACCTAGCCTTTACCATTAGACGGGATAACGCAGCAATTAGCCAGGATCAGCATTGTGAAGATAACGACTTAGCCTTGTATTGTGAAATGGAACATGTTGTTGTTTACTGCTAACCTGGTTGAAGGACCTTTTTGATTGCATCATTAGAATTGATTCTGAATGCAACAGACATTTCTTGAGACACATCTGCACGAGCACACAACCCACGCAAACCCAATTAAAAAGTGACAGATAGCTACGCGTGTAATTATTGCTGTTTATGTGCGGGAGGCGCGGGGTCACAGGGTCAATGGGGGTGACTCGCGCTTGTTTGGAATATTTTGACACCATAAAATAAATGAATCCCTTCTCACCATGGAATTGTGGTTTGTGCGCTCGGACGTGATTTATGGTTACTTGGTCTGAATTTAACGGCAGCGCAACACGTCCTGAGTTGTCGTGTGACGGAGTAGGTTGCCAGCACAATCGCTTGGGATGTGGGGATAGATGCTTTGTCACGCTGCCGTCATTCGATACCACGCCTTTATCCTCGATTCTTCACCCCGGGTGTGCGCACGTGCGCGGGCCTGTTTCCGACCTCACGTGCGTGCGTCAGTGTGAGTTTGACTGGCTTCCCATGCAAACATCCCTCTGAATAGCAGCTGATGCCTTATTCTGGGTCATGATTAATTGGTGTCGGGCTTCAAGTGTCGATGTGCTCTGCTATGCGTGTCCTGCTTAGTGACATGCTGGTATCCTCTTGTCTGCCTTTTAAAACAGGCCCTTAATTGGCTCTAAAAGTCACAGTCTCCTGGTTCAGCTGTCCCCTAGGGTTACCTGAATGGGGGCCCTTGCATTTCTGGGTGGTAAACCCTGTCTGTGTCTTTGAGGCGTGACAGTCCGACCCAGACAGTGGAAACCTCTCATCCAGCTCTCATCGTTTAACCTTCTTTTTGTGTCATTCTTTTTACCTCATTTTTGTGTTTGCAGGCCCTCTACCTCTTACTGTCTCCTCTCTCTCTCCATACTTACATTTGTTATCGGGGCTGCTATACTGTGTATTTGAAAGACACAGAAGTATTTAATAAAGGAGCAGGGGTCTGTGGATGTGGTGGGCATATTTGAGGGGGGAATAGCAGCAGGACAGAGGGTTAAATGTATCCCTGTCAGAAACTGGTGGGAAACCTTTGACCTGTAGCGTATAGGGCCCTCAGGAGGCATTTTGCCACGTAAAAGGAGGAGAAAGATTTGGAGTTGTCTTTTTAAATCATATTTAGCCATGTTTTTGTTTAACGTAATGTCGTTGTCTATGACCCAACAAAGGGTTTTTAAAACTCCAAACTAACCCAAACCCCCCCCCCCTCTCATTCTCTTTCTCCTCTTCTGTATTTCTTTCTTTTCCCCTTTCTCTCTCAGTCATTGAAGCTTTGAAGGTAATTCTTGTTTCCAGTAAGCAGTGTCAGCGAGGCCTCTGAAAACCCAGATCCGCTCCGTTTCAACACCTTTTCATATCCCTTACCTAGCCAGTGTTTGTGTGAGAGCGAGTCTCAGCAACCCCAGAGCCTGGCTGACCCGACCTGTCAGCGAGAGGATGTGCCTGCCTCCCTCGGCCCGGACTGCTGTTCCTAAACAGGACTTCACGGCCCCTCCATGTAACCAATCGGTTTTCCCTAAACATTCACAATTTGTAACCCGGTGTCACCGTAATACGTCACAATTGGGATGTTTCACCAGTGTAGTCGCTGAGGTTTCCTTTATCGCTATTGGTCGCTGGCTGTCCGAGGATTTGAATAGAGCTTATTCAGATGGGGAACCAATGAACTCATAGGTCACCTTAGTTGACATATCAGTTGTAAATATATACAACTATATAACGTCTCCCCTTCTGCCGCGACGGTGTCAGCGTTACTCTGATGGACCCGATTCAGGAACACTCCGATCACACCCGGGGAGGGGAGTGGTGCATGTTGGGCCGCCCCTGCTTCTGCTCCTGGTTCTCATCCTGGTTCCTTTAAACCACAATGGAAAACATGTGTTGAATCTTCCGAGGGGATCCGGGGACCGGGCCCACCGTGACTGCCGGCATTGTTTACCTCCGGCTTTAAAATTGGCATCTCACTGCTCTTGTGACCGGCTCTGAGGCCTGGTCATTGGTTTAGAAGCAGTGTGTCTTGTATCCCTGCAACGCTATTGGACAAGCAAAGTCGGTGGAGGGCAGGGTGTCGTTTTGGCCCGTGGGTCCCCGGTCAGGCCTACTGACGTGGCGTTACTTTTCTGAGACGCTAGGCGATTGGAGGCTGTGGTTTGGTCGCTCGGGTCCAGTTGGGCCATGAAAGATTCTTCTTCTCGAGAAAGTCGGCAAGTATACGGTAAATTCCTACTCCTTGGCATCGTCTAGTGGCTTCTCACCTCGTAAAACTTTACTCCCAATAAGAGCGTTTTCTTTCCACATTATCTTGCTACAAAGTTAAAGTACAGTGCAGGTTAGCGAGGTCTAATTTCTCCGTTTTATTGAAGCCTCAGAGCTCTGACTTTATTACCGTCCTCACTGTCTCATTCTGCACCTCAGCCAGTAACAGGTCAAAGTTTTGACTTCCATAATCATTGGACTTGGCTCCACTGTGTGAAGATGAGGGGATGGGCATCTCCTAAAACAAAACAATCTTCCATGTTGGATCTTTCCAGATGCGGGAGATATTTACCAAATCGCGCTCGTGTCAACAATACAAACGAACAAGATTTCTTCAGTCACTGTCTCAGCTTTGGAATCTGGGATGTTTTGATGCAGTTCAGTCATCACCGTAGGACTACTTTGGATTTCAGGGGCTGGGCGATTAACCTATAGTAGTGAAGTGTAGTGTAGAAAATGCAATGAAGATACGTCTCTTTTTTCGCCGCTTTAGGGCTGTGGAATGTCCTCTAAGAACTAAGATCCATCTAGAGTAGAATCTATTCATCTCATTTGAAGATTCAACTGCAAATCATCAAAGCATGTATCGTCTAATTTATTGATCTTTCGATCAATCATTTTTGAGATGAGGTCTTGGGTAGTGCGTTTGTTGGGGGAGGTGCTTTACTCTTAGTGTGTTGGAAGTTGTACTTGAGTTCAGCGTTGTCTTTGAGGGAGGCGGCAGGCCTTGGTTCTTGCTTTGAAATCCCTGTCCTGACTGGGTGTGACGCGTAGGTGATCTGGGGTTGACTGAGGGCTTCCACTGTCTCCACTTCCCATTTCTCGAGTCCCTCCCTCTCCTCCTATTTGTCGTCTGGGCCTGTCATTGGCACGGCTCTTCTGACAGCGCCCTCTGCAACTCGAACTAGGGTGTGCCCCCCCCACATACACACCCACACACACATGTATGCGGTCACGTACACACAGATGTAGAGAGATATACACGCGCGCAACGCCCTGATCTCAGATGACCTGCCGGGTCCCAGCTGATTGAGAGAGACCCTGTCTGTGAACTCTCCAGAGGGACAGGGCGCCCTTTCCACTCCCTCCCTGAGACAGACAGCCTCCCTGGGCCATGGCAACTCTCCACACTCCCTGACCTTCATGTGTTAACGCTGCACCACACAGAGCACAGTTATCAAACAGTGTCAGCATCAATGGCTGAGCAGTGGTGTCATGGAGTCCCTTTTCTCCTCTCCTGGAAAGCCATGTGGTCATATTTACCCAGTCAAAATGATACAGCTGTGCCTTATGCTAGAGGTAATTGAGGATAATGTTTGCCCTTCTTTTCCATTCTTTTGCAATTTCTACTAAGCAACATAAGGAATTGTTTAAAGACAGACATACCATTATTTAGTAGTTTTATATTGAGTTTTAGGATCTATGTAGGTGAATAAAAGTATACACAAAATGTATTTGAAATGACAGTGAAATATGGTCTATGGAGCAACAAATTGACAACATGACTAAACATGTTTAAGGGATTCATAAGCTTGCATGCGTTGTACAGTACAATATGCAAAAAGCAATTTTGTATGTATCGCTGACTACGAAAGTGGTAAACCGCAAAGACCAGCGTATTCTGTATGTTCAAAGTATATCTTAGTAGTTACTTATCATCTTAATTTTTTTATACAAGAAAGCCACACATACATAGTAAAAATGATGATAAAATTTTTTTATAATCTCTCTACCACAAACACACACACAGACGCAGAGCTATTTATAACACGAGACTGTTGACTTCTGGGAGTATCCCAGATCTGCTGCCTGCCAATGCCGTCCCGCGCTGGTATTTCGCAATACTACTGTAACCAGTGAATGATAAAACGGTAGACATTAGATTTGTCCTAATGCTATCTAGGCTGTGATGGGCCCTAGTGAGCTAAGAGGGCCATGCTGATTCAGTTGGAGGGTAATTACGATGGTGCATGGCCTCCTAATTAATAGCATGGAGCCTAATGATTAGCAGCATGGAGTCTAATGTTGAGCCTTCAGGATAAGGAGACTTGTACCTACTCCAAGCGGCTGGGTTTGATTTAAACAGCCCCGTTCACATCGGCGCCCAACATGGCACCTTGTTCCCTGGATAGTGCACTGCTTTTCTCCAGGGCCAAAATGACCCCATTCAGAAGTAGCGCACCAAATAGGGAACAGAGTACTGTTTGGGACACAAACATAAAAGCCCACTGCCAGGCAGTCAAGTCTGCATGTTGATTAATCCCTCCTGGAAATGTTACAACACGAGAGTTTCCACTGATCCAAAATGTCTCGATATTAATTACTGAGCTTTTTCAATGATACGACAGTATTCATAAACTCAGAAATCCTGATATTCTAGTTTGCATTTGCTGTATGTAACCAGTAATAAACCAGAACAGAACCCAGAGCCTGTTTAGGACCGGCTGTGTTTAGGCTACAGTCCATCACAATGCTGTCAATGAATTCAACGTCCTGCTAGCATAAAATGATACGATGGAGATCGTACCAAGTTATGTGGAATTTAAAACTGGGTGGTTAGAAGTGCGAACCCTGAAACCTGATTGGCTGAAAGATGTGATCTTTGATTTGAATTTGCTGAAGAGAGGGACTTCATACCTTGTTAGGGTATGTCTTATATGGTAAATACACTAATGCTCTGCTCTGACCACACCACCACAAACCCTTGTGCCTTGCTTTAATATACAATACCTTGGAAAATTTAATGAAGAATATTTTAAACAGCAGTTGCCCAGAAAACAAGCTCCAATGAGACTCTACACTGACAGTTTTTTCATTCACACAGACGGGTGACAAATTAAATGAAAAACCTGAATAAATGAATGGAGGAACCTAACAAAAGCAGATGCATCCATACAGGTGAACTGCGTGATATAATTAAACAATTATCAGCCTATCATGCTCTGTGGCATGTGAAAAAAGGCTGAGCAGGCCCAGCTGACAAGAGGAAAAGGATCTAAGTGACTTTGAAAGAGGGTTCATTATTGGGGAACAGATGGCACTGGATCATGTTAATCATACGCTATGGCCTTCGCAGTCACCCGATCGCAACCCAAATGAAAATATAAGAGATTTTGGATCGACGTGTCAGACAGTGCTGTCCACCACCATCCTCAAAACACCAAATGAGGGAATATCTTTTGATAGAATATTCCATCCCTCCAGTAGAGTTCCACAAACTAGAAGAATCGATGCCAAGGTGCAATGAAACTGTTCTGGTGTCTCATTGTGACCCAACAACCTACTGAGACGCTTTACGTTGGTTCTTCCTTTAATTTGTTGTACGCCTGTACATAGAATTAAACTGTGTCCAATGAAACAGCCCCCAGTTTCGGACGTTTAGAGTCAGAACTAATCAATGGTGTCTGTAAATCCTAGCTGCAAGGCGGTATCAGTGTTCGGGAAGTAGAACTTGTAATTTCCAAATTCCGTGAACCTACCAGACAAACTATAAACATGTTGCCACATGTTGCTCAGACTGCCAGGAAAATGCCAAGCCACGAGTCCATCCGCGCTGAGTGTCAGTTTGTCACATTTTCCCACATTCCCTATGGCCTGCATAGTTACCAGTTAAATTTAAACCAAGGCCTATATGAAACATCTCGGGAGATGATTTGACGGACAAAGTCGCTGGAAAACATGTGTTGTCGCTTTGGTACTGTGTACACAAGTATGTGGTAATATTTCACCACGCTTAGCACAAAAAAACACAACAGATTATCAGAATTGTTTTGCTTACTATGTGCAGGTTGAAAAGTACAGAATCACCACCATAGCCCATTGTTTGGTATGGGACCTTAAAGTGAGATTCAAACACACAACCTTGGTGTTGGTAGTGTAAGCCACAAAAGACCACAGCATTGCTTATGTACAATTTACAGTTTTTCCCAATTGAATACACATTATTCCCAGAACAATACCCCAATAGCACCCTGTTAGCACAATGCCCATTCCTTTGACCAGTGACCTCCATCCTTGTTGAGGTTTCCACTCCTTTGACCAGTGACCTCCATCCTTGTTGAGGTTTCCACTCCTTTGACAAGGGACCTCCACCCTTGGTGATGTTTCCACTCCTTTGACCAGGGACCTCCACCCTTGGTGATGTTTCCACCCTTTTGACCAGGGACCTCCACCCTTGGGGATGTTTCCACCCTTTTGACCAGGGACCACCACCCTTGGTGAGGTTTCCACTCCTTTGACCAGTGACCTCCATCCTTGGTGAGGTTTCCACTCCTTTGACCAGGGACCTTCACCCTTGGTGATGTTTCCACCCTTTTGGCCAGCAGGGACCAGCACTTGCTCCACCTTTACTCTGTGGCCAATGATGTTCCTTCCCCGGCGCTGCCTCTTGGTCCGGTCAAATCCTTCCTCGTCCTCTGTCTTCCCCTACCTCTTCTGCTTTCTGCTCTTTGCTGCTTCATTTTTTATGTACAATCATGAGTCCTTGTGTGCGCTTTTTATACTTGACAGAACGAGGAGAACTGGGTGAACACTTTGGTTAAGTGGGTTGTAATGCATTAAAGCTCTGAGTTTTGTCTGGCGACTCATGTATTCTCACAAATGGCATGTCATGTTTGTAGAAGTCAGAACACAGGCGCAGAGGCGTTGAGCAAACTTTCTTTAATTGAAAGCCTCACGAACATAAAACATCATGCGGAACATGAAACAACAACCAATCACAGACAAGAAACATGTAGGACAGGAAGAAGTTAAATTGGGACTTAATCAGGGGTTAACAAGACACCAGGATTAGGGTTAGGGAAACCAATTACCATGACAAGACTAAACATAGAAACAGGAAAATTAGACTAAAACACACAGAAAGGAATTGCAACGACCGGCACGGCACAGGCCGTGACCTACCATTACATGGCACGGGGGTTTTCTCAATGACAATTGTGCTCACACTGAGAGTGTTGTGTAGTGTTTTACAGCAACAGTGAATATGAGTAGCAAATTGAGTTGAAGCAAGTGCGATGTGTGGATATACAGCAAGTCAGAGGATGAAATCAGAGAGCCCCTGGACGGGGTCAAAACTACTTTACAGACTGAACTGCTGTGAACCGTCACAAGTACATCTTTACTGACAAAGCAGGCTTCTACCTGGCCAATACTCGGCATTGTGGGCGCAAAATCTTTGGCCATTGATCAACAATCGAAGTGCCTGGACGTGGGGGAGATATATCCATGTGTGCAGCCTTATCCGGAGATGGGGTGGTAGGACATCAGCCAATTCTCTGGATTTATAATGTAGGAGCCGCAAACCTCACTGAGTTCCTCAACGAAACTGTGTGTGATAATATGAGAATCCACCATTCAGAGGTGAATCAGGAATGGGTTTGGGCCAGTCCCTGATTCCTTACCCTACACCTGCCCCCATAATCCCCTTTTCATCATGGAGGTGGAAGGTCTATGACCGCCATTCCCATTAGCATGTCACCCTCCTTCAGCCTATGGATAAGCCAGGCCAGGAGGTCACTTGTGACCCATGTCAGGTTTTTATTTGCAATGCCAAAAGAACTTTCCCACGGTGGACGAAATGAAAAGATGTTCATTGTCACGTGGACAAGATTGTTACAATGACTAAACTGAGAGGGTTATGTTTTGATGACTTAACCACTACACTCATTATATTTCAACAACAATGTAGTGGTTGAATCAATGATCTTGGTGAAAGATGTTTACAAACCAAATGAAAGCGAAACCAGTTGTTTTTGAATGCAAGACGTAATGTGTAACAAGAGTAATCCGTTTGGAGTTTTGTACTAACCGTTTTGGAAAATCACCGTGCACTGTTTATAATAGAGCCAACATGGCAAAAAAGTTGTACATTATTTCTATTTCATCTGGTGGTCTAGGATCAGGTCCCCAATGTGCCTTGTGTCTTATTGTTTTGATGTCACATTGGTAGTGATAATAATAGTATCTTGTAGCTTTTCAAAACTCTTTGAAAACATTCAGGTAGGTTTTAAAGAATACTGGAAGCTGGTTGATTGCCTGTGATGATTGGATTAAAGACTGAAAGTCTACAGTACAGGACTGGATTAATTGTGTCACCGTATCACTTTGTAGATTCCATCTCTTATCTACAGTAACCCAGTCAGGGATGTCTCTTGATTATCACAACTAGATTTCCTCAAGAGAAGCGTTCAAGATGTAGGTAGCTTATCCTTAGGTATTAACGAGTTTGTGGTCTGCCGGATATGGAGAAACATATGACTTCAGGGAACTAGAGTGTGCGTCTGTGTGCGTGTGTATGTGTGTTTGTTTATGGCCCGAGCCCACTCCTGTAAGTGTGTGTGTGTGTGTGTGTGTGTGTGTGTGCATCTAAGCTCTGAATTCTAATCTGATTTGCAGAAGGGAGCGGGTCGTTTCACATGACTGACTTAACCAAGTAATCGCGCAAGGTTGTGCCAATGTCTCTAGTTGCGTGTTGGTGTGTGTGTTTCTATTTCTATTTGTTTCTCTATGTTTGTGTCCTGTGTAATAACGGATGTTGTAGGTTTGACCTTGGCAGCGTATTTGTGTCTGTAAAGGTGTGTCAGTCGTTGGTCTGGAACATAATCCTGACATAGGCTCTTCTCTATTGTTGTTTGTAACATTTTAAATCCAGGAAAGTTGAAAGTAAAAATGCAGCAAATTTGCAGACAGTTCATGCATCTGGAAAAGATGGCTCCAGTGTTCAAGTCTAATATTCATGTTGTCGGGACATTGGGTTGTTTACACGTCTCATAGAATCAGAGCTTTATTTTGAACTAATGGACCATCAGAAATTACAAAAAATAATTGAAATCTTTCTTGGGTTCCAATTCTTCAGTATGGGCTGTTGAGACGCCATCTGGGCGTTCCAGATAACACCCTATTCAGTTTCTAGTGCACTACTTTTATCCCCAGCTCAAAGGGATCTGGTGAAAAGGGGTGTACTGTTTAGCAAATAGGGTGATATTTCGTATGGAACTACAGTTTGTTGAGTTTGATTTTTTCTAGTTTGTTTGTTGATGTTTGTTAGGGGTGGCGATTCTAGGTTTCTTTCTGGGTTGGATGATCTCCATCATGTGATTTTCATTGGAAGGTGGCCGGAGGAGCAATCGCCTGTGTGCATTTTGGTATGTGTGTGTGTGTGTGTACGTGTGTGTTTGTGGGGGACCTTGGTAATTGGGCTTGTGGACAAGTACAGACTGTTTTCCATCTGAAAGGATTATAAGCTGTGTTCATCATTCAAGGCCAGGGGGCAGGCTGGGAGATGACGTGTGTTATCACGTGTTTGTGTGTATTATGTGTGTGTGTGTGTGTGTGTTTGTGTGCGTACCTACAGGTGTGTGTTTTCTCAGAAGTTCTAGAAGGCAGTATTCAGGAATCTCTATGAGGCAGTGTTCATGAAGTTCTAAGAGACAGTGTTCAGGAATCTCTAAGAGGCAGTGTTCATGAAGTTCTAAGGGACAGTGTTCAGGAATCTCCAAGAGGCAGTGTTCAAGAAGCTCTAAGAGACAGTGTTCAGAAATCTCCAAGAGGCAGTGTTCATGAAGTTCTAAGGGACAGTGTTCAGGAATCTCCAAGAGGCAGTGTTCAAGAAGCTCTAAGAGACAGTGTTCAGGAATCTCCAAGAGGCAGTGTTCAGGAAGCTCTAAGAGACAGTGTTCAGTAGGGCTGCACGATGAATCAAATTTTAATTGCGTCTGCTATAGGGATGTCACAATACCAGAAATGTAGTAGTCCATACCAATACCAAGTGAAATTCCAAGATTCTCAATATCCAATTTGATACCACGGTAAAAAACCTATCCAAAACAATAAATCTAATGTATTTCAACATACAGTCCTTTAATAAAAACCTTTGAACATTACAAAAAACAACAACAGTGGCATGTAGCCTTCAAGTAATACATAAAAATAAACAACTATTAACATTACAAAAAAGGGCAGTAGCATGTAAACAAACAGTACTGTCCTTAAAATGCAATCAATCAACTTTTTATGGCACAGCATTTCAATTGCAGTATGCCGTCCAGAAAGGAAAAAAATGTAATTAAAAGGTAAACATAGGCCATATATTAGAATATGTACAACACTAATCAGGCTCCCAAGTATCAAGTCCAGCACTGGCATATAGCCTTAAAATACGAAAAGCACCTGATGCAAGTCGAGGGACTGTATGATATGTGCTCAAATTATATTGCTGTTCATAAAAATAGCAACAGTAAATCTGGATGTCTGTCTTTGAGCTACTTCGCTAAGTTGGATGTGTTTCCTCCTTTAGTCTCGAAAGTTTGAAGACACTGTTTGCATACTGGTTTTTCTGAATTTATTACTCTCTGATCATCTGCCTCGAACGCAAAGTTACTTCCATACACGACTCTTACCGTTTTTCTTTTGGACGAGTGGAGGCGGAGCTGCAGCTGCAAATTCCACCACCTGTCACGTGTTGGATCCCCGGTACCTACGGTACTGTACAAAAACCAGTACCGTCATGTTTTTGGCATCGACTTGGTACCCAAGTATCGGTTCTCATGACATCCCTCGTCTGCTATATAGACTTCTACAAACTATTTCAATTGCAAACATCTGCGATTTTCAGGTTTACTGAAAAGGTGAATGAGACGTGGGTCACGTGAGCCAACGGTCACACGTCATCCATCTGGAATCTGGTTATCATGCGGGAGCTCTATCAGAATTGAAGTCTGCCCCTGGTGGTCAGGGCTCGTTGTTCCTCATGGATAACAAAAAGTCAGTCTCAGCCGTCTTGGAAGTATTTTTGTGATTTACTTTCATACCTACACTACGCCTAATCCTTTAATTATATGTATGACCTGCAGAAGGTGCAGCTGCAGACTGGGTAGTACACAGTAGGCCACCTGGAAAGTGGACTGATGTAACATTTGTTATGCACAAGGTCATTTTTTATCTCCCCGAAGTGAGACTTGGTCATAGTTTTTTCTTGGCTGTTTGCATTGTTCAAATGCTTTTGATGGTTTTTCAATCTTAGATGGCTTTAGAATGCTGCAGTTCACGGTACCACTGCTAGGGAAGACTTCTGCTTTATGACAGCGAGAGTGGCACCGAGATGTATTCCCACATACACAACAGTCAGGGCTGATTTAACCTGCCTTAGGCCACAGGGCTAGTCTTCATGTTTAGGCCCTCATGTAGCTCTTTATCGCCTACTGGCCTTCCAACCCCTGTTTGCACACGCTAAATCAGTTGGCAGATAGGACTGAATGTGCCAGGCATGCAAGTTGAACAGCTTATGACAAATGCTCAAAAAACTAAAGGAAAAACTGAACAGGGTTCAAAGATATAACTATGTAAATGCATGTTACATCCCCCAAGTTATCACAACAGCTGGCTTTTGTCTGTTTGCAGCCCATGTAAATCTAAATAGAAGATCCCATAGTTTCCGTAGTTCTACCATCTCCTACCATTGTGCTCTCCATCAAGGGACCAAGTACAACACTTCATTTGTTTTATCAGTTAGCACATTATGTAGGTTATGATTTATAAGGCTGTGATTCATAAGATCTCATTTTAAAAGGGGTTATTTTTTTCTGGTTTTACTCAAGTGTTGGAAAATGTCAATACATTATCGTAACTGCAATATTTTATGTTTAATCTGCAGCCCTAGTGTTCAAGAAACTCTAACAGGCATTGTTCAGGATGCGCTAACAAGCTGTGTTCAGTAAGCTCTAACAGGCAGGGTTCTGAAAGCCCTAAGACGCTTTAAGAGAGTGTTCAGGAAGTTCTGCCAGGCAGTGTTCAGGAAGTTCTGCCAGGCAGTGTTCAGGCTTCGCTGCCTGTAGGGTATACATCAGTTCTAATATTGATCTGGCCAATCCATCACCTCACACCTCAGCCCTCACCCCTAAACCCTTGTGCCCTCACTCCTAAACCCTTCACCCCTTACCCCTGAAACTTCAGCTCCTCACCCTTCATCTCTCATCCGTTCTCCCCCATTACTCCAGCCGTTTACCTATGTACAAGCCATAAGCTGTAAATATAGACATTAATGTAAACTTTCTGTCTTTACAAAAAAAAAACAGGAATGTGCTTATTGAAAAAACAGACTGGCAAATGCGTCTGAGCAGTACCAGCAGAAACAACCTTAAAGGTATTTTAAAAGGAGCAAAACACGGAATCATTTTACCACCATCTCATGAAACTCTGGGAAGCAATATCTCTTGGATTTAGTTTCTCTCCCCGCTGTCCTGTTATTTTTCTGTTTTCCCGGACCTGGACTCTCAGACTCTATACGGTATAAAAGAGGTTCTTAACTCTAGGCATTGTGTCACTTGGAAACAGTGCATTTGTTGCCAAGGTAATCAGTCTGGTCAGGCGAAAATCAGAAACTCTGTTTCGGACTGGACGTGGGCGGGCCTGACTTGTCATTTGTCCAGAAGGGTGCAACTTCAGTCCAGAACCCACCCCCAATGAAACACGTCTTTTTGGGAGTATTTCTAATTCCCAAGTGCAGGAATAAACCAATAACTTTTTAATATTATGAGCACATCGAATAGTTTTGAAATGGTGGAATGGAATTCTTGTTTCAGGATCCATGAAATGCCAACCAGTGATGCAGTGAAACAGACTATTTAATGTGGTATGTTTTTAAACATTGATGACAGTGGCGTTAGGTGCACGGATTACACACCAAACCTAATGGAAGGAGCTTGTTGAAAAGATGAACAATATTCTTAAACAAATAAAGTCCTCCACAAGTATTGGGACAGTGAAGTACATTTTTATTAAATTTTTTGCTGTACTGTCTAGGCATAATGAAACATGATTAAAAGATTAAGAAAAAACACTGATTCCATTCTTTTAAATTCCCAATCTTCTTTACTCTTAAAACTCAAGGGACAGCCTTTGTATCTCGGACAGTCAGGGCAACCGAGTGTATGAGCCCCAGTTCACTTAATAGATATCTAGCAAAGGAGACTGCATTTGTCGTCTGTTTTATCCTGGGCGTGTGCTCATAGAGCTCTACGAATATACAGTCAGCCAGCCAGGTGACCGACACTGAATCATACAGGAGTCAGGCAGTCATTAAGTCGGGCAGCAGTCAGCCACTCATTCCAATTATGGAGGTGGGCAGTGGTGCATGCAGGAGGACAGTCATGCGGGCAGGTAAACAGTGAGACGACAGATTGTTAGACAGGCAAACAGGAAATGCAGGGAGCCAGGGAATCAGAGAAGCAGACAGTGGTTTGCACAACCAGGGGTCCTTTCAGAAATAATGTTTACCTGCAGAAGGTTTTCACCGAACACCATCAAACATTACGAAACAGGGAGGGTCTGGAATATAGGATATGGATGCCTGGAATATGAGATATGGATGCCTGGAATATGAGATATGGATGCCTGTAATATGAGATATGGATGTGTGGAATATAGGATATGGATGTCTGGAATATGGTATATGGATGTCTGGAATATGGGATATGGATGTCTGGAATATGGCATATGGATGTCTGTAATATAGGATATGGATGTCTGGAATGTGGATGTCTGGAATATGGGATATTGATGTCTTGAAAATGGAATATGGATGTCATGGATATGGGATAGGGATGTCTTGAATATAGGTTAAGGATGTCTGGAAGATGATATCTGGATGTCTGAAAAATAGGATGTGAATGTCTGGAATATGGATGTCTGAAAGCTGATATATGGATGTCTAGATTATAGGATATGGATGTCTGTAATATAAGATGTGAATTTCTAGAATATGGGATTTGAAGGTCTGGAATTTAGGATTTGGATGTCTGAAATAAAGGATTTGGATGTCTGAAATATAGGTTACAGATGTCTGGAATATAGGATATGCATGTCTGGAATATAGAATATGTATTTCTGGAATATGGATGAAGTCTAATTAAAGAGGTCAATACGGAAGCCAAACTACTGCTATATACAGGTAGTTCAGACAAAACAACAGAATGGCAAATTCCTCAGTGTCTGGGAAGATCACTAATCATCTAATGGTTTGTCTGCGGTTATGACTGTGCCTGTGTGTTTTTGTGAAGACTCTATAAGGAACTCCTGTTGTCCCACAGACTGACTTATGGTCCTTTTCCATTTCAGTTGACGGCAACCATCAGCTGACGGCAACCATCAGGCCGGAATGTGGTCATTAGAATACGGACAATTGAGATTCCAAAGGTAAGGATGACAGCATGTTAACCTCTGAAGCATGGCCAGGATCCACAGTGGAATTCAATAGCACAGTTATGATTCCTGTTATTGAAAGTCATCATGGTGAATCAGACAAACCGGGACGCTTTTGATTTGAGCTAGTTTTTATTACGCTGGACAAATTAAAGGTGAAATTACAAACTTGAAAAATCCTTTAAAATTCTTAAATCCAGAAACCTGGACTCTCATGCGCATATGTGTGATCAAATTAAGATATGGCACCTGCGGCTGTCATTTGAGATATGATCAGGGTGGAAAAATATGTGGGTGGGCGTCGCCAACCACATCCCAACCCACCCAACCCATACACATACAAACACACAAATTAATGACAGCGTGGAAAAGAATGCAAAGAGATATCACTTCAAACACGGCGAGGAGACTCAGACTTTTTTATTGTATTTGTTGAGTGGAGATCTGCTTTGATGGGCCACCTCAAAGCCATGCAGTCACCCGTCTCAAACAAAACTGTTGATATCTGGGTTGTGGAGCGCGGTGGCAGCCTGAACCACGCAGTACTGA
This sequence comes from Esox lucius, assembly GCF_011004845.1. Lineage (NCBI taxonomy): Eukaryota > Metazoa > Chordata > Actinopteri > Esociformes > Esocidae > Esox > Esox lucius. Next base: position 20,898,812 of record NC_047579.1, on the reverse strand, counting down.
TCAGCAGGTCTACGTGCTTCACTGTTAGTCTGGTGAGACTCCCGGGGCTGACAGAATTAACCGGAACACTTCACTCATAACATATACTAAATAATCTTCTGTCACCCATGTCTCTTTCACTCTCCCTTTCCATTTGCACCCCACTCTGTTTGTACACCCTTGTCCTTCTCCTTCCTCACCTCTCTCCCTCTCCTCCCCTCTCTCTCCCCCTCTCTCAGGGTAGGAAAAGGGGAACATTGTTCTCCTCTGTGTGTTGATGTTAATGTGGATGGCAGAATGCCAGCAAACAGATAGATGGGTCGATGCCCTGATAAGGAGAAAGGTAGAGAAGCCAGCGGGGAGTCGGAATACAGCCGAATGCACGGAACCAATTGGAAGTACAGGCCCTCTCGATGAAAAGCTACCTTGGCTAGTTTAGCGTCAATGGGCCCCAGCCAGCCCCAACCGCAGGCAACACAGACGGGTTGGGGCCTGGTTTGTCAGGCTGATTCAGCTGCCATCCTGGCTCATCTCCAATGCACAGGAGTCCCAGGAACCAGACCCAGGTATAGCTTCACACAGGGAGGGGGGGAGCACTAGAGCAGATAGTGGGGGAGGGAGGAGAAAGTTAGAGGGAACGAGGGAGGCCAGCACGGGGGTACGGATGGACAGAGGAGCGGGAGATGTGCCTGATAGGGGGAGGTGATGTGGGTGACGAAGATGGAGGCAGGCAGGCAAGTAGTGGTGGAACGTGACTCCCAGCAGGTACAATCAGGTTGGTGCAGGCGGGGCGGAAAGTTAAGCCACGCTTTGATGGCTCAATCTCGCCCTGCTGACACGTCCTTCGTCGCCTGAGGCTCTAGGAGATCGGCCAGACTCACAAACTGCCACGACGATCCATAGGTTCTGAACGCCAGTAATGTGGTTGCGCGGGTGGCGTCCGGTAAGAGGTGTGACGCAGGCAAACATTGATTTGTGTACAGGAAACCTAGGATGCCCCTCCCCAGGATGTGATCCTCTGCTGATTTCTGCGGGTCCTCGTTGGATTGGTGGCCATCATGAGCAAGCAAAACAGATCCCATAGTCTCAGCGCAGCTGTATCTTGCAATAACTGATTTCCAGTCATTCGGTTACGGGATTGAACTGGAAGCACATGTGTATATAACGTTTACAGAGCATAATGCTGTTCCATCAACGTTCCTGGTAGCCTGGGACTTTGTTTACCCAAGATACAACTGGGTTTCTTTGATCAGTTTGGCCTCCTGGCTCTGATTGAGCTTTGAGTCATTCTAGAGGAGAAAGCACTGAGGGTCCATGGAGTATTTGGAGTAACCTCAACTCCGGGTTCTAAGAGTGTTTGAAATATTTAAAATATCCATTGAGTGTGGCCGTTTTCTCTGTTCTGGCTATTTCCGATGGGTCCATTTGGCCGGGTACCACTGAATTATAGAAATGTTTGAAATAAAATAAATAACTGAACCCAGGACTATGCTGTGGTACCAGAGACTCAGGCTGCTTACATTGTGGAGCTACGGAATGTGTTTCTCCGAGCTGAAAGCAGAACTCTGCTGCTCCATTGCTTGAGCCTTGATCTCCACAACACTGGTAATGTGATAATTACGACTTCCCGCAATATTCTGATTCATCCACGACTTCTTGACGTCACGTTGACTCAAGGCCTGTTGGACAGAAGCCGTCCTAAGGCAACGCGATCTGCTCTGCTAGAGCTATCAACATTTCTGATGTCTTGATTTATTAACTAAACCCGTCTTCTGATCTCATAATACAAGTACTTTTCCTTTCCAAAACAGAGGTTTCTATCATTTCTGGTTTTGTTGTAGCCAAGGAAGATGTATTTTGAGCACTGGTGTCCTGGAACACGATTTAGCCCACATTTTGCTTAGTTTTCCTTGGAAGCTCTTTAAAGTTCAGTAATAAGCCATTGTCCATCATACAGACCTTACTGAATAGTTAAATGGGTCACTGTTGAGGATTGAAGTTAATGCACAGCATCCATTCTTAGGGATGTATGGACTCTGTCAATAATCTGCTCTTCCTGTTGTTTTTTTCAGGGATGGAGAGAAGCAGACAACCTTCACTTACCTTGGACTGGCTCCTGTTTCAGCAGAAGTAGATGTTTTGGGGTTTCTATCCAGCTAACACCAGTTTGATATTGAGATTAACATCCAGCTCTATGGACTACTGGGAAAGAATGGGAGGATTATAGTCCACCATTTCTCACCCCCTTTTGGATAGGTACCTCCCGGATTGGTACATGATAACTCACGCCTTTCCGGACAGGTACATGGTGGAACAGCCAATTAACTCACGCCTTTCCGGACAGGTACAAGATGGAACAGTTCACTGGACTCACCTACCCTCTGACATGAACCTAAAGGCACAGTCCGCACTCCAGTTTGTCCTCCGTCATGTACCATACATGGTACAGTTTCACATTTATTCTCGAACAAAAGAGGTCCCCTCCAGCAATTAATTCAATGAGATTGCAGCACAATCTCATTGATTATTCTCCTGCACATCATGCCACTCTGTTGCACAGTCAAATGAAAGAAATGTGTAATATACATTGTCAATTAATTAAATACATTCTGAACTTACTACACGCACTGGACTCATCTGTCATTCTTTTTCTCAATCCTGTTGAATTATTGGATCTCAAAGACGACGTTAAACAGGTCCACTGAAGACACCTGAACACACTATGGCACTAGTTCACTCTCTATTAAAACACAACCAGACATGCGTCCCCTCATCCGATCCAGTGGGAACCGCTTCATTTCAGCACTCGCCCCTTGTCATGTAGCCACTGTAGGCAGCCGTGTTTCCAACCAGGAAAACAAAAATGAGATGAAACCAATAATAAAATGCTCCTGGACGACGGATCCTATTGGGTTCACCCCGGTGGAACTCTCTCTAAGCAAATAGCTCATCCAAAAAGCAAATGTTGACATTTCTTAATTACTGCTGTCAGGTGGCCTTATCTTCTTATCGACAGTGGATTAGTGGATCAGTGTCTGCCTCTACATGTCTGGCGGGAGAGAGGGAGAGAGGCAGATCAGTCATCTTGTGTTTATCTCTCTGTCTGGAGAGAGAGAGAGAGAGAGAGAGAGAGAGAGATGTAGTAAAGAAGAGAGAGATCACTGTGTTCTGTTTGTCGTCTGGAGAGACTCAGACGAACACAGAGAGAAAGGCAGGGGGAGAGAGAGATTGGGAGAAAGGGCAGAGATTTATTCATGATTCTATTCACTTGAATTAAAGATATATATATATATATATATATATATATATATAGAGAGAGAGAGAGAGAGAGAGAGAGAGAGAGAGAGAGAGAGAGAGAGAGAGAGACCGGCTCTGGCCTGTCAACGTCCTGAAAGAATGAGAGAGACATCCATATATGTATATATAAAGAGAGACCGGCTCTGGCCTGTCAACATCCTGAAAGAATGAGAGAGACAGGTATATGTATAGAGAGACCGGCTCTGGCCTGTCAAAATCCTGAAAGAATGAGAGAGACATCCATATGTATATGTATAGAGAGACCGGCTCTGGCCTGTCAAAATCCTGAAAGAATGAGAGAGACATCCATATATATATGTATAGAGAGACCGGCTCTGGCCTGTCAAAATCCTGAAAGAATGAGAGAGACATCCATATATATATGTATAGAGAGACCGGCTCTGGCCTGTCAACGTCCTGAAAGAATGAGAGAGACATGTATATGTATAGAGAGACCGGCTCTGGCCTGTCAAAATCCTGAAAAAATGAGAGAGACATCCATATGTATATGTATAGAGAGACCGGCTCTGGCCTGTCAAAATCCTGAAAAAATGAGAGAGACATCCATATGTATATGTATAGAGAGACCGGCTCTGGCCTGTCAACATCCTGAAAGAATGAGAGAGACATCCATATGTATATGTATAGAGAGACCGGCTCTGGCCTGTCAACATCCTGGTTCTCATGTTTGTCATCATGCTTCCCAGTGCTGTAGGAGTTTAAACTGATTAGCATGGCATAATTCACATCCTTCACCCTATCGTATTACTTCTCTATCTCTCAGTTGTGTTTACCCTGAAGCTCCATTTCCAGGCCATCCTATTGGTGTACTGTTTGTGTTTTAGGCCTTGTTCCCTTTAAGGGTGTCTGTTTCTGGGCGCTGTGATTATGTCATCAAGACATGACAAATCCCCTGCTGAAAATCCTGGTGCTCATGAAGTGAAGGTATAGGCGTATAGATTATTGGAACACATTACCTATGGGATCTCTGAAAAGGTATGTGTGGTATGTTGAACCGGTCACCACACCTGAAAATGGCAGAACCTACCATTTGAAGGTCAGGAAATGCCGTTCCAAACCACTTCTCTTCCCTAAAGAACTGTTAGTTATGTAATTCCCCATGATGTCACCTACTGATTGACCTTTAATGTGCATATGGTCATCGAAGGTCATTGTGATGTTAACTTCTGGATGTCATATTACCCAGATTGGTTTTCTGTTGTGTTGGCTTATTATTTTGTGATGAATATCAGGATTTGTGTTTGAAGCTTTATGTCATTTAACAGATATAAAGGCAACATATGACAGTTTCAGTTTATTTTTGTGTACAGTGAAACGCTAAATGTCTTAACCTCGGTCAGCACAGGGCAAATCTGATTTACTGGGACAGTGGTGATGTGGACAGTGTACTCGCATCAATCGTAACAGCCTTCTAGAAAGTCCTTCCCCAAGTGCATTAAGCGTGTGTGTGTGTTTGTGTGTGTCTGTGGGTGTGTGTGTGTGCCCGTGTCTATGACAGTGGGATAGACCGTAAAACAAGGTGAGAGAATGATTCACAGATACTGCTGGTCTCCTTGAACGATGTTTTATTATCGAGTAGTGGGTAGGGCTTTTTCCGTAGAGGGGGAGTTGTGCTTTCCGTAGTGACTAGGGGCTTGCAATTATTCCTCAAGGGGGCTCGCTTATTGTTGTCCACCGCGAAGATAAAACAAAACGCGCCGAGCTTCAGCCTTTTGTACGCGCGCTTGACAACTTTCTGACAAGCTGTTCAAAGCGTTCCAATGGATCATATGAAGGCGCTGGATGGTGGGGCGGCGGAGGTCATCGCTTTTATAACGAACGGGGTGTGAGGGGCTTGGCTCCGTCGTTTCAGAACTTGTGTTTCATGACATCTTTATGGGCCTGCCCACGGTCAACAACATTAGCATGTCCACAATGCACTTCCCCTACTTGCCCACCTCGTGTTTTATTCCTCCCCCAATCGTTTTTTTCCCCTCCCTTTCTCACACAGGGAAAGTGACCTCTCGGCAGCGCTCAATTCACTGCTCCTCTGTAGGGCTGAATGGACCGCCGCGACAAAGGGTGACATAATTTTCTCAGGGTTTGATTGGCCCCCACAGTGCCACGGAATGACATCATGGCCCCTCCCGCTTCTGCCCCTTGGTGGATGTGGGGTTGCCGTGACAACCGCCTTAGTTAGTTCTGATTCCGGGGCCTACGGGCAGACCTTGGCACTGCTTACTTACAAAGCTGAGTACTAGGTTCAAAATAGCACCCAGGTCCATGTTAGTGCACTACGTTCAACTAGTAGTGCTGGTAGGACTCGTAGAATAATGGTCCAAATTAGTGCACTAGAGAGTATGTTGTCTTTTGTTACCGACTGCATTGTTTAATAGGCCCAGTGAGGCACTTAGGATAGGAGGAAGAAAGGGAGGCAGTCAATCAGGCTAGCTTTCTTCTTGTTGCTGCTAACATAGTCTGGCTAATGTCATTCTTGTTGCTAGTGTAGTAGGCAGAGTAACTTGGTTCTTGTTAGTGGTAAAGTAGTGAGGTTTGCTTTTCAGTGTGTGTTTGTTTGTGGGAGAAAAATCCAGAGTTAGTAGAAGCTACTGAATGGAATTTCTCTCCTTCCTCTAACCCTTTGTTATTCATCACGGATCCAACTGATCGCATGACAAAAATCAGGACTCAAATGTCTATTCAAAAGAAATCCTAACTTATTTGTCGCCTTCGGTCCTGTTATCCAGTCAAATGTCGGGTTTGGTTTGCACTGGAATTTGGCTTTAGTGCTTTTATTTACAATATTGGTTTATTTTATCATCACAACTTAACATTTTGTCTAGAAAGACAAAAAAGATGTCCTGGGATCTTTGTTTGACAAATGCAAACTAAAATAAATAATGTCTTCAAATAAATACAGGGAATTCCAAAGTGAGTAATTTTCAGTTTCCCCCGTAATCTACAAGTCAAAATCACTCATGAAAGTTGGTAATTTTCTCTTCTACTTGGGGAATGCCATATACTCTCAGCCAAACCTCTCCACTAATGTCACCCATGTTTACTGTGGCCAAAGAGGTTTTCTCATGAATGTTCACGATACAGACAAATCTCAGTTTGTTACTGCCCAATCTAGTCAAACACAGGCTTGAAAATCCCTGCACCTCGTTAAGCGCTACCTTTGCCCATTTCTGATTGGTCCAAAAAATCACTGAGGAAAAGTAATTACTATGAACTGCTTCATTATCACAATATGAGCCTTGAACAAGTCTCAACGTTTAATCTGTTCCTTGAGTGTCTGTCCAGTTGAGTTCAGTGTCATCTCAGTGATGGATAGGGAGAACATACTCTGAACTTTAATACATCATTGTTTGTCTGGATGTGTCTGATATACTCCACGCAGACACACACACAAACACACATACACACACCACACACACCCCGCACATAACATCTGACCCTAGCTAATTAATTGCACTTTCCTATTTTTCTCCATCGTTTGCATCCAAGACCATATCAAGCCTCAAAGCGCAGCACACCATAGCATCACACTCAAACAAATGGCCCTTTTCCTCTTGGAAGAACTGGTAATGAGGATAATTTGAGGTGGTGAGGTTGATGGTGAGGCCAGGAGCCAAACCTAGCTGGCTCCAAACCTTCCCGAACACCCCCTAGAATCTTTACACCCCAACTCGAAGCGAGCTCCAGATTCCAAACCATTTCCTCAAATGGGATCCGCATCCAAAAAGACTAAACGGCACAATTACCACACTTGGTCTTGGCCTGGGCCCAGATCTCAAGTGCTCCATTAATGGTTGTCATCGTTGTACAGGGCGAGGTACGCGGTAGCCTCCTTTGAATCCTGGCCTTAACTCAATGCGGAAGACATTGTCAACTTTTATTTCCTTATTGTTTACCATGTGGTTTTCACCTTCTCTCTCTCTTTCTCTCTCGCTCTTCTCTTTCCAGCCTCTTTCTCGTGGCACACACCCTTTCTTTTCCACAGTACATTTCTTCTCCCCTAGTAGTCTGTTCCCCCTCTCTCCTCTCTCCGTCTCTTCCCCTCTGCTATTCAGCCTCTATCTTGTTCCTCCACCCGTCCTTTTGTGGCACATTCACTTTGCTCCCTTCTCTTCCCTCCATCGCTCCCCTCAAACCACTCGGCCTTCTCCTCTCTCCCTCTCTCTGAATGCGGTTGTGCAGGGTGAGTGATTGTGGTATGCCCCGGCTGGCTCGGTGTTCCTTGAAGAGACGGGCAGGGCTTCAGTGAGCAGACCTCTGCCAGATTGGACGAGCTCTCTCTGGGTATCGGTTACAGCTGGCATGGGCAAGGGTGCGTGGGTTTGACTGGCGCGTTCTAGCTACACCGCTGTGCCTGCACCCGGAAAAGGGTGGGAATCTGGGAATCGGCTCGTTGCCTCCTAATATATGCGTTTCCTTTCTTTGTGTCGGAAACCTTTATGAATAAGCAATTTCTGTAAACAAGCAAGGTCCCCCTCGCCTTCCCCCCTCGCCGGGGTGGTGTCTGGAATGACACGTCATCCCATCAACCCGAGAAAGGGAAGCGGCTCGTTAGGATCTGCGCAGCAAGACCTAGCGTTCTGTCAAGAGCAGATCGCTGGTGTGTCCGACATTGCTTGTGACTAATAACCCACCTGAATACCTTCGTCCTCGTCAATTTGCTGACACGGACATGCCAGCCCCGAATCAGAGCACGAAACTCTACCTCTGTCTTTCGTTCCTCTGCCTCCCCCTCTCCTCCACCTCCCCCTCCCCTTCCTAATCCCTTTTGAGTGGGGATGAGAGAGTGTGTTTTTGTGGGGGGGGGGGGGGGCACAGAAGAACAGGCCAAGGGCCTCGACGGACATCCATGGGAATCTGCACATCCATTCAGGGGTAATTATTAGCGTCAATACTGGGTGCCGTCGCAAGGGGGAGGGCCAGGAGGGGCCTGGGGGGTGGAAGAGTGGGTGGGACCGGGGCGGTTGGGCAGCCACGATGGAAACCGAATGATGAAGTGCCAAAGTAGCCAAGAGCTGGGACTGTGGAGAGAGAGAGAGAGAGAGAGAGATGAGAAAGGTAACTGTAGAAGGAAGAAAGTGAAATGGTTTTACTTTCAGATCTGACACGTACAGACATCTTTATGCCTGAAAAATGACCTTTATGAGCGCTCCTAGCAGAACTCACATGTTTAAAATGAGTGTTTCCTTTCTGTCTGGTTTCTGGAGAAGTGATCATCTGAAAACATTTATTTTTTTGTCAGAAAAAAAAGGATAGAGACGCTGTTATCGACAGACGTCTAATCATGTGTCAGAACATTATGGGGCATGATTTCATGTGTTGTTTATGTGATTTTAGTCTGGGAAATCAAAGATGGATTGGTTTATTCCTAACTTTCAGTTGTTTAGCAGTGCCAGAGGGTCTACGTTATTGTAATTACAATTGAGAAATCCATTCTTTCCTATTTCACCATTCAGTTAATAGCTTCACTATATATCACAAAAATATTGATGCAAGTGCATATTCTCGCACCACATCATTCCCTGTGCAAAGTCAGTGATTCAGTCTGTCAGTCAGTCAGTCAGTGATTCAGTCTGTCAGTTAGTCAGTCAATGATTCAGTCTGTCCGTCAAACAGTCAGTGATTCAGTCTGTCTGTCAGTCAGTCAGTGATTCAGTATGTCAGTCAGTCAGTCAGTGATTCAGTCTTTCTGTCCGTCAGTCAGTGATTCAGTCTGTCTGTCCGTCAGTCAGTCAGTGATTCATTATGTCCGTCAGTCAGTCAGTGATTCAGTCTGTCCGTCAGTCAGTCAGTGATTCAGTCTGTCCGTCAGTCAGTCAGTGATTCAGTCTGTCTATCTTCCTCTAATGTTTTTCCTTTCCCATTCTTTCTGTCTCTCTATCCAGCATCACTCTACCATTCAAATTTCACGTCAGAGCTCAGAATTCCGGCTGGCCAGACCACCTCAAACACTCTGTATCCTCAAGTCCTGGCGAGGAACGTTGTTGTCGCTCCCAAACCCGGCACCGCCTCCATTTGAGCCGCTGTCGTCTTGTTGACTGCAGAGCTTCCACTCTGTCTGCTCAGGGGGATTTCATGACCAATTATTTTACTAGAAAAATATGAAAAGATTCCATCCTATAGTGACTCAACACACTGATCTGTGGTTGGCTGACATTTTGGAGTGGACTAAGTAGTCTGTGTTTGTGTGCATGTGTGTGTGTGTGTGTGTGTGTGTCCATTAATGCACGTGTGAAGGCTAATTGGAAATGTTGTTCTAAAACTAAAAATCCTAAATTCTCTATTCTGTTAATCTCTACATGTAGTGTGTTTTCCTATACAGGATTACTTTTGCCACACGTCCTCATCTTCTTCTCTGTAGAGGTGTGCTATGACCTCATCTTCTTCTCTGTAGAGGTGTGCTATGACCTCATCTTCTTCTCTGTAGAGGTGTGCTATGACTTCATCTTCTTCTCGGGTCCACAGTAGAGGTGTGCTATGACCTTTTCTTCTTCTGGGGTCCCCAGTAGAGGTGTGCTATGACCTTCTCTTCTTCTGGGGTCCCCAGTAGAGGTGTGCTTTGACCTTCTGTTCTTCTCTGGTTTGCAGTAGAGGTGTGCTATGACCTCATCTTCTCTGGTCCACAGTAGAGATGTGCTATGACCGCCTCTTCTCTGGTCCCCAGTAGAGGTCTGCTATGACCATATCTTCTTCTCTGGTCCACAGTAGAGATGTGCTATGACCGCCTCTTCTTCTCTGGTCCCCAGTAGAGGTCTGCTATGACCTCATCTTCTTCTGTGGTCCAAAGTAGAGGTGTGCTATGACCTTCTCTTCTTCTCTGGTCCACAGTAGAGGTGGGCTATGACCTCATCTTCTTCTCTGGCCCACAGTAAATGTGTGCTATGACCTCATCTTATTCTCTGGTCCACAGTAGAGGTGTGCTATGACCTAATCTTCTTCTCTGGTCCACAGTAGCGGTGTGCTATGACCTCATTGTCTTCTCTGGTCCACAGTAGCGGTGTGCTATGAATCCCTACCTGTTCTCCTTCCTGAAGCACACACCTGTAGGTAATGTTTATCAGTCAGTCAGACTGTCTGCCAGGCCCACTTTCTCCTCTCTCCTTCTTCTCTCCATGTCTCTCCGTCTCTATCCTGTATTTCTCTCTAGCACACAAACACACTAGAGTCAACGAATTCTTTATGTCTCCAATCATCGTTGATGATATCTATGGGTTATCTTATGGCAGGGGATTTCTATAGCTGTCATATGAGAAGAATGTTATCTGTTCTTTCTATCAAATGTGGAGTACATGGCTATTGTACAGATGATAAAACAGCAGCATAGCTGGCAATGCTAACACAGTTTTCTGTTGACATATACATACAGGCTAAGCATTTAACAGGGCCCTTTTATGGTGGTAGAGGCTTTGTCATTTATCTCTCTTACACACACAGAAACATACACATACATGAAGATACTCTGTCTCACCATCTGAATTCTCAGTCCTCCGGTCAACAAGCCTGGTGACCTCTTAACCCCGTCACACGGTCGTTGTTGTTTTTTATGCAAAGCACTTGAATCTGTCCCTGCAGGACAAGATAATGTTTTTCACTGTTGTATTGATGTTGCACGGAAAAGACACACGGATGAACGTACACACACACACCAATACAAAAACAAGTAGTTTCATGACCGAACTGCATCCTGACACTCTCTCTCTCATTCACACATGCACGTGTGGGCGTTTGTGAGTTTCTTTTTCTATGTGAGTTGGTCTGTTTATGCGTCTGCATGTTTGATCATTGCTAGAGTGTATGTCATTTTTTGTGCCCTGTTGACATAGCTATTCCTTCAAGCCCACTCCTCATTTAATTGAGCTGTTTGGCCAGTGTGAAGCAGTTGCTTTTGGCTAAACGTGTTTGCAAACACACAGACACACAGACACACACATACACACACACACACACACACACACACACACACACACATACACAGTCAAGGCCTGTTTGAGCTCACACACCTTTCCAGCCTACCTCCTGCAGTAGAGACTAGTTATTTGCATAAGGATATTTATTTTTATTTTTAAAACAACTCCCTAAGAACTTCTCTTTGTCCCTTAAGGGGAATCCATACGTATTTGACAGGGCGTAACATTTTAACAAATAAAAGGTAATAGGTAAGTAAACTACTCTGTTCTCTGAAGGTTCCACATTGATTTATGTACTGTACAGGGCTGAAACCCTAGTAAATCTGGGAATCCCAAAAAACCCCCCGGTAGGCAGAGAGCACACACACACAAGTGCAGCTCAATCAGGGTAAAAACAATCACACCACCTGAGCAGTTTCATTCCCAGTGGTGTGGACCTCAGTAACCAGTCAACTGCCTCCACAGTGACTAAAATAACCATGATGGACACATCGAGACACCTAGCTGATAGTATCTAATTAAATTGCTGCACTATGCTATACATAGGTCCCAGTCCATCCAGTCCGGGAATCATATACTTTTATTTTATCACAATCATTTCTCAAATTCAAAACATTTCATTGATTAGTCTGAGTTTCTTTGCAAAACATTTGGCACGCCTAAAGAATATTTAACATAAAGCAAAATAAGAATTGTTAATGTCTCCAATCATCATTGATGATATCTATGGGTTACCTTATGCCAGGGGAAATCTATAAGTGTCATATGAGAGGAATGTTATCGGTTCTTCGTATCAAATGTGGAGTACATGGCTATTGTACAGATGACAAAAGGGCAACATAGCTAGCAATGCTAACACAGTTTTGTGTTGAAATATACATACAGGCTAAGCATTTAACCGGACCCCTGTATGGTAGTAGAGGCCATTTATTTCTCTATCACACACAGAAACTTTACATAAATCAGAGAATAGTCAGTCATGAAATTCATTGCTTTTTAGTCTTCAGAAACGGTAATGCTACGTTTTCATTAGTTTGTGTTTCCCTGGGGTATAAATATGAGGTTGCACATATGTAAATATGAAGTTGTACACGTCATTCTTTGCTATAGGTAAAACCAAAGAGAATCAGCTGAAAAGAGACAGGTGGTTGCAACACAGATCAGGTAACACAGGTAAAGGATATAATGACGCATTTACATTTCGAAATACAGTCAGGGCAATAATTGAAGTCTGGAAGGGTTGCAAATTTGCATAGACGATGACACATATGCATATTGGCCCTTTCATGGTGATATAGAAAAAGAGCCAAAGGTGGAACCAGGATTCACAGATTCAGAACTGCACGGTCTGGTGGAATCTTGGGGTTACCAAGTCTGAAGATATATATATAAAAATAAACTGTTAGACCCTCCATGTTAGAGCCTCCATCTCTGCAAGCTCATTGGAGGGGTTGCACGAAATTAGTCCTTACTAATCCCAACCCACACATTGCCTCTCCCCGATACTTTGCCAAGCATTATCAGAGCTACAACTGGAATTGACTGTTGTGGTCAGATGAGACAATAATTGAACCTTTTGGCCAAGCACACCATTGGCATGTTTGGTAACAAAAGGGAACAGCATACAAGGAAAAGCATCTGATACCCACAGGAAAAGTATTGATAATTGATGCTTTGGAAGTGATCGATAGCATATTGAATTCCACTAAGTACCAGGATATTTTGGCCCAAAACCTGGTTGCCTCCGCCGGGAGATTGAGAGTTGGCCATGGATGGACCTTTCAACAAGACAATGACCTCAAATATACTTCAAAACTAACACAGAAATGGTTGCATTACCACAAAATCACTGTTTTACAATGGTCATCTCAGTCTCCGCAGTTGAATACAATTGAAAACCTGTGGCCTGAATTAAAGAGGGCAGTCAACAAGCACAAACCTAACCCTATCAAGGATCTTGAAATGTGCTGCTTGAAGAAGTTGTCCAAAATCCCTTCAAATGTTTGCTGCAGTCATGTCAGACTTTAAAGGTAGAGGCTTAATGTTGTTATTCACTGCAGGGGAGGATTCACATAATGACTGTAGGGGTGCCAATACTTTTGAAACCTATGTTTACCAGATACAATCTTACTACTCAAATGCTACTCAAAACTAAAATGTTTTGTATTTGAGAAACTGTATTGTTTAATGAAAGTATATGGCTCCCTCTTATATTTGAGGCCCAAATATGACTCATTATTTGTGTTGTTCATTATTTTATTCACTCAGTTTCATGAAGGGTGCCAATATCTTTTGAGGTGACTGTACGTATAAGTAAACTTCACATATATTTAGTGTATTCTGTAATCAAATGTTTTTTACCACTAGCAGCACTATAAAACTAATATAAAGGGTATTCGTAACTGTATTAAGTGAGGCAATTTAAAAGACAAATAAAAACAGAATTCAATGATGTGCAAATTATTTATCCCTATATTTCTTTGAAAATAGTACAGACAAAATATAAAATGTTGAAACTGAGTAATGTCTTTGTTTTTGGAAAAATTTGATGAATTTGATGCCAGCAGGATGTTTCAAAAAACTTTGTGACAGGGGCATGTTTACCACAGTGTTGCATAACCTCTTCTTTTAAAAATATTCTGTAGGCGTTTAGGAACTGAGGAGACCAATTGCTGAAGCTTTGAAAGTGAAATGTTTTCCCATTCTTGCTTGATATAGGATTGTAGCTGCTCAACGGTTCAGGGTGTCCTTTGTCATATTTTTCATTTCATAATGCGCCAAATGTTTTCAAAGGGGAAAGACTGCAAGACTACAGGCAGGCATGTTTAGCACCCGGACTCATTTACTACGGAGCCATGCTGTTGTAATACGTGCAGAATGTGGTTTGGCTTTGTCTTGCTGATATAAGCAAGGCCTTCCCTGAAAAAGACATTGTCTGGATGCCAGTATATGTTCCTCCAAAACCTGTATACAGTTGTGCTCAAAAGTTTGCATACCTTTGGAGAATTGGTAATATATGTACCATTTGTGAAGAAACATGAGTGAGCAGGCAAAACACATGTCTTTTATTTCTTATGGGATTCACATTGCACAATCATAAAACATAACAAAGAAAAAAATGAACTGATTCCTGTTCAAAAGTATGCATACCCTTAGTTCTTGATACTGTGTACTTCCCCCTTTAGTATCAATGACAGCATGCAGTCTTTTGTAATAGTTGTCTACTGTATGAAGGCCTGAATTCTTGCAGGTGGTATAGCTGCCCATTCGTCTTAGTAAAATGCCTCCAGGTCATGCAAAGTCTTTGGCTGTCTTGCAAGAACCCAGTGTGGCTCGATGATATTAATTAAGATCAGGAGACTGTGATGGCCACTCCAGAACCTTCACCTTTTTCTGCTGTAACCACTGGAGGGTCAACTTGGCCTTGTGTTTAGGGTCATTGTCATGCTGGAAAGTCCAAGAGTGTCCCATGCGCAGCTTTCATGCAGAAGAATGCAAATTGTCTGCCAGTATTTTCTGATAACATGCATTCATCTTGCCATCAATTTTCACAAGATTCCCCATGCCTTTAGAGATCACACACCCCCAAAACATCAGTGAGCCACCATCATGCTTCACAGTGGGGATGGTATTCTGTTCACTATAGGCCTTGTTGACCCTTTTCCAAACATAGCGCTTATGGTTCTTACCATATTGCTCTATTTCGCAATTGTCACTCCAAATTACAGTGTGCCAGAGGCTGTGAGGCGTCGGAAGGTGTTGTCGGGGCATATTGTAACTGAGCTTTTTTGTGGCATTGGCGCATAAAAGTCTTCTTTCTGGCAACTCGACCATGCAGCTCATTTTTGTTCAAGTATCATCGTATAGTGCTCCTTGAAACAACCACACCGTCTTTTTCCAGAGAAGCCTGTATTTCTCCTGAGGTTACCTGTGGTTTTTTCTTTGTATCCCGAACAATTCTTCTGGCAGTTTTGGCTGAAATCTTTCTTGGTCAACCAGCCCTTGGCTTGGTATCAAGAAATCCCTGAATGTTCCACTTCTTAATAAGCGATTGAACAGTACTGACTGGCATTTGCAAGACTTTTGATATCTTTTTATATCCTTTTCCATTTGTATAAAGTTACATTACCTTGTTACGCAGTTCTTTTGACTGTTCTTTTCTGCTCCCCACGGCTCAGTATCTAGCCTGCTCAGTGCATCCACAGAAAGCTAACAAACTCATTGACAATTGATACACAGACACTAATTGCAATTTAAAAAGCCACAGGTGTGGGAAATTCACCTTTAACTGCAATTTTCACCTGTGTGTGTCACCTTGTGTGTCTGTAACAAGGCCAAACATTCAAGGGTATGTCAACTTTTGATCAGGGCCATTTGGGTGATTTCTGTTATCATTATTATTAATAAAATAGCTATGTGATAATAAATGGCTTTGTGTGAGCTCTATCCTTAAAATGTTTTAGTTTATTTGCCTGATCAGACTTATTTTCAAAATCAATGCAAAAATTTCAAAAATGTGACATTGAACAACTGTATATTGTTCAGCATAAATGGTGAAAACTATCCCATTCCATGTGCCCTAATGCTCCTCTAGATCATCTTTTGAACTGTGCGCTGATAACAAGCTAGGTGGTCCCTCTTCTCTTTAGTCCAGAGATGGCTTCAGACATCTTGAGAATGTGGTACGATCAATCCCTACTTCAGCTGATGCGTCGCTGAGCCAATGCCCACTGGGGTCCCCTGGCTCAACTAGCTGCGCTCATGTGCCTGAAAACATATTGGTCACAAATCCCTGATAAAAGACGTCATGTTAAAATGGTTCCTAGCTAGGTTTTCCACAAGGGGTAACCTTTTCTATGGTGATATTTGGTGCTCGACACCCGCAGTACTGCCATTCACATCAGGCATTTTATTGTTGGCTTTTGTAAACTACTTCATTTCACCTATTTTTAACATCATGCTACAATGTTTCCTGTTAGCAACATGATTGGCTAAAGTGTAGTAACTGTTACTGGATTGTATGGTTGGCCTACCTTGCTATCTTAAGAACGTGGGAACAGTCAATTGTCTAAATGCAACCATATAGCCTACTACTCATTTCACTGTTTAACACATGTGATAACATCTAAGAGGTACCGGATATGAAACACTATAGCCAACTATATTAACAACCGCAAAACAAAAAAGAATAAAATGTCCTTCGCTGGTAAATTTCCATAATAGGATAGACCATATCGAAGTCCTTTCCAGCGGCCCTAAACCGAAGCATTTGTACCACATGTAGCAAAGTAAAATGCATCAAGATGAAAAATGCTGAATTAAATTAGGTATTTATTATGTAAGTTAAGAGTGTCAGGTACCTAGTTTGGAGACAGACTACTTAAATCAAGTAGAAATTGACAATAGATTATCATCATTTCTGGAAGAAAAATAAGGGGAACCGTTACACCATTGGCGCCATTGGTTAGTGTGCCTACAGGGACTAAAATGCAGTAGCAGATGTGTTTGTTTGTGCCATGATGGTCATGTGTAAGGTCATGTGTAACCAGTTGACCCTTCTCTTGAATAGTTGAATTCTAGTCTGATTGTCGAGGCTTTAGGCTCGCTGATGTGGATGCAACACTGTTTTAATTATTTTCAGTCGTTGTATGAGGAATCAGGTCGACGACAGTGATGGGCAATACATACAAGGTTTGAAACCTCATGAGTGCATTGTGTCCTTTGGGGGAGAAATCGAAGCTTTACTGGCAGAAAGACAAGCTCTTTTATCCCTGAACACGGCCTGATTAAAACAATGTTGAGTCAGGGATTTTTCCTCTCCTCGTTTATGTTCAAAGGAAGCTTTGTTTTCTCAAACAACCTACTTGAAACCTAGCCCAGAAAGTTGATGGTGTCTGATAGTTATCTATGTGGATCCTAGAAGCCCCCCCACCCCCACCCCCCAAAGAAAAAAACAACAACATTGTGTTCTTCTTTTTTGTAATTCAATATTATCTGCTGTCTGGTTGATAATATATATTTTTTTTTTATCTGCTGTCTGGTTGATAATAATACTTTTTTTAGGAAGTGAGTGAAGTGGAGAATGTTTGATTGAGCAGTTAAAATGTGTCTGGACAGTTTGTTCTAATGCCAAGTAATCAGAGGCAACATTAAAACTTTATGTTCAACACTACAAAAAATATCTAAAAAAGCAGATCAAAAGCCTACAGCTCCGGAAAAAATTAAGAGACCACTGCGCCTTTTTCTTTCCTTTCCAAAGAAAGTCGAAAAGGAAGGTTTTGAGTGAGGAACAGAAGGGTTACAATTAAGAGACCACTGCAAATTGAACACTTCTGCTCCTCACTCAAAACTTTCCTTTTCAACTTTTTTGGAAAGGAAAGAATAAGGTGCAATGGTCTCATAATATTTTTCTGGAAACATTTAATAATGAAACAATCTATTTCTCGTAAAATTATTCACTCAAGCTGGCGTTCTGTTTGACTCTAAACTTTTAGATGAATTTACATTGGAGGGTCATTGTTTTATTGAGCCATCAATTGTAGAGCTTAGCTTGAATTAGATCTCTGCAGGAACATTTCCTTCAAAAGTGTCCATTGTGCACAGTCCTCTCAGAGCTCTTTCTCACAACTGCAAAAACTACATATTTTCCAGTTTCAAGAAAAATGTCTGATTGTTGGTCCACTCAGAAATGAGAAATTAAATTATCTTTTTTTACACTTCCTCATTTTTAACTTGAAAATAGTTTAACATGAGGATGTGAAAAAAATGACAGAAGTCATTTTTAGCTGGGTATGAAGTGCTGTTACAATGCCAAATGCATTTCACGTGTGCTGACCTTTTGTGTTGAACTTGAACTTCAGATATGCAATGTAACAGGAGGTCGTAAGCTATTCTTGTTTTTGTATTAGGCATCTCAAAAGCATGTGAGCCGGGGAAAAGAGTCTGTCAATAATCTGGTTAATGCATTCCATTCCGTAGAGGTCTAGCTAAATATCTGCAGACATTCAGAAACATGTTTCTTATTACTCTACTGTAAGGTTGATTTTATAATGTGCCTTTATTATATCTTTAGATATTATCACAAAGTACCACAGTGGCCCCGTCTCGTCCTGGATTGTATTGCCTTAATGACCACACTGCAGAAAGATGTTCATAGTGCATCCAAGGTAAACCTCTTTAGGATGCAAGTGTACAGAAACGAGGTAGCCACCATTAAAAAACATTGAAATTACATTTTTCAAAACTAGGGGTACCATGGGAATTGTAAAAGGATTTGCATGTGATTCTAGGGATACTTTATGCATGCCTAATACTAGCCAGGGACACATATATCTTTCAAATCGTGATTTGTCTCAAATATGACACATTCATGGACTGGAACCGAAGAGGCTAATTTCAGAGCATATTACATTTTGTGGACCTCTCCCCATTAAGCATTAGCATTTCCATAATGTGAGCTCTGTTGCCATTCGCAAGGCTGTAACCGTTCCAAATGGCACGCTATTCCAAACCTAGTGCGTTGCATTCAACCAGGACCTATAGATCTCTGTTCAAAACGCATGCACTACGTAAGGAATAGGGTGCCCTTGTGGACGCACCCCGAGCTTCTCTGGACTAGACTCAGCGAATCCATTTGCTAAAACAACATGGTAATTGAACTAACCAGCTCCCTGGAGTTTATTTTTACAGCGCTTAGACACAAATATGAATTCACTTATTGGAGAGAGAATTTCATTCGGAACGCAGGAACCCTGCAGCCGTGGACATTGTCCAGATGCTGAAGACTTCATAATGTTTCCGGCGGTGTTCGGGCAGCATTTGTCTCCGGCGAGGTGTGATACATCAGACAACCCGAAGAACGGCCAAGTGGAAAGGAAGCCCTCTTCACCTAACGGACCGATGTGTCTTGCCAAGCTGCGCGCGCTTGAAAAATGACACCGCTATTATAAAGATTTCATTCAACCCAAAGACTGCTGCCTTATGAATATGAATTTGTGGCTATGTATGCGGAAGCACGTTTGAATGCTGGGAGCTCTTAGGAACACACGTTAAGCAGTGACTGTTAAGTGGCGCATTAGGGGTGGTTGTCTGACATGGAATGACTCAGGGAGGGAGGCTGTGCGTCATTCTCATATCAGCGACAGGCCTCGCGCACTTCGTGTCCCTACAGACCTGTCATCTGCCTTTGCGTGGCAAGACGAGCGGAGAGAAGCACTGGGTCTGTGGAGTCTACCCCCTCCCCTCGATGAAAATGTCAAATCCAATGTTTCTGAGAATGGCTATCGGACTGCTAGTCCCTGGAAGACGAATGCGCCTCATTGGGCCTCACAGGTAGCCTCGGTGTGATTGGTCAAGCGGTTGGGTCTGCCCCGGCCCCCAGGCCGGGTTCTCATTAGAAACTGCGGGAATCGTGTTGGTTAATCAACCCAGTGTGGGCTCACTGTTTGGCCTAATACGTATGCTACTCCTAAAGCCGCTTAACGTGTCTCTTTCCTGGCTGTGCTTGAAGTGTCAGATGGCTACACGTCATCCGTTCATTATGCAGATCGCGCCACTTTGTGTAGTTCCCTTGTTCTCTGCAGGCGGATCGTATTTGTCGTGCCCAGACAGACACCTTGCGGGGTGGGTGAATAAATGCACAATGCTTAGGATTTTGCAGATTGTCATGTCCAGTATTGAGCTGACACATCTGGATTTTCTCCATGTGGTCTCTTTTTCACTGTATGCTGCGTTCCTGTCTGAGCATCCTACAACATTGCATACTTATGAAATTCCACTTCAAATCACATCACTTATTTCAGTTCAACTTTAACGGACACCACCGTGCTTCTGACAGAACGACAACTGAATGCCCTCAAGTCACAACACAGAGAAACGTCTGTGTAAATCAACAGCTCAGCTTATTTTACATAGATAATTCTACCTCTCAGGTTTCTTGTCCTCTGTTCACCTCTTGTTCTGTTTCTCTCTCCTTGCCCCGAGGGAGAAAAAGAGAAATCGAAGGACAGAGGTGCTAAACAGAGGGTGAGAACTAGTGGATGAGAAAAAAGAGAAAGCTGTTTAATTAAACATGACCAGTTTAAAAGGGGTTTTGTCTATGGGATAGATGGCTGTTTCCTGAAATAACCAGCCATCTTGGTGGTGGGATTCTTCGGTCATGATTGACCTGTACTGCCTGCCTGTCCTTCGGTTACCAGAGGAACATATTTAGAAACATTTTTGACACATTTGTGTAAAACTTGCAAAATATTTTTTCTACATACCAATCCACATTTTATTTGAAGTAACATGAGTAGAAACATTTCATAATTTACAGCAACAACATAGGACCACTTAAGCCTTGCTCAGGGACAGAATGACAGATGTTTTTCTTTGCCAGCTTTCGTAATCACTAACTACTAATCTAATAATCAAAAATGTTTACAACTTTCAAATTTTACTATTAAAAATGCTAAATCTTCCACTTGCTCAATGGATACATCTTTAATGCACAACTCCAGTTGAGGTTGATGTCTTTTCATTTCTTAGAGAGAGTAATGTAGGATAAAAGATTGAGGGTGAGAGAGAGAGAGAGAGGCACAGGGTGAAAGTGCCAAGATAAGAGAATGAGAGAGCAATAAGGTGGCCGATGGAGAGAAAGGAACTTACAGATTGAGAGACGCGGAGCAAAACAGGTTATGTTGATTCAAGCTTTGCAAGTCCTTCAGCCCATTAGAATTCCTATCACATTTACAGTAACCTCTAGATCATGAAAGGACCAGTCACTTGTCAAAAGTCACAACTCCTGAGCGGTCTTCACATTTTTGCTGCATTAAAATGTCAACCAAAAAAGGCCTTACATTAAGAATATATTCTCCCCACCAGAGAACCTACTCCACATGTTGAAACTGAAAGAAAAAATATGGGTGTAGACACATGAAACAGCATGTAGCCTGAAAGCCCTTGGCTCGAGAGTGTGTCGGGGCATGTTAATGTGCTCTGCATGTTAAGTGTTTACTGCTCTGCATCTCGGACCTACCCAGGGAAGGGCATGGAAACAAGCAGTAATGGATCTGACCCAAATGGTAGTGCACTTTATGGGGAATGGCTCGTCGCTTGGGACTGAGCTTAGTCAGGGATATGGGTGTAAAGCCACTGGTTTTGTGACCTGAAGTCTGTTGTATATCGTCAACATCACATCGTTAGGCAAGTTGTTGTGATGGCCGTGAAGACATGATCGGGATTGTGGGAAGGTTATGAGGTGACTATGTGGGAGTTGTGTTTTATAGGCGCTGGTAGGGACCATGTAGCGGTAAAACCACAACATTTTGGCAACAACCACAAACAACGTTAAGTACAATTCAAATAAAAACAACAATATTCGTTTCGGGAACAGCAGGTTTTCGAGATAACTGTACGCTTCAGCATCAGATCTGATTTAAACGACAGTTAAAGATTTGCTGATTTTTGTTTTACATTTAAATTGCTTGTGCCTCCATTCTGCGATGTAGATATACTGGACTGGACTGTGTGTCCTGTCCATTTTCGAGAGAGGTAGGGGAAGGGCAGTACTGGGGGACATGGGATTATGCAGAGATGACTGGAAGAAAGCCTCAGATGGAAAAAAGGCCTCAGATAGAAAGAAGGCCTCAAATAGAAAGAAGGCCTCAGATAGAAAGAAGGCCTCAAATAGAAAGAAGGCCTCAGATAGAAAGAAGGCCTCAGATAGAAAGAAGGCCTCAGATAGAAAGAAGGCCTCAGATAGAAAGAAGGCCTCAGATGGAAAGAAGGCCTCCGAAAACTCTCTCATTTTTTCTCTTTTCTCTCTCTATCTTTTTGACTCTCTTACTCTCTCCATTTCCCTCTCGCTTTCACATACTCTCTTCTATTTTTTTTTTCTCGCATCTCCTTTTTTCTCGCTTCCTCTCCATTTCTCTTTTGTACCCCTAACAGCTGTGTGGGGCTAGAGGGGAGGGCACAATTTACAATAAAAAAGATTATTTATAACACAATTAAAATGTCTTATATAGGCACCAAACAATTTACTGAAGATCACTCTGAATGACATTCCATGAATGTGGGACAAAATATTGATAGCAGTTTTACCCAGTTATGACTAGGCCCGCAGAATCTCCAGCATAATCCAGTCCTGTGAATGTGTTTGGTAAATTCTGTTCATCCAGCTATTTTTTTCATTGTAAGTTAGTCAGTAGTTTTTTGCATGACTGCCTTATATAAAAACACCAACCATTGTCTAGCCCTTCTAGTTGTCAGTGACACCCAACCAACTGAAGCCTGTAACAGACAATGATGAATGCAAACATTTGCACCAGTGATGAAATGCATGGCCAAATTATTCTGTAGATTGCATCCAGATATCTGAGCACAGTAGATAAGGCATGCATATATCTATTACTATATAATAACAGTGATATAAAAGTTGCTTGCACAATATGTTTCTTACGCTGACGTGACAGACATGTTGTATTCCCATATGTAAACCAATTTTTAACTTTAGCGTTTTCATCAACTAGCTACTTAAACATGTTTGAAAAAGTCCCAAGGTGTCACATTCTTTAAAAGGGCCATTTAGGGTATCAATTTAGGGTCATCCAAACATAGTTTCTGTGACCTAGAAGTTGGTATGTGCTTTGCTTTTTTAGTTTCATATGAATTTAGCATAACCTTAAGGTTTCATAATGGACATTTGTAATAGTTGGAAATCAGACTGCAGGTGTGCAACAGCTTGTTGAAGAAAGGAAGACGTAGCGTGTAGTAAGACGTAGCATGTAGGAAGACGTAGCGTGTAGGAAGATGTAGCATATAGTAAGACGATGCGTGTAGGAAGACGAATAATTTAGGAAGACATAGCGTGTAGGAAGACATAGCATGTAGGAAGACATAGCATTTAGGAAGACATAGCGTGTAGGAAGACATAGTATGTAGGAAGATGTAACATATAGTAAGATGATGCGTGTAGGAAGACGAAGCATTTAGGAAGACATAGCGTGTAGGAAGACATAGTATGTAGGAACATGTAGCATATAGTAAGACGATGCGTGTAGGAAGACGAAGCATTTAGGAAGACATAGCGTGTAGGAAGACACAGTAAGACTTAGCGTGTAGGAAGACATAGCGTGTAGTAAGACGTAGCGTGTAGTAAGACGTAGCGTGTAGTAAGACGTAGTATGTAGGAAGATGTAGCATATAGTAAGACGTAGCGTGTAGGAAGACGAAGCATTTAGGAAGACGTAGCGTGTAGAAAGACGGAGCATTTAGGAAGACGTAGCGTGTAGGAAGACAAAGTATTTAGGAAGACGTAGCGTGTAGGAAGACTTAGCGTGTAGGAAGACGTAGCGTGTAGTAAGACGCAGCGTGTAGAAAGATGTAGCGTGTAAAAGATATAGCGTGTAGTAAGACGTAGCGTGTAATAAGACGTAGCATTTAGTAAGACGTAGCGTGTAGTACTTTCTCGTCAGCATAAAATGCACAGTTGCAAAGATTTCATTAATATATAGAGCAAACAGTATAGGACCCAAAACTCAACCCTGTGGAATTCCTTTGCAGACTACAAGAAATATAGATTTCATTCCATCAGAATGAAACCATTACTCTTTCACTAACGTAATTTTGAAACCAGAGGCAACTGTCCTTTAAGACTGTTATTTTCAATATGTTTGAGGGATCTAATGTACTGAATGCCTTCAACAGGTCAGCAAACAGAACAACACAGCTTCATTTCTCATCTATGGCATTGACAATATATTTACAACCAGTGTAGTTGCTGTGATCATACGGAGCCCAGGTCAAAAACCAGATGGGAATCTGTTCAAATGCAATTTTCTGACAAGAAGGCACGCAACTGTTTATTTACCGATGCCTTCTGGATTTTAGCCAGGTGATAACAATTTAGAGATAGTTATCAAGGACACTATTGTCCCCACCTTTATGCAGTGGGAGCCTGAGCGGATTTCCAAACTTTAGGAATAACCCGTAAAAATAATTATAGATTAAATATAAGAGTTAGTGCTCCAGAGATAATTGGAGCAGCTCTAACCAATAAGCCTGGATCTAGCATAACTCAATGTATGCATAAAATCTGGCAATGGTTGCTCATATCTAGCAGATATACACTAAACTTTTCTGGAACAGTTGTCAATATATTATCAATCATTGTAGACTTCATATACCCTCCTTTAAAGTTGGCAGATTTGGCTTGGTGATGAGCTGGGTGAAGTCAAGGCAATCACAACATCTGCTTCTTGTGATTGCCAGTCTAGATTGAAATCACCTGTGATAATCACAATTGTATACAAATGTTTCCTTATTTAATACTTTGGCTATCAATTCAAATTTATTTTGAATACAGATAAACTTTTTCCCAACATATCTGCAATAAATAAATTGTGCACATCAAGCGGAATATCTGCATAATTTGGATTCTTAGATACAGTGGGGAGAACATGTATTTGATACACTGCCGATTTTGCAGGTTTTCCCACTTATAAAGCATGTAGAATGCACTGTGATTTTTATTATAGGTACTCTTCAACCATGAGAGACCGAATCTAAAACAAAAATCCAGAAAATCACATTGTATGATTTTTAAGTAATTCATTAGCATTTTATTGCATGACATAAGTATTTGTTATATCTGAAAAGCAGAACTTAATATTTGGTACAGAAACCTTTGTTTGCAATTACAGAGATCATATGTTTCCTGCAGTTCTTGACCAGGTTTGCACACACTGCAGCAGGGATTTTGGCCCACTCCTCCATACAGACCTTCTCCATGACCTTCAGGTTTCTGGGCTGTCACTGGGCAATACAGACTTTCAGCTCCCTCCAAAGATTTTCTATTGGGTTCAAGTCTGGAGATTGGCTAGGCCACTCCAGGACCTTGAGATGCTTCTTACAGAGCCACTCCTTAGTTGCCCTGGCTGTGTGTTTCGGGTCGTTGTCATGCTGGAAGACCCAGCCACAACTCATCTTCAATGCTCTTACTGAGGGAAGGAGGTTGTTGGCCAAGATCTCACGATATATGGCCCCATCCATCATCCCCTCAATATGGTGCAGTTGTCCTGTCCGCTTTGCAGAAAAGCATCCCCAAAGAATGATGCTTCCACCTCCATGCTTCACGTTTGGGATGGTGTTCTCGGAGTTGTACTCATCCTTCTTCTTCCTCCAAACACGGCGAGTGGAATTTAGACCAAAAAGCTTTATTTTTGTCTCATCAGACCACATGACCTTCTCCCATTCCTCCTCTGGATCATCCAGATGGTCATTGGCAAACTTCAGACGAGCCTGGACATGCGCTGGCTTGAGCAGGGGGACCTTGCGTGCACTGCAGGATTTTAATCCATGACGGCATAGTGTGTTACTAATGGTTTTCTTTGAGACTGTGGTACCAGCTCTCTTCAGGTCATTGACCAGGTCCTGCCGTGTAGTTCTGGGCTGATCCCTCACCTTCCTCATGATCATTGATGCCCCACGAGGTGGGATCTTGCATGGAGCCCCAGACCAAGGGAGATTGACCGTCATCTTGAACTTCTTCCATTTTCTAATAATTGTGCCAACAGTTGTTGCCTTCTCACCAAGCTGCTTGCCTATTGTCCTGTAGCCCATCCCAGCCTTGTGCAGGTCTATAATTGTATCCCTGATGTCCTGACACAGCTCTTTCGTCTTGGCCATTGTGGAGAGGTTGGAGTATGTTTGATTGAGTGTGTGGACAGGTGTCTTTTATACAGGTAATGAGTTCAAACAGGTGCAGTTAATACAGGTAATGAGTGGAGAACAGGAGGGCTTCTTAAAGAAAAACTAACAGGTCTGTGAGAGCCGGAATTCTTACTGGTTGGTAGGTGATCAAATTCTTATGTCATGCAATAAAATGCAAATTAATTATTTAAAAATCATACAATGTGATTTTCTGGAGTTTTGTTTTAGATTCCGTCTTTCACAGTTGAAGTGTACCTATGATAAAAATGACAGACCTCTACATGCTTTGTAAGTAGGAAAACCTACAAAATCTGCAGTGTATCAAATACTTGTTCTCCCCACTGTAACTGCATGATACAATTGACAGTTAAATGGCTACAAACAAGATTTTTGTCCACACAGGAATTGTATAACCAATCAACAAATTGTGCATAATGTGATTTTCTGGAGTTTTGATATAGATTCCGTCTCTCATAGTTGAAGTGTACCTATGATAAAAATGACAGACCTCTACATGCTTTGTAAGTAGGAAAACCTGCAAAATGGGCAGTGTATCATATACTTGTTCTCCCCACTGTAACTATGTTTCAGATAAAATAAATATGTCTGGATTAGACTGAGATACATTCTTTATAAAATGTATCTTTAACAATAGACTCAGTACATTTAAGTGTAAAAAACCCAAATCCTAGTGTTTTTTAATGTTTGTGGATTGTGAATACATACAGGATCGATAGTACATATCTCAAGCTACTTGTGTGACTTATGAAAGCATGTAGTAATACGATAGTCAGATACAAAACTACTGATAACTTGAGCTGACATTATTATTTGTACAAAATACGGTTACATCATATACAGTTGTGCTCAAAAGTTTACATACCCTTGGAGAATTATACAATTTTTAAAGAGTGAGCAGGCAAAACACGTCTTTAATTTCTTATGGGATTCACATTCAACTGTAGGTCATAACCGAATGGCATAGTCATAAAACAAAAAACAAGGCAACAAAGAAATGTTTTTGTTCAAAAGTCTGCATACCCTTAGGTCTTAATATTTTGTATTACCCCCTTTAGCATCAATGACAGCATGCAGTCTTTTGTAATAGTTGTCTATGAAGCCCACAATTCTTGCAAGTGGTATAGCTGCCCATTCGTCTTGGCAAAATGGCAACATTTTATGTGGCTGGCATCGACTGAATCAGTTCTATAAAATCATGCTTCAACTGTTCTGTTCTGTTTCCCGATGTCGTTTGATTCCACATGAACGGCAACAGAATACATTACTGATTCTAGACCCAGGACAACATAGTTTAAGGACCAGGAACAACGACGTTTCTAACTATGCTGTTGCCCAAAATAGTGGCACGGATGTCCTAGATATTTTCCGGATAACCTCCCATCTTCACGTTGCTCATGTAGCCTAGGGCTGAATCTAAAATCGCATAGTTGCATAGTACATATCATGCCAGATTAGTAAGCGAGAACATTAGTATGTCCCATACCATAGTACGCTGAAAATAGTATGCCAAAGTTCCCGGATGTTCTACTATTTCTGGTGGATTTTTGAAGTATGCATCTGTGCATTATTTTTGGAGTTATGCTGCGAAAGTAATCAGTGACTTTAGACAAAAACGTTTTTGTCAGCATTGAGCAATCCATCCAGGTATGGGAGTCTTTTCCTGTCAACATCATTGTTTCCAAAGATTCATGTGTGTGGGTAATTTACTTTAAGGCCGCAAATCGCTCATTTAAGACTTGTAGTGTATTTTACAGCTCAACAGTCTTTTCCTTTAGATCAATGTTCTCACAACATTTCACATTGATGAATGTTCGGTTGAACTCATCTTTCACAATGGCTATGTAAACATATTGCAGGTTTTGCATTACATTGTTGCATTCTTGTCTAAATTCATTGTTTCTTCTAGGGATGAGCCAAGAGTCAACATTGCCTCCATTTCTCTTCCCTTCGAGGGAAAAAAACAACAACGTTCATGGCGTCGCAGAATTGCAGAAGGAAAGTGTTTGTGAGCGTTGTTCTCTTAACAATAAATTAAGAGTTTCTTTGCAGTCTCTGTTCGCTTGTCTTGAAATATTCATTGGACTTTTGGAGTCGAGGGGAGATGTTCCATTGGGGTAAAAAGTGAGTGGAACGAATCGTGTGTTGAAGGAGTTCTTGCTACTGAATTTAGAGAGCAGTCCATGTGGATGGTTAGACAGTCAGTATGCCTACAAGCTGTTTTCCTCCTTTTTCCAATGTCAAGTAGAAAGAGAATGGTTTCAGGATTGCATGCTGAACGCCGATTATGGCATTCCTGTTTTAATATACAGACAATTATCAGGGGCATGTTCTCAACAACGGCACTGCGTCAATGAAAAACATTATTTGGAATTGTGGAAAAGGACAAGAAAAAACGGGACAAGGAAACTTGAAGAAAAGTTACAATACAGTGCAGCACATCGGGTCACTGATTTCTTCTAAATGAATACTAAATAAAAGCTGCACAGGCTTGCTCTTTGCAGACAAATCACACTCAGAACGGATTCAGCTAGGCCTAAATCCTACCTGTACTGAAAGGGGTTGAGTGATCTGGAGGAAAGGCTAGTAGCATGGAGGCCACCAAAACTGCAGCTGGAGAAATTGTGACCCAGAGGTAGTGAGTTCATTCTCAGCCCAAAGTCGATCACGATCGGGCTGGGCTTTAGATTCTGATACTGTAGTTGGGTTGGGCTTGCAACAGTGATTTTTAAAAAATCTACGCAATAATAAATAATAATAGAAAGTAGCTCTCCGTGAGCTGGAATGAGAACTGCAGTTAGTGCAGCCAGAATTCCCAGCAACATCACAGTGGTGTTCAATGTGCTGATATTCAGTGGCAGAACGGTTCATCTTATCGCATTTTCCAGTTCTTTCCCACTTGACACATTTTCATGCGGCAAAAATATAGGGGAAGGGGGAAGTTGCCTCTAAAGAAATGGTTCATCTGTTATATTGTATTAGTGTTTGTCGACCAAGGATGCAATAATGCCACAATAATATGAATACAATTGCTATATTTATTATTTAATAATGTTAGACGCCCATTGTTATTTTATTTTTACAATATTAAATATTGATTACATATTTAAAAGCATGAATGACTCATACATAATAATACACTCTTTAAAATTGCTGCTAGTTTACATCGTTATTGTAATGTTTATCTTCACTAAACTTTGCACATGCTTGCAATAAAGGAGTCCGAGACGTTCTCACATTTGGTTTAGTTTTATTTTAATCACACCTCGTGTTCTGACATTGCTCTTTCCTTTTCCCAAAACTAGTTTTTTTGCTCGCAAGAATACAAGTACTGCACTACAGTTATGTATATTTGTGCTATATTTTTGCTTTATACATTTTTTAAATCTTACTGCGTGGATGCTGTGTGCCATATCACAGTAATTCCATTGTTCTGAATGACTCTGAATGATTCGGTGCACCTGATAAATCAGTAATCTATAATCACAGTAATCTAATATAAGATACACACGTTCTGTAACGCAGCAAGTTGAGTAAGAACTGGGTGTCAGTCAAGCAAATAATCCTCACAATACTAAATACAACCATCGAATAATTTTGGTCATACTTGGAGATGTAACTTTTAATACTCCCTCCTAGTTTTCTATTGGCTGTTTCTCTGCACTGCAAACTGGCCAGAGAAAGGAAGATGCAAATTATTAGAAAAAAATATTTAGGAGTATTCCGTTCTTCCATTACTAAACCCTCTATCCATGCCTTTTAGCAGCATGGTGCAACTGGTGACCAACAAAATGGGTGTGCAAAATCACTATAGACTGACCACACCATGCTCATGATTCACTTGGTAAGTGACATGATAAAATGATGTTGCTCTCTGCTTATTAAACAAATACTCAAAGATATAAGGCCTTCCATTCGGACACATGCGGCTTCTTAAACACATTGTAGCGTCCGTTACGGTGGACGGTCCTGACCCCGGTGCCCTGGCGACTTACTTAGCCAGCTCATCGGAAAGCAGCTGTGATGCAGATATCCCTGGAGGTGATGTTAATGACCCACTAGCTGTAACTTAGGATAATAACAATTGCTTATTTTTTTTATATAATGTTTTTTGTTATTATTCAAATAACAGGCTTATAGTAATGAGATAGAAAAGTGCGGTATGAAGCATTGTGCATATTAGGCTATGTGCGTCTGCTGGTGCCGTAGTTGTGTTACAATATTCAGACGGCCTTTTGAATGGGGAGGGTCATGTTTTATTCTGAAGGCTCTGGGGGGGGGGGTGAACTCATATTTTGCCTAAGGACTTTATCCACCAGATACCTCCTGTCACAAGTCCCTAAAAGCTAAATAAATAGATGAATCATGGACATTTTTTTAAGTAAAATTCAAGTAAAAGTAAATTGTAATTAATGAAACAAAATATTAATAAATGCAAAAACTTCATCAAGGGTAAAACATTTAGGGTTTTTCCACACACGCAGCTTAAGAAGTGATGTAATTAATGGAAGAACCCTCAACATTTCACATCATCTTTACTCCATTACGGTTTGAGGTAAGCTACGGTCAAAATGGAAGCATTAGCCCTCATGCATGCTCGTCCTATTGACTGATAAATAGACAATGACTAGAATTATTAGGAAATCGGTCGCAAAGGGAAGTTTGTGTCACCTCAACATGTGATTGCTTTGCATCATTTACAAGGAAGTTATTGTCCAGTTGCCTGAAGCCAAGTTGCAAGGAGGTGCCAGTTTTTTCCCGTACATGAAAAAGTTAGTCCTTAATAACAATCATTTTCAAATAGGCAGCCGTGGAATTGCCTTGAGTACTGACACAGGGGAAGCTGTGGCTTTGCGTGTTTCAGACATGCTACTTCCAAGTGAGAATAGAGTGTAGAGAGCAAGGGGCCAATTCAGGACACTAGTCAACATCAACTCATCTGTACTCCCTCTACAAGAGAACCGTGCGTAAGAACTTGCTTACGCTTCTAAGAACCACTTCCCTTATTACCAGGCGCCTTCCTCGTTGAACAAAAGCCTAAATTCCCCAGCAGACCTATCAGGTTCGTGCGTGTCTGGGCATTTGCGTGTGCGCGCCTGTGTCCGTGCCTTGTCTGCCTACCAGGAGAGATGCCTGTAGGTTGCCAGCGGTGCCGGTCAGGTGGTGGCGGCGGCTAGCTCTGGTCTGCGGTGGGGACTGACACGGGGTTGCACCGCTACGTCCCTCAGCCGCTGAGCTGCCCGGCGTGCTCCGAGACTCCGAGCCAAAGCCGGGGATTATCTCTTTGGTACTTCCACCCCTAACCGGGCCAACCCCCTCGGAAAAAGAGACCGGACCCGGGGCCGAAACCCCTGCCAAGATGAGGACCACCGCACGCAACCCGCTCACGCTCGCCCCCTGCCCTCCGATCCCCCGGCTGCCTCCTAAGCCAAACGTCTTTCCGCCCTGATGAATGTGTGTTTGCGAAAGGCACATGAGCGAATGTGCGTGGCATTCCTTTCCACGGGGTAAAAGGCCAGGTTAGGGTTACAGGTTACAGTACTTGTTTTTCATGTTCTCTTCTGTACTTACCCAGTGACTAGTTTCCTAATCACGTACACACTCCGAATGAACTCCGAGTGTGCGCGCACCTGTGTGCCTTTCACCTCCCACTCTACAGCAGATTGACATCTCATCAAACGACTCCTGGATGACTATCATTTACATTACAGTCATTTTGGCTGTTCATCATGTTACCTAGATTCTATCTGGACGTCTGTTTTTAGGTTAGCCATCAGACTGTAACATTATCTTCTTCCTGTTGTAACACATTGTTATCGCAGTACGGCTTAGTGTTCCCCATTCCACATGAAGTCATCGTGTGTTTGTTCGGATGACAATGCAACAGCAATCAGATAAATGGGCCCGATCCTGGTGGATGTCCTTCCGACCTGCAGCATTAGCAGTGTGCGGGTGGGTGAATGAACATGACAGAAACCTCCTCACGAAGGGCTAAGGCTTTTGTCCCAAGATGCCGGTAGTATTCAGAGTAGGAGAGTTCCTCCACACCTTTACCCGTTGGGAGTCCAATGCACAGATCAGTGTTCACTATGGGGTCTCAATAGAGGCGATGAGCCAGTCGATGAGTTCAACAGCACAGACAGAGGAACACTATTAATGTATTGGACGTATGCCACCGAGTTTGAGGGCCACTGTGGGGCTCAAGCCATTCGTCAGGGGTCCCTCCAAAGGGGACTCCTATCGGATACACACTTTCATTTCCTTTAAACTCAGGGCCCGCAGTGCTTTCAAAACTCTGTCTGGTTTTTCCCTTCTTTTCACTCACCCTTATCGCTCTCTCCTCCCTCAGTATCCACTCCTACCCCTTGTGCATCTCACACTTAGCCTAATGACCTAGCTCCCTCGTTATGATGTCATGGGTAAGTGCTGACAAGCATCTTGTCTCTATGCGGGTTGGAGAAATAAAACCAATAACAAAGACTACTGGTACAGTAACAGCAAATGAGCCAGTAGTGATATCGCTCCATCATCAGATGACATCATTTAACTACTCACACTCAGCCCTGCCCGGCAACAGTAGGAGAGGTGGTTTACGAGCAGATAAAGCAGTGTGCTTGATCATCCTTTGCTGCCTCAACGGATAGATGTCCATCAGGATAGGGGATATGCCGTTTAATGGGGTGACCTCATACGCTGAAGTCAATAACAGTGTCCCAAACTATACGATGAACATGGTCGCATTTGTGCGCGTGTGTGAGGCCCGGGCTCACCCATGACAGGCCAATGCTTTTGAATGCATGAATAAGCATGTGTTTGTTTGTTTATTGCATGTGTACACTTATGTGTGTTTGTGATTTACAGTATATATATATATATCACATATCAATTATATGTTGGTGTACTCGTGTATCGTTGAGCGTTTCCAAGCACTCATGCTAAACAAACCCGAGGGCCGAGCTGTAACTTTGTAACAGCTGTAGGGTGGGGGCTGCTTGGCATTGTGGCTCAGCATTAAATCACATTAGAATTACAGCTGAACTATGGCAAGGCTACGCCACATACATTTCTTTGCTGAGTGTTAGTGGCTTTACATGGCAAACGGTTTTGTCGCTACCTCTCTGCAATCGAAGACGAAGGAAAGCCGTGTTACTGAGTAGTAAACGTGAATGTTAGATTGAATAGGCGTAGCTCAAATTTGGCTTTGGGAAGAGGTGTGTGTGTGTATGTGAGTGTGTGTGTGCGTGCGTGCAGACATGTTCCTTCCTGCACAGCCAACAGCCCCAGTTCTTGGCCTAGACTATGGGGGAAAGGTGGCCGTGTGTGTTTTGCCAATGGGGGGCCACATCAAGGGCGTGATCCCAGATGAGATCATCTCAGCGCCACATTAGATGGCAGATAAGGGAGGGGCCAGTGTGGCTGAGGACACAATGACATCAAGGCGTTGTGTCACGGTAGTATCTGGCACTACTACCTTGGTTCTGACGGAACGTGCCGGTGTCAAATGGCGAACACGAGGAGGAGCAGAGGAAGGACTTCGAGGGCTCTTCAATGGCGCGGACAAGCGTGTGCATGCGTGCCGACAGACACCAGGTCTGGGTATTAAGTCGCGAGATATTCCTCGTCTTGTACCTTTCTTATTGGTGTGCACTCCTTGAGATATTGCTAGTGTATCTACTTGTCATACATG
Source organism: Esox lucius (assembly GCF_011004845.1). NCBI lineage: Eukaryota > Metazoa > Chordata > Actinopteri > Esociformes > Esocidae > Esox > Esox lucius. The sequence continues at coordinate 20,865,212 of NC_047579.1, read as the reverse complement.
AAGCGCCGGGGATTTTCTCCAAACAGGGCTATGTTTCGGACGCTTCTTCGTGGGACGCCCTCTCCCTCATGCCCTAACCCCCCCCCCCCCCCCCCCACACACACACACACACACACACACCGCGCAGTAGGCACGTAGCCACCACACTCCTCCCTTACCACCTCGACCGCCACACGTTTCGGTGGCCCTCGCGGCCTGCTAGCACAGAGCCCATATCGCCCTGACACAGTCCCAATTCACCTGCCTGTCTGTCAACCGGCTCTGGCTGTAACTTTCCACCAGCCACCCGGCCAACGGAATCAAGCCTTGAGAATGTACGTTGCTAGCAAACATAGCACTGCCCCCCCCCAAAACTGATAAGGTGTTTCGAGTTTGCTTACAATTTAACTACTAGTGAGGTATCCTCTTTTTGAACTTTTTACACTGATCCCGACAGAAACAGAGGTTCTGTAGCCAATGCAGTAGGTTGAGTCACAAAACATATCAGCAAATAAGGTTCAGTGAATCTATCATCAAACATAAAAGTAAAAAGCCAACAGAGAGCAGATTAAAAGGTTTGAAAAACCGGCTTGGTTTCTGCTCTGGGAAAAACTAATCTCCTGTTTACTCTCCTACTGGTTGGCAAGAGATATTGAGCAATTTGAGCAGCTTACGCATACCTTTAAGAGCAAACAAACCTCAGCCATTTAGCTGAGCTGTTAGGTTTAGATTTATCTACGTGCTATGATGTTCTTTCAACAGGGATCTGAGGTAGCCACAGTGAAACAGGACAGGGGCTTCAAACTTATTTCACGTGTTTGTGTTTTATTTGTATATAATTTCAAACGATGTCAAAATTCATAAAAGAAAACATGTTGATGTTGGTTCAATTAATTGGGTTAAATTGTAGGTCCGTGTTTGTGACCTGAATGCACTGTTTTTTTTTTAAATAAATATGCCAAGAGAAAACTGCGGAATGAGCAAAGTGGGGCTTTGGGGATTTGTAGTTTCATTAGGCCAAAAACTCTATTTCAGAGCTGACATCTTTTGTAATTAACTACAGTGACCATAGCCTTTAGCACACTGCCAGACAGAAGGAAGAGTTATACAACCATGGTACAACGATGAGAGTCAGACAGAAAGAAACTCCATTACAGTACTGATAGTTCTACTCGCAAACAAAGTTAACCACTTTGAAGAACTGAACTGTTGAAATGATTTTGACAGACACAGGCCCAGTGCAATGGCCCTCTTTCCCTTTCCAAACCCAACATTTAAATAGTGATAGTTTATTCAACTGAGACATGCATCAATAGAAAATAGACATTCATTTCAGATCCAAGAGAACAAAACAACATCTTTCTGTCTCTGTGTGTGTTTTCTGTCTGGCAAAAAAATTATTGCATGTCATACTATTTATGTCCACAGAAAATCTGCCGTTTTGTCTACATATAATTACAGTAGATGGTGTGTGTGTGGGGGGGGGGTGCACAAAACATTGTATGGTGCAATTGTAATGTAGAAACATGTAAAGGTGAGCTTTCTTCTTTGAAAATCAAATAAGGAAATCATGCCAGGCCATATTCATGCCACATTAAAAGGTAATATAAATATATATATACAGTATCTCACCAAAGTGAGTACACCCCTCACATGAGTGTACATATTTGATAGTATATCTTTTCATGTGACAACATTGAAGAAATGACACTTGGCTACAATGTAAAGTAGTGAGTGTACAGCTTGTATGACAGTGTAAATTTGCTGTCCCCCTCAAAATAACTCAACACAGAGCCATTAATGTGTAAACCGCTGGCAACAAAAGTGAGTACACCCCTAAGTGAAAATGTTTTTCTCAGTCATCATGCTTTTCTTCACAAGCTCATGCACACGCAGGTGGTCATGTAAAAGGGAAAAATGAGAAGCCTTTGTTTGAGGATATTCCTCTGCTAAAACTCCCTACATGTCTCTACTCCAGTCACACTGCTGAATCAAACCAAGCCATGCCTGCACGGCTACGGTTACACATCCGCCATCGTTTCGAAAAATAGCGCTGCCGTCCAAAATGTCCGAGCGTAGTCCGGGTCTGCGGGATCAGAGTTTGCATGAAATGGGGGGAAAGTCTAACAGAAAGGCAATTCTGGATGGTCCAGATCGATCAGTGAGTGTTCAGGAGGCTGTGGTTTGAGGTGAAACCCAAGGCCTGGCTGTCTAGGTGGGCCTGCTCCGTCAGCCTAGGCCTCGGAGCACATGGGACTGGTTAGTATCCTGGCTACAGTACCGCCGTAGTAACTGGAGCGAGTTCAGCACAGTGGGAGTGGAAAATAGCAACCAGGAAAAGCAACAGCTTCCTAAGTAGGGCTGGGATGAGTGTGGCGACACAATCACAAGAACACACGTACAAACAGATACACAGACAACACACGCATACATACACACACGCACACACACACATTTTTGTTTTACTGTCGCTGCAATTAAAAACCTCTAATGCTGTCTGTAACCAAAAACACCTAAACGTAATCCTAGCCCTAACCCTAACCCGAACCCCCCTGAAAAAGAAGTCCCCTAAATCTAACACAATCCCCAATTGTAACTTTTACCGTAATCCAAACCTCTGAGCCTAAAATGTCAACTTCCCTCGTGGGTCCAGGCAACAATTTTGCCTTCCCCATGGCGCAACTGCATTTTAAATCACCAACTGACCAGCTTAATAATAGTCTTGTGAGAATGCTTTCACACGCATTAACCCATGTGGGTTAACATGTGGGTTCACGTTTGGAAGCAGGGTGGATTGATCCTGAACCCCTCAACCCCCAGCCCACCCCCCGCCCCCACTTTTGTCGCTTACACAACCACCCTCTTGTCGGCTCTCTGTCCTCTTTGGCACTCCTAACTACATGTTTTCTTTCTTTACTCTGACCCACCCTTTCCTCTCTACCCAATCGATTCCCTTGGGCGTGGTTGTCCGCTGGAGCCGTGAGTCTAGACTCCCACGCAGCCACCATCCGGACCAGGCTGTGATCCCGCCCCTAGTCCCCCCTTCAGGGCAAAGGGCCAGGAGGCACCACGACTTTATATTATGCCCGACAGAAGTGCCCTTCACTGAGCCGCGGCAGTATGAAATGAGGACCCTCCCCTTTCGTGTGACGGCGCCATTACGCAGGCCGATGTAATCCTCCAGCTTGTAATGTATGGATGGATGGATGGATGAGGCGACACTACAGCGTGTCCTCCCCCACTGGCAGGTTTAGCCCTCAGCCCATGCTAGACAACCACAAGCACTTGGACGTCTCCATCGTAGTTTTTTGGGCCCCCGGCCCACCTCCGTGTTCTGCGCACGATTTGGTTTTTCTTGATCCGTCCCAAACAAAACCACAGGAGCGGAGAGTCGACGCGTAGGAGAGGTTTCCCAATGCATGTGTGCGCGGGCCGCAGCCAGCCACGGAGTTAGTGAGGTCATAGAAACTGCGCCCCACCGTAATGTTTGGCATGATGTATGGGAACCGACTTTGGTTCTCTCTCAGTGCTGCGTCCACTCAGCCTTCCTCCTCTCTCCTCTATCACCCAGCCTTAACGGTGTCCACTGCTGGACACCTCATCATCCCTCATCCACTTGGTCCCGGGGAAGGGGCTAGGGAACACATGGTATCTATATCTTTTCCAACTGTATATTACTCATCCTTGATCTCCGGAAGAGCCATGAATGTCTGCTGCAGCGTTGTTCCCAGGCAATCTAAATCAATGTGGTCTTAACCTCGACAATATGGTGATGTAATGTCACAGCAACACTGTGTCTACATTTCTGCGCGAGTTGTAGGGAAGTGTTAGACACAAACCCAGCGGCTGTTTTGATTGTCCAACCGGAGAATGTTTGTTTGACTACGGGGTACTTCTGCGGCTGCTTCCGCGAGTGGACAAACAATGCATAATCAGGTGGATATCGTCAAGGGCACTGCGGGACGTCATTAGTGGATTGAGTCAGTTCTCAGCGATCTCCGTCCCACTCGTGAACTCTGAAGATGAGCAGGGTCGGCCCTGGTCTGTGCTTAGGTGACAGACCAGATCCAGGACAATAAAGGGGACACTTCCTTGCACGGATTGGAAAATAACTTTCTTTCCTTACTTTCCGCCGACCCTCAAGATTGCATGGGAGTTGAATTCAGATTTGCATGGGACTTGAATTCAGATTTGCATTGGACTTGAATTCTGATTTGCATTGGACTTGAATTCTGATTTGCATGGGATTTGTATTCAGATTTAAATGGGATTTGTATTCAGAACACTTTGTCGTCACCGCGTTTCCAATTTGGTCCTCGATAACAATATCATCATGGCCACTTAATCCTTACCAGTTTGCAAAGGTCCTGACATTAATAGTCGAGATTAAAAATGTTTTTAAAAAAATACAGATTTTTCCAGAATGATATGGAACCATATTATAGGATTCTTATGTCCTATGAAAATGCCTCCTTAAGTTGTTAAACAACTGTAAAAAATTATAAAATCCTTAATGCATGTTGTTCAACAACCTTAAAATGAATGTACAATCCTCAGGGGTAAAAGCACACACATTTACTTTTATCTCTGTTTGGGGATTTACCTCAAACTTCTATTTGGTTGGATATTTTACAATTTGGCTCTGCAAGAGTTGGAAATTGGGTCATGTTCCCATCCAGGCAGACACAGGCTTCTTTGCTCAGAAGTGGAGCCTGCGTGCTGGGTCCTGCTTTTAGAGTGTTTTGTCCGATTTTGTGATTGGAGCAAAAACGCATCCAAGCAATCGTGATTTTAGTAAAGCGGAGATTATGTGCTCTCCCTAACGTATGAGTTGTAGGTGGCTCTTTGCCAAACATTCAATTCCTATCCCCACACAAGGTTTACATACCTAATGTCTGGGTGTGTTCCAAGAGGGCGATTTGAAGAACTGTACACAACACTGACTGGTAATATCTATCCATTGCATGTAATGTACTTTTAATTCATGGCAAGGCATGTGTTTATTTTTTTAACATACAATGGACGTCAATCCTATGATGGGAGTAACACCCCTCAGATACAAAGGGGCAAGTTAAGGCTCTTGTTACTTTAATTCTTTATTACACAGGGAAACAGGAAAAAACGAAGAAGACTTCCTGTACCAATCGGTTTCATGTTTCTATCTGGCACAAAATGTCTCTGTTGGGGCAATTTTACCAGTGCAGATGCCACAAGGTCTGTATTTCTCCATTGCAGTTCAATTACAGGACACATTTGCGTAAACATCATCTTAACGGTACTGTACCATTGACGAACGGGGTTTTATATACATACAGTATATAATATGGAGGTATTTTTCAGCAAAAAGCAAAGGTGTCGATGCATCATGAAGTCTGAGGTTCAAATCACAAACCTGTGTATTTTGTTTAGGGGAAGCAGTAGTATGAGATGTCCGGGTTCGCTTCACTGCAGATGAGCTGATGGAGTACTCCGTTCTGACAGGCGGTTCCTTGAATGTGTTCATGGCATCTTGAGTTTCAGAAGGAGTTTCAAGGGCTTGCAATTCAGGTATTTTACTACTCAACCAGCGCCTCTCTCTACCACATACTCTCTTGAGTGTTGTCGACTGCTGTGTCTCATCTGTTAGGTGTGCTTGCGACACTGCTCAGAGACGAGAGTCTTGTTGACCATTTCAATCTAACTTGCATAGCCTTATCACTGTTACGTACTGACGTAAACAACAAGTAGTACACTGGAATCAATCATTTATTGATTGAACCAACGGTTCCCTGCCTCTAATAAAATGAAACAGAGTTTACGCCCGTGCCAAAGATCCAATTAGCCAATATCAGCCACAACCCAGACACTGGGTTAAAGTGAATTCCAAAAAATGTCCAGTTATTTCAGCAATGACTCAACCATACTTAAAATGTACACGCACAAAATGTTCTCATTCTAGCCCCACCTCGCTCTCCCTGTGTGAGGGCAGGGCGACAGGTTTACAGACAGCCATGGTGACGATTGAAGAGCCACATGCGGGGTTGCAGACTTCTGACAATGTCAACGCCAGAGAGCTGCTGTATAAGGACCATCCTTCTGGCATGGCCTCTGTTTTCGCTCCACTTGCCGTGTTTCCAATACACGCTTCCTCCTCTATAATGCATGATACTTCATATTACCTTTATATTACCTATTGGTTGATAAGTACTACTGACTTCTCCTGAGCCTACGGAGTTACAGCTCCGGAAAAAATTAAGAGACCACTTTTTTTCCTTTCCAAAAAAAAAAAAGAAAAAGGAACTTTAAAATTAAGAGACCACTTCAAATTCAACACTTCTGTTCCTCACTCAAAACCTCCCTTTTCAACGTTTTTCGCAAAGGAAAGAAAAAGGTGCAGTGGTCTCTTAATTTTTTCCAGACCTGTACCCCCCCACCCCCACCTCACTCAGGTTGTTTGTATGGTTTCTCCCATCCCAAAGAGCCAGTATGTATAGTGGAGGATGTTTAACTGTGCTACAAGCAGGGCCGTAGTTAACGCGGGCATGGGCGGGCATGATTCACGGGGCCCGTGGCTTGGCAGGGCCCACTGATCGTAATAATACCAAAATTGTCTGTAAGCGAGAGGGCCCATGATTGCTGGCGACGGCCCTGGTTGTGTGCATGTAGTCTTTCCGGGGACAGCATGCGTTCTCTGCCTGACGCTGGACACCTCAGCCCACTGGTACCTACATGTCTGGATCCCGAGGGAACCGAAGTAATGAGAGGTGTTTCATTACTTGATGTTCGGGCTCGCCCCAGTCTCTCACCTCGCCTGATTTATTCTGTGCGCACGCGTGGCGTGCGCGTGTGCCTGTGTGTGCTGAGGGAGGGTCTTGTATAAATGTGTGTGCGTGCGTGCGTGCGAGCGCGTGCGAGGGTCCCGAGAGCGCGCGACGACGTGTTCTGGCGCCTGTGTGCATTGGCAGGGTAGAGCGTGCGCTGCTCATTGTCCGCGAGTATTTTGACAGTTGTGCCTCGTTAACAGATTGGATCCAGTGCTGTTTCCAACGCCGCTCGAGTCACCCTCTGAAACAGAACGATTTCATTGTGCGTTTCTTGAAATGTTTCGTCCTAAAATTCCCCCATGAATCTGTCATCGGTTTTGATCTTTCCAATGCTTCCCGGCTACTTTATTACCGCCCTTTAAAATTAATGGGAAAAATTAAAAGGAGGAAAAGAATGAGATGAAAGCGCTTGGCCGGGTTCGCAACTTTTCACTTTTAATTGTAATATTCTCCTCGTTGAGAATTGCTCTGGTGATGATTTCATATCGGTGGAACATTATCCATAACTCTCTCGTTATCCAAGTCAATGACACATTCCTCGTAAATCTCCAACCAGAGTCTCCGGAGTGATTCAGAAATACTACTATCAGTGTTTGCTTGCGGCCTAGTCTGAAGGATATTGGGAAGAAGCCATCAGTCATAGACATCAGTACACAGATATAGGTGTGGCTGTGCTTCTAGTCTAGCCTTGTCCAGCGGCTAGAACTGTTTGACCTGTGTTGCTAAATGGCCGTATTGCAACAGAGAACACAGTCTGACCTAGGACCATGTTATGCAGGCTGCATGAACTTATCTGTAACAACACTGCCACTCGCTCCATTGGTCATGGTGAATGAAACGGAAGGCCAGTGGGTTTGATTTCCGGAATGAATACTCACATGGTGTTAAAACCGCAATCAATACTCACAACCCCATTCCCCAAAAATGGGACGCTGCGTAAAATGCAAGTAAAAACTCAATGCAATAATGTGCAAATAATTTATCTTGGCATTTAATTTAAAATAGTACAAAGACAACATGTCAAATGTTGAAACTGAGAAAAGTTTTTGGAGAAATACATGTGTTGTAGGCAGGACACAGGCGCAGGGTTAAAGGGAATCATCCTTTTGATGTTCTTCTTCATGACTGAAACAGAAAAATACAAAAGGTTCTGCACACCATAAACTGAGGCACATAATAAACACAACTGGTGCAAACAATGACTGACAAACTGAGGAAAAAACAGAGCAACTTTAATAGGATCCCCAATTAGAGGCAACGCAGGACAGCTGCCTCTAATTTGGGAAAACCAAAACTGCAGCTCAGAGATGCCTAGAGGCCCCTAGCCAGGACCTGACAACATACCCATTTAGAATTTGATGCCAGCAACACGTTTTAATGTTTCATGTTTACCGCTGTGTTGGATCACCTCTTCTACTGTGTTGCATCACCTCTTCATTTAACAATACTCTGTAAGCGTTTGGGAACTGAGGAGACCAATTGTTGTAGTTTTGAAAGTGAAAAGTATTCCCATTCTTGCTTGATATAGGATTTCAGCTGCTCAACTGTTCAGGGTCTCCTTTGTCCTATGTTTTGTTTCATAATGTGCCAAATGTTTAAAATGGGTTACAGACTGCAGGCAAAGCAAGTTTAGCACCCAGACTCTTTTAATACAGAGCCATGCTCTTGTAATACGTGTAGAATGTGGTTGGGCATTATCTTGCTGAAATAAGCAAGGCCTTCCCTAAAAGGATGTTTTCTGGAGGGCAGCATATTTTTCTCCAAAACCAGTAAATATTGTTCGGCATTAATGGTGTCTTCACAGATGTGCAAGTCACCGATGTGCAAGTCACCCATGCTATGTGCACTAATGCACCCCTATACCATCACGGATGCTGGCTTTTGAACTGTGCGCTGATAACAAGCCGGATGTTCCCTCTCCTCTTTAGCACGAATAAATCAAGATGTCCATGATTTATTTGTCAGACCACAGGACAGTTTTCCACTTCGCCTCAGTCCATCTTAAATGAGCTGGGGCCCAGAGAAAGTTGCAGCGTTTCTGGTTTCTTGTTTATATCTGGTTTCTTCTTTGCATGTTATAGTTTTCATTTGTGTTTGTGGATGCAACGACAAACTGTGTTCACAGACAGTAGTTTTCAGAAGATTTCCTGAGCCCATGCGATGATGTCCACTACAGAATTGTTTCTGTTTTTAATGCAGTGCCGCCCCAAAGAACCGAATATTACAGCCATCCAATATTGGTTTTCGGCCTTGTCCCTTGCGTACAGAGATTTCTCCATTCTCCATTCTGTTTTTCTTTACATTTAACACAGCGTCCCAACATTTCTGGAAACAGGGTTGTGAAATAGTTATGCATTAAATACTGTAAGTCACTATGCGCTTCTAGTAAATGCAATACATTCCTGAGACACAGCCCTGACAATATCCCTCAGAAATTAACCCCACAGTCCTCCATTCGCTGGAGTGGCATTCATATGTAATGCATTTAGACATCAGATGTTTACGTATGTCTTTCACCAAAACTTTATGATACTGAACATTATTTAGGCTCTCAGGATCTGTGGCTGGCCCTCCTGTTCAACGTCTCAGAGCTCAGAATAAAGAATTGGACCGTTCTATAAAACCATTACCACTGTTGCCCCCGTGAAAGTTTGATGCAAGAGCAGTCACGCAAACTAAATATTTAGTCTCAATGTCTCCCTCTCACCCACCAAATGCATCCACAGCATATCTGAGGGTCTGTGTTCTGGCCTCTGTCATTTACTCATTTTATCTGTCACCTTAACGAATGAAATGTCTCTATATATGGATGAGTGGCTGGAAATATGGCGGGGTGGTAGGATGGATGGATGGATTAATCGCGGGGTGGGAGGGATTTCAGCAGAAATGTCCATTCATTGTAATCCACAGAAAACTTTAACTGTCCAGGGTGTCAAGGTAACTGCTCTGCTTTTCACACCTTTGTCTAACACTACCCATTACTGTAGGTGTAGGCAGGGTCAGAAATGGCAACTATCCTGCCAGGCTACATGGCTCTCATTGCAGCTGGATCACTAGATAAAATACCTTATCAAATGAAATATACTGTAGGCCCAGTATTAAAAGCTGGTACAGTTTTATGAAGTAAACGTCACTGTTTAGAAAAACATTGGAGGGGTTCCACAACTTCCTGTCATCCAGAACACACACACACACACACACACACAGAATCCACATCGTCATAGTTCACACCCAGCAAACATTGCCCTTATGTCATCATCAGAATCACAAAGCTCTTCTTGACAAGCTCAGCTCAGCGTGGACTTAAATTTTTTTTACATTCACTCACGTCATTCGCTTTCTTGGAGTCCCATTTATTTGTTGTTGCTCCGTATCTATGCACGCAAAGCAACTAATCAGAAAACATGAGTCATCCAACAACATAGACGCCGACAGCTTGCGAGGAGTCAACATCGTGGATAGAAAGACAGAGACACATGTCACCGATGTTTGCTACTCCATTCCATGCCTGTATCAGGGGTGTGTTTCCAATGTTTGCCAACATGGTCTTTGCTTTTAGACAGAACCAGGAGCCGTGACTGCAAGGCTGGCAGTGCGTTCATCAAACACTACGGGAATGACAAACAACCAACTTAGCTACTTGACCTACCTCCCTGTTATTTGCATTGGACTTCACAAAATTGTGTGATTTTGTTAGCTTGTCAAGCTTTGACTTCTAACTAGGTGAGAGAGCAATTTAGCAATTTGTCTACTAGGATTAAACAAGCATCCGGATCCTAAGTAACAAACACAGGCCAAATTTGCCATGACACTTACTAGGATATGACAGTACTAGCGGTGTCTATACCATGATAAGGTTTACAGGGATAGAAAGAGCCGTGCATTAAATGTGTATGGAGAAGGTTGTGCAGTGTCATTCTGTTGTCAATTGAGAGTGTAGGAGGTTATGTATAGTAGGAGACATGGTGTTAAAACCGCAATCAATTCATCTGTTTTTACATTTTATAACGCCATATTTACGTCAGCAGTTGTCACAAAGTGGGTGTACATGTACCCAGCCTAAAAGCCCAAAGAGCAAGTAACAACAACAAAACACCTGTGAATATATTAGTCTAGTTTGGTGGTGTTTTTGTCCATTTTATGATTAACTTAGGCTTGTATGCTGGTGCGGTATCTGAGGCTTGTATATAGCATTAAAGTAACTGAGACTGGTATATAGCATTAAAGTAACTGAGACTGGTACATAACATTAAAGTAACTGAGACTGGTACATAACATTAAAGTAACTGAGACTGGTACATAACATTCAAGTAACTGAGGCATATATGTGGTATATTATAGTAACTAAGGCTTGTATATACAGTATGACAGTAACTGATGACTGTAAGTAACTTAGTCCGAAATACATGTTAATTACTGTGGCCTGAATGTATGTTAGTAACTGGGGCCTGTATACATGCTAGTAACTGGGGCCTGTATACATGCTAGTAACTGGGGCCTGTATACATGTTAGTAACTAGGGCCTGTATACATGTTAGTAACTGGGGCCTGTATACATGCTAGTAACTGGGGCCTGTATACATGTTAGTAACTGGGGCCTGTATACATGTTAGTAACTGGGGCCTGTATACATGTTAGTAACTGGGGCCTGTATACATGTTAGTAACTGGGGCCTGTATACATGCTAATAACTGGGGCCTGTATACATGCTAATAACTGGGGCCTGTATACATGTTAGTAACTGGGGCCTGTATACATGCTAGTAACTGGGGCCTGTATACATGTTAGTAACTGGGGCCTGTATACATGCTAGTAACTGGGGCCTGTATACATGTTAGTAACTGGGGCCTGTATACTTGCTAGTAACTGGGTCCTGTATACATGTTAGTAACTGGGGCCTGTATACACTGATGAGCCAAAACATTATTACCACCTGCCTAATATGCTGTCGGTCCTCTGCATGCCGCCAAACCCCTGAAGGTTTCCTGTGGTGTCTGACACCAAGACATTAGCAGAAGATGCCTTAAGTCATGTAAGTTGCGAGGCAAAGCTGTTGTGAGTCGGACTTGTTGGTCCAGCACATTCCACAGATGCACATCGGATTGAGATCTGGGGAATTTGGAGACCAGGGCAACACCTTGAACTCTCCACCATGTTCCTCAAACCATTCCTGGACAATTTGTGCAGTGTGGCAGGGTGCATTATCCTGCTGAAAGAGGCCCCTGCCATCAGGGAATACCGTTGCCATGAAGGGGTAACCTTGTCTGCAACTGTGTTTAGGTAAGTGGCACATGTGAAATTGATGTCTACATGAATGCCTGGATCCAGGGTTTCCCAGCAAATCATTACCCAAAGCATCACACTCCCTCCACCGGCTTGTCATCTTCCCACAATGCATCCTGGTGCCATCACTTCCCCAGGTTAATGATGCACACATACACGACCGTCCACGTGATGTATAAGTAAAAGTGACTTATCGGACAAGGCAACCAGTGCTCCAAGGTCCAGTTCGGACGCTCGCATGCCCATTGTGGGCGTTTTTAACAGTGAAAGGGGGGTCATCATGGGCTCTCTGAACGGTCTTCACCCACACAGCCCCATACACAGGAGGGTGCGATTCTTTGTGTGTTGTGACACATTCCTCCCATTACCATCATTAACATTTCCTGTGTTTGAGTTAGGAACTGAGGCCTGTATATATGTTTATAACTGAGGCCTGTATATATGTTTTTAACAGAGACTTGTATATATGTTTATAACTGAGGCCTGTATATATGTTTATAACTGAGGCCTGTATAAATGTTTATAACTGAGATTTTTTATATATGTTTATAACTGAGGCCTGTATATATGTTTTTAACAGAGACTTGTATATATGTTTTTAACTGAGGCCTGTATATATGTTTATAACTGAGGCCTGTATATATGTTTTTAACAGAGACTTGTATATATGTTTATAACTGAGGCCTGTATATATGTTTATATCTGAGGCCTGTATATATATATTTATAACTGAGGCCTGTATATATGTTTAGAACTGAGATTTTTTATATGTTTATAACTGAGGCCTGTATATATGTTTATAACTGAGGCCTGTATATATGTTTAGAACTGAGATTTGTGTGTATGTTTATAACTGAGGCCTGTATATATGTTTTTAACTGAGATTTGTATATATGTTTAAAACTGAGATTTGTATATATGTTTAGAACTGAGGTCTGTATATATGTTTATAACTGAGGCCTGTATATATGTTTAGAACTGATATTTGTATATATGCTTATAACGGATATGTGTGTATATGTTTATAACTGATGCCTGTATACGTGCAGCAGAAACCTGAGGCTTCTCTATCTGCTGCCAGTTCTACCTTTCTGAGAGAGACAGATTCAGGGAGAGATACCGGCACAGAAGAGAGAGTGGGTTGGGGGCTGTTTTAGGTACAGGAGGAAACGAGAGGGCAGGGCGGAGAGACGGAATGGGAAGGAGGAAAAAGGTGAAGCGAAGGTTGAGAGAAGGGAGAGATGGGTGTTGAGACACAGGCATAAAGAAATGTAAAATGGCATCACAGAGGGACAGACATAAAGAGAGGTGGAGAGAAGTGATTCTAAACTACGGGATGGAATTCTCCCCTGACACGGCCCTGTCAGCACTCCCTGCAGCCACCTCGAAGCCCTATCATCCCCATGGTGACGGCAGAATGTTTTCTTTAATAATAGGGAACTTGGAGCCCTGCAAGAGTCCCCGCGCACAGATATTCTTACTCATTCTTTACCGACATCTGTCTGAAGAAGTGCTCCCCTCAGAACTTGACGAGGAAGACAGCTACTGCTTGGAAATCTACTGGCCACACAAATGCACGTACACACAAACACCTTTGAAAACATACGTTCGACCTTACGAGTCAGAATCCTTTTTTTATCGTCCACTGACAGTGGTGTTCATGAGCAAATACTGTTGCCTTTTATTACACATTGGTTCATGCAACAACAAAAAAATCCTATTCTAAGTTGCAATATTTTTTGGATAAGATTCATATGATATGTTAGTTGGAAAGGCACAGGATCATGCAAACGTGGTGTGCTTATGATCCCACAGTGTATGTTTTTCTCACCACAAAAAGCTTCAAGCTAAAGAAAGTTCTGCCACTAACACAGTGAACACAGTATCTCTCAAAAAAAACACTGACGTCTGAACTTCGGAACTCAGGGGTAGAGAATCTGAAAGGAGCAAATTAGAGCTTATTGTTCATGAAGGGATGTTAGGACAGACAGTATGTGATCTTATCTGTCTCCGCTCTCTGATGCTATCTCGCCTCAGAGTGTCTCCGCGCCGCGAACGGTAGGAGATGCAAGGTTCCGTCTCATTGACTCCCTGTGATTACAGAGGAACAAGGCTGGCTTGTTGACAACATTGAGAATGCCACAAGAGGCTTGGGAGAGGCATGAGGAAACCCAGAGAACGCTTGAAAGACCTTGTTTTATTGTGTGTTATTTTGAACAACAGAGATGCAGTACAGTACTTTCCTTTCTGATGCAGATGTTTTGGATTTGGTATTTTGAGACCCTTAAGGCAATGCCTTGACCCGTGGAAGGGTCAATGAGATATCAGGTTCATTCCAAATGAACCACCAAACACTTTTGAAATAAACCAGGCCTATGCTGTTAGAGGATTCTGTGCGTGGACCCTACTTTAACAGAGCCACACAAAGGCCCTTGCAACATCTTCTCAGAATTCTATAAGTGTAGTGTCTTTTCACAGGTGATTGGGCTTAATTCCTCCAACCGAGTACATTGAGTGCTCATAAAAGCAGTAATGGATATGAGTCGTTGTATCTCCAGTTCCTTGCTGCTATTGTTCCCTCTGGGAGAGACACCATATCCCAAAGTGCTTGGCAGCGCTAATGTGCGCTAACTAACCGGGGCTATTCTGGCTCCATGGCCTGTGTCTTTGTCACTCCCCTGGTTGGGTGGTGGGAAGGAAATGACTGACAATTGGATGAGGGCTGGGGCAGCATCCTGGCAAGCAGGTGCAGCAAGACAGGTGATACCATGGGAATCTCTGGGGATCTTGGAAATTAAGGGCAACTGGTTTTGTTGTGTGCATTGCTGTCCGTGAATTTCTCTAGTTGGAGAAATAGAAATGTATTGTGAGCTTTCTAAATGACAGATAAAGTGTGCCTTTACTATTTGATAACTTACAGTATAACAACGTTTAAATGTAATAACGAACTACGCCATTTTTCTCACATCCAAACTGCCCTGTAGTTTTCCCTTAAATGTTCCTTAGTTCCAAGCACATAATGACAGTGTAATGACGTTTTGATGAAGATGACTCAATCCACTGTTCTATTTGCAGACAGGGGCGATTTGACAGAAAAGTAGAGCTGCTTGCATCACTATTGCCAGAAACTCCACTATCGACTTGTCTTGCCAAAACCATTGCAGGGCAAATACACATGATATTGAAAACCTGAGAAAGGGTGTAATGAAACTTGAGCCTTAAGGAGGATTTGTCTTAATTATAGTAATATATCGAGATCAGAGGCTTCTCCATCTTTTCTGGCTTTAGGCGCTTTTTCCTTCCAACTCAAATTATGAAAAATGATTGGGTTATTAAATGTGCCATGGCTTGGCTGTATGACATAGTCATCATGCCCCTAGACATTGATCATTGGTCAGTTTGGCATTTTGCTGATAAATGGTTGAGGTTATGATTTGGGAAGGCAAGCTGGTCCTAGAACTTTATCTAGGGGGATCTTCAACCCCAGAGCATGAAAGAACAGTGGAGGAGGTAGGTTTAATGCAATATTTAATATTAAAAGTGTTTTTATTGAAATAGTTGGCCCCTGAAGTGCCGTGGACCTTGCAGTTTTGGATGGATCTGCCACAGCTCTCAGCCAGCCTCTCATCATGAGTCTTTAGCACTTTGCAATAAAGCCTCTCACTATGAGAATATAGTTAGAGGTATTGAGAGTGAGCGAAAAAAAGGAATTGCAAACGAGAGCAGTGAGAGCGTGTGTGTGTGTGTGTGTGTGTGTGTGCGCGTGTGTGCGTGCTTGTGTTTTTTCACACACCCACTACTAACTCCATGCTAACACTAACATAAACTCTCCCTACAGAGAACGTCTGCCTCCCACACAGCAGAAGGCCAATGCCAAATCTGTACTCTCCATTAATGATCTATCCTTATTTCTGTCCTTCATTGACCTGTATTTCTTTCAGCTTAATATTGGGAGTAAGTGGTTGTATAAAGCAGGTGCCACTGTAAATTGTGGATGTTAGGCTTCAATATTTCTCTCATGTCCGTCAAGGAAAATCAGAAGGTTAGCTTTTTCAAGTTACCTTTTTAGTTGTGATATTAAGTATAGCGCAGTGGTTTTCACTGAGGCTGGTGGTGTAGGAAAGTATGAACAAAGATTTTCACAAACAACTAAGTTCTAAACGTATAACTAGTAACTACTGCATACAGTGGCTCTCAAAAATATCCACCCCCCTTCGGCTTTTCCAGATTTTATTAAGTCACAATTTGAAATCATATTTTTGCCACGGATCAACACAAAAAAGTCCTCAATGTCATTGTGAAATATAAAATCAGCAAATTGTTCTAAGTGAATTACAAACAGAAAACAGAAAAGTATTTATTGCATAAGTATCCAGCCCCTTTCTGACAGACCTGAATGAGCCGTGGCGAATACGGAGCCGTGGCGAATACGGAGCCGTGGCGAATACGGAGCCGTGGCGAATACGGAGCCGTGGCGAATACGGAGCCGTGGTGAATACGTTTGAGCTGTGGGGAAGAATCTGTGACAGGTAACGTGATTAACTGTAGCTATCCGCCTGTTGTTGCGGGCATTGCATACGTATCAGGGACATATATTGTACTATCCAAATTTACATTTTAGTCCTAATAGCTGTCTTAAACTGAGTTTGTTACATGAGCATGTCACAGTGTAAATGAAGACGGGGTTTGGATTCCAATTATGTCAACCATTCTTGCTGTCTGTTGCCAAACTCCACATGCCAATAGTCCCAGAGACATCACGATAGGGTCTACCCGTCCCTGCCCAGTGTTAATTAACAATTAAATGCTTCCTAATAAGTCCTTTTCAGTCATAAATGTGCCTACTTTTCTCAAGGCGGGTAGGACACTGTCTTTCTTCATTACCGTCTGTTTGCATGTGGACCACGTATTGGGTATGTTGACACAAAGGAACTTCAACCCTGTCCACATATTCCCTAAGTTATGTGTAGCCCACCATCAGCTTAGTCTTGCTGTCTCCGAGGTTGTCCCGGTACCACAGAAGCATCTGCTAGGCTAAACAACTGAATTAGCTTTTTTTTGCCATGGTGATTGAGTCAGTCATTCAAGAGTGGAGAAGTACTCCGATTCAAAATGGCTCCATCACTGTCAATGCTCAGAACTGCCGTTTGCCGGGCTTGCGCGTCTGTTGACTCATCAAGGCATCAGCTTGCGTTATAATGAACCACTTGAGTCGGTCACAATATAACGATGACCCATCAGTGTTTGAATTCTCTTTGACGCGGACATCGTTGCGACTGAAAGAAAGAGACATTAAAAAACTTACCAATCAAACCATACCCTGAAACCGACTCATGTTTCGATTCAGTCATGGCCAACACGTTTCTTAATAAGCACCGTTCAAAACTATTTTGTTCAGTTGCCCTTAAAGAGTGAGGCCACTAAAATACTTGGCCACAAGACATGGGTGTTGGGGAGAGGCCCTAACCAACCAAATCTTGCCTGGGGCCCCGAAAAAGGCTAGGCCAAACCCTGGTTAGAACAGTATAGAAGGTGAGTAATGAGACCCGGCCCTGTCAGGGAGTTAGCATTACCACTAGATTTCATGCAGTTTGTCATCATTTAAGGCCAAGCTCAGGAGTGATCCTGTAATCGCCTTTAGTCCCTCTAACAAAGAACAGACCATCCAAGTAAATCTGATTCAAAGCAATTTGTTCAATTACAGGGAGGCTGGAAAGTGGAAACTGATCTCCAACATGAGACTTGGGTTCTGCGGCGTCCAGGAATAACGCTGTTGGAAAGTTAGCTTTGGTTCTGGCGACGTGGGGCGTCACTGCTGCTGCCGTTACTGCTGCCGTTACTGCTGCCGTTGCTGCTGTGGAACTCTGCGGTTTGTCACACAGGTGTTGTACAACGTCCTTTACCATGAGAAGGGACGGGCAAGTCTGGCGATATAAAAGGACACCAGGATCCAGGGGCCTCCCCAGATGGGTTGTGTCTCTGCAGTGTCCTGCGTCGCGTGCCAGCGCAGGAAAGGGGTTAGCCTGCCGTCATCAACGACAGGCCGGGCGGGCGCAGAGAGATGTTTAACGTTCACACATGCGGCAACTGCAACCAAAGGCCAAGAATACCAATTAGGCCCATAGTGGAGAACGTAGTCAAAAAAAAAAAAAAAGCCACTTCTTTTCCATCTGTTTCATGTCCATTTCCTTTTTTTCCCCTTTTTTTTTGTGAAAGTAATAAAAACAGAAATATACTGGGATTTAGTGATTATATTTGTAATTGGTTAAACTGGGGGTTTCAGTGTGTGCCACAGGGTCCCGCCCATCGCTGCATCCTCACATGATGGGATTAATTATCATAATGCTGCTGGAAGACACGTCACTCTGTTATTGTATCACTTTCACTCTGCATCAAACGTCGTTGGGAGATTGAGTGAGATACTTGTTACCTTCTGCTGGCTCGGCGTTGGGAAACTCCCTCGCATTCCCCTTCAATTTCAGCGGCAGCGAAAGATATGACGCCCGTCAGCGCGACCTCGCCGCTCCGTCTGGACGGTCACGTTTCTGTAAGCGGCTGGGTCACCTCTTCTGTGTGACCACATGGGCACACTCCATGAGACAGCGGTGTGACATCACGACTAAAGGACATACTGCGGTCGGACTTATGCTTTCACTTCCCTGTCTGGTCTCAGCGGGAGGAAGTTTTTGTGGCAGGTAACGTGATTAACTGTGTCATTCCTTTCTAGATCATAAAGGGGAAGAGCCTTGGGACAGCTCAATGCTTTGTGTGCCCATTGGACTCCTCAGTCTGTCAGTCACTAGTTTAACACTCCATCTGAGTCTATTGGACAATCTCCCTGTCAGTCAGTCATCCGGGGGGAGTGACAGCAGTGTATGAAGGTGACTGTTGTGGTTGTGGACGAGTTCCTCTTCTCCTTTCTCTGACCAGCACTTGGTGTGGTGTATTCCCAGCTGACTGGTTTAAGGGCCAATGCTCTCAGGTCGGTACTTTATCTTGGGAACTTTATTTCCCTCTCCTCTGTGTCTGTGACAGACTTACACTGTATGTTACACTGATGGAAAAGTCCCAGTGCTATTGGCCGGTATCGGCAACTATATTGTGTCAACGTCCAAAAGTACCCAAACCATTTCCTGTTGGTCAGGAATTAAATCTCCCATATCATTTACATCCCAATGGAAAAAGTCAGGCTTTTCGCAAGACATTCCATAGCCATGTAGACCGTTAGTCAGATGTCTTTCTTCCTAACATATGTAGGTCTATGTGCTTTTTTGAATCACATGTAAATTGACAGGTTCACACACTGAAACACACAAACACACACCCAATAGCCATACATCGTAAAAGCATCGCAAGTCACTGTTCTCAGATTAAATTTATGGTGAGAACACAGTCGAGGACAAACAAGCACAAGCAGGAAGGCGTAGGATGCTTCATGAATACTGATTATCTTCCCATTAGCCAAGAGGCCTATGTGTAGCTGTTATACAAAAACTACCAGCTGGGAAAGGCTGCTGAGTTATACAGCAGGAGTATCTAGCTCCATACTGATGTAGGCTATTTAAAAGAGGGGCAACCCCCATCTCTCCTATTGCGTACACACCTCCGGAGGTTGAAAACTACAGCCAATTACCAATATATGGAGATCAAGGCAATTATTAAATCAGAAGATTCATCACCCATCTTGCCTCCTTTCTTATAGTGGCAAGAAGGACTCTCACTGTATTGAATATTTCGAAAGGCAAGTTTTCATACTGGATGTATTTCTGCTAACTGTGAGTGGACCAACAGAACTTAGCAGTTTCAAAAAAGGCATTTAGGCACAGTAATTCTAGGCATTTGTTTTGACACCCACATATATCACCTACGCAAAGACGACGCATCCACTAACCACATCCCCAGCCACTAACACGGCACATCCACTGTCCCGATCCGCTAACATGGCACATGCGCTGTCCACATCCGCTTACACGGCACATCTGCTGCCCACATCTACTAACAAGGCACATCCGCTGTCCACATCCGCCACCACTAGCATGGCACATCCGCTGTCCACATCCGCAAACACGGCACATCCGATGTCCACATCCAACATCGCTAACACAACACATCCCCTGTCCACAACCGCCGCCACTAAAACGGCACATCCGCTGCTCACATCCACAGCCGCTAAAACAGCACACCCACTGTCCCGATCCGCCACCGCTAACACGGCACATCCACTGTCCCGATCCGCCACCGCTAACACAGCACATCCGCTGTCCACATTTGCTAACACGGCACATCCGCTGTCCACATTTCCCACCGCGAACACGGCACACACGCTGTCCACAACCGCCACCACTAACACGGCACATCCGCTGCTCACATCCACAGCCGCTGAAACAGCATACCCGCTGTCTCGATCCACCACCGCTAACATGGCACATCCGATGCCCACATCCGCTGCCGAAACACGGTATCTTCCCATCTGATGGGCCTCCATCTCAGGACACAGGTCTGCCGCAACGTCACGGCACACAAAGCAGCTCTGTGAGTCCCACTTTAGCGTATGAGACGGTGACCCTGCTGGCGAGGTCCCACTGTGTTATTATTGCTGCGGTAGTCAGCGTGGTGGAAAGTGGGCAGGATGGTAGGGAAAGGGCTCTGATTCTGAGAGTCTCTGGGGCCTAGCTGGGCTGTTGCTGCTCCACTTTGCCGCCGGGCCCGACAGCTAACCAGGGTCAGGTACCCACAGTGTGACGAGCCAAACCCTGACCTCACCCGCTGACAACACTGGGTGAGTGGGCGTGGAGCCGGTGGGTTCTCATGGTGTGTCAACATCCCAGTTCACCATACAGTTAGTGCACAGCCGGCATTCAGTTACTATACAGATTGTATTCAGTTATTAGGGAGTTTATACATTGTTAGCATGCAGTTAGTAATTAGTTAGGATGTAGTTAGTATTATCTAGTTTGTATGCAGTTCGGCTGCCAGTACATAATGTCTGTATGTATGTATAGTTAGTCAAATATTCAAACTGCACTTGAATGCAACTTCCCTGTACCTGCGGTACACACCTATTATATAAATTAACTTTAGAAGTTAATTGGTCTATGACAAACATTGTGGTTTGATTGAGTCCTTGCCCCAGTGTGTGTGTGTGCATTTGTAGTGGCTTTATGGATGTCTGTTTGTGAGTGTTTGTGTGTGTGTGTGTGGGCCAATCATCTCTTGGCAGTTGACCTAATTACTATAGGTTGGCTATATAATGTATTCAACATATATATTTAATCCTAACTCATTTTATCTCAAGGAGGTTAGGATTATTGAAGCCAAAGAAAAGACCAGATGATTAACGGTTGAATCTGGGTGTAAACATCCACCTACATACATACCACTGGCACACATACACACACACACACACACACACACACAAGCAGGGACATACACCTTGTTTCTCATAACTGTATAGTGGGGGCAGTTTTTCTACTCTCTCTTTAAGTTCTCACCTCTTTGACCTCTAACCCGATCCAGCTCCATTACTTTGCCACCATTTTGGATCTATCCATCCACCTCCGTTACAGACCTTTCTTAATGTACCTTTTATGAGAAGAAACGGAAATATGACTTCTATGTATTTTTAAAGGACACTGTTTTGGAGCCAAGGGGTTCAAGCCAAAGCCTTTGTGGCGACAAAGGGGCTCTGGTCACTGCCTTGTTTTCCCCAAGTTCCGAAGCGATTCTGATTCATGGGGATTTATTTAATGTGGGGTGATGTGATTCACACACGTCACTGGTGCTCCCCCTCACTGGTCTCTGGTAGATCACCTCAGGAGTGAACAGACCTGGGTTAAACTGCTATTTGAAAACCCTATCACCTACCTAATCTGGGCATGACTGAATTTATCTGGCACAGTGGAACCAATAAGAAATTCCCGAAGACTGCAAACGCTTTCCCTATGGCACATGAGAATTGGGCGGAATATTTTGAAATACTGTTTAAATCCAGGTCTGAGAGAGAGAGAGAGCCTCAGTCTCACGATGTCTCTGAGACCCAGAGGCATGACTTAATCGGCCAGTTAAATTGGGCCACTGCGTTGTAGCCTTGGCTGGGTCCATAAGCTGGGCTGCAGTGCACCAGGGCCGCTGGAGCTGCCAGATGGTGTGTGAGAAGGAGCCCAGACCAACTGTGGAGAATAAACAGGCCCGTAAGTCGTGAGATCAGTAGCAGGAGCATGGGAATAATCACAACATTATTATCAATGTTAATAACGATAGTGTAGTAATGGATTTTACATATCACTTCTTACGGGCATTTTAAGCCCTTTACGTTTGAATTTTGGGGGGAGACTAACCTTGTGCACTGCCAATATGTTTAGAGTGAAAGGCTTCTTGAGAATTACTCGTATTTCTTAAAACTGCGGCCGACCAAATTTGCACACAGTAGAGGTGATGAAGTGCGTCCAACTTACGAGCGTTGAAACGCGTTAACTAATTCGTTCTGGAAAAGGCTGTGCCAGCCACTTTAACGTGTTTGCTCATGTTGTAAAAATCCCTGTTATCTGTCTACAGTACATTTCCTGGCAGAGTGTGAATTCGGCGTGTGAGTGAGGCTGCAGTTGATTTATGAAGACATTATGTCATGCCACCTAGCTAATGTTTAACCTTCAGGTTTTATGGCTAACTCCTATTCTTACTTTCTTTCTATCTCTCTCTCTCTCTCTCTCCCTCTCTCTCTCATTCTGTCTTTAATCGAAACCATCTGATGGGAGATGCAGTCCAAAGGGCTGGCCAGTTTGGATTGGGCAGTCCTTACCCGTACCCCCTTCCCCTCCCTCCCTCCCTCCCTATCTCCCTCCCTCCCTCCTCCCCACCCTGTCCCCACCCTCACCCTTTTCTTCCAGGCCAATTCATTAATGATCTCCATTTTGGAGGCGGTGAGGGAACCCCTTTTATGTGGCGGCCGATAAAGTAGCTCGCTGGCCTGCACTTGGCAATGGTACCGCTTGGTGCAACAGACCATTACTTGAAAATAAACCTAATTATTTTCTGCGCCGTTGCGGCACGGTGGCCCCATTCCCCAGCTGCAACCCCATGCCTCAGCCCCAGTTGGTACAACCCCTTTCCCTGCTTCTGCCTCAGTGTTAGCACCAGTCAATATCTTCTGTCTCAGTGTTAGCACCAGTCAGTATCTTCTGTCTCAGTGTTAGCACCAGTCAGTATCTTCTGTCTCAGTCTTAGCACCAGTCAGTATCTTCTGCCTCAGTGTTAGCCCCAGTCAATATCTTCTGTCTCAGTCTTAGCACCAGTCAGTATCCTCTGTCTCAGTCTTAGCACCAGTCAATATCTTCTGTCTCAGTCTTAGCACCAGTCAGTATCTTCTGTCTCAGTCTTAGCACCAGTCAGTATCCTCTGTCTCAGTCTTAGCACCAGTCAGTATCTTCTGTCTCAATCATAGCACCAGTCAGTATCCTCTGTCTCAGTCTTAGCACCAGTCAGTATCTTCTGTCTCAGTGTTAGCACCAGTCAGTGTCTTCTGTCTCAGTCTTAGCACCAGTCAGTATCTTCTGTCTCAGTCTTAGCACCAGTCAGTATCTTCTGTCTCAGTCTTAGCACCAGTCAGTATCTTCTGTCTCAGTGTTAGTACCAGTCAGTATCTTCTGTCTCAGTCTTAGCACCAGTCAGTATCTTCTGTCTCAGTCTTAGCACCAGTCAGTATCTTCTGTCTCAGTGTTAGTACCAGTCAGTATCTTCTGTCTCAGTCTTAGCACCAGTCAGTATCTTCTGTCTCAGTCTTAGCACCAGTCAGTAACCTCAGTCTCAGCACCAGTCAGTATCTTTTTGTCTCAGTGTTAGCACCAGTCAGTATCTTCTGTCTCAGTCTTAGCACCAGTCAGTATCTTTTTGTCTCAGTCTTAGCACCAGTCAGTATCTTCTGTCTCAGTCTTAGCACCAGTCAGTATCTTCTGTCTCAGTCTTAGCACCAGTCCGTATCTTCTGTCTCAGTCTTAGCACCAGTCAGTATCCTCTGTCTCAGTCTTAGCACCAGTCCGTATCTTCTGTCTCAGTCTCAGCACCAGTCAGTAAGACCCCTTTTCCAGCCTCATCACCAAGTCCGGACACCAGCTGAAGTGTTAAAACAGGTCATCCTTCTCCCTTTGCAAAAACCAGTGGATCCGTTTTCTCCATAGAAACAGAATGAATAGTACAGGACTGGAATTGGTTCAAAGATGTTCTATTCATTCTATTTTAATGGATTTTACCTCTCAAAAACCATGACCAAAATGATAACTTGAACTAATCTGCTAAACTGCTAAACTATAACACATCACTGCTCCTAGAACAAAAGAATATTGTACAAAAACAACAACGACATCTGGTAAATTCTAGCGAAATACGTATCTGGTCATTTCTAATCGCATCCTTCACAGTAAGGAATGAATACATATGTTAATGAACTTGAATGAACTTGAGCGCGGGACAAAGATTGTTGTGGGGGGTGGGGGGGGGCATGTTTGTGTGTGTGTGTGTGGTGGGGGGGGGTTGTTAGTGTAAGTTGGACATGCTAAAAACACGAACCATATGTGTCTCCCTCTTTTGTCTTCAAATGGTAGTCAGATTTCTTTGTCATGGAAGTAGTTCCTCCCCAGGAGAGTACGGTTAAAACCCCAAGCCCGCCTGGACTCCCATCCATCCGGCCATCTTGGACTGTCACGGTTCCATCCTAACCCCCAGGAGCCGCACCTCTCCAGGGATCCCTCCATGAGTGTCCACTGTCCACGTGAACCCCACTGACAGCCCGGGTCATGATGTGGTC
The DNA here is from genome assembly GCF_011004845.1 of Esox lucius. NCBI lineage: Eukaryota > Metazoa > Chordata > Actinopteri > Esociformes > Esocidae > Esox > Esox lucius. The sequence continues at coordinate 20,840,348 of NC_047579.1, read as the reverse complement.
ATTCCGTGGTTGGATCCATTGGTAAACACGGCCGGATCCCAAGGTCCCTACATAGTTCATCATTGGCCTGAGCCCTACTGACCCCTGCATTACATGACTAGGGTGCCGTTTGCGACACAGGGCAACATCTTCCAGTGATCGGTGTTAGAAAGTCAGAACGAAAATGCTTGGGGAAGGATTTGAAATACATGTATATACAATATACTGTTAAAAATATTTTCCGCAACCCACCCTCCAGAAATCCGAAACTGATGTTGTCGCGCAGAAATTATTTTGTGTATTGCTGGCAGAACGAGGTAGCCCGGGCAAGTTTAGATTAAAGGAAACCAGGGGAGGAAGCATGTCTCCTCGCTGGGAAATAGGTCTTGCTGCATTGCATATTTATTAATCTGCACTGCTGGGAATGTGACAAAAGCGCATATGAAGTACGAATTGTAATACTAATAATAACACCCTAAATTATAATCTCTTCTTTTGCGCTTCTGTCTAGACGAGGAACGGTTAAAATGGCTATGGGGGTTAAATTGAGTGTGGGGGTGTTTGGGTGTGTTCTAGGGGCGCGGGATGGAGGAAGGGAGAGAGGCCACTGCTGGAATGGCTGAGTTAAAGTGAGCATTCTATTGAGGTCTTAGTTGGGATAATCTGGCCCATGTGACAGCGAGCAGCGAGCTTCGCCTGCCATGGAATGCCACAGGCTGTTGTGCTGCAGACAAAAAGAGACAGAGGCTTACGCTGCGGGGGGGGGGGGGGGGGGGGGGGGGGTTGCAACACTCGCTCCCACCGCAGTCCCAGGGAGCTGCGGCACTTCCAGCCCCACCAAGGGAGAGAGGATTTGGAGGCGGTCGGGGCTCAAGGGGTTCTCATGGTCTGAACCCCCCCTTGGCTCCACCCCCTTCCGGAAAAACCGGTGGAGGCGGCGTAACCGCCTGTGCCAGTACCACTGTAGCACCACAGATATCAACAACCACAGCACCGTATCCATTTGCCCCGTCTGCCCACGGCTTTCTCTCCATCTCACTATTTCTTTCCCCTTACGCCCTCCCTCCCTTGTTCTGTCTCTGTCTCTGCCGTCCTTCCCAACCCCTTCCCTCAGCGTCTGTCGTCCTTAGTGTCTGTGATCATCCCGGTTCCCTGTAGAGTCCAGGTTAAGCCCACATCTGTTATGCAGCCCCTACGGAGTACACACGCATACACAGACACGGCTTTAGCCACCAGAAGAAGTAAATGACCCAGATCCTGAGGGGAGGCTTTACTGGCGGGTTAGCAGAGTTGTCTTCTTTTTTTTTTTTCTGTTATTTTATGTGGTTGAAATCACCCAGAGGGTGTAAGACGAAGACCACCATCACGCATCTTTGTTTCCACCCCCCGAAGTCACAGACTGTCGTCACATCTATCCTTCCGTCACTCTGTCTCTCTATCTCCCGGTTTGTCTGTTTTTTTTTTTGTCTGCCTCGTTGCCTTACTCTGAGTTCATGTTTCCAGTGTTTGTCCGTCGCTTTGTCTGCGGGGGGTTTTCAAATCAATTCTCATAACTGACTATAACTGATTAGTTCCTGGAAGGAAACTATGTGTGTGGTGACAAATGGTATACAGGACACATAATAATACAGAACACAAAAACAAGTAGGTTACATTATGGCGAAATATTAGTGGATGAACTGTATATACAGATTTACAGTAGATGAAAATCTACAGCCTTGTTAAAATGCGGCTTTTGATCATGTTAAAGCTGAAATCAAAACAAATCATGTCAGACCTTTTTCCCCTTTAATAAGATATTGTAACCAACAATGTTAAGGTGATTTTAAAAATTATATTATCCTGTCGATGCAAGTCACGTATAATTTGCCACCAGCTGGTGTCAAGTGATTGATTCTGATTAGTCCCAAATATAATCAGCGGTAGAATTTCCTTAAAGGTTTTTTGGTTATATACACTGGTGAGTCATCAACATTGGTTGATCATGTCTTAACTAGGGCACATTTCAAGGTCTGGGTAGATTAGATGGTAAGCGAACAATCATTTCTGGTAATCAACGCGTTGGATGCAGGAGAAATGTGCAAGAGTAAAGACCTGGGCGACTTTGACAATTGCTAAATTCTTATGTCCAGGTGACTGGGTCCGAAAATCTCTGAAATGGCAAGGCTTGTGGGGTGCTCCCAGTCAGCAGTGGTGAGTACCTACCGACAGTGATCTGAGGAGGGACAAACCATAAACCAGTGACAGGGTGTTGGGCATTTAAGGCTCATCGATGTGCAAGGCAACGATGGCTATACCCGTTGTGGCTATACCCACCGTGGAAAGACGAGAAGCTGGTGAAGGGAGTGCGATGGTCTGGACAATGATCTCCAGGGTCAGGGCATTCATGTGGACGTCAATTTGACAAGTGCCACCTACCTAAACATTGTTGCTGACCAGGTACTTCCCTTCATGGCAATGGTATACCCTAATGGAAGTGGCCTCTTTCAGCAGGCTGATACGCCCTGCCACACTACACTCACTGATCAGTTCATGATGTAGAATTCATGGTATTGTTCTGGCCTCCAAATTCCCCAGATCTCAATCCAATTGAGCATCTGTGGGATTTGCTGGACCAACAAGTCCGCATCACAGCGGTTCCACATCGCAACTTACAAGACTTGAAGGATCTGCTGCTAATGTGTTGGTGCCAGATACTGAACCACAGGTCACCTTCATGGGTCTTATAGATTCAAAATGACTACAGTGAGTACAGTCAGTACATCAACATCGTAAAGACATTATTCAGCAGTGGACAATGTCATTTTTCCTATTCATTTTTCCTAAGTGAGATGCATACAGCCAAATGTATACTTACTGTGCTATGCAGTACATTCTGTACATGACATCTCCATCCAATAGTCTCTTAACATCCCTTGGCTCTGCCTCGTTCTACTGCATCATCCAAGGTAACATATAGAATGTCCTTCGTTTATCATTTATTGTTTTATGGTTAGATATCAGAGGGTAAAAATTACTTGAAACTGACTTCAGGTACATGTCTCTCCAACTTCACAGGGAAAATTATGCACAATTTGTTGATTGGTAATACAATTCCTGTGTAGACAAAAATCTTGTTTGTAGCCATTTAACTGTCAACTGTAACATGCAGTAACAGTTGGGGGAACAAGTATTTGATACACTGCAGATTTTGTAGGTTTTCCTACTTACAAAGCATGTAGAGGTCTGTCATTTTTATCACAGGTACACTTCAACTGTGTGAGATGGAATCTAAAACAAAACTCCAGAAAATCACATTGAATGATTTTTAAATAATTAATTTGCATTTTATTGCATGACATAAGTATTTGATCACCTACCAACCAGTAAGAATTCCGGCTCTCACAGACCTGTTAGTTTTTCTTTAAGAAGCCCTCCTGTTCTCCACTCATTACCTGTATTAACTGCACCTGTTTGAACTCGTTACATGTATAAAAGACACCTGTCCACACACTCAATCAAACAGACTCCAACCTCTCCACAATGGCCAAGATTAGAGAGCTGTGTAATGACATCAGGGATTACATTGTAGACCTGCACAAGGCTGGGCTGGGCTACAGGACAATAGGCAAGCAGCTTGGTGAGAAGGCAACAACTGTTGGCACAATTATTAGAAAATGGAAGAAGTTCAAGATGACGGTCAATCTCCCTCGGTCTGGGGCTCCATGCAAGATCTCACCTCGTGGGGCATCAATGATTATGAGGAAGGTGAGGGATCAGCCCAGAACTACACGGCAGGACCTGGTCAATGACATGAAGAGAGCTAGGACCACAGTCTCAAAGAAAACCATTAGTAACAACCTACGCCGTAATGATGATCCAGAGGAGGAATGGGAGAAGGTCATGTGGTCTGATGAGTCAAAAATAGAGCTTTTTGGTCTATACTCCACTCGCCGTGTTTGGAGGAAGAAGGATGAGTACAACCCCAAGAACACCATCCCAACTGTGAAGCATGGAGGTGGAAGCATCCTTCTTTGGGGATGCTTATCTGCAAAGGGGACAGGAAGACTGCACCGTATTGAGGGGAGGATGGATGGGCCATGTATTGCGAGATCTTGGCCAACAACCTCCTTCCCTCAGTAAGAGCATTGAAGATGGGTCATGGCTGGATCTTCCAGCATGACAGCGACCCAAAACACACAGCCAGGGCAACTAGGGAGTGGCTCCGTAAGAAGCATCTCAAGGTCCTGGAGTGGCCTAGCCAGTCTCCAGACCTGAACCCAATAGAAAATCTTTGGAGGGAGCTGAAAGTCTGTATTGCCCAGCGACAGCCCAAAACCTGAAGGATCTGGAGAAGGTCTGTATGGAGGAGTGGGCAAAAATCCCTGCTGCAGTGTGTGCAAACCTGGTCAAGAACTACAGGAAACGTATGATCTTTGTAATTGCAAACAAAGGTTTTTGTACCAAATATTTAGTTCTGCTTTTCTGATATATCAAATACTTATGTCATGCAATAAAATGCAAATTAATTACTTAAAAATCATTGATAGTTATGTATGTTAATGTAAAAAGGCTTAAAAACAAGAAGTTTGCTTAAATATGCTAAAACAGGTAACAAGGTAATACAAATTACAAGTACAACATTAGATTATACAGTTAAAAAATTTTCAGCACACTTCAACACAAATTAGTTAAAACACACTCCATGACCCTCTGTGTCAATTATTCAGACTGAAGATCATCTAAAAAAAAGTGTATGCACTGCAGAAAATGCTTCCTCTTTATTTAGCCAGCTAGTGCAGCTTGGGTTGTTTCCCAAGAAAAACCACTGAATAACAACAACAAGCATGCTTTAACTTTTTATATCACTGCTCAAGTGCCTCAACAGAGATAAGCAAGACTTGTTTTCCATGATACCTCAGAAGGGGGAGACTAAAATGTTTACCCATTTATTCTGTAAACAAGAATATTTGGCTAATTACGATTAGTCATTGTGTCTGAATTGACTATGCAGCTTGTTTTAAGCTTGTTTTCAAAATGGTCTGTCTCGTTATGAGCAACAGTATTTCTTTCCCTCTTATTACCTAATACATTTTATTTTGTAGCAGGCGTGCCTAAGATAAAAAAACAAAAACAATAATGAATATCAAAAGATTAATGTGTTCATTTTCATTAAATAGAAGCCACTTGTAATGCCTGTAATGCTGTTAACATGATACATTTATCGCCATGCAAATTGCCATTGGACTGTAATATGACATTGCTTGAAGGACCCTTTGATTGTTTCGAACATCTAGAGGACAGTGGCGTTTCTAGAACAGTTCCCATGGGGTGGCAGAAGGGTGGCATATTTAAGTTCAAGGATGGCATATCATTCATTTGTTGGTAATGTGCACTTTATACAAATCCGGCTACTGAAAACAGAGGGTAGTCGCGTTAATAAATATCATACATGTCCTACACTAAGATGTTTGTGTTCAAAGTTTGGTATGAGTCTTTCAAGTGTGCAATGCCTCTATGAGTGTTGGGAGTTCCCTAAGTAGCCTATTATATATGCAACTTAAAAATTGTGGGAAAATATGCAGTCATTGTTTATATTATTCTGCCAACGGCAGAAGCATGAATTAATGCATCCTGAAAATGAATGCCTTATATTGTTTGAAATACACAAACACTAAATACAGGCTACTGATGTTATAAATAGAGTAGCAATTTAATATACAAAATTTTAATTACAACTGTTGTTTACATATGGGTCAATGATGAAAAACCGTTTGCAGGCTTTCTTGTGCATCATCTTTTGAAGGGATGACAGCCATGCAGACCAATTTGATGCAGTGTGCGGCGTGTGGTCTGAGCACTGACAGGCTGACCCCCCACCCCTTTAACCTCTGCAGCAATGCTGGCGGCACTCATACGTCTATTTCCCAAAGACAACCTCTGGATATGACGCTGAGCACATGCACTCAACTTCTTTGGTTGACCATGGTGAGGCCTGTTCTGAGTGGAACCTGTCCTGTTAAACCGTTGTATGGTCTTGGCCAACGTGCTACAGTTCAGTTTCAGTGTCTTGGCAATCTACTTTTAGCCTAGGCCATCTTTATGTAGAGCAACAATTCATCCCCCGAATAGTTTTTTGCCATGAGGTGCCATGTTGAACTTCCAGTGACCAGCATGAGGGAGTGTGAGAGCAATAACATCAAATTGCACACACCTGCTCCCCATTTACACCTGAGACCTTGTAACACTAATGAGTCACATGACACCGGGGAGGGAAAATGGCTAATTGGGCCCAATGTAGACATATTCACTTAGGGGTGTACACTTTGTGAGATACTATATATATTAGATTCAAGTGCAGTACAACAAAGTGCAGTTGCCATCTAACCAGAAATGCAAATAAAAGAGGACAACAACAAATGTACAATGCTGTATGCTAATAAATATTGTAATAATACTTTTTCATTAAAATATATTATCTATTACATCTTACAATGTCTACAGCATTGTTTTATTTTAATAACCTGCCAGGCTATTACCTCCATCTTTTTTCATTCTCATATATCTTGTTATTATTGTTTTCATCATCAATGTAATAAGCTAAAATCAGTAACCTTTATTAGTATACAACATTGCAAAGTGTAAAACAATGAATTGTATATCTGCCGATTTCACATAGTGTATGGTTGTTTTCATAACATGTTTTTATCAAATATTTTTTTCATAGCCATGGTATCATGTCTGTTTAGAATTTCAACCAAGCAGTTCATAATGCATTATAACTGTATCATAATGCATTACCTCTGCCGGCTGAATTAGACTGAATCTCTGCATCTCAAGGTCAGCGTAGATCCGCAGAATAGGACGTGAGAATTCCAGCATTGATGGAGTTTTTTGTCCTGTCAGTGGCAACCCCCCCCCACCCACACCCCATCCCCCTTGCTTTAATTAGGAGAAATAATCAGGATTTGCATCACAATGGGGTCCAGGGCCTTACCATTAGTGACATCAGAGGTCTGATGAAAATGTAACATCACCTAAGCCCTCCTTCACTACATTCTCAGATTAGTCGTGGACGGGCCCGAAGGAGAAAGCTCTGGTGCCTAGAGTTGGTTTAATTCCATTGTCTGATAAGCATCGCGCCCCAAAATCCGGCCCGGCCAAATCCTCTTGAGAAGGGGCTAAATGGCAACGCTGAGTGTAGAGGAGGTGGAGATGAGAGAGAGAGGCAGCCAACTCGGCCCCAGCCAGCTACATCCAGCTCTGGCTGCTCCAGAGTTCTCTCCCTGGTCCCCGCACTCCCTCACCCCTCCTCTGCATGCCTCCACCCACCCCCAAACCCTCAGCTGTCCCGTGCCACAATGGGGCCGAGCATCTTTTGTGGCATTAACGGTTTGTAGGAGCGCCCCAGAACAATGTATGAGAAGTGAGGAGCGTGGGGTTCCCACACACAGGCCCTGATGTGTCCTCTCACACCCCCCTCGGAGACACCAAACCTGCACACAGCTGATCCGCTGGCCCCCCTGTGTGACTGGCTGCCCCCTTTTCACATAAAAACACGCGCACGTCCCAGTGTGTCGACGCTGAGAAAGACAAACACTCACATATGTATGCATGCATGAAGCGCATTTATTTAGATGTCAGAAATGTTTTCATGCTCATGAATGTTTGGTCATTTTGTTTGTGCAGAGGTGTAGATTTCATCGTTATTTAGTCTCCAGATACTAATGTTGTAGTGTCATAGTTATTGATAGTTACACATTTTTTTACATATTGTACCTGACACACACACCCACCCCCACCATACACACACTAACCCTTCACTAACCCTTCACATACTTGTAGAGTCTGATGGGGTGGAGCATGTCATTATTGTATGTGGGCTGGTTAGAAGTATACAGCTTGATTGATTTGTCCTACCATACTGTGGGCTGAGGCTGAGGGGTGGGAATGCCAATCATCCCCAAGTCTCCCCCCCCCCCAACACATTGGTATTAAACCATCCATGTTTGCTATAAAATAGAAAATAAGTTATCTTATATAGGTATTTCAGGACAATAACACATTATTTTTGCATTTTATACTTGAAATTACTTGTCAACTTTTTCCAACAATTTTTTTATATATTTAGGAACTACAAATTCTGTAGTTGTGTCTGTGAAAGTGGATTGCATTATGAAATGTTAGAATAGAATTTGCATTACAATTATTTCCTATTGTGTGATTATTATGTAGCCAATCAATTTGTAACCTTTTTTTGTACAGAGTGTTTGGTAACAGGGTATCACTTGACATGGTTTCATCAGAATATCAACAATTATTTTGAGAATGTAACCATTCTATTGCTTTTGTCACTTAAGACAACACAATGGTATGTCAGTTATATGATAATATTATTAAAGTCACTGATACAGCTATGCTGTCAAATATGTATCTAAAAAGCAAAATCATAAAAGCAAAATAACTGTATTATTTTTACCAAAGAAAACTGGTAAACAATTAACATTAACATATACAGTGGGGAGAACAAGTATTTGGTACACTGCTGATTTTGCAGGTTTTCCCACTTACAAAGCATGTAGAAGTCTGTAATTGTAACTGTGTGACGCAATCTAAAAATGAAAATCCAGAAAGTCACATTGTATGATTTTTAAGTAATTAATTAGCATTTTATTGCAAGACATAAGTATTTGATACATCAGAAAAGCAGAACTTAATATTTGGTACAGAAACCTTTGTTTGCAATTACAGAGATCATAAGTTTCCTGTAGTTCTTGACCTCCACCAGATCTGCTCCCTGGGAGCTGTTAAATGCCTCCTCTGATGTAGTGTAAAGGGGCAGGGCTGGCCTAGCTGGTATCATATGGTGTCTTCTGGAAGCTACCATCATTTTCTGTTTGGGCGTTGGTGCAGCACAAGAAGTGGGGTGCAGGCGGGTTCATGCCACAAAATGAAAATCTCTATGTATTTATTGTAGTGGTCCATATTATGAGTAGAATAGCTCAAAAAAGCAATGAGAAATTATAATCCATCATTACAAGAAGTTCAGTCAATCCGGAAAATTTCTAGAACTTTTTTGAAGTGCAGTTGCAAAAACCATCAAGCACTATGATGAAACTGTCTCTCACGAGGACCACCACAGCAAAAGAAGAGTTACATGTAGAACACATGAGGACCACCATAGTATTACTTCTGCTACCTAGGATAAGTTCATTAGAGTTACCAGCCTCAGAAATTGGCAATTAACTGCGTCTTAGATTGCAGCCCAAATAAATGCTTCACTGTGTTAGCAAACAACAAATCTCAACATCAGCTGTTTATATTACACTACATGAATCAGGCCTTCATTGTCGAATTGCTGCGAATAAACCACTACTGAAGGACACCAATAATAAGAAGAGACTTGGTTAGACCAAGAAACAGAAGAAATAGACATTAGAATGCTGGAAATCTGTCTTTTGGTCTTATGAGTCCAAATGTGAGATATTTGTTTCCAACCACTGTGTCTTTGTGAGATGATTGATCGCTTTATATAGTTCTCAGTGTGAAGCACGGAGGATGAAGGGTGATGGTGTGGGGGTGCTTTGTAGGTGACACTGTCTGTGATTCATTTAGAATTCAAGGCACACTTTACCAGAATGGCTACCACAGCATCCTGCAGCGATATTTCATCACTTATGTTTGAGCTTAGTGGGACTATCAATTGGTATTCAACAGGAAAATGACCCAAATCACACCTCCAGGGTTTTTAAATGCTATTTGACCAAGAAGGAGATTTATGGAGTGCGGCATCAGATGACCTGGCCTCCACAATCACCTGACCTCAAACCAGTTGAGATGGTTTGGGATGAGTTTGACCGCAGAATGAAGAAAACGCAGCCAACACATTTTCAGCATATGTGGGAACCCCTTCAAGGCTGTTGGAAAAGTATTCAAGGTGACTAACTCCTAACGCTGGTTGACAGAATGCCAAGAATCTGCAAACCTGTCATCAAGGCAAAGGGGGGCTACTATGAAGAATTGAAAATATAAATGTATTTTGATTTGTATAACTCTTTTTTGGTTGGTGCCTGATTCCATGTGTGTTATTTCATAGTTTTGATGTCACTATTATTCAAAAATGTGGAAAATAGTAAAAACAAAGAAATACCCTTGAATGTGTAGCGGTGTCCAAACTTTTGAATGGTACTATAGCAAGCAAGCAAGCTAGCAAGTTTATTTATATAGCACAATTCAAACATCGAAGCAATTCAATGTGTTTTACAAAGAAAAATATATGAAGGTACAATAACATAAAAACAAATACTCAAATGAAAACATCAAAGCATATGAATACATCATAATAATAAAAAATACAATAAGAAAACATATAAAGATTAAAAATGGGATAAAAACATAGGTACCTATAAGGCTAAACAGTGTGGTTAACTTTAAGTGCTCAGTCAAAGGCACGTGAGAAGTGTTTTTAACCTGGATTTATAAATTGATACATTTGGGTCACGTCTAAGATATTGTGTTTTTTTTTTTTTTTTTCTGTTTTGTACAGCATAAGTGCTAAACGCAGCTTCTCCATGTTTTGGTTGGACTCTGGGCTCTACTAGCTGACCTGAGTTCATGGATCTAAGAGCCCTGCTCGGTTTATATTCTGCAAACATATCAGAAATGTATTTGGATCCAAAACCATTCAGAGATTTATAAACTAAAAGCACCATTTTGAAATCTATTCTGCAACGGACTGGAAGCCAATACAATCATTTAAGAACCGGAGTGATGTGCTCTGTTCTCTTGGTCCTGATAAACATTCTAGCAGCAGCATTCTGAATGAGCTGCAGTTGTTTTACAGTATTTTTCTTCCAGTTAAGAGACCATTACAGTAGTCAACCCCACTAGAGATAAAAGCATGGATGAGCTTCTCTTGGTCTTTTTGGGACACCAAGCCTTTGATTCTGGCTATATTTTTTAGATGATAGAATGCTGTTTTGGTGACCGCTTTGATGTGACTGTTAAATGTGAGGTCTGAGTCTATCAAAACATCTATAGATTGATATATTGAGATATATATATATATATATATATATATATATATATATATATATATATATATATAGATATAGATATAGATAGATAGATAGATAGATAGATATATGGATTAAAAAGAGAGAGATATAGGTGAAATAGATGAGATAGATGATGTATTGACATACCTTTCAGTGGATGTATAAATTATACTCACCCCTGTTAAAATGCCAGGTTCTGGTGATGTAAAATAATGAGACAAAGATAAATCTTAATCTTCAGCTTTCTAACGGACGCCTGAAGGTTTTGTGCCAAACTTGCCTGGTATTTGGAACTGTTCATAATTCCCTCCACCCTGACTAAGGCCCCAGTTCCAGCTGAAGAAAAACAGCCCCAAAGCCTGATGCTGCCACCACTATGCTTCCCTGTGGTTATGGTATTCTTTGGGTGATGTGTAGTATTGTTTTTGCCCCAAACATACCTTTTGGAATTAGGGTATAAAGGTTCATCGTTGGTTTTATCAGACCATAACACATTTTCCCAAGTGCTTTTGTGTTACTTGATGTTTGTTTTTGCAAACTTCAGCCAGGCTTGGATGTTTTTCTTTATAAGAAAAGGCTTCCGTTTTGCCACCCTACCGCATAGCGCATTCATATGAAGCATACGGGAGATTGTTGTCCCATGCAGCACACAACCAGTACTTGCCAGAAATTCCTGCAGTTCCTTTAATGTTGCTGTAGGCCTATTGGAAGCCTCCCTGACCAGTTATCTTCTCCTTTTTTCATCAATTTTGGAGGGATGTCCAGTTCTTGGTAATGTCTCTATTTTGCCATATTTTCTCCACTTGATGATAACTGTCTTCTCTGTGTTCCATGGTATATCTAATGCTTTGGAAATTATTTTGTACCCTTCAACTGACTGATATCTTTCAAAAATGAGATCCCTCTGATGCTTTGGAAGCTCTCTGCGGACCATGGCTTTTGCTCTGAGATGTGACTAAGAAAACGTCAGGATAATCCTACTAGAACAGCTGAACTTTATTTGTGATGAATCAGAGTTTCTTTAAATAATGGCAGGTGTGTAATGACTTTTATTTAACATCAATTTGAATTTGATTGGTTAATTCTGAACACAGCCACCTCCCCAGTTATAAGAGGGTATTTATCATTTTTCTCCCTCAAAGATTTCAGTTTGTTTTTCAATTGAATTGTTCACATTATTGGTCACAATGACTTATCTTTGTCTCATTCTTTTAGATCACAAAACCTGGCATTTTGACAGGGGTGTGTAGACCTTTAATATCCACTGTACATACGCATGTACAGATAAACCAGAGGGAGCAAGAAGATGACCTGGGTCTACAGCATGACAGCTTTTATTTGCTGGGTTTTCACATATCATTTAGCCTATCGTAGGTTGTTTAAATATGCTAAAATGCTTAACTCCTTAGAAAAATAATCCTTAATTTTCAAGGTGATGACTGCAATTTCTGTCTCAACACAATGCCTCAATGAGTGTAAAAGTTCACATAAATGGAAAGTTGATCATCCCACAGGGGTATGTAATTGATGCTGCAAGTGTTGAAAAGATATCAGGATCTGATGCTGGTAGATTTCAGAATGCTTTAGTAAGAAAGTGAAAGGACACACTCACAACCAACTACTTCAAGTAATTTGTTTGACTGATATTATTTGTTTAGTTACCAGATTTAATTATTTTCTTAGACTGTCAGCCTGTATCATTGATTTTACCTTTTAAGTGATTTTAACGGTAGCAGCCTTCCATTTCAGACACATCATTCAAAATTGTTTTAGCAAAATATCAATTGAATGGCCCTACTAGGTTAATACGTTTTTTTATGAGATTTTTGAGCAAGTGGACCTGGTAAGTAAATGCTGCCAGTATGGCATCACTTTCATGTGCTATCACTCACTATCTGGAATGAAATCTGAGGGTGGATGCCAAGAATAAAACCGGTTTGTCTGATTAGCAATGCACTGTATTGGATAATTTTAAGGATGTTGATGGAAAGGATAAAAGCAAAACATTTAAGATGACACCTAATGATTAATTGGCATCTGAGCAGCAGCCATAAAGAATCATCTCACGGTTAAACCAGGTAGAGAGCCAACAGCTACTAGTTTCACCACAGTGGCAACCAGAACCAGTAGCTGCATGTCAGGACCACCAAGATTAGAAAATTGCTTGAAAAGAGCAGAAACTTTGTACCTTCTTTCAAATGTGTGAAGCACATGTGTGACACAGAAACAGAGAAGAAGCACTGCTTAATGTATTCATTGAGTCTGGCAAGTCCACAAGACTATACAAGGAGCCAGCCTTCAGAACATTCAACAAAACACTTGATCCAAATTTTTAAATTCCTGGCGCTGCCAGAGTAAACGGGTTGATTGCTTTGAAAATAGATACAACCCAGAAAGTGAAGGATTCTGAAAGAGGCAAGAAAAATAACCCTGTGTGTTGACTAGACTTTTTATAATAACCCCGTGCAAGACATCACTTTTTTTTGTTGACCTGTCAGCATGCTTCTTTCAACAAGACCAATATGGTAAAGACTATCAAGCTAGTCGAAAAAAGGCAAGTGGTCCTGGATTTGATTTCTGCCCTTTGATTTCTGCACAATTTCAAATTACCCCCTCTCTGAAATTGTGTGCCTTCGTTTTTTTTTGTTTGTAGCAAATGTCTTTGAATATACTGTTGAAAAACATAAGCTGTGGAAATAGAAAAAAAATGGACCTTGAACATCCAGCTCAATGCAGCCTTCGGGAGCAATTAAGACACAATATCGTAATACAGTACATTTATATTGCATATAAAGAGATGTATGATAAGCATTTATGTAATTGCTTTCCACTGATTAATTGTCTTGGCCAGGGAATCCGTCGATAGTAAAAAGAAAAAAGAAAAAGTCCAGGTGATTCAGATCGAAGCAGAGAAGATATTACCTGGTATTTCCATGGTTGAAGGATCCCAAAAAAGCCCAAGTACATCATATTTTCTAAATCAAGATACAGTTTAAGGTCATATTCTGATGAAGCATGTGCAATACGTTAATGTCAACTGAAGTTATTCAAGGATAAAAAAAGCCTTGCCACAGTCCTTGTGGGCCATGTTGGGAAAGTCTGAAGACAGGACTATACTTAACGTAAGTGATTTTGAATTACATTGTGAACACTGGTTGGGATCCTTAACTTTGTTTTATATAAAAAAAACTAAAAACATCTCCAATTCATCTGACTGAAAGTATAAATAATCTGAAATACAAGTGGAACAAATTGATATCAGCATTTTAATACTGACCCATCTAGTTGATTTGCTGAATTTGCTAAGAAACTGACTGTAGGTCAATCTGGATAGATTGACGTACAGTCCTACAGTCCTACACTGTAGGTCAATCCAACAGATTATCCTGAATGATAAAAAGGAACTAGTGTAAATGTGATTTTTTCTTGGTTGCAGAATTAAGAACTGTCTGTCTTGATGTTGAGGTGTGTAGTTGTTTATTGTATTGGAATAATCTTTGGATAATTTAGTCTTTGTATTTTCTCAATCGATTTAGGTTTTGTTTTTAAAGTGAGTATTGGCTACGTGGTCAGATTTAATTTTGTGAATGCAGGTTGCCAAGTAACAATGTTTCCAATTTTTTACATCGTCTTTAATTCTGATTCATTCAATCCAGATGGAAGTGGAGTTGAATTATGTTTATTATAAAACATTCAGAATTTGATTTTGGCAGAGCCTCAGTTGCATGTGGATTGTAATATGTTCAAAATGGGACTTACATCTGTCCAGGAAAAAAAACAGTTGGAATTTAGTTCTTTGCAACAATATTATTTTCTGAGAATCAAAAAATGTAGCAGCATTCGAATTGGGAGCATAAACATTAATAAATACAATGTTGGATCATTGCTAAATCAATATAGTTTCTTGCCAGAATACTTAGACCATTGAAACATTTCATAGGACCTTTTTAGTCTATCATGTTCCACAATTGAATACCATATTTTCTTGCCTTTGGATTTCTAAAATATACATTTTGTGTTTAGTGTTAATAAACATCACTATAAAATTAAATGCAAGATCCACAGGGAAAACCATCTGTTGCTTGGTACCCAACTGGAAGACCTTCTACTGTATACCATTCCTTTTCCAGCTGATAAGCATCATGTTGTTGCAGTTGACTTGTAACATACTCTACCTGCTAAATATGCTTGTGCATTGCCTGCTTGAAAGTATATAAACCCCTTGTGCAAATTTAGATTTTCACCATGCACCATGAAATCTGTGTTTAATCAGAACCAGTCTTTTTTTTCTGACATAACAGGTTTATAGTTACCAATTTTATGTGTTGGTTTAAACAATATCATACATGTAGAAGAAATACTAAATGAAAAAGGAATTAGTGCAGGTGCAAATATAAGTTACATTGTTTACATCAAGTGGGTAAGAGGAAGCAGGTGGGTGAATAATTGGAAACCAAATTAACAAATCAAAGAAGAGAACTTTAGGAAATTTTTTTGGTGGAACCCTTGATAAATAGAGATAGTAAACCTGTCAGTTCGGTGTTACCCATTGAGGGGAATGCAAAACAAACAATAGAGAGATGCAAGGAGATCTCAGGACATCAGGAAGAGTGTAGTGACATCACATCCGTTTAGGGAAGGCTATACAACCATTTCAAAAAGAGATTTTCAGACGTGTCCTTGGTGCATCTCCGATTACTGCGCATGCTCCAAATAATAAGAGCATTGAATTGAAGTGGCATTCATGAAATATTTGCTTGGAAGAAGCAACCACTGTCAACCCCCCCCCCCACCACCACCCCCCAAGAAGCATTAACTGTCAACCCCCCACAAACTGCAAATATTAACTTTGCTAGACACCACCTGGATTAACCAGAAGGTTTCTGGAAGTCAAATATGCTTTTAAAATGTCCAAAATTTTATCACCTGTGGCAAACACACAACACCAAACACCATATGTTACCTCCCTACAGTCAAGTGTGGGCATGTCAAGATCTGTGGCTGATTTTCCTCCTCTGGTTCTTGTCAACTGCACAACTGCAAGGGAACCAATAATTCTGAGGTATATCAGGAAACTCTTAAAAAGAAGTTCAGGCCATCAGTCAAGGAGCTGAAGATGGGTTGAAAATGGTCTGCCAGCCAGACAACTTCCCAAAGCATTCAAGCAAATCTACCTAAGAATGGCTCAGGAAAAATATGATTTGTGTTGGGGATTGGCCAAGTCTAAGTCCTGAGCTTAAAACAATCGAGATGCTGTGGCAGGACCTGAAGCAGGCCGTAAATGCCAGACACCCCTCAAACATAACTCAAATGTCTGAGGTCTGTAAGGAGGAGTGGCCAGAAATCCCTCAAGAGATTATTGTGGATATAGGAGATGCTTATTCCAAGTTATCGCTACTAATGGAAGTGCCACAAGCTACTGAGTAGAGGTTCACATACTTTTGCACTCATAAAATCTTAGGTAAAATCATATGTTTTTGTTTGTGTCCTTTCTTGGAATGTCTTTTTTTTGTTATAAAATATTGACCATCCCTGTAGTGTTCACATACTTTCAAGCAGCACTGTATTAGGAAATAATTCTGGGAAGTCATTGTAATTTGCTAAATAAAGCAGTGAATCGGTTAAACGTTGCAATGCATGCCACTGAAAGCAGATGCTTTTAAATGCAAAAGACAGCAGTATAACACTAAGTACACCATCTGATGTTCATCAGTTTTAAAATTCAACCCATGACATTATTAAAATGTTTCACTTTAGATAAAGGTACTTCTAATTCTCAGTACTAAAGTTAATAAAGAGCATTGGACAAGTTGACCAGAATTTCCTTTAACTATGTAATTTGCAGTAGTCTAGTCGCTTATCCTTTTAAATTCATATACACATACAGTAGGCCATATTTCTGTTTAAACCTAATCCGATCTATGACCCTGCAGGTACACCTGATCTTCATTCGCCTGATCATTGTGTTTGCCTTGCCAGTGAGGGCTGTCCTTCCAAAGTATCTCTCCAATGACTTGGAAGACATTCAGAGACTATGTTACCAAATTATTGGCACTTCCTATGCCTCACTCCCATCTCTGGAGAGCAGACGGGATGAAGCCTTAGACAAGGCATTCAAAGCACTCCTGAATGATCACTCAAACTCACTGCACGTTTCCAACCCCCCACAATCAGTATGATCTGAGGAATTCATGGCAGTACTCTATTGCAATGAGCCGCATTACAAGACACCAGACATCTTTCTTGGCAAGAGCTCTTGAACTGTGTTAATGACACTCTCTCTTTTACATTGACATTAAAGTACAATTGTAATGTTTTTACAGCTTGATGTAATACGGTCCAAATGAAATTAATGGACTAAGAGTAACTGCAATACATAGTATAACTAAAAACAGATAGATAACATGATCTAAAACATATTAACTTAATCTAACTTTAGACATTGCTAGCTGAAAATCAGAGCAAGTAAATAAATAATCATCTCAAAATCAACTCAATATTTGGTGTGATGTTACCTTGAGGTGATTTGAACAACAACAACAAAAGGTATGTGTACAGTACATGTGTTCCACGTGTGTTCCAAGCACTGTTTCTGTGTTCCATAGTATTTAGATTCCTCTAGCTCAACCTGCCTTTGGTCGGCAGCTGCATACTTAAACTTTCCAGAATATTTTTTGCAGTCGGCATGCCAATTGCTTACTCGCTAAAAAGTAAGACACCTGTGACATTGTGTCGTGTGGTAAAACTGCACATTCTAGAGGTGGTTTTCTTTTTCTCATCACAAGGTGCACCTGTGTAATGATCATGCTGTCTCATCAGCTTTTTGTTATACCACACCTGTCATGTGGATGGATTATTTTGACGAAAGGGAATTACATGCATAACATTTGAGAGGAATTAGCTTTTTTGTGTATATGGAACATTTCTCGGATGTTTTATTTCAACTCATGAGACACGGGCTCATTGGGATACCGTATCCATCTCTTAATTTTTTACAGCAACGGCACCTTTTGATATTTATTTGGAACAGTTCAAGGAAAGTCACTGCCACAAGCCAAGGAGACCATGATGTCTCGCTGTGTTTTTTACAATTTGATTCTAGCTCAAATTTCAGGGGAATTACATATTTTTTGTAACCTGAACTTTCTGCTGTGATGAAAAATCGCAAACTTAGCATTTTGTCCCATGCATTACATTAATGCTTTATATAAGCAGATTCACTTGAGTTAAGAGAGGTCACATTTCTACAACATACAAACATGGGCTATTATGTATAGAATGTGATGACATCAAGCTGACTTATAAGTCAGTTATACTTCTGATGATAATGAACGCTGTCATATAATTGATGTTAAAAAAATTAATATTTGTAGACTTTTACTGGGTGACTATCATTCTTAATTTAGTCATTTTATATTTATTTTAGGTTTTATGTTTATTTTTGGCTCTCCGTAAGCATCCTCAATTATTTTGAATGCTGCGGTTTTTGGGGAAACTTCTTGACAAAAAGCATGATTGCCAATGGTCCATTATTCTAGAACAGTGCTGTTTATACCCATACCCAATTATGGAATGTGATTGGCCATTACTCTCGGGTTGTACTCAGTATGGCACATTATAGCAAAATATTTTGCAGTGGAAATGTTTTCCCATTGGTTTCCCCCCCAAAAATTAAAAAGTGATATGACGTGATAAGAAAGTCAGCTAATGGCTGGGTGGTAATTTGATAAATATCATTATAGATTGTTTTTATTGCATAATTCAATATTGATATCATGGAATTGCTAATTTTATAACTTATTCAGCATTAGAAAGGATGTTTTATTTGGCATACAGTTATAATGCTGCACACCAGTGTTATTGTAATGTTTAAAAAAATAAAAGGTTTTGTTTGTTTTAAAGTATGTTTTAAGATTATAATTATGATATAGATATACCTCATATATTGTCATTAATTTCATGTTGACAAAAAATTGGGAATATATATGTTTTGCACCATATTACCTAGCCCTATGTAAACTTGATATTCAATAGTTACAATTTCAATACAATATATATTTCAAATGACCTCTTTGTTCTCAAAGGGGGGGGGGGGGGGGGTAGCTCTTAGAATGTGTATAATTTCTACATCATGGGAGAAGGAATTATCAAAACTAATTGATTTGGACATAATTATTTCCCCACCTTTCGTTTATCTAATATGTTTAGCAGGTCGTCACCCACTGATGTGTTAACTCGGCCCTCTCCTCCCCCCCGCCATTATCCAATCTGGGGCTGTGGCACCCAGCAGCCAGGCAAATTCCCACACCCCACTGCTCCTGTGCTGTCAGGTCTAATCAGAGTCCCAATCAGCGTCCCAAAGGACGCCCTATTCCCTTCACCGGCAACAACTCATGCCATAGGGTTTCCCGAGCAAGTGCTAAACTACACCGAGAATCGGGGTCCATTTCACATGCAGTTTGGTTTTCTATTGATTTTCAACCACCTGTGCCAGGCGCTTCGCTGCTTCCCCCGGACCAAGGACACCGAAGCCCCCACCCGTCCCGCCCCGCCCTCTCCGGCCCAGGGTCGGCCACCATCTCCAGGGGCGACCGTCACACGGTGCGGTCCATTTGTCACCGACTGTCAGCATTTAGCGAGGCGCTGGTGTGTGCCGGCATAGAGGGAGCAGAGGAGGAGAGGGGGGCGGGGGGATTGCGGGTGCGGACGGTTCCTCCCTCTAATAGGATGAAAAAAAAGCTGGAGGAAGCTGGGGTCTGTGTTGGGTGTCTCTGCGTGTGTGTGTCTGCTGTGTGTGTGTGTGTTTGCTGTGTGTGTGTGTGTGTCTCTGCTGTGCGTGTGTGTGTGAGTCTGTGGCGTGCATTAGGGAAAATAAAGCCAGACACGCTCTTCCCTTAAAGACACACGCATCCTCACACTCTCCCACAGCCTGTCAAACCATTCCTACCACTGGTCCTCTCTCTCAGACACACACGCACAGGCTCGCACACGCACGCACGGCATGCGCGAGCGCGCACTTGCGCACGAACACATGCACACGCACAAATTCGGAAGGAGCAGAAAAGAAAGGAAAATGGGCTGGGAGGATAGATTGATGTTACTTCCTGCTTCCAGCCATGTGATATCCCTGGAGTTTTCACCCCACATCTTAGATGAAAAGATTAAACCTGGCAGTTACAGTAGTGGGACTCGGGAGAGACAGGAAATGATCCGACTCAATTCGTCAATTCATATTCCTCTCAGTGGAACCATGCAATTATAACACACATTTGGCCGCATGAAAATACAGGCCTTGCTGATCTGCCCCAATCCATTTGCTTGTCTTGGGAGGGAGTGTGTAAATGCCATTGATTGTATTCACCTACGTCATTGACTCTGGCTGAAAACCGCCAGACATATTTGACAGTATAGAAGCCCTTTCACACATTAGACATCATATACTTCAGGGCTATGATGGCTCCATGCATATTGACTACTTGTTGTTGTTCACCTGCCAATAACACATTTACCAGTGTTGACAGTTAAGACTAAAAACCTGCACCTCGGAATAACTACCTGACACATTTTATTCAGTCTGGTGGTCAAAGAGGCACAGATTTCCTTAGGGTGCCACTTTTAGGCGATGCCCCCATATTTCCTAATTATGCCAAGGCCAACTCAAGGGCGATGTCTTGAGAAAGACGCCTTTAAACAAGCGCTACATTTCATGGACTGCCAGGCAAATGTGTTGACTTGGCCATGAGCTCTGGTGGCTCCAGCGCCGCCGATTACGAAAATATGACGGCGCAATATCGATGTGCGTGCCTGGGTAAGTGTGTAAAACAGGGAGGTGTTTTTGGAAGAGAGCTGCACAGGTCGGTGCCTCTCACCTCTCATCTCATTAAGCTCCAGGGGGCTGGGGGGGGCGGTGCTGCGGTCGGGGGGTTGGTGCCCCCTCGCCTCCCACTCTCCTGATGTCCTCCCTGGCCGCAGAGTGAGCCAACGGCCCCCGGGCTGATGTTCACCGCCACCTCCTTGGCCAATGACAGATCCACGGGCTTGTGGGGGTGAGAGATCAGCGAAGAGAGGGCCAGCGCCATGTCAGCCACGATGCGGCCAAGGGGAACGCACACACCCCCGATGGCCAGCTAGCGGCCCCCTATAAAACACATCTATATCTGTCTGCAGGGCTCACGGCATGGCAGGCAGCATGGGGCCTAGGTGCTCCCACTGACCAGTAGAGGGGGGGGGGGGGGGGGGCTGGTTGCTTTCATGCAGCTCTGTCTCACCAAACGCTGTCTTCTGAGCCACTGACTTGATTGTTAAAATGCATGTTGCTGTGTCAGACCAGCGTGTTTTTGTCCATCTATATTTAGCCTTAGAGATGGAGGGGATCAACGGAACCTGGCACACCCAGCCACCGTTGTAGGGAGAGGTGTGGATTCAAGTTGTCTTGAAGGTTGTTTCCTCGCCGGTTCCCAAAAGTGCACACTGTGCTCGTCGGGCATTCCGGACAGGCTCAGTGAAACGCTCCGGCGGGTTGGAAGGATTGCGAATGCTTTTTGAATCCAGGTCTGCCACACGGGTCTGATGTGCATAGGGAGTGTCGGGGATTAACGAGTGGCCGGCTGTGTAATTACTGGGCTGGTCACTCGCTGGCTCGGGGCTCGTTACGGATGGATGAATCGGGATTAACTCATTATACACTGGTCCTCACTGACCAATGCAATTAGGCGACGTGCCACAGCGACAGCCCAACTGAAGACCCGGCAGCGCAATCGTTGGTTGAATGGACGGCGAGGAGACAGCTCTGCTCTCTAACCTCTTACATCATCTCCGGGAAATAGTGACAAACGTAATGCCGGTCATTGTTCCGGACAGGTCAATAATTCTTCTTTTGTTGGATCCGCGACGTGCTATCGATCACGATGAGCGGTGTTGGGGGCTGGAACGGAAGGTGACACAGGCCCAGATGCGTACTCTTCTGACTCCAAGGGCTCCGTTTAGTGGAGAGTGTGGGCTTCCTCCATCCTCCAGGACTGCCAGGGTGGCCCCTGAACAAAGCTGCCCATCTGGAGTCAGCCTTCTCTGGCTCTGTGATGGATGGGGAAACCTCTCCGGGATATCCAGCCGACCCGAGCTCAACAGAGGGAGACCCAATCAATCAGCCACTGCTGTCCCCTTTGATGGGCAGTCCTCACAGCATGGGCCGTGGACGACCGCGGGTCAAGGGCTCTGTCAGGGCCGCATGGCTCTTATCGAATTAGTCGAGTAATCCTTTCTGAGGTTGAGTACGTGCGTTCGAGTTTCGTTTTCCGTCTATGGCGTTGCTGTCACTCACTGGTTAGAAAGAATGGAAGATACAGACGGGTGACAAGTTTAAAGCAAAAATAAATAAATCAGAGGCTCTGTTGCGTGGGGTGTTTTTCTGCCGTGGTTTGGGTTCATTTGTCACTTTAGAGGGAAGGGTCACTGCAAATGATTACAAATTTATTCTGAGTTATCAATTTAATCTTAGAAACGTTTCTGTCCCATTGGGATTGGCCTCTTCCAGGATGACAATGCCCCCACCCACAGGACATGAGGGGTCCCTGAATGGCTTATTGAGTATGTGAATCATATGCCATGGCTTCTGCAGCCACACACCCTCAACGCAATGGAACTCCTTCATCATCAAAACACCAAATGAGGGAATCTCTTTTGGAAGAACGCTGTTCCATCCCTCCAACGGTGTTACAGGCACTCGTAGAATCTACGCCGAGGAGCCCTGAAGCAGTTCTGGCGGTTCGTGGTGGCCCAACGACTTACTGACACACTTAATGTTGGTTTTCCCTTTAGTGTCTTACTTGTCTGCATATTGGCACACTGTTAAATGCTCTTGTTGCTTTGTGCACTTGGAAACTGGAGATGACACAGTCATTTATATTGGAATTCTGGTGCAGGAATGCCTCACCGGTTTTGGAGGCAGGGATGTGGTTTTTATTTTTTTATCAGAAGTAGTTTGCCTGTTAATTAATTACCTTTCAGGAAGTAAAATAATTGATAACCCGTCAGTTAATTTGCAACCCTTGGTGCTTGATGAGGTGAGTTTCCCAGAAATAATTGGAGTGCTTTTAACGTTCTGAAAAGTTTTTTATGAATCCAATCCCTTGTATTGTTTTTGAATGGCTGCTTCTGTCCATTCCAAAAATGATTCCTTTATATTGATTCTCTTCAGCATGACTTAGTGATAAAATCTCTGGTCTCTGAGAGTTTCTGTAGGTTCCTAAAGAGACAGAAACATTAAACAGGTCTAGCACTGCAAAAAGTAGTCATCCTGTTACCTCTGATGTGATAAGCCAATATAAGCCCCAGTAATGACAATTAAAAAAACAATATATATGTTTTATTTAATACTATTGCTTTCCATTGCAAACATATTTCATCACACTTATCCATTCAAAAGTTCAGTTTCACAATGTCCTAGACCTCTCTTTTTTCTTTTCAACAATCCAAATGAGTGCAGGTCAAAATGTGATTGGTCAAATGTCACTGTCACACTGTCAAAATTCAGCTGTAATGCTTTTGAGTGGCAGAAGCCTTTTGCCCAGCTTCTGAAGAATAGCTGGCTGGCTGAGTCAAATATCTTCAATATTAATCTTTCTCTTTTCAACACAAGCTTTCAAGATTAGTCTGAAAAGACTTTAGCTCTGACCAGTGGAATAAATCTTGGCCTCAACAAGTATTTGTAGAGATTTTTCTCTCTAGGTAAACAAATTATTTAGAAACAGGTCCAGTACAGATTCAGTTATAAAATGGCAAGCATGGAATGTTTGAAGAGTAATAAAAAAGAGTAAAATGACTAGGATTGCAAAAATTCTGGGGAACGTTCAATATATTTTTGTTTTTCATCCTGGAGAATTCTGTATTTTTTCCATACTGATTCCAGGAACATTGTGGAATTTAGTAATATTTCCCAGAATTTTGCAACCCTAGTAATTATGTAAAAATATGCATGTTCAAATGTAACACTAGAACCACTGGTCTTCTTGGCATAGAGGAAATTATCACTGGTACTGAATTAGTAAAAAGTTTGCTCCCACAAAGACTATCTTCCTGTCACTCGGCCAGCCCACCCCAACACTTGTCAGTCACAATGACAAATGGGGCTGCTTGATGAAACAGAACGGGTTACATCATCACTTCCCTAATGAGGAGAAGACACAGCGGGAGAGGAAAAGAGTTAGGACAGAAAGAGAGAGACAGGACAGAGGGATGATCAGGGAAAGAGGGATGACAGAAAGGGAGAGTAAAGAGAATTAGAGGGATGATGGAAATAGAGGAGTAGTCAGAGGTGGTCAAGGGAGGGAGGGAGGGAGATCAACAGAGGGAGGGAGAAAGAGTGGGAGGGAGGGGGGAGGGACAGCAGGAGAGATTAATGGAGAGATGGCGAGAGGAGGAGAGACAGAGGGAGAGAAAGAGTGGATGAGAGTTTTAGGGGACAGCGGGAAAAAGAGAGGACAGAGGGAGAGAGAGAGAGTTGGAGATCGAGGACAGATAGATTGAAAGGAGAACGGAAAGAGAGAGTGAAGGATAGAGAGGACAGAGAGAGAGAGAGAGTTGGAGATAGAGGACAGATAGATTGAAAGGAGAGAGGAAAGAGAGAGTGAAGGATAGAGAGGACAGAGGGAGAGAGAGAAAAAATGAAAGGGGGGGTGTTCTTCCTGATGTATTCATGTTGCCATTTGCCAGTTTTAGTTCCAACCCAGGACACATCCAAAGCCCATCCAGAGACCTGCTGACCTCCAGCCCAACCATTAGTTGCCAAGGAAACAGAAATCTTTTGTTATCAAGGGCGTTTACTCAGCACATGCGTGGGGTTACCGGCACCACCTCCACTCCATATATAGACAGTGACATCCGAACGGACCCGGTTGCCCTTGATACTGGCACATAACTGAAACGACTCCTTTCCATCTGATTCTTAGTTACAGGCTCCACCGCGATGGACGACGAATACCTTGGATAGATACAGCTTGACTGAGGAGGATTTTAGAGCAGATGGACAAGGTTATATATCAGAATGAAACATTTCTAGGAAGTTGCTGAAGTGAATTTCGGCCTTTAACTCTCACCATTTTCTCCGTGTTTGTCTTGCAAATGATACGAGTCGATCAGGGAAACGGTTGAAATATAAGTGGTTTTCCTAAAAATATGAGCGGTGACCTCTCACCTTGCCCCGAGGCTGTTTGGTGCCATCTTGTCAAACGTTGTGATCGTTGTAACCCCAAACAACAAACAGCTCTGGGACCAGGCTAGAGCGCGGCAACCTTAGCTGAAGGACTTTCTGAAACCTTGGCTAAAGGGCCTGTCAAACTCTTTCTTTTTCCCTCTATATATCTCCCTCTGGCCCAGGCTCTGTCTTGCCTTGGCACTGGTGTCAGTGGGGAGATTATGTGGGCCGTCTGTCTCCCTTCGGGATCTCTCCAGCCTCTCTGCGTTTGGGTCTTTGTGGGGCCGGGAGCGGAGGGAGCTGGCTCAGAGCGCGCCCGCCGAGAGAGGGGAAATGTGTTTGACATACGCTCAGCGTACACAGTCGGGGAGGCTGGAACAGCAGGATACGATTAATGACCACAGAATAAGATTGTTACAATATGGCTTCCATTGCTTCACCCCACCTCCTTCCTTCACCATGGGCCTGTCATATTTCACTGGTCTGGGAGAGTGTGTGTGTGTGTGTGTGTTTGTCTGTGTGTGTTTGTCTGTGTGCGTGTCAGGAGTGCAGGGAGCCCTTTAAGTCCTCTCTTTTTGTTGTTGCTCTTTCTTTTCACTCCCTCTTTCATGCTCTCTCTCTCACTCTCTCTCTCTCTCTGTCTCTCGCTGCGCTCTCTTTCTCTCTTCGTGCCGGCCATTGATATGCAACAGTGCGTTCCTGGATCTCACCAGAGATTCTGTTCTCATGGTCATTTAGGGATGGCTTGGCAGTAACACATAGCAAGGCCCTGAGCCGTGTTTCTGGCCAGGTATCTAGTGCATGAAACCTTACAAATGAAGAAGGTCCAAACCTAATCCTGTGTTGAAAAAAAATTGCCAGATTACACAAGTAAACCAATTGTTAATTTTATATGCCTATAATCATCTTTCTACATACTGAATATGTGTGTGTTTATATGAATTTTAGTTTTATATGCAGCTTTTTAACAACTTTAACAACTCTAATGGGATTCTGTACTTTCTCTTTTTGTCTCATTTTAATAGGGTCCATTTTGTTCAAATTCACTTGTGAATACCATTTGAATGTCTCTGTGTGCAGTTTGTAGGAAGTTGCTAACTAACATTAGCAGAAATGCTAACTGGCGCTAACATACAGTACAATATATTTTGAATCATTGCAGCTAAGGTAGTACGAAATGACCTCTAACTGTTTCATACAGGATGCTGAGATATATAAAAGCATGGATTTAAAAATAATATCCGAGAATGTATCTGACTCTGGGGAAGTAGATAAGGGCCTCCTTGCCAGTAGTTTGAAGAATCCCTTTTAGGCAAAAATAAACTATAAAACATCATGTAACTCCTCATGCCAATCCATTCTGACAGTGTGAGAGTGATACTCTGTGATGCATTGCCTGTGTTTGAAGTCTGTCTAACTCTCTTCGACAACACTCACCAAGAAGCTGTGACAGCTGTTTGTTTGATTTAACCTCATGGTCACCAAGGGCGTCGCGTTCCAATGCCAAGACGAGAGCACCAATAGAACATAATAAGGCTGTACTCCATGGCTTCAGAACGGTGATAAAAATTTCAGTCCAGCCTTCACTTGTAACATATTTTAACAGGATGGCACATGGGGAGAGATGGGGTGAAAAATCTGGAGGCCAAATGTTAGAGGGACACTGCAATTTAAGGTCAGCGCCCCGGACCAAAGGTTTAGGGCACAGACAGAAACATCTAGGAAGGACAGAGGATAGGGAGGAGAGGAGAACAAGGGGAGGGAGTAAAACCTTAACAAGGTGTTGAACAGGCCCGCTGGATCTTTGCACCAGGGTGACTTGCATAGCTGGACCTGCGCTGTGATGTTTGTTGACACGTTCGGACCAGAATTCAGAAGTTTTCCCAGCGATCATCAATCAGGAAGAGGCTTGATTTTTCCCAGGGTTAGGAAAGCCTGTCCCGGCTTCCTTGTATGTGAGGCCAAAACAGCCAGAATCAACTGGTTGCCTCGGCAACTTAGGAGGATATGCTGGAAGCCTGGCAGGGATTGGTTTCCGAAGCCCTCGGCCCCTCTCCCAGCTGCTGGGAGTGAGCTGTTGACTGCTGGGGTTAGGGTGAGATGAAGTAGACCACGTAATCCAATAATAAGGGAGGCACTCGTCAAAATTAAATCTCATAAGAAATATGATATTTCATGTCGGAAAACGCATGCCTGGCACTTCAGAAAGTAGTTAGAAAACAGAAAACACAAAGTACTTTGTTTCAATGACGTTGTTTCAAATTCAACAATTGTTACGAAGATACCGCGTCTTGACTCAGAGACATTGCATTCCTTCTAGTAAATACTATGCTGAGCTCAAAAGTCAACAATGTGTTCATGTCAGATGTTTTAGAAGGGAATGTACATTTATAATAAGAAAGAAACCATTTTTTTTTTTTACAAAATCCCCCCCAAATATCTTTTAAAGTGGTTTAAAGCCAGTGAATGAAACCAAATATAAATAGTCAGCATACACAATATGGAGCAGGGGGGGCTAGAGGGTGGCGGGGGGGCTTGTTTTCAATAAAGAATATTGTTCTTGTTATTAATCTATCTTCTATATGATAGATACATCTCATCTGTACAATATTTAAGGGTTAAGGTTAGAATGAGGGTTTGGAATAGAGTTAAGGGATATGGTTTACATTTGGGTTAAACGTGATGTATGTATAATTTTTTTTCCCTGTGGAAGCTAGATGAATTGCAGCAATACACATTCAGTTCACATTCAAACCAACTGTCCCCAATCCAGCAAGATGAAATTAGTTTTACAGTGTACTTCAAAAAAAATTACAGGGCTAGCACGCCTGATTTAACTTGTGAACCAATTATCACTTCCTTGATTAGGTAGATCAGGGTTACAACAAAATGTGAAACATCTGCTGGTCCCTGAGGGGAGGTATGACAACCGCTGATCCAAACTGTATAAGGAAATCGCAGAGAGAAACCAAATATCCACCAAATGTCCATTATTGCACTCACACCACTAGAAAGTTGTAAAAATGATATATTTGGTATTTTAAAGATATTTCAGAGAAATTTAAATGGAAATATGATTTCCTACACTATTCAATTCCAGATTTTTTTACTTGAATGTGCATACTTTTGCAACCAGGAAATACCCAAGGGTTTTCACTTGCGCCAATCCAATCAGGTCTCACAGGTAAACGGCAAATAGGATACATAAACCTCTTTTTGTACAGTATATTATGTTGCGTTATACAGTATTATAGACATTTTTGTATATTGCAAACATTCCACATATTACCCTTTTAAGGTTAGGTATTCATTACAAATTATTTACATAAGGATTATGGTTTGGCAAAGGCTTAATACCAAAACTGGAAAGTGTCAGGATTTAATATGCCCGTCAGCCGCCCCATTCACCAGCGTACCACGTCTCTCGCTAGTAAAGTGCTGGTCAAGCACTCACAGTTGCCCCTAGTGAATTATCTTCTACATACACATTTTCCCCTCTTGGTTAAGTATCTAATATACAAGTTTTTGATCTTCTTTATCCTGGCTATATGGGTAAATTACTGCAAAATAACTTTCACCTCACAACCAAGGTTCCTATTAACTCAGAGAGGGAACCAACGGGCGGCCTGGTCTTCATTCTTTCTGACATCTCTGCTGGAATTTCACAGCAGGTCACAGAATATCATCTCTCGTTGAGAGAGTGAGACACAAACAAAGAGAAAGGTTTAGTTACTGCGCCTGGAAGATAAGGGATCCTGCTTTAGGCACCGAGCCCTCTCATTTATTTGTATACTTAGATTCCTATTTCTCCTCACCTTCTATGATCCTTATTGATTAGATTAGATTCAACTTTAGTGCAATACAACAAAATGCAGTATTGGAGACTTGCGCTGTGATATATATTTTTCCCTCACTCTTTCTCCAGATGCATTGGCTCGGCTGCCTGTCTTTCTGCAATTTGACGCAGAAACCCGCAAAGGCTTCTCTCTCTTTTCTGTCGCTATCTTTGCCCTCTCCACCTTTCTCTTCCTCTTTCAAATTCTTGAAATTCTCTTTTGTCTGGCTTTTAAAGCCTACAGATATCTCTGCATCACCCTGTTCTATTTCTCCACCTTCCTCCTTCACTCCTTCCTGCTCTGCTGTCCCTCCAATTAGAGAGAGAATAAGGGTTCCTCTCCCAGTTAGGCAGAGAGACAGAGGGGTGCAGGGCTGAATGCGTTCCACATGTGGCAGACCCCATCACCCTGAGCATGTGCTCACTCCACCACACACCTGTTCCCCCAGCTGCCGCAGCAAAGCACTCTGGGGGGGGATGTTATTTCCGCCCCGGGGCGGGAACAGAGCAGGGGTGCTGCCCGGAAGAGGTTTAAGGGAGAACGTCCCCTGTTTCCAGTTCGTAAATGATCAGAATTGTTTTCACCCGTTTACTTGCAGTGGTACTATACCGTGAATTATATTATTAGCCAGCGGTTAGAAAACGGAAGGCTGATAGCAGTCTTCCAGTCATTGCGTATGACACTATATATCGTGGGTATCACATCTCTTTTATTGCTCTAAATGTGATAGTAACCAGTTAATAATTGTCAACAAGTCAGCAATATGAGATTATACACAGAATATACCATTTCAAAGTGCTGTATCCAGGCGATATGCAATATATGCTGGCAAAGAACAGCTTATAGCCATGGTATGTAAAAAAAATATAACGTTTCTAAATCCACAATCAAACAGACAAACCAATTCAATTATGAAAGGACAAGTCTTTAAAAAGGTTAAATGTTTCCCTTGAAGTCCCTTTGTGGCTACTGGTTTCAAAGTGATCCCTCCTTGCAGAAAACAAGGCTGTAAAAAGGATGCCTATGTTTCAGAGGTAAAGTTGGAAAGCACTCAACACTCTGATGAAAATAATTAGGGGGCATGCTGCAGAAGGACCTGTCCCCAACATTTTGTAAAAGAACTTGCTGATGTTAAAAAGGGCTTTATTAAATAAATTTGATTGATTGATTGACTGACCCACAATCGATTGACTGGTTGGGTAATACTATTACCCAACCGTACCCTGTACATTTGCATTTAAGAATTTGGCAGATGGCACATTACGACGTGGCAATATTTGCCCACTCTTCTTTGCAAAAGCGCTCCAAATCTGTCAGATTGCAAGGACATCTCCTTCACAGCCCTCTTCAGATCACCACACAGATCTTCAATTGGATTTAGGTCTGGGCTCTGGCTGGGCCATTCCAAAACATTAATCTTTTTCTGCTGAAGCCATGTTTTGTGGATTTGGATGTGTGCTTTGGGTCGTTGTCGTGCTGAAAGGTGAACTTCATCTTCAGCTTTCTAACGGACCCCTGAAGGTTTTGTGCCAAAATTGCGTGGTATTTGGAACTGTACATAATTCCCTCCACCCTGACTAAGGCCCTGGTTCCAGTTGAAGAAAAACAGCCCCAAAGCATGATGCTGCCACCACCATGCTTCACCATGGGTATGGTGTTCTTTGGGTGATGTTCAGTGTTGTTTTTGCGTAACATACCTTTTGGAATTATGGCCAAAAGGTTCAACCTTGGTTTCATCAGACCATAACACATTTTCCAATGTGCTTTTGGGGGACTTGATTTTGTGATGTTTATCTTTGTGATGAATCAGAGTCACTTTAAATGATGGCAGGTGTGTAATGACTTCTATTTAACATGAGTTTGAATGTGATTGGTTAATTCAGAACACAGCCACATGCCCAGCTATAAGAGTGTGTGCACACTTATGTAACCAGGTTATTCATTTTTCCCCCTCAAAGATTTCAGTTTGTTTTTCAATTGAATTGTTCACATTATAGGTCACATTAAAAGTGGAAAAAGTTCTGACATGATTCATCTTTGTTTCATTCTTTTACATCACACAAACCTGGCATTTTCATAGGGGTGTGTGGACTTTTTATATCCACTGTACATATACTTTGAAAATGACTGCAGTTTCTGTTCATGCAAACCTGAGTCATCCCAAATGCAAGGCACACAACATTCCATAAACTAATAACAATATTCCCTTAGATCATAAAGATCCACAAAGAATTGGAATTCAAATCAGACACTGACCAACTGTATCTGAAATCATACCATCAAGATATGTGACCATGCAAACCATTGAAGCACAAACAACATTCTAAACCAGTATTGATATCTTAATCTATTTCCTTGTCATTCACACTCCCAACTATTTGCACATTGTAACATCACTGTGCATAGTTATATTTTAACATCTGAAATGCCTTTACCCTTTTGCGTAATGTTTAATTTTCTTAATTTCTCATTTCCATGTCATTTGGCAGTGTAAACAAGACGTTTCTAATGCCAGTAAAGCCTTAAATTGAATTAAAATGTTGACTAAGAGAGACAGAGGGTTACAATAATAAAAGACAATAAAAGATCAGTATCAGTTTGAATTTGAGAACAGTTCCCGAAAAGCAGCTGGGTTTGGTGGCTTTTCTCTTTTTCATGAAATGTTTGACTTTCCTTAAGGTTGGTGTGAAATTGTACAGTTTATTTTTTTTTAAGTGGGTCTTTTCTACACACATTGTTACATAATGCTGAATTCTCAATTTTGTATTTAAACAGCTATACTAAAAACATCTCAAACCTACACCAAAACAAGTCTACCATACCCAGCAACAGTACGTGTTTTTGATGTAGAGCACCATGTTAGTTACCAGGTAGACAACATTGTCAGTGAGTTCAAAGGTAGAAGCTATCGTTAGGTTAATCCATTAAGTTTGTTTTATGTTGGTAGGGTTCACACTCACAATAGCTGAATTTGCCGAGCTACAGAAGTGAGCAAACCGGTGGCGCAAACTAAAACAGTATCCCAAAATGACTTTGGGTGTCCCCCTCAATAATTGCTCTTGAGAACATTTCCCTTCCAAAAGTTGATATCGGATTTATGCCCCTGAGTGAGTTTATATGTCTTCCAGGGCAGTGGCGCCATGATAGTTTATTGTTGCTAGTGCAAAAATGTAATAAAAAACACGTTAATGTCATTTAAATTCAATTGTGTTCATGACAGTTGATGTAGTCTAAATAGGCTCTCTATGTCACTCTGCCACACACTCTCTCTATCTGTTTTCCTGTATGTCTTTGTTAAAATTTTTGAGGGGTGTTTCGTGTGTGTCTGTGTGTATGTTTTCGGTCTGGTCCTTTGTGCACCCTGATAGAGGCATAGCATTGAGGAAATGAGCCTAGTGTAGACCCCTCGCTGACCGTAAGAATTCTGCCCCATATTTCACTAAGGCCTTTCCCCAGTGGAAGAGCCCATAGAGGCGAACCATGTCAAGACACACATGTTGAAGTGAAGTTAGCGTTACTGAAGGAGGAAGAGGGGACGAGGAGAACCACAGGGGTGTGAAACACAACTCCAAACAAAACAGTCAATGGTTCCGCACAAGCATATACACACACACACATGCACACACACGTACGCACACAAGAACACACAGTACAAACATCACATAAACAAGAGAGCATCTGCAAACAGAGTCTCATCGGTCAGGCGGCTTGTTTAGGCTCGGCTTGCAGAGGCATGGCGGTGTGGTGTGACAGGAGGCTGGGACATAAATTAGCTGGAGCCGTGTTGTTCAGTCATTAAATACCCAGGGAACACGGGGGGGGGGGTGTCATGAATGGTCCTACAGCTTTTTAACAGACTGTAGGAAGGAGGCTGGGAACCAGAAATACTGTCCATGATGGGAGGACTCTGTGAAGAATTCAGTGTATACGTAACACTGAGTATGTAAATATGGCAGACGTCACTAACGCAAGCTAAATACCAAATCCTTGAATTGCATTGCAATGTATGGACCAAAGCAAATATAAGTGTATGTGGAGCCGAGAGGCGGCACGTCTACCATTTTAAACATTGTCGTGTTTTTCTAAGCTTCTGACACACAAAATGAACAGGTCTATAAAAAAGTACAGAAATGTAAATCATTTGAAACGCTTAATATTTATTTTTATTGAAATAAAACCATTTTAAATGTTCATAGGCAGCTCCCAGAGTGTGATGTGGATGAATAGTTTTTCTGCCAGTTTAGAGAGAGATTCTCAGGAATCTCCATTTACCAACTGCACTTTATTTGTACATGTTGTTCAGGGTTTTTGTACATGTTTGCTAAAAGGATTTGGTCTGCTGATCGCCTAACATTGTGAACAGAGGAAGTCTAGTAGTAAAGCATACAAAAAGACTGATTCTCTTAAAATTGGCATAGTTCACTGTTGAAATAGATGTGAGAACCAGTCTTCTCTACCCACACAGCATATGCATACATAAACACTCGCACATGCACTTATGCACCCACGCATGCACACACACACACACACACACACACACAAACACACGGTTTGCTCAGGTGAAAGTTTTTGCTACCACTTTACTATGTGTTGTTTGCTTCCCAGTGTCATACAATATGACCCCAACCAAAATGGCCCTTCCAAACCACCAGTGCCAACAGACTCCACACCTCTCAACGGGGGCAGGAGACACTGCACTCTTCAACAGGGACAGGAGATGCTGCACTTCCCTGGAAATGTACTCTTTACTGTCAGTATCACAAATATTTTATACCTACTGACAATCTAAAAACCAGTTCAACTAGTTTTCATAACTCGATTTAAAATGTAATGTACCATTTAAAAAATAATAATATTACAAAATAACATGCTAAAAACATCCTGGAAGAGAAGTACATTAAAACACAGTTTTGTTAGTGCAACAATGCTAATAGTATAATCTTGTGGTGGATTGCACTGACTGTCCGTAGACTTTCAAGGTAAGAAAACAAACATCTGAACATGTAACATTTCTGAACTATCACTTTAAGCCTTACCCTGTTTCATTTAACCAGTTTTGTTACTTTTGTAATATAGAAGCCGTTCATTTTGCATTCCAGAGATTAGATTAACCTTGAAGAGTTGTCTCAAGTATTAACTACTGGAGCTCATCTTACACCTATTAAATCTAAAAAATGGGTGATATCAGTTGTGCTGCCAGCTTGATAAGTGTAAACACAAATAAATGATCCTTTGGGGACAAGCACTGTTAACTGATACAGTATGTTTGGCTCTGGTGTGGGAGGTAACAACAAGAGCTAGCAGAGACAAACTGGGCTATAGAACGCCATGGTGATATGTGGGTTGTTTTGGGGGGCGGATCTCTAAACGTGTCCCAAATGGCACTTGTTCCCTACATTTTGCACTGGCTTAACCAGGACCCACTGAGGGATGGTTGAAAGTGCATCACTACAGGAAAGTGATGGAATTTGGGACGCGTCATCCTCTTTTCAACAACTGATTGGAACCAAATGAAAAGAGGGATGGAAAATCACAACAATGTCATTGTTATTGTACAGAATCCTCCTTTGAATAATGATGGATAATAGGGATTCCTAAGAAAAAACTCCATTATTTACAGTAACCTTTTCAAACTAACTGTTTACCCACTGCCTCATCGGATTACAGGAATTTTAGAATTACAGACAGTTCCTCCGGCCATCGTGGCTTTTATTACTAACTTCTATAATATTTTGAAGGTATCGCAAATACATATTGTTATCTTATTGTCTACTCCAATAAGACACAGGCAAGAGGAATTACACTGACCTAGGTTAAGAGTACCATATTAAAAAGTACTACAGGTACAGTATCAGTCAAAAGTTTGGACACATTACCCATTCAAGGGTTGCCGTCACTCAGCTTTGACATGGGAAGAAAATGTTGAAGCTTTTTAGCCAGAACTCATGTGTGATGATCCTTTAAGGGACTAAAAACACTGAGGAACCAAAAACACTCAGAAAACACTGAGGAACCAAAAACACTGAGAAAAGACTAAGGAACCAAAAGCACTGAGAAAACACTTGAGGAACCGTGCACCGTTCAGGTGCACATGAGGTCCTCAGACACACTTAACAAGGATATGGTTATATTGTTTCTCAGCCCTTACCTGGGGACTGTGCCGGGTTCTTTTCACGTCCTGAGACAAAGGCAGGGAGGATGGACCCCACCCAGCCCCCAACACACAAACACACACTTCACATGAGTTGAATGCCTCCAGATGACTGGACCAGACTCATCTGGACCCTTGGCACAGGTTAAAGTCACAGGGCGGCAAGAGACAAATATATATAGGGTAAACTCCCTTGAGTACTTCGTGAGTCAGAGCTCCAAATTGGCTGTGTAGGGAATAGGGCGCAATTTGAGTCATTGATTGTATCTAAGGCTGTGCCACAATCTGGCTGACTTGCCTGTCATTTGTTATTGCATCTTTTTTGTATTACATAAGTATTCAAACACCCTAACCAGTTCTCAAATTCTACAGAATTACCAATGATATATTGAAATGTTGTTACCAAAATCCATAAAACTTTAAATACATTTTAGTAAGATGATATTGGTTTGATGTTATAACATAAAATACTGAAATATGTCACATAACAAGCTACAGCCTCCAGTTCACAAAGCTAATATGAACTGAGCCAACAAGGTTTCCTTACCATTGCCCTTTAAAAAAGATATGGCAGTACTATATAGTGAGTAAGAAACCGGCATTGGAAGGTAGCAAGGGGGAAAGCTTGGGAGAGAATTCATCATTCTGTATGATAATCATCCCAAGCGTCCATTGAGAATCTGTGGCATCCTTTGGAAACTGCGGTCCCACAAGCATCATTCAGTCAACCGGAACTACAACTAGGATACCAGTTAGGAAGCATAAGCGATTGTGAATGTCACCTGTTTTGGTGCAATTGAAAGTGACAATAGGTGCACTGGAGAGACAACAGCAAGACAACCCCCAAAAAAGGGAATGGTTTTGCAGGTGGTAGCAACAGACAGTTGCTCTTTTCTTATTCTTCCTGACTGATTCTTCTCTAGTTTTGCATTTTGCTAGTGTCCTTGTCACTACTAGTATCATGAAGCGGTACCTGCAGCCCATTCAGGTTGCATAGGTAGTCCAGCTCCTCCAGGATGGCACATCCATATGCTGTCACAAGGATTGCTGTGTCTCCCAGTACAGTCCCAAGAGCATGAAGGAGATAACAGGACACAGGGCTTTATATGAGGAGAGCTGGACAGAGCTGCAGAAGGAGATCAACCCAGCAGCAGGATCGGTATCTGCCGCTATGTGTAAGGAGGAACAGGAGGAGCACTGTCAAAGCCCTACAAAATGTCCTCCAGTGGTCTACTGGTGTGCATGTTTCTGACCAAACTGTCAGAAACAGACTCCATGAGGGTGGCATGAGGGTCCAAAGTACTCTAATGGGACCTGTGCTCACAGCCCAGCACTATGCAGCTCAATTAGCATTCGCCAGGGAACACCAGAATAAGCAGGTCCTCCATCGTGCTGCCTGCAACATCATCCAGCATGAACCGGTTTGGCGGTGGGGCAGTGATGGTCTGGGGAGGCATATCCTTGGAGGGTCGCACAGACCTTCACGTCCTAGCCAATGGTACCCTGACTGCTGTTAGGTACCAGGATGAAATCCTCAGACACATCTTCAGAGTTTACGGTGGATGTCCACCGTTCCGGTCCGAATTTGCCTGCCAACGCGTTGCCTTGCCCCACATGGCTGCTTTTGGGTGTATCCGCTATGGGTGTCTGTTTTTTGAGCGGGGGAGGGCAGTGTTGACATCCCTTTGTGAACTTTTTTTAATTTAACATGAAACTGACCAAAATTATTTTTCTCACTCATGGGCAAAATAAAAACACACGTTATAATGAGCACTATGCTAGCAACGTATTTCTGTGGTGCTGCCATATAAAACAAACAACTCTATGCTAAATAAACACATTTAACCACACAGAGATAACAGAGAAAACTGCCACCATCCTCCAATCGTTATTGCGCTTATCCTCCGCTATAATTTGCTTTTTCTCCAGTTGGCAGCAGAAGGTTTCACATGGAGCAAAATGTATGCCACACACTACTGAGTCACATTATTTCCGTGATGAAATTCACATAAGTTGGAGAAGTTTGTGATTTCAATTATTTAATTTGATGTTCGGTGTGAGTTTTAATTCAGCTCTCAATCGGATGGTGATTTTGGTTTCCACTGACCATTGTTACGTCATTTTGTTCTCAAAGAATTACACATGTACAGTACAGATTTTTATATTTAATATATTTCCTTCATCAAGACCTGATGTGGAATTTAAGTGTTCCCTAAAATATTTTGAGCAGTGTATTTCGTTCATCGAGACCAATATATGATTTCAGTATTCCCTTAATTTTATTGAGAAGTGAACAATTTTTTTTTGCCGGTAAATAATTTATAAATGTCTCATGAAATTATTCAAACCGTTGCACCAAATCAGAAACCCAAAACATAAACATGTTTCACAGCAACATTTTGTAAACAAAGTAAATGTAAACAAACACCACCTTACCTCAAACATGATTCAAACTACCAGTTTGACATCATGAATGGAGAGTCCTTTATTAATCACTTTACTCACTGAATTTGGGTTAGGGTTAGGCTTATCCCTCAGCTTTTTACCAAAACAGAGGTGGGGTGACACATTGTTGTTGTTTTAAACAAGGACTTAGCTTTAACTAGTTGGCAAGAAGGACATTCCCAAACCTGAGAAATCACATTGTAGGTTATACATGAGGTCAATCGAGTTTGTCATTCTCTTCCACAAAGTTTTAAGTTATGTTGTTTCCTTGCTAATAAGTTGTCAGCGAATGCTGTGCATATTTGTCTGTGTATTTGCACATGTGTAACTAAGGCCATGTTGATTACTGTTATATTGCTGAAGTTTCTTTTAGGGTCTATGTGTTGGTTTAAGCCAGGATTTTATGGAGTGCCTGGCTATTAAAAAGCAACCTAAACATGGGGTCAATTCAAACTTTCCCTAGTGTTTAGCTAATGGGTGAAACATAAGCTGCACTATATTAAACAGCTATAAAAACACTTATTTGATATGGAGAACAAGAACAAAGAGGCATAATTGGGACCTTGAGGAAATAAAGTTGAAATTATGAAAAAAAAAAAAATACATTCTATTTTGTGGCTAAGGACGTTGTGGATAGAGAGAATCTACTTTAAGTTCCTGTTTCATTTGTCTTTTTCATTTCTTGTCTGGTGTAATTAACCCTGAACACTAGCCACTTCAAAACCAAATCAGAATACCAACTTCATGTTCAGCCCTTCCATTGCACACACACACACACAAATTCACAACACATCACTACCACCAAGGTAACCAGCTACACAACTCTGCCAATATGGTCGAGGTCCTGTTGTCTGTACTCTAGGTCTTGTGTTGTCTCATTTCACTTTGTTTGGCTATTTTATTGTCGTCCAGTCTCCAAGGGTGATTGGCCAGATTTTGCTTCTTTCTTTCCCTCTTCCTTTTTGCCCTCAGAAAGACCACCCATTGGGTTTGGCGGGGCCAGACGTCCCAGTGGAATAATAATGGCCTCGTCCTGGGAAAGTGCCCATGGAGAGGCAGAGAAATGCCTGTCTGGAAAAAATAGAAGAGAGAAAAATGTGGTCTTGTTTCCGATCCTACTCAGGAACATTAATCAGCACACTCCTCCTGTTTGGCTGCGTTGAACACAACCCTATGTAACGTGTTATGTTGAACACAACCCAATGTAACGTCTTATGTTGAACACAACCCTATGCAACGTCTTATGTTGAACACACACAAAAGCGCTGAGTGTAGTTAACTAGCCGTCTAAACTAAGGTAACGGAGGAAGAAAATACTTGTCAATGCAGTGAAATGCTTGATAGAAGCTCAGCACAGATCGATGCTAATTCATTAATTCATTCTTGCACATGAACTTCAGCCTATCAAATATCTTATGTGTCCTTCTCTCTCTTATGCATTCGGCATGTTATCAAGCTATTTCAATGCATTGACTAAATTGCAATGGTGAATCTGTCATTTAAATTCGTTATATGTTCTGATAAAACAGCCGGATTTGGTACATTTGGTGAGTTTGCCTACTCCGGTCAGAGCGACGGTTTCTACCGGTGTGGTGTTTTCAAAGGATTAAGTACCTCCAAACATGTCCATTCTATAAACTCCCTTCACGCTGTCACCGTGTAACAAGTGCAGGTGTGATGATCATTTATTCAATACGTTTGACTGATGTTACTTCCTCCAATATAACCAGTGTTTTCTTCCTCTGCTTCACAGTCTGTTGTAAACGGAGGTGTTACACAAAGTTGTCTTATGAGACGAGGAAGAGGTCTGCATCATCCCCATGGCCGGTTAAGGTAATAGGCAGGGGAGGTTGATCACAGATACGTATCTAAGGGAAACTTTACCCTCTATCATAAACATTTAGCCTTTTATTACCACATTAATTGCTCTTCCTTGTGAGTGGCTAATGGGATGGGTGTCATGTTTTGATGAGGTTATAAATGGCTGTGCCTTTTCAATGAGTCACATTCCCACCAGGAGCAAAAAGGGAAAACCTCTATCTGATGTCATTCCCTGCTTGGCTTTGCTGTTAGGTTGTAACAGCGTATGACATACTCATCTGATGAAATCCAATGCAAGTTGCTCAATGTCACCCTCCCAGTCTGATTTCAGGCTGGGCAGCAAAGTTGACAGTACTGTATTGAAAGAGTCGCTGTGAATATTAATAATGTTTCTGTACATTTCTGGATGGCAGAGTAATTTTTTTTCATGCACACACACACACACACACACACACTCACACACACATGCACGCATATACACACATGCATGACTACACTCAAACACAATGCAGACATAGAAGTCCAGGTCACGTCACATTCACAAATAACTTTTTGTATAACCTCTGGGCCAGTTAAGTTGTACGCATGCATTTTCTTCAGTACTGTTTGTCCAGTTTTATTTGTCTTTCCCTTTACTCCCCAAACTCCATCTCCACCATAGGCCCCTGCCCCCCCTCACCTTCATGCCCCCTGGTCTGGGACACTGCAGAGAGGCATTGATGGATGTGTCTCGGGGGGGTCTCTTAAGGCTCTCAGTAGGAGAGGGTCCAGGTCTCACACATGTTCCTGCTACTGTGGTGAAGAGGCAAAGAGCTGTCAAGCTCCCCAGTAAACGAAAACAGCTCGCCATGATGAGGCTCAGGCCAAAAGCATGTCAGCCAGACAACTGTCCCCACCTCAGACAACGTAGTTCCCCGTCAAACCACAAAGCAGAAATCAGACGTCCAAGATTCAAAAACACCTTTAAAGGTCACGTGCAGTGCAACAGTATCTTGTATGGCACTTTCATATCCCTGTTCTTGTCTGATCTCATTTTTGCACTGGATTACCTCTGTGTCTACTTGATGTACAACTAAAAGGGGGTTGAATGCGCTGATTTTGCTGCTCCTACTGTCTTAATCAGTTTGCTAAAGAGTCAGTCACTGCTGGGCCTGAGTTGTAGGCCTGATTGTCTACAACTTAATCACGGACACTGCCAAACAACTGTAAATTAAGAACATGCTGATACATGTTGTTTATCAATGCCCCAAAATCCACAGCTAGAAACCTCAACCCTCGTGTACGTTATGACAACCAATCAAGTCTCACAAAACTGGCTCTGGAAAAAACGTTATCACCGCTTACACCTCTCAGTCAATTTCGACACAGGAATAAATGCTTCTGGCTAATATGGACGCCACGCACTACAGGCCGTTTTCGAACTAAGATGATCTTTTGGCCTTTCCAAGTCCCCTAAGCTTTGGTCAGTGAATAAGGGTGTGCTTGGTGTATGTCCTGCTCCGTACCCCACAAGCTATATTAATGTGCGAAGCCATGGCTCACAAATGTTGGATACATCACACCGGCTTCAGGCAATCAGACAGCCCAGAGGTCTGAATGTACGGTCCAACCTGGACAAGGGTCCCAGGGCAGATAGACGCTTAAGGTAGAGAGGTACAGAAGCACGTGTGGGTGGCAGAGAAACGGATCCAGTCCACCCGGCGTGAGGACAGAGATGTCATCCGAGACGGCTGGCTTCAACTTTCAATGTGTAGGCAACTTTCAACATGAAGGCAACGTTCCCCAACCAAGAGACTGATTGTGTTTATATTGTCATTGATTTATAAAGGGTGGCGCAATCCGATCCCCTTTTCAGATTGGCTGGTAATGAATAAACAGCTTTTTTTTTTTGGCGCAGTTTGTTTCTTTTAGCGGTGGGGTATAAAAGGCCGGGGTAGGGTGTGGACATACTTCATCTCAATAGGTCGTAGTAATCATTGGCCCAGTGACCTCATTGTCTGGGGAGCCCGGAGGGAAGGGTAAGGATGAAAGCAAGCGAGGAGCTACCTAGCTTACTGACATCCTTGGGTGAAGAGTAGAGCAAGCTAAAACTGTAAACATATTCTGGAGCTCTAAGCAAATTCAAGTTTGCTATGGAAAAAGACGAAACAAAAATGTTACATTTCCGAATCAATGTAAGATTAATTAACATTAAGGCGGGATAGAGAAGATTCAATGGCCATCTTCATTCTACAACACTATTATATATGTAGTTGTTGCTATAGCATTGGAACAGACGGGTCTATTTGGGTGTATTCAGGATGGGATGCTATACTCTGACCATTGCATGATTCTGTTTCTACAAAAATTGTGTTTTCTTGAATATCTGTTCATCTTCCGTAGATCACGTCTCCATCTTACTTACAATTTACTCTCAGCAAGGTTCAACTTCCCTGACAAAGTATTCTGTTATGAAATGAAAGAACCCCAGTGTTGGAGATACTTCCTGAAATGAAGTTGAAGAGTTCACCCCCCTACTACTGCATCCATTTTGAATACAACAATATATATAACCAAACCACTTTCTTTTTATTCAATATGTTTTCTTTTTATTGCAAACAATATAATACAAAAGATAAGATTCTTTAAGACAATGGCATGTTTTACCTAGGAAAACAAGAATGCACTTGCATTACAAAGATGTCAACATGAGAACTAAGATATGGAATAGAGAATAAAGAACACAACTTTTTTCAAAAACAAAAAAGTATGCTGATGATTCTATAAAAAAAAAAACATTTTCCACTGCACCCACAGCTTCAAATGACCAATAAATCCATATTTGTTAGAATGAATAAAAAACTTCCAGTTTTTCGGTTTAGACATTTAAGATTAACTTGTATCATAATTATAAGTATTCTGTACACGACTAGATCATCAAAATAACCATTTCAACTGAAAACCTTTACAAATGATAAATAAACAAATATGCTTGTACAATTTGTACCACATTAAAACAGCTAACCCATCTGCGGAAATGTTCTCATCTCAATTAGTCTCTGCTGAATTAAAAAGGAATAAAATGCATAATAGTTATTACTTTTCAAATAAAATTAATCGCTAAAGAATAAATTAAAGATGTTAAGACTGGAAGGAATAAGGGGCCAGAGGAATGACTCAGCTGGAGGGGTGACTGCTGGGGGTCAAAGGCTACTTCCTGTATCTCCTCAGACAGGAAGTGAGGACTTTAGACGACTCCATGGTGCTAGCATCACTAATGTAAAGAGCATCTACTGCGCTTTAACAGGCACCTATGGCATGAAGGCAATACAAAGCATTGCTAATTCACATCTAGCTACACAGTAAGGCCCCTGGTGTAACTGTGTGGAAATTGCTAATGCAATTAGCAGTCCCAACACAATATCTTGAGCTAATGTGCTAACGCAGCAACAATAACAAAAAAATATATATAATTTGCCTAATTCACTGATGACACAGTCACATAGTAATTCACGGCCAATAAACTATTTAAGCACCAGCTTTGCTCAGTTCTGAAGAACATCTCATAACAATTACAATAAGATATGTACATAAGAACCAAAGGAGGATGTACTGTATAAGATAGGGTAGGCAGTATGAGTAAAGGGACTATTTTCTTTTGACTTCCTGTACAAAAATATATGAGTGAGAAGTAAGGCCACAGAGAACATTGTTCTCCTAAAGCGTTCTTCCTCATAAAATGTATAAATCCCCCGAAAGATATAGTACCAAAAGAAAAGAAAGAATATCAGAACCACATACACAGTACATACTAAAATATTTATAACAAATATATCCTCACAGAGGATTCCTCTTTTCAA
This sequence comes from Esox lucius, assembly GCF_011004845.1. Taxonomy (NCBI): domain Eukaryota; kingdom Metazoa; phylum Chordata; class Actinopteri; order Esociformes; family Esocidae; genus Esox; species Esox lucius. The sequence continues at coordinate 20,797,050 of NC_047579.1, read as the reverse complement.
AAAATGAGTTTCTTTTAACATTATATCTAGAAAAATATAATCACAACGCCGAGCATTAAAAAAGGCACTGTCGTGAGCCGTTTTCTGGAGACAATAAATGTGTAGTACTTTAAAAAAAGTCACTGAATGTATGTTTTTTTCTATTGGCGATAGACGGTACACTGACACAGAGGTACAAAGGCCTCAGAGAATTCTGGGAGACAGAGCTCTGGTAAGAGGGGTATTATGAGACAGTTTGCGTTGAAGTCTAAGGGGATGACCTCTAACCTCTCAGGGCCTGGAGAGCTGTGTGTAAACAGGCTGCTGCTCCCAGTGCTGTGGACTGTGGGTCTGGGAGGGAACCGAGGGGACTCCCGTGGGGTCGGCAATGGGGGTGTACATTGGCCTCTGGCTGGGGTTCATATAGCTGCTGAAAGGATAGAGCCCTGAGCCCTGGGCCCCAGCGGGACTGTAGTAGGAGTTGGCGCCGCCCTGGTGGTCGGAATAGTCATACTGCGTGCGGGTGATCGACGGGTAGGACGAGGAGCTGTAGTGCTGCAGATTGAAGGAGCCGTAGGTGACATGCTGCGGAGGGGAACCCTGCTGCTCGCTGTAGTGGCTGGGGCTCAGCTGCTCTGTCTTGATCTGGGTGGTTCTCCCCTGGCTCTGGCCTTGCTCCCCCCCACTAATGCCGCTTCCGCCCAACGCGGTAAGGGAGTGCTGCTGCTGTTTGGACATCCAGCTGTGGCCTCCAGCGCCCGGCTGGCTGACGGAGCCGGCAACGACGCCACCATAGCTGCCAGAATAGCCGGTCTGGGTGCCGGGCACGCCGGGGTGGCCGTGAGGCGGCAGATACTGGTCGAACTCATTGACGTCGAAGGCCTCTATGTTGGAGATGACGTCGCTGCTCAGCTCACCAATATCCACGTCCCGGAAGTCGATGTTGAGCTGCCGGCCTGTGCCTTCTTGCAGGGGTCGGCCTTCGCGCTTCAGGTCGGCCTTGCCCGCGGGCAGGTCTGTCTTGGGGGTAGTTGGTGGTGTAGGTGGACCCTGGGTCGGGCCTGGTGGGCAAAAAAGAAAGGAGGGAAAAAAAGGGGTAACCTCACTGGACACCATAATGATATAACAGAGACAATGGGCGCTACCAGGACGAGTATGAAGAGCCCTTAAATTTGAAAAGGTACAGATAAGATGAGTTTCCCTCATCATTATAGAATGTGCTTTAAAGAGGAAGAGAAGAGTTGGCAGAGTAAAGACAGGTGGTATATTTGCATGATGGCTTGTAAAAAACACTAATCATTGACAGGTGTGTCAGTTCAAGAGGGCCCTAAAGGCACTGAAAATATTAGATTTGCTGGTATACACATTTTTATAGGATACCTTATAATATCATAAAGGCATTTATAATATAAAGGAGACTTTTTTTCCCTTCACTGTCATACCGTGAACACATACATTAATATACATTAATATACCATAATTGTTAATAATAATAATAGAGTACATTTGCCTTACCTGAATGTTCAATGGGAGAATGCACTTCGCCCATACTGGACGCGGGGGAGTCGGCTTGCTGGAGCGCCTTGAAGATAGCGCCAGGAGAGATGTGGGTTTGATCGCCGTCCTCTGGCTCACTTTGTCCGTTTTTGACGGATTTTCTACGTCTGGGCTGGTACTTGTAGTCGGGGTGATCTTTTTTGTGCTGCACCCTCAAACGTTCTGCCTCCTCTACGAATGGACGCTTCTCGCCTTCGTTGAGTAATCTGGAGGGGGGAAAAGGACCGTGCGTATAGATTATTTAGTTTATCAATGTTTGTCAAAAATTACGTTCGAACATTTAAGTTTGTAAACAACTAAATGTTGTATTCTTATTTTAGTATTAATTACTACTAGTAGTATTTATAATAGGCAACTCCAATATTTGAACACTAATCGAAATTAAGCACATACACTAATGAAACGCACATGTACGTAGGTATTGTACGGCTACTCCAGACCTCTGACTAGCGAATGAGTCCGCTGTGGCGGTAGGGGAAATTGAAGATAAGAAGTTGAACCTACCTCCAGAGTTTGCCAAGGGTTTTGCTGAGTTCTGCGTTGTGGAGATGCGGGTACTGGTCCGCAAGTTTCCTCCGGGCGGCTTGAGCCCACACCATGAAGGCGTTCATGGGTCTTTTGACATGGGGCTTATTTTTGCTGGAGCCGTTCACTCGTACTGGCATGGGTACCAAGGTCCAGTCGTAACCTTTCAGCACCTGAGAAACTGCATCCCTGATGCAAACGGGGAACTTGTCCTGCTCATCCTTCTTGAACTCGCTGAGCACACCGTCCGGACCCAGTAACAGATGATTGTCGGACGGCCTGGTATTCTCGGTGTCTGAGCCAGAGCCAGACGGGCACGGTGAGCCAACCGAATCCTCAGACATGCTGGGGCTTGGAGCGTCGGAGAGACACTTCTCCTGTTCGTCTGTCATCTTCAGAAAGGGGTCGAGTAGATTCATGCGAAACAATTACCGCCAGCTATATTTGCAATGAATTGCTCTTGAATGTTAAATAAAAAATAAAAAAAATCCTTTCAAGACGTTAGAATTCCACTGCTGCTTTGCGGACAATGACAGTCACTGATTTCGACGTGCACACAGATAGACTAATAAGCAGCTCTCCTGCAAACTGTCAAAATCTTAATGTGAAAGTCCTTTCAAAAAGTCCTTTCTTCAAACACGTTTTCTTGCGAACCGATGAAAAATGCACACTGTAAATGCACTTGAAGTTATAGTTATCAAGGAAAGAATACTATTTCTTATAAAATAGCAGTTTAATGTTCGTGCCTAAACTCCAAGATCACTGAGAGAATTACGAACACACTTCCAGTGCGAAGTCTGCTTTTATAAACTGGTCCCAGGAAGCGATTGGGTGGAAAGTTTTAGGAGGCGGAGAAGAAATCTGACTCTGCGCTCCCCCAATCTCTAGTCAACAACAGAGGGGACTTAAATAATAAAGTTAAGTCGGTCATTTCAGAAAAATTATTTTGTGTTGAAAGAAATCTACGTTGTTACAAGGCATGTGTTATTATAACTTTTTTTATAAACATGTCGATTTAGTCATGTTTTTTGTATGTTTATTATTTTACACATCGAAATAAACACAATGTCTGTCTGTATTCACCAACTTTTTTGTCTCGATTAAAAATAAATAATTGCAAACTAAAGCTTATTAGGTGTATTTAAAAAAAAAAAAAAAGTATATCAGTTAAATAAATCGATTGAATGATTTGGCCTCCCAATGTTTCAGCTTAATTAATCATTGTTGCACTGATCTAATTTTGCAGGCCTGTTCATAGCCTATATCGACAGATGTGCTTTTTCAGATTCAAAGGAGCCCATGGTTTTTATCCATTATTTTTGTATATCATGCTTGTATGCTTTCTCTAACTTGATTTAGATTGGTTTCCAAAAAAACACCTCTGCGCTCGGAGCCACTGCACAGCCACACTGTCCATATTTACCAATAGGGGGAGACAACAGTCCAGAAACTCGTCCGGAGTCAGACTACTCATAAAGTCCAGAATGAAAAAGGTCTAGATTCCTCGAAATTAAACGTAATCCTCATAACATTATGTTGAAAATTCTTAATAATCGTGATGAAAATTATTCTCGTATTCACCATGTTTGACATTATGGAAATATAGTTTTGTCATTTCATCATTAGCAATTATTAACTACCCAAATGACTCTTCTGCATTCACTCTTTCGGTCTGCACATATAGACTACAGGTCAATTATTAACAATTATTTGAATGAAGCGTGCATAAATACGGGCTGGTAGAGTATGAATTGACAAATAGGCCAAGGTGTTATTCATTACCCCTTACAGCCCTACTGCTGTAAATGTTCCCACTTTCTCGCCCTCGCTCTCTCTCTCTCTCTGCCCCATCATTTGCTCATGCTTAATGATTATTTTTAAATTATTATCCAGGCAATTCATGTATACTTTTAAACTGTTTTTCAATTTCGTATTTATATATCAGAGTCAGAATAGTCATGACATTTTTAATAATATATGTATAATAGTAATTACGACAATCACAGCAATAAATACAAAAGTGATATAATTCAAAACGAGTCATAAGACCAATTTAGATCGTGCAACAATCAGATGCTGTCCCATTTAAACTATTGATGGACATGAACCGCACAAGTCTACAGTATGTCGAGTACTAAATAGAATTTAATAGACGAAACAAATGTGTAGCAAGTAGAAGGTCTGCCTTGTTGGGCGCGCGCCACATCTTGTTTGGTCCATGACAATGGGCGCCTTGTATTAAGGATTTTGTCCCTAATCTGGGTATTTAATTTTAGAGACCAAATCCGAATACAGTCGGTTGTGCTACGTTCAAATATACATGTTTTAAAGTTGATATGTATAACTATCTATACAACTTAATCCTGGCATTCTATAATTATTTTAATAATAATAAGAAGAAGAAGAAGAGGTAAAGTTGTTATAGTAATAATAATAAGAAAATATGTATGTATTATTACATTATTAGTGCAACAGCAATAGTAACGATATATATATATATATATTGCTAGAGGAGAAAGAAACCACAGGGGTAATTTCATGTTTCGTACACTGTATTTTCAAATGCTCACAGTGTGAAATGGTAGTACAACACACATTTTAATTTACTACATACAAAAACATAAACAGAATAACTGAAAGTGCTCAGAACGCTTCACTTCAACAATACTTTCCGACATAGGGCAGCGTTATACATGGTACTGAACATCCAAGGGTCTTAATCTGGCTTTTTCTTTAAAGTCAACCCTGATTGGCCTGTCAGCCGTCCCTGTAATTACAATGCTACGTCTCATTGGCTGTATGGAAGCAGTGCCGGCCAAGGAAGTCGGGCCCTCTGTCTGTCAACTGAAGTTGGATGACATAAGCCACAGAAACGCTATACCCCGAAAATAAATGTTGGGGCGAAAGAGAGAATTGGATAAACTGGGCTTTAGGTTGTTTTGGTTTCATCCCAGTTGTAGAAGGTATAATTATCCTGATTTCAGAGCTCATCAAGGTAACATTACTCTAATACCTGTACTGCTGGCCCCACAAGCTTGAACCATTCTCCTGGAACGCCTGTCAGGACATTTGTTTAACTGCTGAGATTGCGGTTTGTGCAGAATATCCACAATGCATGTCCAGGTCATAATTCCAGTAATTGGATGGAATTTGTAATGTACACTCCTCTGCACACTGTACAGCTCAGAGTTCTGAAAGAGATTCATTTATTATGTTGTCTGTATATGCTCTCCTATGAACTAGCCTGGTCCACATTTGTTGTGTCATCTATTAGCCTGTTCCAAATGTCTTTTATTATCCACTAGCCTGGTCCATATATGTTATGTCATCTATTAGCCTGGTCCAAAGGTCTTGTATTATCCACTAGCCTGGTCCACATTTTTTGTGTCATATATTAACCTGGTCCAAAGGTCTTGTATTATCCACCAGCCTGGTCCATATATGTTGTGTTATGCATTAGTCTGGTCAATTTTTTTTTTTTATAATTCACTATCGAGGTCAATATATTCTGTATTATCCACTGGCCTAGTCCTTATTTGTGTTTTTATCCACTTCCCCGCTCAAAACTTGACATGTTATCCGCTAGCATGGTCCATACTCCCTTGCTAGCCATTTTATAAGCTATCTACCATTGGGGACAGACCATCAGTGCATGGTGCGTTCAGAGATGCCCTTCGGCACTTCACTGTTGTATAAAGTGGTTATTTGAGTGTTTGTGGCCTTTCTGTCAGCTTGAATGAGCCTGGCCATTCTCTTATAATCTCCCTAATTTACAAGGTGTTCTCACCCACAAAAAAGCCTCCCATTGGATGTATTTTGTTTATCGCACTGTTCTTCCGAGATGCTGGAAACACCAAGTCTGGCACCAACAAGAATACCAAGGTCAAAGTCACTTAGATCACACGTCTTCCCAATCAAATGCTCAGTCAAACAACAGCCTTTCGACCATATCTTGTATACTTTAATGAGTTGCAGCCACATGATTCACTGTTGCCTTTTTTCACCAAGTAGGTGTAACAAATGAAGTGGCCGGCGAGCATATTTTGTTTTATCAACTAGCCTGGTCCATCTGATGTTCTGGGCCAATTTGACCTGCAGTTACATTTCTGCTAATTGACCTTGACCCTGGTCTATATAACCTATGAATGATTTTCCTACAAAACAAGCAGCTGCTTGCTGTTCTTGCACAACCTTGCTGATCGTGTTGTATTGTCAACTAGCCTGGGCCGTATGATTACTTTGTGATGACCTAGGCTCTATTAGGTTGGAGTCTGGGTTCAGCCCAAAGGGTAGTGTCCCACAGACAGCCCGATGTGATGGGACCTGGAGAGTGGATATTGCCTGTGGGTCAGGCCCAAGAGGGTGATGTTCATTGGTCACTGTCTGTAGACACTAGCAATCCTTGGGAAATTTCTCAGCTTTACTTCGAGCCACAGTGTTAAAAATGCAGTGCAAATACTAGAAGTAAACTGCTAAATCATGTCTTCCACCCATCCTCGCTGTCGCAGATTCCACTGTAAATGTTCAGCATGACTGGCAGTCACTTTTTTGAAAAGTTTGTTTGTGTGTCTGTCCGTAGGTGAATGTTTGAGTATTTGGATGTTTATTGTTAAGTGTTTTTGTATCTCTGTATTTGTGATGTTCTGTGTCTTGTTGTTCTCAAAACCTAAGAAGCTTTTTTGTCGGACCGTGTAAGCAGAGACTGCCTAAAAAAGTTAATGTCTCTTACTGAGTGAGTGACTGACTGACTGCCCCTTGTTAAATAGCATAGTAGTAAAGACATGGACCTGCAACCAATAAGTCCTGCATTCAAATCTTGTCAAAGCAAATTATGCATTAAGATTTGTTCTGGATAGACAAAAACTTGGCTGGCTACAACCTTCAGTAGCTACGTTATAGTTAGCCTAAAATAAAATGTTTAGGCTAACTATAACATATTTCTGGTGGATTATTTCTGGTGGATTTTCGAAATACGCATCAGTGCCTGATTTTTGGGGTAATATAGGCTAGATAAAAAACCCTTGGGCAGTAAAAGAGTAGGGGTTTCCACGTTTCTCTCGTCTTTTCACTTGATTTAAAGTCAATTATCATCACCTATATTGATGGTTATTGTATCAATGTTATTAATGAATGAAAGAAAAACAAATGTTTTTGTGCCATGAAATAGCTTTGGTTGTTATGTTCAAGTAGGAAGTTAGATACTAGTAAGCCTATTTCTGACTAATAAGCATGTTTAAACGGATGCTATTTGCCATTTGTGGTGGAGGTAAACTTAATAAAAACGTTAGTCATTTTAACACAATGCTTAATGATGTCTAGCGAAATACTAAAACTTAATGCCTGACAGAATGATTTAATGTCGAGATGCTATAATGACAGAGTAAACATATAGCTCTGTGCTGTGGTGGTTAAAAACACAACCACTCAAGTGGTAGATCAGGGTTTGAATCCGGTGAGGGAAACAACTTTTAGCACTTTCAATTGCGGGCCTGCTGAACTAGGCTTACCTGGTTCCTTTTCTGGTTAAAAAGAGCGTAATCAGAGGGATATTGTTGTCAATTTTGAGAGAGCCAGGGTGGTCCAGGGGGCAAATGCACATGTACTGCTGCAGCATGGGTTTGAATCCAAACCACAGCTTTTTCAGCAGTAAGTCTCTTATCTATCTTCCCTATTCTCCCCATCTAGTAATGCATAAAATGGCCCAAAATAGATTTAAAAAAAAGCCCTGTTGGTATTTACCTCTTATCTAGCTGTCTGCAGCTCTGACTTTGTTCTCAAGTAGATGCTCTGAGGATTTTTTTCAAATTTGAGTTCATTAAAGGCTGGTATTAGGGGGTGTCTTTGATTTTTGAAGACGGGATTGTGGACAGATATTACATTTTGTAATGTTGCATTAAAATAAATGAACCGATGGTTCAATCCCTGAATGCTGATTGGCTGAAAGTTGTGGTACACGTTTGAGATTGCATGGAATTGCATCATTTTTCACTTTTTTTAATCTTGCTGGTAACCAGTTTATAATACCAATACAGCATCTTTGGGGTTTGTGATATATTGCCAATATATCGGCTTAGTGAAGTATTCAGGCACTCCACGATGCGTCATGCCTCACAAGAGCTCTTAGACATGATAAATTGGCCATGTACCACACCCACTCATGCCTTATTGCTTTATTAAGTGCCCTTTAATGTAGAACACATTGAGAATTCAGGAAATCTGCCACAATTCAATTTTACATGTTCTTCCATCACGTCAAGGTCGATTTAAACCATCAACCAACATCATATAGTCCCAGTCATGTTATTGCAAAGTTGTTTGGATCTGTTTGTGTCCTGAGGAACACAACCCAGCCACAGCCTCTATAAAAATCTTCCAAGATGATCAAATCAATGAGGCGCGACCATTGTGAGTGCTCATCTGATGTCAGTGTTACACTTTCCGCAGCATTCAGGCTGAGGAAGCTGTTTCCAGCAGCATCGTTTCTTCACCTAGCCCGGGCCACCCAACGCCTGGACGTACTCTTGTGTGGTCCCTCTGTGTTTCATAGCCTTTTCTTCCACTTTGAGGTAAATATACACAACCGTCATCCCTGAACTTTACCTCAAGTTGATATACTATATTAATTTCAGTGCTATCCCTAGAAAACTCTCCACAAAACATTTAAACCCTGCCCAAAAGAGTTCTGAATCCTACTTGCATATTAGCCCAGTGGTGCAACGAAGGGCGACGCAATTGGCCAGGACTGTCTAGGTTTAATTGGACTGTCTTGACTCGTCAAACTCTAGCTACTTTTCGAGAACCTCTTGTGAGCTCAATTGAGTTAAAAGGCTGGAGAGTGTGCTCCTTCCGGTGCGTAAGGATTCTGGTATTAAACATCATGGATGAGTGAGCAGCATCATAACAACCACAATTGCCTCAGATGTGCTTCAGAAGAGCCACATTTTGACATTGACTGTCCCGTGTCTGCTGAGAATTGCTGCAATAAAGTCAGGCCTCGGGGGGAAACCACAACATTTCTGTGGACCCTTGCATGTTGTCACCAGCACTTCGGGTGAGGAGGCCAACAGCTTGAGATACCTACTCCGAGACACGCAAAGAACGAAAGGAATTTGTCCATTGTCACATTATGAGGGAGAGTTAGGCCAGGGAAAGTTAGGCTTTGGATAAGTGAGAATCCGACATCACACCTGTCTGCAACTATTCCCCACTAGTGCCAGCTGCCCACTGCATGGCAGGATGCCATTTCACGCCTCTTGATCTCTTCTTCCGCCTGCTTCCACTTGTTTGCTTTGCCAGAGGCGTTGTTATTTTATCCTCGTCCAATCCAACAACTGTATGTGCATGTTTGTTTGCATGCTCGTCAAAATGTGTGTGTAGTCGACAAGCCACAAGGCAGTTCATTTGTACCTCAGAGCATTGTCAGAGACCCATCAAGACACCATTTTTTATGGAAGACCCATCCCCGGCTGTTTTCCTTTACTAGATCTGAGAGTTTTGGACAGACAGGAGGAGACTGTTGACCAATGGTGTTTTCCTAAGGGGAAAGTTTAAACAGGACTTATCAGAAGGATGGCCAGGGCAGAGATTGACTCTCTTGCTTTCACACCTCCCCGCCCCTCTCACCACTGCAGTTTCCAAGGCACTCAGGCCAATATGACCAGAGAGACATAGTCCCTAACGGCAACAACACATAGGCTAACCAAACTGAGAATGTTTCCTGCTTAACATTAAAGGTGTCCTCATTAAACCACCTCAGAAAGACTACAGTCGGCACAAAAACAGAGGTTACATTGAGAGAAAGTTAAGTAGAACTGTAATTCAGTGACTTGTAGGATGCACAGTTGAGTCAAACTCAATGATCACAGGGAAAAAAAGTTTATTACAATGTTGGCTTCGGCTAACCAATATGAATAATGACATGATAATGAAGACATTACCTACTGCACTGACAAATGGCAGCCATTAATAATTCACTAGATCAGACAGGTTTTACAGCTCTGAATACATTTACCAAGAAACCAACTGTCCTTCACTTTTCTGACCATGTCTAATGGCCAATGCCTCTGCACACTCTCTTACACTCACCTAAAGGATTATTAGGAACACCATACTAATACTGTGTTTGACCCCCTTTCGCCTTCAGAACTGCCTTAATTCTACGTGGCATTGATTCAACAAGGTGCTGAAAGCATTCTTTAGAAATGTTGGCCCATATTGATAGGATAGCATCTTGCAGTTGATGGAGATTTGTGGGATGCACATCCAGGGCACGAAGCTCCCGTTCCACCACATCCCAAAGATGCTCTATTGGATTGAGATCTGGTGACTGTGGGGGCCATTTCAGTACAGTGAACTCATTGTCATGTTCAAGAAACCAATTTGAAATGATTCAAGCTTTGTGACATGGTGCATTATCCTGATGGAAGTAGCCATCAGAGGATGGGTACATGGTGGTCATAAAGGGATGGACATGTTCAGAAACAATGCTCAGGTAGGCCGTGGCATTTAACAATGCCCAATTGGCACTAAGGGGCCTAAGGTGTGCCAAGAAAACATCCCTCACACTATTACACCACCACCACCAGCCTGCACAGTGGTAACAAGGCATGATGGATCCATGTTCTCATTCTGTTTACGCCAAATTCTGACTCTACCATCTGAATGTCTCAACAGAAATCGAGACTCATCAGACCAGGCAACATTCTTCCAGTCTTCAACTGTCCAATTTTGGTGAGCTCGTGCAAATTCTAGCCTCTTTTTCCTATTTGTAGTGGAGATGAGTGGTACCCGGTGGGGTCTTCTGCTGTTGTAGCCCATCCACCTCAAGGTTGTGCGTGTGTGGCTTCACAAATGCTTTGCTGCATACCTTGGTTGTAACGAATGGTTATTTCAGTCAAAGTAGCTCTTCTATCAGCTTGAATCAGTCGGCCCATTCTCCTCTGACCTCTAGCATCAGCAAGGCATTTTCACCCACAGGACTGCCGCATACTGGATGTTTTTCCCTTTTCACACCATTCTTTGTAAACCCTAGAAATGGTTGTGCGTGAAAATCCCAGTAACTGAGCAGATTGTGAAATACTCAGACCGGCCCGTCTGGCACCAACAACCATGCCACGCTCAAAATTGCCTAAATCACCTTTCTTTCCCATTCTGACATTCAGTTTGGAGCTCAGGAGATTGTCTTGACCAGGACCACACCCCTAAATGCATTGAAGCAACTGCCATGTGATTGGTTGATTAGATAATTGCATTAATGAGAAATTGAACAGGTGTTCCTAATAATCCTTTAGGTGAGTGTATATTTTTCCCTCGTCTCTGCCCTGACCGGAACATATCCCCACTGTAAGCTGGGTCTTATCTCAACCTTCCTGGCATGTAGCGGACTGAAACACCTTTGGCAGTCATTGATATGCTATCTGCGGGGAGGAAATGCTTGTCGGCCCGGCGATACGCTGGTACCAATCGTTCCAGATAAACTGCCTTGCCACTGGACGGCCACCAGCTTCCACCAGTAAACTTTTGTGACATTGGACAGGTTCCAGAAGTTGGTAGAAACAAACCACTCCCAAGCAATACAATGCAGCAAATACACCTAAAAGGGTTGTTCACTAACCATGAATCCAACAGGAAACCTCTACTGGATTGTCTCCCGTTTAGATTGATCCTTAATGAGTGAGTGGCTGAAAAAATGACTGGTTAGGAACCTTCTATGCCTCTGGATCAACTGACCTCTGCTCTGCGACAGTTCAAATGACAGTGAAATGCTAAGCTCTCTCATGCCCTTTCACTGAAACCAGTCATTAGGAGAGAATGACATGAGCTAACCTCTCTCAGTGATGACGACCTGTAATGATATCGTGCGTCGCAGTCTTTGTGTTCTCTGACAATACCCTGCTATGTAGTATGCCAGTGTGGCTATTATAAACTCTAGATCAACTGTGTGTGCTGTGTTGAGCCGACTCAGCCCTACAGACAGCTCTCACAGATACCTGGGACTTAACACTTAAAAGAGACACTGTACATAACACCCTGGAACTCTCTATGGTGTTAGCTTGCTACACACACACACACATATGGATGTATCACTGACACAATCAAAATACTGTTTAATTCAACATTAATGGATTACCAATTGGGGTTTGTTGGGGTCAGTTTGAACCCTGAGCGGTATCTTTGCCATGATGTAATTTACCATAATCACTCATTCTGGTCACCAACCACCTTTTCACAAGGGCAATAACTTGTTATTATTATTATTTATCACCCGATAAACCTAGATTTGACAACAGGTCCTATATACACAATTACTGTTTTATATGGTCGGGAAGGAAGAAATAACCTACATGTCCTTTATCCATATTGACACAAACCTACTAAACCACGTTTTAGAATATTTAAGAACAAATTAAGCCTCTGGTGTGAAAATTTCCCCAGTCTGTAACATGAGGATTTACATGACATAAGGCATTATGCTGTGGTTGTAAAGTATTGTAACATAGGTTTTCTAATAAATGTCCAATGAACGGTCTAAATTACTACTGAGACAGGTCATGTGTGAGACATTGTAATACAGTCTCTATAACAACAGGCTTTAAGGAAAGTCTTCCTGGAAGATAAAACCACTGTCTGCTCACCATTGTCTGCATTACTGTCTGCTAAAACACATTTTCCGCCGTAACCAGCCTGAAAACGGGCATTGTTATTTATACATAATTCTTTAAATACCTCCCACATCACGTCAACTACCTTGTTGACCTCTGAGTCACACATTCTCACCAGTCTGACTAATTTGTGTAAATGGGAAATCTGGGATTTGTTCATCCAGTTTTTAAACGTATTCAATAGTCATGGATTCTGGACGAATATAAAGTATGTATAAACTTTGCCAAACAACTAAAACTTTTCTCACATTTTGTTGTTACAGCCTTTTTCTAAAATTAAATTAATTGATTTTGTTTCTCCTAAATATACATAAAATTCCACATAATGACTGAGCAAAATACAGATTTGTAGACATTTATAAAAATATATATGACACTCATACATAAGGATATTTATTCAGATCCTTTGCTATGACAACTGAGTTCATGTGTTTCCTGTTTCCATTGTTCTTCCTTGAGATGTTTCTAGAACTGGTTTGGAGCCCACTGGTTAAATTAAATTTATTGGACCTGATTTGAATTGGCACACACCTATCTATTTAGGTTCTCACAGTCGAAAACTGTAAAACCCCATGGCCACGCTGACAGAGCTCCAGAGTTCTTGTGTGGAGATGGGAGATCCTTCCAGAAGGAAAATCATCTCTGCATCAATCCACCAATTAGGCCTTGATGGAACTAACATCAAGTGTGATTCAAACTAGGCACCACTGATCACCTGGTCAATTCCTTCCCTATGTTAATGCATGATGGTGGCATCGTAATGCTGTGGGGATGTTTTCAGCAGCAGAAACTGTGACACTAGTTAGGATCAAAGGAAAGATGAAACAAAGTTCAGAGAGATCCTTCATGAAAACCAGCTCCAGAGTGCAGAGGACCTCAGACTACGGTGAAGATTCAACTTTCTACCAAACAATCACCCTAAGCACACAACCAATACAACACAGGAGTGGCTTCAAATCGGTAAATGTCTTTGAGTGGCTCAGCCAGACCGCAGACATGCAGTCGATCAAACATCTCTGTTTTGTCATAATTATTTTTCAACCCTGACCCTCAATCAGTCGATTTGTTGAACCCCAGATTTCCCCTTGAAGTCCCAAGGGAAAATACGTAGTGAAAACAGTTCTCGAAAGTAAACATAAAATACCCCTATTACAGATACACTTATATTTCACAAGGATCTGGTGTCATGTTTCTGTTAGACGTTTACTCACTTCTTCCTGTCACTCTTTTTTTTTACAATCCTTTATTCTCTTACGTAATCCTTTTCTTTCATCAGGGCTCAGAGAGTTAGGTGGCCAATGAAGTGGGCCATTGTTTCTGCACAGTCACCATGATACCAGTGGAGCAATGCCTGGTTAATGAAGGAGTGATGAGATCTGATTGGATCCAGGGTGCAGCACCTGCCTCTGTAGAACTAGGCCATGCTAGCAGCACCACAGCCTATAGATTCACTTGCCTAAGTTTTGTTTTCACGGTTAAACTGAATAATATTTCAATGTACAGCAGGGGCATCTTTTTCTTTTTTTACCGGAAGTTGGGTAACATATTTTAACATAGTCAATCAATATTTTAATAGGTATGATTACGTTATGTTTACAAAAAGAGAATTAATTAATTAATTAAAATTTAATTACACATGAATATTAATTGGAAAAGGAATAAAATTATTATACATGTTTTCAAAATAGTCAAAACTATGACATTTGCAGTGTATAGATAGTTTATTAGGCTCATTTCTAAAATGTTGTAAGGTTATGACAGAAGTGAAAAGTTATGAAGAAGCTAAAAAGATTTACAGGAAATATTCTTGATCTTGTGTGGCTGGTCCAATGTTTCCCTTCCATGCATAACTATGACATTTAGAGGGGGGAAATGTGAAACTTCAAGCAAGTTGAAACAGCGTCACATTACAATAGTGCAAAGTCCATCGTTTTGTGTGATAAATTCCATTTTGAGGAAAAATGGGAGGGAAACTACATATATATGGAATTATAAAATAAAAGTTAGAAAATGTAAGTTATGTCAAAACCTTGTTATTGTATGGATAGAACATCATTCACCTTTGAATGTAAGACCATTAGGGTTTTCTAGGTATTTCTAGAGTATCTTTAGCCACCATTAGAGTCTGTTTTTACATCACACAGAGAGAACAAATGAACATATTTTACTTTATGCTAGTTGAACTCACAGACACTTCCAACTGAAAACAGGCTGCCCAAATAGATTTCTAAACAACACGATCCTTCAGAAATAGAGAAGGACCTTCTTATGTACATTGCACTTTTTCATATCAGATATTGAAATAATGGCACTCAACAGGGGTCGCTTCCCTTCCCCTCTTGCATTTCTGCCCCCTCTGCTCTCTCTCCATGTCTCACAATCACCTTGCAAAGTGGCGGAGGCAGCAAGAACTGGAGCCGGAGCGAGAAAGAGAGGTTAAGTCGAAATGTGTGCCAAGGACAATAGTGCACTCTAAGAAGGCGTGTGTCTCCCTCCTCTCCTCCTATCCCTCCTCCTTCTCTTGGGGTTCTCCTGTTTTTGGGTCGGCGTCAGTGTGGACACGGCGGGGAGGCGCTCTAATTGGATGGCCCAGCGGTGGTGGCCCCAGGCCTCCGGGAGCATGGGCTTCTGCGTTCTAACGTTACGCTCTGAGGAAATTGTCCTCCTTGATTTCCTGAGATCCAATATTTGAGAAGGCAGCGCTATGGCAACACAGTGCATGGTGGCTGGAAGGAGAGCTGAGTGTAATTGGTTTATTAGATCTGTCCTGTCTGTCCTGTCTGCCTGTCTGCATATCTTAATGATAATAATAATAATAACAATAATGATAATAATAATGCCAGACTTGAAACATTGCACACCTTAGCCTACCTCATGTAAAAACTTGTTAAGACAAATATTTTAGAGATAGCCTACACTTTAACCATGTTTAGTTATTATTTTTGGCCCCAGGCTACATTGTAGTCTATAATCTATTTTAAAAAGTAATATCATTGTTTCATTTGAAAAATATATTTTGTACTTCACATGTTTATCAAAGTTGCATAAAGCTCACATAGAGACGTATAAACATTTATTGATTCAGTGTTCAGCTGTGCATACAATTTGCTTATCATGTGTGTATAATGTACAGGCAATGGACATAAAGAACCACGTTTTACAGTTTTACTCCTAACACATTTCCTGAATGTGTAGTACATTTTCTGAAAACTAAAAACTCACTTCTCAACTCACACCATATTGATTAAAACCCAGACATTACACACAAAGCTAAACATTATGCAACCATATTTTCTATCATATCATTGCAACTTGGTTTTCAGGTGCCAGAGAAATGAGATACACTGACACTGCTGAATATCCATTGCACAGTGGTGAGTCAAATTTAAAACACTATTCAATAAATGTATTAATAAATCAATAACCATAGCGTGCTCTAGAACTTTCCCTATTCATTTTGCACTTTTGCATGACTGTTAAAAATATCCAGAGAGTAGGGTGAAGTGTATAGACAATACAAACGTACCATAACTGTACATTTTGCAAAAACAAGAAAAGTGTTAGGCTACCAGAAACATTTAGATACATTTTATGAAACAGAAAAGGTTCAGTTTCAGATTCTAGAAGTACAAGTTAGTTGGCAGATTAGTCAGATATGATTACACTACAATAAGTCACTAATATAAATGTATAAGTCTATACATAGTATGCAACAGTGATGGCTCAGGCCTGGCTGTATCTTCTCCCCTGCTTCCCTAATTTCCATACTATGTTCAAGAACATGTTCAAATAGTGTCCTCACATTCCCATTTTCCATTTTCAAATTCATAGTAATTTGTAATTTATTGTTCCAAAACCCAAGTGAGCAAAACTATAGCAATTTTTATACATCCCGATTGCTTGTTGTTAGTTAGTGTTTATACATCGACAACCGTGTGTTGTGATTGTTACAATTGCAGGGAGTAATGGTACATTAAATGACAGTGTTTTCTACATGACTACATCGTGACAATTCTACTTTACGAAGAGAGTTTTTTATGTAGTTTTACAAAAAAAAAATTTATGAAAAAGAAATATGTGTGAAAACAGGTGAATAGTGCTTCTGGGTTGGATTATATTCTTTCTTTGCATGATTGTTTTTCATATATTGCACATGAAACCAGCTTTAGTTTCACTTAGAAATTCCTAAAAACGGTTACAAGCATCCGCCCAATGTAACTTTAGTAACAATGACTTTGGGGAAAACGCTCAGAGAATTACCAACGTATCTACATAGTTTCTATCAATGAACTTAGCCTTACAAAGCTTTTGGAAAACGGAGAGAACCCAACCCAGGCTATTACCTCGGCAACCACCTGCATTAATAGCTAGCTCGAAACTGACATAATTACTGAAGGAATGCCTGATGCTATGCTTTCATGAATGAGAATGTGTTAGGTTTCATAGAATTCCTTCCACGACTATCTCATTGACTAACATAATAATGAGGTAATTTGGTGACATATAAACAGCCTCAAAGACTGTAGCTGTGGATGTTTTCATACTTAGTGTTAAATGCTGTCTCAACCCAGACTGTGGACCCACTGTCACAGCAGTAGACTTTGTTTTGTGACTCAGGTATGTGGTTGGGCTGAGGACAGTAGTTTGTCTGGTGTGTGTGTGTGTGTGTGATCCTGGTCTATGTGTACACGTTGGGGACCCAAAGTCCCCAGAAAGAATACAAAATCTAGTCCATTGTTCCCACTAAGACAATATGAATATCTGGCTTAGGTCTTTTTTTTGTTACTTTTAGGTTTAGGAATTACAAGTTATGTTTCGGGCAAGGCATTAGGTCGAGTGTATAAAGGTATGGTTAAGGTATGATAGAGAACAAGGATTTCTGGGTTAAGATTAGTTTTCAGGTCCTCACAATGCCAGAAAAATAAACATGTGTATGCATCTGTTAGCATGAGAGCATGTGTGTGGGAGGTGGATAATATTGACATGAAGACAACAACATGTCTCCGTTTTAACAGGGAACACTCCAGTTGCTGGCTTAGCGAGAAACAGCCCTGACTCACTATCAGGAAGCTGTGACCCTTTTATCCTGCTTCACATGTCCTGTAACTTAATTTCTAGAGTTAGACAGCACCCAGATGTATGCAGCTGTGCCTAGCTACACCTGTAACCACCTAGCAACAACAAACAGAATCCTAATAGAATTATATGATGTTTCCAAATGCATTTTCACTTTGTAAGTTCATTCCAGTACTTAGAAAAAGAAAATATCACTGGAAAGAGCTGCAGAAGGAGAAGTAGAAGGAGAGAGTAGGGAGATGCCCTGGGTTGGCAATGTGTTCAGGAAGTAACACTGTTCCTTGTTTCTTTGAGTTTGCCATGAAACAGGGAAAGAACTCTTCCAAATATTTTTCACCACTGAAATGACCACAAACAGGAGGGGGATTGGAGGATGCTGTGTAATGCAATGATTGCAAACACAGTTGAGTAATGATGTGAAGAGTAAAAGTAATGGCGGTTGATAGAGAAAAATTATTTGTTGGGCGATTTTCCGGTTGTCCTTCATGGGAGTGTGGAAACAATTAATAGAAAATGTGGTAATTATCTCAAAAGGAATTACATACAGTACAGTAGCTGCTATATCCTACTGGACAATATTTGGAAGGTAAGACTATTCACTGTGACCCATTGACAGGTTTGGGTAGATTACTTTTTAAATGTAATCATTACAGTTGCAAGTTACCTGTCCACATTTGTACTCAGTAACGCTACAGTGCCATTGGAAAAGGTTTCTAAACCACTGCTTTCTACTTCAATATGATTGGCCTACAGTACTTATCTACATTACACGCTAAAGGTCTGTCAAAAAATTCAGTCATTCCAATGAATCCAATAAACCTTAAATCTTCCAGAATCTTACTTTTTATCATAAGACAAAATCTAAGTTTTAGTATATTCTGTTACGTTTGTGTTTTAGCACGTTTTAGCATATTCTGTTATTTGTGTTTTATATATTTTATTGCTTCAATACATTGTTGAAAAATAAATGGCAATTCCTTCAAAAAGGGTATATACACACAAATTAATTTCACCCGCGCTAAGGAAACCTGCGATTATTAAGGCCAACAGCGTTGGATTTTCAAATGCAGATTACAGAAACAAACTGTGATTTACACCTGCACTCTTAGTTTAAAATCAATGTCGTCAGCAGCCAATGATAACCAGTGAAAGGATTTTTTTGAAATGCAAAGCAAACAGAATCACATGGCCTATCTGTATGGAGTTGAAGTGGCTCCATCAAATGCTAATCATCATCATTTGGCAGGGTGCTCCCCGACACCTTTTCTCCTCAAAAACCATGATGAATTCCATACAACGTTTTATCTTAAAGGCTGCGCCATGTTCCAGCTATCTAACAAATAGTTGCCTAATGTTTTAAACAATTCCTGTCTAAAAAAGATAAAACACCATAGGCCTATCATCTAGGCTATCATTGTTCTGAAAATTATGCAGCGATAGTAGATAACTAAATCACATTTTACATGGGTCGGGTAATATTATCGAAGATATCTCTGTTTTTACCAGCCATCCAAACAACTAAAATAGAAGAAAACTAGCGGTTCCTCCGTCACAAATCTGGATATGTGTGACTATCACTGCGTGCATGGTGATCACACAACTGAGGCGCAAATTGTTTTCAGTTGAAGTAATCCAATAAATTATCATAATGTATGTAATCTGATTACAATATTTTAGTTGTTAACTAAATGGATTAACAGTTACTGTTTTTTTGTAATCCGGCACATGTAATAGATTACTTGTAATTCGTTACTCCCCAGCCCTGCCCTTTGAACTAGCATTAAAATGTGTCAGTATTTTGGAAACATCCATTATACTGAGGCAAACTTTTGGAACTGTCTAAACATGAGGTTACTTATATTGCAACCAAAGCAAGCCTCAATCATGCCTGTAAATAGTAGCAAATAATGAAGGTTAAATTGCCTACTTAGATACTTAACCTAGACCACAACCCATTCAATCAAACAAAAATCCACATAAATCCATAAATGCATAACACTCAGAAGGTAATCTCACACTGACAATTCATTAAAAAAAAAATACACATCATTCCTAACTCAGAAATGGCCTCTAAACTATTAACAGTCATTAATAAGCATAGCCAGTTCAGCCAGGAGACCTGAGTGATAATTTGCCAGCGATGCATAACAGGATGACGGATTGCTGCTATTGCAATATCAATATATTTCATACCAATCTATTGAAACGTCACGTTACTCAGTCTGATGTGCTGATGGTGGTACTAGCATGCAGGTGCAAATCCACACACCACCCCTGCCGCCACCTGTTTGGTTCTGTGTTTCCTTTGTGGGGGATCAGTACTGTGTACCTTGCTCATTTCCTATGGAGATTGCTATTAGTAATATCACTGGGATGTTATCATGGGTAGTATTGTACACATGATCATGTGATGTCAGTGAGTTACCCCAGAGGAGCAGAACCTAATGCCAAGACAGAAGACACTGTGTGTACATCGCTGTGCATATTTTTCCAGCAAATGGTTTCACTAAAACGTTGAGCGTTCTGTCTGTTATAATTATAATATATTTTTTTCTGACAATCCTGTCAAACATATAGGCAAATACCAATGTGGATATTCTTGCCATCATCTGGGTCTGTTCCACTTTCACGCGTGATTTGCTATCTTCTTTGTCCGTGGCCGAGGGCTGGACATACACACCCACCCCCTTTGGCAAGCGTCAGCTGATTTTTATCGCTTTTGAAAACCAACCCCACCTCCCCAAACCCGGCACTCTCTGGGGCCCAACATCCATTTTACGTTGACACGAATGAAAACAGGTAACTCTATATTGGCTCAGCACTGAATCCCATCATCAACAGGCTCAATTATAAGGAAGTAATACCTGCACCTTTATTTTGTGAAAATAAATAATTTTGAAAGCTTTTAAAACATTCAGTTTATTTGACTTGTTGTTTATTTTGAGCGGCACTCCACCCTGCGAACCAAGTTTTTTTCAATAAGGGCTCCTCCAGAGAAGAGGGACAGCCAAGAAAGTCTGACATTTTTTACCACGCTGGACCAGACAAAGATCTGATGGTTATCCGTGCTCCAATCAGAAACATAGGCATAGGTGTCACGTATTTCTCTCAACCTACAGTACCATGTTGATTTAATTTACATTTCCCTGCCCCCGTCTATAAGATTCATACCAAACCAAGCAGTGGGACAGCCATTGAGTTGAAACCCAAACTTGGGCTTGAAGCATCATCCAAATAAAATTATGCTGTATTTTTAAGTGGCCCTTTATGCTTCAAGTGTGTGTTTAGCTCAGTTTGTGGAGCATGGCACCTGCTAAGCCAGGGTAGTGGGTTCGATTCCCATGGGGCCCCAGGCTGTATAAATGTCTGCACTCACTACTGTAAGTTGCTCTGGATAAGAGCTCCTGCAAAATTTGTAAATGTTATATATAAACATTTTATATAGGCCCTGGTCCAAGGGAGTGCTCTTGGGACACTGATTGGAACACCGATTTCAAGTGATTAACCCTATTCTAAGACCCTTCTACTGACACAAGGCCACATCCCACCGTGTAGTGACTGCTATCCAAATGTTATGTTTTCAGGTTTCACTGAATGTCAATAGAGCGCAAAATTAACCTACTCCAAAGAGGTTAGCATAAAACCTTTTTTTTTTTGGGCTATGGCAACAGTATTGTTTTCTTTACATGTAGTCCTGATAAATATTCATTGACTGGAGGTTAATGTAATTCGCTTACCGTATTCTCCTGGCATCCAACATGGCTCGGAAACCATGCAAGGATCTGCAAGAAATCTGGATTACATCAGGATTGAGGGACTCTATAGCATACATGCCTCGCACGTGCACCACTTCACTTACACACGCACGCACACACACACCCTCCTTTCGGCCCAGGTTTTTGCGTGAGTGTGGTGGAATCAAGACCTCCATTACACTCCTCTGGAAGTGACAGGCTAACAATGACACTTGCTTACCCTGGCCTCATATCTTTGCTGGCCGAGATCCTCGCCCTTAAATACGGGTAAAGTTGTCTCATTACCGACTGGGATGCAGCCCAGAGGGTGCGCGCGCGCGCGTGTCCAGCTCCACGTAAATGCGTGCATGTAGAGTGTGTGTGGGTGTTGGATTGACATGGCAGCGAATGGACGGCGGATGCGGGGGCCTCTCTAAACAGTGGGGTGGGTCCCGTCGGCGGGGCGGCGGCGTGAGACGCCCGCGTCGACGTGTCGGAGGCCAGACCTCAGTGACGGCGGGCCCGGTGTCGTCATGGTGACCTCACCCATCCGCAAGCCGCCAGTCGCTCTGTGTCTGTGCCGTTATTATGTGTGGGAGTCGTCACGGTGGTGGGAGAGTCTTCAACACTGACACGTACTGTACACACGCGTGCACGCACGCACGCACACAGACCCAATACACGCAGGCACTACACTCGTTCCCTCCCGACCTCCCTCCTCTATCTCAACTCATTGGTTTGAGCAACAATCACTTGCGCTAGGAAACACCTAAATATACAGCCATGTAAAGCCTGAATATACACAGTATACAGCCATTTAAATGGGTGACCTGAGGACTTGCAATTAGTTGATTTAAAGAGGACAGTCAAATATTTAATAATTGAAAGAGTAATTCTCTGAGCTTGTTGCAGCTCAGGGCCAAATGTGATTTAACACCTGAGCAAATCTCCCCTCTGACATCCCAAATGGGTTGAAAACACAAAATCACACACACACACACACACACACACCTGGCCGCTATCCCAGCAGTCTCTCACACACACACACACACACACACACACACCTGGCCGCTATCACAGCAGTCTCTCACACACACACACACACACACACACACACACCTGGCCGCTATCACAGCAGTCTCTCACACACACACACACACACACACACACACACACACACACCTGGCCGCTATCCCAGCAGTCTCTCACACACACACACACACACACACACACACACCTGGCCGCTATCCCAGCAGTCTCTCACACACACACACACACACACACCTGGCCGCTATCCCAGCAGTCTCTCACACACACACACACACACACACACACACACACACACCTGGCCGCTATCCCAGCAGTCTCTCACACACACACACACACACCTGGCCGCTATCACAGCAGTCTCTCACACACACACACACACACACACACAAACCTGGCCGCTATCACAGCAGTCTCTCACACACACACACACACACACACACATACACACACAAACCTGGCCGCTATCACAGCAGTCTCTCACACACACACACACACACACACACACATACACACACAAACCTGGCCGCTATCACAGCAGTCTCTCACACACACACACACACACACACACACACATACACACACAAACCTGGCCGCTATCACAGCAGTCTCTCTCACACACACACACACACACACACACACACACACATACACACACAAACCTGGCCGCTATCACAGCAGTCTCTCACACAAACACACACACACACACACATACACACACAAACCTGGCCGCTATCCTCTTTCTTCTACTCCTGCGTTATTCCTTCATATGGTTTCCATAATGCACAGCATCTGATCAACATTTGACAGTTTCTGCCCAATCACCTCTCATCGTCAAGAGCAGAGGCGGATTGCGAACGAAAGAGAACAATACTATGAAACCAATAACAGATGTGTGGAGCTGTAACGATGGGTTGGCTGTCCGGCAGAGGCGGCTATTGGTATGATGTTAGGTCACTTTCCGCTGCAATTGTCTGATGAGCTCAAGGTCTACAGAGACCTACCGTAAGAAAAACCCTGTTGACAAGAAAACATGAAAAACAAACGCAAACTCGAGCGGGTTATTGTGATGCTCCCTATGAGGGCCAAACACTGCCAGCTACGTTTAGCAATGCAGGGTTCAAACGGACTTTTCATGTATTTGTTTCAAACTGTTCACGATACTTTCTTGGCCTGTTCAATGACAACTGCGTAGAGAAGACTACACAATGTACAAGTACTGTACCTTATTTTAGAATCTTGTTCTGGGAACAGGGCATTCAAATCTAATAGACAAGATGTGCAGTTCTTACAGTTTCAAGTTTAAACAAACAAGTGACATGAGATACATCTGCCAGAAGCCGGGTCCCCTTGTGACTTGTCAGGTTGACGTCATTAAGGAATACCTGTTATGTGCTGCAGAGAAGTTACAATAAAGCTGAACACAGAACGTTAGTGCACTGGGGACTTTTTGACTGATTCCCACTAAATAAGCTAAATCTAGTGCATATAGAATCCTTTTCAAATAAAACAAACAATATCTGAAACTAGCTTCTAGTAGCAATTCAATCCATTGTGATGGAGCGGTTTTTTATTCATTCATTTTTATTCACCTAGTGGGGCTTTACATCTCTCCAGGATGGTCAGTTACAGCTTACAGGCTTCCCAAAATGGCCTGGAGTATGACTTTGTACCCAATTCTTTCAGTACCCATTCCTGATATCAATGTCACAGGGTGAGGTAGCATTCTGCATTTTATGCAGCAGACTATGAGGCTAGATTCAAACATGGAAAAATTAGGTAAACTATACAAATTATCTTTTCAGTCAGAAACACAGACCACAACATTTCATAAACAAGCATCTAGTGATGTATGTATTGTTTTGCAAACCATACCCACATATCCCCTCTACCCTACTGGCAAGTCAAAATCATTTACACACAACAGAGAGCAGACGTCAGTAGCTAATTTGTCCTGCCTCCCTTACCTCAGCAGATACTTAACTTCAATTTGTCAAGTTATCTCATTAAATGCACAAGACCGCCAACTGCATTTCTGTCAGTGAGGTCAAAGTTTACCTCAGGACTACTCTTGATTTCTATTTTAGCTTGCTGTTTACCTCACTGTCTGTATGCTAACAGTTGCATTGCTGCATGGGACAACAACACAGTCCAACATGCTGGGAAAGAGGATATGTCGCAATCAGCGAAATATAAACACGTCGCAAGAATGTTTCAGACATTAAAACTTTTTAGTTACCAGAAAAATTGTGCTGATTACGTGACCATTAACTTCAACTAACCAGCTAAATAAGATAATTTACTGTAAAGTACTAATATATATTTTTTTGTTACCCACATCACCACTCTTTACTAGTAAACACCACTTCCAAAACGTGTTTTTCATTTGACAAGTGTCACATATCCAGTTTCTGAGCATATTACTCAAAACTGTTTAGCATACTTGTTATGGGAATGATATTACAATAAATAGTAACAAGTTCATAAATTCAGCAAAAAGGTGAAATGGAAACCTTCAGCACATGACACAGTACACTTCACATTTCACTCTTGAAACAGATTAGCACCATGCTTCAAATAGTTTGATTAGGACCAGGTTGGCATAAGCCTGTAAAATGGTGAGGCCTCTGAATCGCACACTTACACCATTGCTTGAGCAACAACAAACTCAGACACACATGTAGTGCTATACTTTCAGTTTACATTGAAAATCCTATTCCACCTAACCCCTAACCATTGAGCAAACCGCAAATCCTATAACCACTGGTAAGTCAGATCCCTGAAGCCCATTGCTAGATCAGATCCCTGAAGCCCATTGGTAGGTCAGATACCTGAAGCCCATTTGTAGGTCAGATACCTGAAGCTCATTGGTTAGTTAGATCCCTGAAGCCCATTGGTAGGTCAGATACCTGAAGCTCATTGGTTAGTCAGATCTATAAACCCATTGGTGAGTAGGAACCAAGCTTAGCATGTGCGGATGTGGCCAAGGAAGCCTCTTGTGAAGTTACCACGTCCTGCTGAAAGAGATACTTCGTATTTCTTTATGAGTTAGTGATTTTATTGGTCTCCCCTGGGCAACTATAACCCCGGGCTTGCATTTCTGTGATACCCTTAAGTTGCGATGCATTTTGCCAGACCGGTCTTTGACATTGTTGTCTTGAACACAGGTCACGCTGAGCTTACACACCACAACACACTTTCTGAAACTATTACTATGGTATGTTTTGCGTCCACATGGAGTCAACACGATTAGCTGTATATTTTCAAGGATTGTCATCGTAGCTTTATCAGCAGTGTTGTTTTTAGGTCTTTTCCAGGCAGAGGTGGCTGAGTTAGCCATGCCCACATGATGAGAATACCAGGCCTTCACTTAGCAGGCTAACATAGTGACAGATGTGTCCCACCAAGCAGACCGATGTGGGGACCCATCCGCCAGTGATGCAGTAGCAGACATTTTTGTTGAGTTTGTTTTCTGACTGTGCTTTTTCTTACTCAGCCTCCCAGACGTTTTCCCGCAGTGAGCGTTTGGGCTCATAACACTCGGCTGGCAGTCCTTCGTGACTCTCTGCCCAGATGTTGCTTGGCTGAAGCCCAACACACTTGTCAAATGGAACTTAGTGACGTTTCATAGGCAATTATTCCCCCTGTGCTGAAGTGTAGCCACACACACAAACACGCACACACTGCACAGGAAGAGATCTGCCAACTAAATAATTGTTTCCATCCTGCGTTGTATGATAGAAGGGAATTTCTTTACACAATGCATTACAGTTCCTCATAAAAAAAGTATATTTCTTTTATTAGAGCTGTTATGAAATTAGAGCTAAAATATGAGTTCACAAGTATAAAGAAAGTGTCACTTTTAAGATTTCTGCCAAAATAGAAATGCCCGAATGTTCTACTTTTTTTTCTTTACGAAATACTTTGCTAACTTGCACTTACTTTTGAGGATAAAAAATTGAAGAACATGACACCAATATTTGAAAAACATTGAAAACATTAATTAAAAAAATTCAACATTCATTGAATAGTAATCTTAGATTAAGTACCAATTATCAAATTTCAGATTGTCTGTAATATTTTATTCCACATATCCTGTCATGTATGAGTGTGCAATTTCTCAAAACCTTAGATAGGTCATGGTGCTTTTACGGTGATAGTTTGAATGAACCACTTCAATTTGTGCAGCCTTACAGTACAGTAGGTATGGAATACATTTTATGTTAAGGTGAGATATTATTAAATAAAGCTCACCCATGACCAACGCGGTTTAGCAAATGTCTGTATCAGTGCATTGAGATTGGGGAAAACTCCACAACTGTTAGGGGGTTT
This sequence comes from Esox lucius, assembly GCF_011004845.1. NCBI lineage: Eukaryota > Metazoa > Chordata > Actinopteri > Esociformes > Esocidae > Esox > Esox lucius. Next base: position 20,770,139 of record NC_047579.1, on the reverse strand, counting down.
TTGCAATTTTTGTATTTGTATTTTTAAAACCCATGGTTTAACCTGGTTTGGATGTCATACCAGGAAAAAAGTAGGCTACCAGCCTATGGCTTTGTTAGACCTGGGCTTCTGTGGCTTCAGCCAGTGGGCTTTTTGGAGAAGTCCCAGGCCTTGTGATCCAATTCCAAAATGTATAATTTCGTTTGGTCTGATGAATTTGCCCAAATAACAGTGTGTAGATGTCTGCTTGATTTATAAGCTGACATTAACAGCTGGGATGGTTTGTTTCATTTGTGTTAACTTGCATGACAATGTAAGTTTGTGTAGTCTACCACCCCCGACCACCTCCCCCCATCTCAAGATTATCTGCTACGAGCCCCCAGTCCTTTGCAAGTCAGCTTGTGCTTATAGAGTTGCTGAAGAGAAGCATTCAAGTCAGATCCTACAAAATCTTATTTTCAACACCTCTAATTGCTACCCAACTGAAATTTACCTCAAACATAGTTTATTTCATTGTCTGCCACAAAGCTTTCTATAATCTGCAAAGGGAATAAACTGATATGCCGTGAGGATTTTTTTCATCATCATTATCAGATTGTCAAACATCATCAGGGCATACATGTATGTATGATACAACAAATGGCTTCTCTCCTCTGTATTACACAATTATTCTAATGTGTTTCTCCAGAATTTGTGTACTGGAAACCAGCCGAACAAGAAGCCTGCCAAAAAACATAGTCTCTGCACTCTAGCTTGAATGTTAAGACAACTTAAGAAAAATATATAAATGCAGTACCAGTCAAAAGTTTGGACACACAATCTCAATCAATGGTATTTCTTCATGTTTACTGTTTTCCAGATTGTGACATAGTAGTCAATACATAAAAACTACGAAATAACACAAATGGAATCACGTAGCATCCAAAACAGTGTTAAACAAATCAAAATACATTTATATTTTAGATTTTCTTCAAAGTAGCCACCCTTTGCCTTGATGACAGCTTTGCACACTCTTGATATTTTCTCCGGCAGCTGCATTAGGTTGTCACCTGGAATGCCTTTCCAACAGTCTTGAAGTTCCTACTTATGTTGAGCCGTTGTTGGCTGCTTTTCCTTCCCTCTGCGGTCCAACTTACCCCAAACCATCTCAATCGAGTTACAGTGATTTTGGAGGTCAACCGATGAAGCGCCATTACTCTCCTTCTTGGTCAAATAGCTTTTACACAGCCTGGAGGTCCTTTTGTGGTCATTATCCTGTTGAACAGCAAATGATAATTGCACTAAGCACATAGCAGATGGGATGGCGTATCAATGCAGAATGATGTGGTAGCCATGCTGATTGAGTGTGCCTTTTAAATAAACCAAAGACAGCGTCACCAGCAATGCATCCCCACACCATCACACCTCCTCCTCCATGCTTCTCGGTGGGATCCACGCATGTGGAGATCATCCATTCACCCACTCTGTGTCTCACAAAGACATGGGGATTGAAAACAAATATCTCAACTTTGGCTTCATCAGACCAAAGGCCACATTTTCAGCATTCTAATGTCCATCCATCCATCATCTTCCGCTTATCCGGGGCCGGGTCGCGGAATGTCTAATGTCAATTTATCATGATTCTTGGTCAAAGCAAGTCTCTAATTCTTAATGGTGTCATTCAGTATTGGTTTCTTTGCTGCAACTACGAAGGCCTGATTTATCTAATCTCCTCTGAACAGTTTGAGAGGTTGATGAACTTATTTTCCACAGGAGAGCAAACTCTGGGTCTTCCTTTCCTGGGGTGGTCCTGTGACAGCCAGTTTCACCATAGCACTTTTTGGTTTTTGTGACTGCACTAGAAGTTACTTTCAAAGTTGTTGAAATTTGAAAGCTGAAATTTTCCAGATTGACTGACCGTCTTAAAGTAACGACTGTCATTTCTGTTTGTTTATTTGAGCTGTTCTTGCCATGGTATGGACTACTACAGTATATACATAATGATGGTCTTCTGTTTACCACCCCTAGCTTGTCACAACACTGACTGGCTCAAATCCAATAAAGAAAGAAATTCTACAAATTACCTTTTATTAACACATCTGATAATTGGAATGCATTCCAGGTGACAATCTCTTGAAGCAGTGTAAGAGAATACAAAGAGTGTGCAAAGCTATTATCAAGGAAAAGTGTGGCCCTAAGGAATCTACAACATTGATTCATGAAACATTTATTTGTTGCCTTATGATACCAAAAGTGTTATTATTTCATAGTTGTGATGGCTTCACTATTATTCTGCACACATATATTATATACTGTATATATATATATATACAGGTGCTGGTCATAAAATTAGAATATCATCAAAAAGTTTATTTATTTCAGAAATTCCATTCAAAAAGTGAAACTTCATTCCACACAGACTGATATATTTCAAGTGTTTATTTCTTTACATTTTTATGATTATAACTGACAATTAATGAAAACCCCAAATTCAGTATCTCAGAAAATTAGAATATTGTGAAAAGGTTCAATATTGAAAACACCTGGTGCCACACTCTAATCAGCTAATTAACCCAAAACACCTGCAAAGGCCTTTAAATGGTCTCCCAGTCTAGTTTTGAAGGCAACACAATCATGGGGAAGACTGCTGACTTGACAGCTGTCCAAAAGACGGCCATTGACACCTTGCACAAGGAGGGCAAGACACAAAAGTTCATAGCTAAATAGGCTGGCTGTTCACAGAGCTCTGTGTCCAAGCACATTAAGAGAGAGGCGAAGGGAAGGAAAAGATGTGGTAGAAAACAGTGTACAAGAAATAGGGATAACCGCACTCTGGAGAGGATTGTGAAACAAAACCCATTCAAAAATGTGGGGGAGATTCACAAAGAGTGGACTGCAGCTGGACTCAGTGCTTCAAGAACCACCACGCACAGACATATGCAAGATATGGGTTTCAGCTTTCGCATTCCTTGTGTCAAGCCATTCTTGAACAAGACACAGCGTCAGAAGCGTCTCGCCTGGGCTAAAGACAAAAAGGACTGGACTGCTGCTGAGTGGTCCAAAGTTATGTTCTCTGATTAAATTACATTTTGCATTTCCTTTGGAAATCAAGGTCCCAGAGTCTGGAGGAAGAGAGGAGAGGCACAGAATTCACGTTGCTTGAAGTCCAGTGTAAAGTTTCCACAGTCAGTGATGGTTTGGGGTGCCATGTCATCTGCTGGTGTTGATCCACTGTGTTTTCTGATGTCCAAGGTCAACGTAGCCATCTAACAGGAAGTTTTGGAGCACTTCATGCTTCCTGCTGCTGACCAACTTTATGGAGATGCAGATTTCATTTTCCAACAGGACTTGGCACCTGCACACAGTGCCAAAGCTACCAGTACCTGGTTTAAGGTCCATGGTATCCCTGTTCTTAATTGGCCAGCAAACTGGCCTGACCTTAACCCTATAGAAAATCTATGGGGTATTGTAAAGAGGAAGATGCGATATGCCAGACCCAACAATGCAGAAGAGCTGAAGGCCACAATCAGAGTAAAATCTATTGATTGGACATGGTTTAGAAAGGCACAAACCTGTCTATAAGGTCCCACAGTGAGTCAGAGCAAAACTTAGCCATGACGTTCAAGAATTGTCCATTGTCCTCAGAGACTGAATTGTCTCAAGACATACGTAGATCTAGGAAAGATTATTAAAACATTACTAAAGCACTGAAAGTTCCCAGGAGCCCAGTAGGGTCCATCATTGTGAAATTATGAAAATCTTGGAACCACCAAGACTCTTCCTAGAGGTAGCCAAACTAAGTAAAAACACAGAATACCGCTCATCTCCTAGCTAATACCATTCCTACATTGAAGCATAGTTATGGGAGCATCATGCTGTGGGGATGTTTCTTAGCAGCAGGGACTGGGATGTCGGTCAGGATTGAGGAAATGATGAAAAGAGCAAAATACAAAAAGAGCCTTGAGTAAAACCTGATCCAGAAAGCAGAGGACAAAGGTGTAGATTCATCTTTCAGCACAACAACCTCATGAAGCATACAGCCACGACCACACTAGAATAGCTTTGGGACCAGTCAAAGCCGAAGTTGAAACCCATAGAACACCTTTAGAAATCGAATTTGACAGGGCTTGAGAGGATCTGTATGGATGTAAAAGTCTGATAGAGGATTACCCAAGAAGACTTTAAGCTGTGATCGCTGTCAAAAGGTGCTTCTACAAAGTACTGAATGAAGTGTCTGAATACTTGTACATAACATATATCAGATTTTTTTTATATACGGTTGTGCTCATAAGTTTGCATACCCTGGCAGAAATAGTGACATTTTGGGATTGATTTTGAAATATTTCTTATTTCAGGATAGTGATCACATGAAGCCATTTTTGATCACAGTTGTTTGGCTCCTTTTTAAATCCTAATGTTAACAGAAAACACCCAAATCGCAAATAGAAATTAGTGTCTGTGTATAAATAGTCAATGACTTTGTTAGCGCTTACGTGGATGCACTGAGTAGGCTATACCCAGATTGCACACATACGGCTTGCCGATGTCCGCATAAGATCGAAAGCGGAACGATCGAAAGAAATCTGTGGGCAGGAAATGGGTCTGCGATGGGCGGTTCTATGGGTTTACTTTGTACAATCCCGCGCTGTCTTTTCCGTGGCCATTAATTTAAGTCCGACACCTTATCCATCAAAAAATATATATTTTCGCTACAAAACAATTTTCATAGAACATAAGGTGAGTACACAAACTATCTCGAAATCAAGTTAGCTAGCTTAGTTATATGCGTAGGTAAGCAAATAGTTTCTATCTAATAATGTGTATACTGACCCAGACAGAAGCTGGCTCCGATCATTCGAAGGATGGTCTACAGTCGCGTGCAGCGCTCATGCTGCCATTTGAAGCGTTTGGGACTTTGGTCATCAACCGTCAAAAACAAGGAGTTATTCAGCATACTGGAGAGTAAAAGTTGGCCAGTTTAATGTTTGCTGAATGCCAAAAACAATGTGCGTACATAATGTTACGTGATAGCCACCTGTAGTTAGCTGGTTCTATCGCTTTTAATTCACGTTTACTAATCGTGCTATAGTATAGATAAATGTAGCAAGCCTGGCTTGACAATATTGAGCACTTCTAGCTAACACGTTTGGTAGATGTATTAAGCTAAATTTAATTGGTTTGGTCTAGGAATAATTTTAATATAAATTCTAACTAATCAATAAGTTACAGTAATATATAGCCAATGTCAACTTAAACATAGAACGTTAGCTATACTTTCTTGCGACCTACAGTCAGTAGCCAAAGAAAATGATTTACTACTGTGGCTTTCTATGCTGGGATGACTATTATAGAGCTAATGCATATCAATATAGCTTGGTATCTTAGCGAACTGTTTATTAGCTACAGTAGCTCTTGTTGGTATGCTGTTAAAGTTAGTGTCATGTTTGTTTCAGATTGATTTGTACTAGTAATTCATGTTTAACTGGTTGGCCAGTTTTCCTAAAGGATCAACCGAGGGTATGTACTAACTTAGCCAGTGTATCAGTTAAATGTGCACATACAGTAGCATCCACACCATGACTGGTGTGTAAAGTTACAGATGTTCCTTGCCATGTGTTCTATTCGTTTTGTGCCTATAGGTCTAATCACATTTTTCTTTCTCTCTTAGTCTTCAGCATCTCCGTGGTCAACAATCCAGCCATTTTTCTCCAAATCTAACTGGTTGAGGTGAGTAACTTTTTTTATTTTTTCATCGCATTGCTTAAATGTCACTAAGCTGTGATGGTTTCAATTATTCCGACTCGACAATACAATATTGTGATGGTAATATATTCAACTTGAAACAATGAATATGTAAATGGGTTGTGAGGATGTGCCTAGGTGAATTGGTCCTGGGTAGGAATGGATTTGTTTAGCTCAAGTTGTATGAATGTTTTACTGTTGGCTGCCAACTTTTGATAAATCCATTTTTTTAAGAAACCCCTTTCTAATTGATTCAGAATTGAACAGTTTTTGTTTTAGATATTTCATTGTTGCCATGAATCTACATTTTGTTCCTATTTATCTATAATAAATGGTTGCATTCAATACACTGAGACATACTTCAATTGTACAATACTATGTATTTTTTTTTTTATATATACCAACATTATTTTATTGCTTTTCTATTAATTACTGAAAATGACAGCTTTACAATACAGAGCTGCATTACTACTCACTTATGGGAAGATAACATTATGGTCATGGTAGAAATGTAAAAAAGTTCAAATCCTATTTAATTTGTAATAGTTGAGCATATTTAAACTTAGAACAAACATCGCCATTAGCGTGTTGAAATTGATCTGGTACAGAGGCAGTCCATAGGTAAAATTAAATATGGTCTGAGTTGGGCCTTTGCTGGCCCACGTCTGTTTTAGATCCGGATTCTACAGTAGATCCGGATTGGCATTGGTCCGTTGTGCATCTGGGCCCCTGGTCTGTTACATGCATCCGGAACAGATGTTGCAATACATATGGCACGGATCTGGCGCTGATACTTTTTATCTGGGGAACAGAGAAAGAACTGTCAAAAGACCAGCGTAACAAGGTAATGGAACGTCATAAAAATGGAAAAGGATATAAAAAGATACCAAAGCCTTGCAAATGCCGGTCAGTACTGTTCAATCACTTAAGTGGAAAATTCGGGGATCTTTTGATACCAAGCCAAGGTTAGGTAGACCAAATAAAGATTTCAGCCAAAACTGCCTGAATTGTTTGAGTTACAATGAGAAACCCACAGGTAACCTCAGGAGAAATGCATGCTGCTCTGGAAAAATATGGTGTGGTTGTTTCAAGGAGCATAATATAATGATACTTGAACAAAAATTAGCTGCATGGTGGAGTTGCCAGAAATAAACTTTTACTTCTCCAATGCCACATAAAAGCCTGGTTACAATATGCCAGACAACACCTTGACACGCCTCGCAACTTCTAGCACACTAATTTGGAGTGACAAGACCGAAATAGTGCTTATGGTTGTGACCATAAAGCTCTATGTTTAGAGAGCAGTCAACAAGGCCTATAGTGAACAGAATATCATCCCCACTGTGAAGCATGATGGTGGCTCACTGATGTTTTGGGGGTGTGTGAGCTCTGAAGGCACAGCGAATCTTGTGAAAACATGTTGCATTCATATTGCCATCAATTATCAGAAATTACTAGCAGACAATTTGCATTCTTGTGCACGAAAGCTGCGCATGGGACACTCAAGAACTTTCCAGCACAACAATGACCCTAAGCACAAGGCCATGTTGACCCTCAAGCAGTAACAGTAGAAAAAAGTGATGGTTCTGGAGTGGCCATTAGTCTCCTGACCTTAATATAATTGAGACACTCTGGAGAGGTCTCAAACGTACGGTTCATGCAAGACAACTAAAACTTTCATGACCTGGAGGCATTTTGCCAAGACGAAAGGGCAGCTATACCACCTGCAAGAATTCGGGGCCTCATAGACAACTATTACAAAAGACTGCATGCTAGTGCATTGATAGTAAAGGGGGCAATGCACAGTATTAAGAACTAAGGGTATGCATTTTGAACAGGTGTCAGTCAATGTTTTTCTTTGTTAGCATGTTTTCTTTTCTGATTGTGCCTTTCTGTTATGACCTACAGTTGAATGTGAAACCCATAAAAAATAAAAAAAAAATTGCCTGCTCACTCATTTTCTTTACAAATGGTACATATATTATCAATTCTCAAACTTTTGAGCACAACTGTAAATTGGCACAAATTTCTAAACATGTTTTAGCTTTGCGTTATGGTGTACTGTGTGTCAAAAACTAAACATGCAATCAATGAAACTCAATCTAATTATGTGACAGGTGTGAATACACTTCAAAGTCACTAAAATTATAACCACATCATTGGATATGGTGTAATTTACTGGTATCATTTATTAATCTGACCTGTAAGCTTTTCCCCCCCATTGTATATAGTTATTTTTTTTTACTCTAACTTTATGATATCTTGCACTGTTATGCCGTTGGTCAGAATTGGTCCTCCATCGACTTAAAAAAAATCATAAATAAAACTATTTTTAGAAAGATGAGCTTGTCATCTTTTTTTCTTAAGAATTCCCATTTTATCAAGAAGAACACAAGTGGTCATTTTATAGCCTCCAGGTTTATGAAAAGGAGGGTTGGAGGAGAGCAGGGGGAGAATAGAGTCTTCAGGTTTTACAAGCTCTTTGACGGGCTGCTGAGGAGGTGCAATTTTTTGGGGGTTGGGGTGGATGTTCAGACAACTTAATTGTTTTACTTGGTTAATAACACAAGCACATGCGCACAGACACAAAGGCTGGCAAGGCAAGTGCACATAAACAGATAAAGGATAAACACGCAAACACAGATCATGTTGAGACGCGAGTTACGCATGCAGCACTTTGCCACTTCTACAGGACTGCAGCTTAGCTGGGGTGGTGGGTTGGGTTGGTGAATGTCGTCGGAGTGTAAAAATCTAATTATAAACCAGGTAGTTAGAATTGGCAATGCTGATTGGCTTAAAGCCATAGTACACGTGACCGAAAACCATGGGGATGACAACAACACTTTTTATTGTTCAAATGGCGTCCGTAAACGGTTTCTCGTAGCAATGGGGCATCTTGAGGGTTTGTGATATTTTAGCCATATACAGTGGGGAGGCAACAACTGTAGGCGTAATTATTAGAAAATGTAAGAAGTTCAAGATGACGGTCAATCTCCCTCGGTCTGGGGCTCCATGCAAGATCTCACCTCGTGGGGCATCATTGATAATGAGGAAGGTGAGGGATCAGCCCAGAACTACACGGCAGGACCTGGTCAATGACCTGAAGAGAGCTGGGACCATAGTCTCAAAGAAAACCATTAGTAACACACTATGCCGTTAGGGATTAAAATCCTGCAGCGCATGCAAGGTCCCTCTGTTCAAGCCAGCGCATGTCCAGGCCCGTCTGAAGTTTGCCAATGAACATCTGGATGATCCAGAGGAGGAATGGGAGAAGGTAATGTGGTCTGATGAGACAAAAATAGAGTTTTTGGTCTAAACTCCACTCGCTGTGTTTGGAGGAAGAAGAAGGATGAGTACAACCCCAAGGACACCATCCCAAATGTGAAGCATGGAGGTGGAAACATCATTCTTTGGGGATACAGTCTCCAGACCTGAACCCAATAGAAAATCTTTGGAGGGAGCTGAAACTCTGTATTGCCCAGCGACAGCCCCGAAACCTGAAGGATCTGAAGGTCTGTATGGAGGAGTGGGCCAAAATCCCTGCTGCAGTGTGTGCAAATCTGGTCACAAACTACAGGAAACGTATGATCTCTGTAATTGCAAACAAAGATTTCTGTACCAAATATTAAGTTCTCCTTTTCTGATGTATCTAATACTTATGTCAAGCAATAAAATGCAAATGTATTACTTAAAAATCATACAATGTGATTTTCTGGATTTTAGTTTTAGATTGCGTCGCTCACAGTTGAAGTGTACCTATGATAAAAATTACAGACATCTACATGCTTTGTAATCTGCAGTGTATGGAATACTTGTTCTCCCCACTGTACCACACCCTTAAATGCAATATTGCCTAAAACTTTCATTGGGTTTTTATGAAGAGACATCCAAACACCTCCATATCAAAGACCCACAACCAGTAACAGACATTTCAGTTTTTCTGTTTGCCAATGTTCTATCTGGGAATGGGTGGCATTTCTTCCATGGACTGGAGGTTGATTTATTTCTTACACACGTTGGGTTCAAAACAGGATCTCATCCATCTCAATAGATCATCTGAATATGATGGACGTACAGACTACTGACATGATAGTGAAGATGTACAGGGAATGGTGCAAGAAATCTGCCCCTGGTATTCCTAACATATCATCTTATTTTTTTTCTTCATGTCTCCAAACATTTTCTAATTTAATTTTTTTATCAAGGCCTACCAACAGACATTTTTTTTGTCATTATGTCTCCCGTTGTTAGCCAGATAACAATAAGCATGCAGGAAAAAAATCTGTTTAGACACATCTGATGGATAATTATTTAGAAATGCTAGGTGGGCAGACTCTGCAGACGCGGCATCAAAAGGTTTAAACTGAGACACTTGGCGCACTCCTGTCAAGTCATCAGGAGAGATCAGATGACTGATGACACAGACCACTAAAAAACACTCCAACACTACACCCACACCTGTCACCGCACTGTCAGCTTCTCTCTAAGCACTTAAATTGTAAAAGTGATTCACTGTTTCTTTACAAAACAAACAAGTCATCTGTACACTCTTTTTTAATATTGTATTCATTTTTTTTAGTCTCTACAAATAATTGATTGCTACTGTATTCCTACTCTAAAAACCAAACGTTGCTAGTACACGGTACTTCATATGTTAAGTGGATTTTCTCATACATTTTCTATATTTTGCAGTAACAAAAAAGAAGAGATACCTTGCTCTAAACAACTCTATTGTGTAATTTCAGTGTTGCCACACATGTGGCTTAGGTACTGTAAATAAATAATTATAAACACATGCATTAAGTTGAAGGTATATGAGATGGGAATTTTCATAAAAAAATAATTTTGGGGGTAGTTAGTGTTTTAGGTGCTATCGGAGTACACTCTTATGTGGCTGAAATCAAACAAAATAATAATAAAAAATCTGTTTGAAGGATTCTCTTGTGTCACCAGTCATGGCTGATACAATCAGTGCTCCCAATTATGTCAGAATTGATTATCGCTATAATTATAAAATTATAAAATAAGTTCGGTCCAGAAACAGATTTTCATAATGAAGAAATTATTCCTTCCACCCATACTTAAATTTAGTATTTTTATTTTATTTTGAGTACTTATTTTGAGTACAGGAGAAATTACTTGTAGTCCACATGTGTTGGTGGTTACCATCTGGATGTCAGTTATACATGTATAATTTGGTCAGTGGTAATTAACCAGGCTTTGCAGCACTTTAGCAATGCAATAAAGAAAGTAAATAATAGTTGTCACTGATATCATTGCGACATCTAAAGCACTTTTTACAATTGTATATTTCACTGAAAATTTTTACAAATATTCTCACAAAATAATTTTCAGCATCTAAACTGAATGATTCTTAAATACATAGCAGGGATTATTTTATATAACTGTACTTATTCACATAACTGTAGATTTGCTGTAGAAATATACTTGTTTTGTAATTATTTTTAACACTAGTAACTAACTGTCAAAATGAAAACCAAAATGTATGTTTCAATGTGAAACATTTGATTTCCCCTAAAATAGTTTTATTATTATAAACGAGATTTTTATATTATGAGAATGTATCCTAACCACCTAACCAGACAAAAAATTTAAATAGTTTGTGTGATTTTTTTTTTCTTCATGTTATGATCTATTTAGTATGGTTTACATTTTTAAGAATATTTTAACCAAGGTCTGACTCCCAGCTGTAAAGTGTTCAAGTGTTTACAAAGAGGTAAAAGGTCAGGTGACATTGCAATGCCTTAGGCCATTTAGCGGGACTCTTACCTAAATATAGACTTTTTGATCAAGAAACATCTGTCATTTGACCCCAGAGGATCTGTCATTGGTTTGCATCAAGGAAGTTGTTCAGTAGGTTATTAGCTGCTATTACTTGAATTGGTGTAATTCTGCAAATCAATAGTCAATACATATTTTTCTCTCCTTTTCTTTTTCTCATATACAGTCAGTGGTCAAAATATCAGGTACGTTTATCAAGTATTGGGAAGTACCCCTTTTGCCTCCCTCAACTTAAGAGTTTGACATAGTTTTGGTGTCCATAGATGCCCTTCTGCACACTTATTTTAAGGAATGGTTATTTGAGTATTTGAAAATCCAATTTGGTCAGCTGTTTTTGAGATGCTGGAACCACCACTTCTGCCACTAACAATCATACCAATGTCCAAGTGGCTTAGATTACACTCTGTTCCCCATAATTTGTTGTTGAACAACTAAACCTCTTAATCATGCTTGTATGCTCAATATTTTGAGTAAATTTTTCAGATGCAGCCTCATCCACTGTTTTCCTGTTTGCATTAACAAAGCAGTGGTAGCCAATAAAGTGGTCACTCTGTGTATATTCATATACACTCACCTAAAGGATTATTAGGAACACCTGTTCAATTTCTCATTAATGCAATTATCTTATCAGCCAATCACATGGCAGTTGCTTCAATGCATTTAGGGGTGTGGTCCTGGTCAAGACAATCTCCTGAGCTCCAAACTGAATGTCAGAATGGGAAAGAAAAGTGATTTAAGCAATTTTGAGCGTGGCATAGTTGTGGGTGCCAGACGGGCCGGTCTGAGTATTTCACAATCTGCTCAGTTACTGGGATTTTCACGCACAACCATTTCTAGGGTTTACAAAGAATGGTGTGAAAAGGGAAAAACATCCAGTATGTGGCAGTCCTGTGGGCGAAAATGCCTTGTTGATGCTAGAGGTCAGAGGAGAATGATTGAAGCTGATAGAAGAGCAACTTTGACTGAAATAACCACTCGTTACAACCGAGGTATGCAGCAAAGCATTTGTGAAGCCACAACACGCACAACCTTGAGGCGGATGGGCTACAACAGCAGAAGACCCCACCGGGTACCACTCATCTCCACTACAAATAGGAAAAAGAGGCTAGAATTTGCACGAGCTCACCAAAATTGGACAGTTGAAGACTGGAAGAATGTTGCCTGGTCTGATGAGTCTCGATTTCTGTTGAGACATTCAGATGGTAGAGTCAGAATTTGGCGTAAACAGAATGAGAACATGGATCCATCATGCCTTGTTACCACTGTGCAGGCTGGTGGTGGTGGTGTAATGGTGTGTGGGATGTTTTCTTGGCACACATTAGGCCCCCTTAGTGCTAATTGGGCATTGTTTAAATGCCATGGCCTACCTGAGCATTGTTTCTGACCATGTCCATCCCTTTATGACCACCATGTACCCATCCTCTGATGGCTACTTCCATCAGGATAATGCACCATGTCACAAAGCTCGAATAATTTCAAATTGTTTTCCTGAACATGACAATGAGTTTACTGTACTGAAATGGTCCCCACAGTCACCAGATCTCAACCCAATAGAGCATCTTTGGGATGTGGTGGAACGGGAGCTTCGTGCCCTGAATGTGCATCCCACAAATCTCCATCAACTGCAAGATGCTATCCTATCAATATGGGCCAACATTTCTAAAGAATGCTTTCAGCACCTTGTTGAATCAATGCCACGTAGAATTAAGGCAGTTCTGAAGGCGAAAGGGGGTCAAACACAGTATTAGTATGGTGTTCCTAATAATCCTTTAGGTGAGTGTATATGGTATGCATATGTAGGTGAATGTGTCAAGTCCTACTATTTTTAAAGAGATTTAAAACTCCAGGTACAAAAACAAGTTATTTTCCAGACAACGAAAAGTGATGTTAGTGAGGAAGTTCTTTACTCAGTTGTATAATAAAATCATTATTTATATATTTTTTACGATTGTATTGAGAAATGACCAGGTCTTGTCATAATCAGGAAGGATTTCAAAATAACTTTTTTTTTCTTTCTCTCTTTGCGAACTGAAAATGAAGATAAATTGCCCATCTGTTTTTAATTAGTGACCAATCACGTCCTCTTCTTGGCTTGAAATCGAAAAATTCACTTTTTTTCTCCATTGGCTTCTGAATCTAGTTGCTCTACAGCAGAGAGACAGCATCAACTGGTATGTCTGGATTATGGAGCTCTACTTCTGGACCTCCTGCTCTAATTGCTATGAAAGACTGAGCTCGACCAAACCCAGAGCCTGTATCCACGCATGACTCAGTACAAAGCCAGCAAGAGATGCTTCTCATTGGCCTCAGCTCCCTCTGTCAGCCAAGTGTTTCCAGACAGATTGCCATTTTGCTTCGCCCTGACATTCATGGTCATCTGTGTCTTGCCAAGGAGCCGTCAGAGAGGTCCAGTGGCACGGAGAGAAGATGGGTTACAGCCTGGTGAGCCTGTCTGGTTTCAGCGTCCGGCCGGTGCGACTGGACGTCAGCTGCTTTCACACACTACAAGAGCTTGTAGGCTGATAGGCCCATCCGCCAGTAGCCATGTCCAATCGGACGTTATGCAGGCGCAGCAGCAAGAAGAAAACTGGGCCTGCCTAGGACTGGCACAGTACGCCATATCTTGGAGCAAGTTGCGTTCTCGCATTATTCACCAATAATATCGAATCTGTCCAGCTTGGTGTCAATGCCAATTCCCTACACAAATAAATCTAACTCTGATTGGCCTTGTGTGTTGTCTGAGATTCTTGTCTCTCCACTGCACACTAGGATAGTATATCTAATGGTTTCCGTTTGTCACTTAATGTCGAATCAATTGATAATCCAAAAATGCAATTGCTTGTCAACATTGCTGCCCAAAATGCTCTGACTAGATTCGGGGAGGTTTCCCTGGCTTTGGTCATTACTATGACATACGGTAAAAAATGACCACGACAGCCTCTCTCTCAGGTCAGTGTCTCATCCAGGTCAGTGTGTCTATAAGTACCGCTAAAAATAGACCGTGCCAACTCCACCCTCACTCGGTTTCCTTGCGTCTCAGCTGTAGAGAATTTCACTAAGTTGTCTTCACACCTAGCGCAGAGCGCCTGCTGGTTCAGCCAAGAAAGACTCGACTCATTTCCAGTCTGGACGGCTTCCTCTCGAACCATCCCCTAGCAAATAGCGAAAGACGAATGGCAAACACAGCGCCCTTCCACCTGTTCATACAGCCTACAGGTCACAGGTCGCAGGCCACTGGCCTGTTAGGAAGGATGACAGGGCCCCAGGGGAATTGGGCTCAAGAGTGAAAGGCCCTCAGAGTGAACCAAACCTTTCAGTGGAAGACACATTCTGCAGTATGTTGTAAGAATGTCAGTGTAACAAGTGTACGGCCTAGAAACTCTGAGAGCAATGGAGGCAGTGGATGTGAGTTCATGATCTAGTTCACTCAGTAACAGTTGTACCTCATTTACTGTTTTTCCCCAATTAGGTATCAATTAAACTCTTCAGTGTGTAACCAGGTATAAGTAATTATGTTTCCATTGTCATTCACAACTTCTGAGTTGCATTAAAGCATCAGAGTTGGATACACCTTGTGAGGCATGGCTGTAGTTATGGTCTTTGGCTATGGCATGCATTTCCCTCTGTTTTCCCTCCAAGGGCAATCGTCAGACTTCATAATTGGGGAAGTCCGACCACCTAGGTAAATGTATCTTATGCGTGTGCATACAGCAGGTCAGCCATCATGTTTATGCAGAGGTAATTGGGGGACAGGTGCGTTGGTGTTGGGAGACCCCGTTGTTTTTCTTAACTTTTTCCTCTGGTTACCCACGACTGAGCTCGCTAGACCTCGCTTAACCCCCACGACTTTACCCCCAATCAACACACGGATATTAGTCAACACGTAACCTCTGTCTCACAGTGAACTCTCTCTCTCTCCTGTTCTTGGCAAAAACCTGTCAAAATACCCCCCCCCCCCTCGCTCTTTCATTTGTGCACGTTCGACGACGGCAACAAGACCTTTACAGTCACTTCCAGAAAATCTGTCCAAATTGCATTGGTCTTAAATTATCTTTAATTGGCTGCTGTGTTGGGTTACGGGGGGGGGGGGGGGTGGGGGTGGGTGGGGGGGTTGTATTGCCGTCCAATCACGTTGCCTGGCAGTGAATGGCTCTAGTCATTTCCAGCCAGTTAATGATGGCCGAATGGGTGCTTACCAACATCACGCCAATTGCCAAAGGTTACCATGGATGACTGTTAGTTGGCTGTGAGGTTTGTTTTAGTAAATGGCACTGGCACTTATGGTGTAGCTGTTAGCCCCAGTTGGCCCCTCGACGACTCTGAATAGTTTCTCTCCAGGTACAAAGAAGACTTGTCTGAAAACGCAAAGTACATTCTGGAATAACGATTCGGCGTGGGTCTGACAACGGCACGCAATCGGCAAACGCACTGTTCGAGTGCTATGTAACATCACTAATAATTGCAACCTTGCTACGGGAGTAATTTAATAGTAGTGTCTTTCGAAACAGATGTTCGATTTGGAAATGTCTACCCATTATTATCAACAGTTTAACGTTGCAAATCAGGCAGTCTCCCTTTCATGCGCTCCTGACGGTTTTCCCAAGTGCTCGCTAGGGAGGCTGCGCCGGTACGCCCAGTAGCTACCAAGCAGCCGCGCATTCGCCTCAAGTGTTATCTTTTTAATACCTGGCCCCGCCTGAAACCTGAACTCCGCAAGTAGCAACGATAGCGTCCGTCTCTCCACGCGGGGGTCGCGTTGCGTCAGGGGTCAGGGGGAAAACAGAGTGTCTCTTTGTGCTTTCCCAGTGAGGATCAGGACGAGAGGTGGGTAGGTAATCAGGGCAGGAGCTGAGAGCGTGCACGGCCTTCAAAATAAGCTCCAGAAAAGACCCAACGGAGTTCATCCCAAATGTATGAACCTCTACCAGTGCTCAAATTGAAACCAGCACAGCCTCGGCCCGGGCCCAACAGGCGCCCAGTGTGAGAGCGACCAGTGGCAGAATGATTTCAGGGAGAATCTGACAACAGATGCTGGAGCACTGGGTCTGGGGTTGGGGGGGGGGCTTCACAAAGTGAGACATTTTAATCAGAGAAAGTGGTAACCCTGTACTTTTGGACTTCAGGCCCACTGTGTGATTATTTAGTTAGTCTTGCTTTCCCCCGTAAAATGATTATTTCCCCCTTCTCACCATTCCC